>NC_138958.1:28607500-29272500 GCF_965226115.1 Aulonocara stuartgranti | reverse complement strand
GTTGTTAACTGAACACCACTCAGTCAGTCTGTTGACCTCATCTCTGTAGTCCGACTCATCCCCCCTTGAGATGAGTCCAACCACTGTGGTGTCATCCGCGAACTTTATGATGGTGTTTGAGAGATGGGTAGGGGAGCAGTCGGATGTGTAGAGCGTAAACAGGAGGGGACTCAAAACACATCCTTGTGGAGACCCGGTGCTGAGTGTGATGGTGCTGGACCGGTGGGGGCCGAGTCTGACAGACTGTGGTCTATTTGTCAGGAAGTCCTTGATCCAGAGGCAGATGGGGGTGGAGAGTCCCAGGTGAGACAGTTTCTGGACCAGGATCTCCGGGATGATATGATTGAATGCTGAGCTGAAGTCCAGAAAGAGCATTCTCACATAGCTTCCTCGGTGCTCCAGGTGACTCAGCGCAGTGTGGAGCGCTATGGTGATAGCGTCCTCGGTGGAACGATTTGTCCTGTAGGCAAATTGGTGGGGGTCCAGAGTGGGAGGCAGACCGGCCCTGATGTGCTGACAGACCAGTCTCTCAAAGCACTTCATCACTACAGGCGTAAGTGCAACAGGCCTGTAGTCATTTGGGCTGGCCACAGCTGTCTTCTTGGCGATGGGGATGATGGTGGAGGTTTTGAGGCAGGGCGGGACGGTGTTTGATGACAAGGAAAGGTTGAAGATTTTAGTGAAGACTCCGGTCAGTTCGTCAGCACATGCTCTGAGAACCTTTCCATGTATTCCATCAGGACCTGCCGCCTTCCTGGGATTCACTGACCTTAGAACACACCTCACTTGGTGCTCCCTAAGTGTTAGTGTGCCAGTGCTGGGGGCGGGTGGAAGTGGTGTGGCAGCTGAGGGCTTGGTCGTCTCAAAGCGGGCGAAGAAACGGTTTAGATCCTCAGCCAGTGAGGCATCAGTCCTAGATGTTGCCTGGTTATTGCTTCTGTAGTTGGTAATGTGATTGATCCCCTGCCACATTTTTCTGGGGTCGTTGTCAGCAAAGTGATCTTCAATCCTCCTCCTATAGGCAGCCTTAGCTTTCCTGATGCCTCTACTCAGGTCTGCCCTGGCCGCCCTATACGCAGCCCTGTCCCCTGACTTGAAGGCAGTGTTGCGGCTTTTTAGGAGGGATTGCACTTCGCTATTCATCCAGGGTTTTTGATTTGGAAACACCCTGATCCTTTTGTTGACGGTGACATTGTCAACACAGTTCCTGATGTACGAGAGTACAGTGTCCGTGTACTCCTGGAGGTTGTGGCTGGAGAATAAATCCCATACAGTTGTTGAGAAGCAGTCCTGCAGTTGAGAAAGGGCTCCTTCAGGCCAGGTTTTTATTGTCTTTGTCTGGGGCTTTGTTTTTCTCAGCAGGGGGGTGTAGGTGGGGGTGAGGGACATGCAGAGGTGGTCAGATCCAGCCAGGTGGGGGAGGGGTGTCGCTCTGAAAGCATGCCTGATGTTTGAATAGACATGGTCCAAAGTGTGTTCTCCTCTCGTAGCAAAGTCCACAAACTGGACAAATTTAGGAAGCACAGTCTTTAGGCACGCTTTGTTAAAGTCGCCGGCGACAATAAAAACCCCATCGGGGTGGGCAAGCTATTGTTTGTTTATGGTGTTGAGCAAGAGGCTGAGAGCCGTGCTAACGTTAGCATCCGGCGGTATATAAACAGCTATCACAATAACTACTGTAAACTCCCTCGGGATGTAAAAAGGTCTGCACGAGACTGCCAGAACCTCCAAATCAGGAGAACAGTGTGTGTGAATGATCCTGCTGTTACAACACCACTCGTTATGCACGTAGACACATAGCCCCCCTCCTCTGCTTTTACCTGAGTTGCTGTTTCTGTCATGCCGGTGTAGCGTGCGGCCTGCTAACTCGACTGCAGCGTCGGGAATCAGCGGGTGAAGCCACGTCTCCGTAATAAGAATAATGCTGCAGTTACGTGCAAAGCTTGTGTTGGCTATCTGTAGCTCCAATTCGTCTGGCACTGCGGGATTTGATTCCCTGCCGTTGTAGTGTGTTACTGATGGTGACCTTTGTTACTTTGGTCCCAGCTCTCTGCAGGTCATTCACCAGGTCCCCCCGTGTGGTTCTGGGATCTTTGCTCACCTTCTCATGATCATTTTGACCCCATGGGATGAGATCTTGCGTGGAGCCCCAGATCGAGGGAGATTATCAGTGGTCTTGTATGTCTTCCATTTTCTGATGATTGCTCCCACAGTTGAGTTTTTCACACCAAGCTGCTTGCCTATTGTAGATTCACTCTTCCCAGTCTGGTGCAGGTCTACAATACTTTTCCTGGTGTCCTTCGAAAGCTCTTTGGTCTTGGCCATGACGGAGTTTGGAGTCTGACTGTTTGAGGCTGTGGACAGGTGTCTTTTATACAGATGATGAGTTCAAACAGGTGCCATTCATACAGGTAACGAGTGGAGGACAGAAAAGCTTCTTACAGAAGACGTTACAGGTCTGTGAGAGCCAGAGATTTTCCTTGTTTGAGGTGACCAAATACTTATTTTCCACCCTAATTTACGAATAAATTCTTTACAAATCCTACCATGTGAATTCATGGATTTTTTTTTCACATTCTGTCTCTCACAGTTGAAGTGTACCTCTGGTGCAAATTACTGACCTCTGTCATCATTTTAAGTGGGGGAACTTGCACAATCGGTGGCTGACTAAATACTTTTTTGCCCCACTGTATGTATGTATGTATGTATGTATATATATGTATGTATATATATATGTATATGTATATATATATATATATATGTATATGTATATATGTATATGTGTATATGTATATGTGTATATGTATATATGTGTGTATATATATATATATGTGTGTGTGTATATATATATATATGTGTGTGTGTATATATATATATATATGTGTGTGTATATATATATATATATATATATATATATATATATATATATATATATATATTAGGGGTGCAACGATATTCGTATCGATATTGAACCGTTCGATACAGTGCTTTCGGTTCGGTACGCATATGTATCGAACAATACAACATTTGTAATTTATTTTATCAATTTTCCTTCTGACGATGCTGTCTGTGTTGAGCGCTCAGTGAATCTGTGTTCGACTACTCCGCCTAGGCTGCACTGTCCAGCGCAGATCCACTGAGCGCTCAACACAGACAGCATAGTCAGAAGGAAGAGCGCAGGGCAAGCTAGCGAGACAGAAGTTAAGCTCTGCTTGCAACAAGCAAATTGAACCTCATTCAGATCTGGCGTTTGGAATTATTTTGGTTTTCATGTGACGTATGACCCTGAAGGTAAGCGAGTCATGGACTAAAGTAAAACAGTATGTTGGATGTGCCATGCAATGCTCAATTACATTGGTGTGAACTAGTGTGTTAGCGCAGTTAGCTCGTTAACGTGTTGGCTGTCTAGCCCCATGCACGGAGCGATAGGCGGTAGCTCGTTAACGGAGATTTGCCGTGTTGTGGCGTTAAGGTCATTTCAACGAGATTAACCTGAAAGCACTAGTGGGAACACAACGAATATGACTGCACATTTACGCCGACATCATCCTAGTGCAAAGACAAAAACAACAAGCATGCTACTAACTTTAGCCGAGTCATTTAGACAGCTGTTAGCACATGATTCTCCTTATGCTGCTGAGAATATAGCCCAGAAGAAGCGGATAGTATAGCTTTTATTTTGGAAAGAGACATTTCTCTGTAATAAACTCTCTTTTCCAAAGATGAGTGATTCCTCAATCAGATACAGGGCTTGCAATATCGCTAGCCCGACGTCCCGGAGCTAGCGATTTTTTCAGTCGGGCTACCAAAATCTATCTCTTCCCTGCCCGTCAGGCTATTGTAGGAAGGAAAAATATATGTCAATGCTTTTGCATTCTTTCAGAAATGTAGCTGGGTAATTATGTCATTGGCATCGGTGAGCCACTGTCAATATGTGACATATTGAAATCGCGTTTGAATTTGCGCTTGTTTTTTTGCTTTCACTTTGCAAGCGTGTGTGCAAGAACTGTGTATAGAGAGCGACAGCACTGATCTGTGAGTGATGATAATTTGTGCACCAATTCCTCTGACATCGTCTTATTAATCGTTAGCTTACTATGAAAACATGACAAGTGAAATCTCCCGCAGCTTAAACATGTGAGAGGTTGATCGCGCAGAGAATCGCTGAGCTTATGTGAGTGCGTGTGTAAAAGCATTTCAGTTCTGCTGAGCCAAATAAGACAGGTCAGGGTGAAGAAGTGACAGCCAAAGAAAAGCTTACCACAAAACGGAGAAGTTATGACAAATCAGACTATAAGGCAAAAAGAAAGTGCAGCTTTATGGTTTCATGGACAAAAGAATTTCTGTGGCTGCAATATGACGAGCTAAATAACCAGGGCTGCACATAAGTGGTCCGCAGGTGCGCATTCGCTGTCAAAATAAAAAACACGCACAAGGGTTAGGGTTAAATTTAAAAACTGTACTTTTGAGTTAAAATATATATTTATAATTTTAATAAATGACAAATTAAAAATGCATGAACATTTTTTTGTATCGAAAAAATATCGAACCGTGACACCAAAGTATCGAACCGAACCGAACCGTGAATTTTGTGTATCGTTGCACCCCTAATATATATATACACACACACACACACACACACACATATATATATATATATATATATATATATATATATATATATATGTATATATATATATATATATATATATATATGTGTATATATATATATGTGTATATATATGTATATAAAACTTCAATACAACTATAGAAATACATCACAGCATCTTCTTACTCAGCTTAATAATTGTTCTTGGCACAAATGATCCCTTCCTACACCTTTTTGCTAGCTAGAGGCATGCAATCATGTTGTCCTAAGGGCATTAATTAACGGACAGCAACAACAGACCGGGCTTTTCCTTAAGACAGCCTGATGATACAGCTTCATCATTTTTTTTCCCTCCAGTTCTTACAACCCTGTTCAGTTTGCCCCTGATTACCACATTGAGATATTGGATATAAGGACACTTTCAATCAAGCTAACAAACTCTTTCCAAAAACATTGTGGCTAACGCCAAAGCCTCTTAACACCCTGATCTCTGATTAGCTTTCTTGTAAATGGAATCAATATATGTTTCCAGATTTAAAGCGAATAACAACTTGCACAGACTGACCAGGAAGTGAAACATCTTTTACGGGGCCTGGGTCATTCAAGACATGCTGTTTTGACAACATTAATCAACAAATGAGCCTTACACAATTCTTCCAGCCTGCGTACCTCAGCAACCTAGCCTAGTAAAAACAATAAAACCTACAAGTGCAGACATAGGTCACATTTTTTTGGTACGCTCTCATTTTTTCCACATTCCTTCAAAGGCATGTTTGAGTTGGTTTCGGGATTAAAGGACTCATTTTGGGTAAGTTCAGTACCTGTCGGTGATGGTTAAACGTAGAGGTGAGGTATACTCTCCACACAGAGTGGAGCAGAGCACAGTCACCACATGGGAAACATTCAAAAACTCAAATGCTATATGTATGACAAATATGACAAATGCTCATCTAAACAAGTCATCTCATCCACTTCAAACCTGCCAAATTTGAAGTGGATCAGATCAAGTGTAGTCGAAGCAGGCAAAGAACCAACAAAAAGGCAGATTTTTAAAAATATGTATTAAAAAGCTGAGCAGAAATTTGTAGTAAAAATCTGTCTGTCTGTTCTTTGTTTCAGAATAAGGACGTCCTTCTGCCATCCCATTCTGCCTTATCACGCATTTCATAACGCCCACGCAGGATCTGTTTTTTTAAATTCTAGCACAACCTGTCTCCCTCTCCCAGAGGGGAAATCCCAACAAACGATGGCTGTTACAGGGGAGTGGTTTGCTCCAACAACAAATTAAAGTCATCCAGAGCTTGAGCTTTCAGTTATATGCAGGTGTTCAGTAACAAAACACAGGTCTTCATCCTGCAGATGCGCAGAACTTGACAGGTAAGCCTCTGGAACCTAAGAGGAAGTTTTCTGTTTAATGTAGTAACAGGACATATTTAATAATAATCTGCTTTAATTGAAGAGTACTTAGTTTAAATTTGCACTGCGTTTGGGACTGAGTGGTGTTAAAAGGCAGCATTGTTCATAAGTTTGCTTATGTATTCAAACTGTAAAGTTCATTTGCATATAAACTGATCGCCGCTAATCTTTTATGTTTCTAAATAGGCTTAAATCCAACTGCTTTTAGAGCCTTTTTTCTTACTTTAATACTTTAATGTACTTTATTTGCATATAAATTTGTTTTCAGTGTTTTAATTTCGACTTTCACCTTGAGCTGCAAACATAAACTAGTAGAATTTAGGTGGCTTTAGTTGGAATAAATGTTTTGCAGTTATGCATAAAGTAAAACCTTTATTTTGAAATGCTTAACAGACACACCTCAGTAACCCTGTGTAGGAGGAAACCAGTTGCGGGGCATTTTGTGCTGCAGTTGTTCCTTGTTTCTGATCCTGCGTTAACAAGCAGAAAGGTGAGCCACCTGTACATGTTTCACTATCACACACCTGCTGTTTGTTTTTCATAAAATTTATAGTAATAGGCAGTTTACCCTCCAGGTTGTGTGTGTGGAGGGAGCAGCAGAGAAAACTGACAGAGAACGCTAGCTGAGAATCAGTGAATGACTCCGTAAACATGCTGGATTCTAGAGGGATTGAAATCTCAGGAGGCCAGACCCTGCTGGCCTCTCCTTTCGGCTCGAGTTTCAGAGGTGAGTTTGTGTAATTTCAGTAAACTGATAACACATTCACTGCTCTAAAAAGTCTGAAACTCTAACCTCACACATTGTTTTGCCTCCAAACACCTTATTCCACCTGTTTTATTTTTCGAGATTCATAGAACGAGGAAGTCAGACAGACTTGGGAATGTTAAATTAGTCGCACTGTTGACTTTGTGTGCCAGGCCTAAAGCACACCACATGACTAAATGCTTACCTAATCAACCGAGAGCTTTTATTGATAAATGAACTTTACCCCCTTACTGCATGCACTGTTTCCTATTTTTCACTGAAGAATAAATACCTGATGCTTTATGCGGTGGCACATATTTACAGTGCGTGAAAGACACAGTGTGTCTTTCATGTCCAGGCTAGTAAAACTTCTAATTTCACTACAGGGTGCTCATTCATCGATGTGAAGCCGCCACCGGTGAGAACTGTGAAGCAAATGCTAATGATGAAACGTAAAAATCTACAGGTATGGCCCTGAGTGCAAGTAGACCAGTAAAGTACAGAAAATAGAACATATAGAAGGCTTCATCTGAACTCTTTATAAAGGTGCACATGAGCGTGTAGTCTTGAGTTATGGCAGTGCTTTGAGTTCCTCCAGTATGAGGAAGAATTGGCAAAATTCAGAGCCAAGTACAAGTTGTTGAGAAAAGTCTGCATGTAAAGGCAGCCCAAATGAGTGTGTTTATTATGAATAATAACAACCCATAATAAGCCAGTTATTAATATTCCTAGTAAAAGTTGACATTGATCCTCTTGTATTAACAGAACTGCTCACAGGACAACTACAATTTGGAGCATAAACGCATGTCTCCAAAATACGAAACTTCTCCCACTGGTGTGAATCATCATCAGTTAAGCCCTCCAGTGCCTGTCAGTCAAAATACCACCACCCTGTTTCCAACTGCTGCTCCTGAAAATGCTCCAATGAAACAAGAGTTTCTCGTAAATCAACAAATGCAGCACAGCTTCGAGTATCCACCCCTGCACGAACAAAGGACCCCGTCTCCTGAAGGCAGGATGACCTTGTTTCAATGGCAAATACAGCAGGAGGCACGCAAAGTTGAAGGAATTTCCCTAGAGCAGCTGTCCATGCAGGACTCAGATGGTGACACGTATGTATACATGAACGAAAGCATTACCCTGACCAGTGGTTAGTTGAATAAAGATCAGTGTCATAGAATTAGGTGAGAAGATTAAATAGTAAACTAAAAAGTAGAGATACAATTGTATGGGCAGACAGAGCTAGGTCAAAGTAAAAAGCTACATGGGTGAAACTACTAAAAGTCAAGGCTGATCAGCTGAAACAGGTTAAAGTAACAGAACAGTGGAAGGCTAAATAGCACCCCCCCAGCAAATGTATAGCTAAATGGTTAAAAGCTAAAAGGTTCCAATATCTACAGTTATCCGGTAAAGTGACATAAATATGAAAATAAGCTAATGGATCATTGATTTTTAAACAGTTAGATAAACATATTGGGTGAAGAGTTTACAAAGACAAAAGCAAACAATTGAAACGGATCAAAATATTCAAATGGTTGGGAAAAAGATGATTAAATGGTTATAATATGCAAAGGTAATGGATAACAGGTTGGAGCGGTTGGAAAACAGGTAGAGAAGTCACACGAACACTAGGTGAAAGTTATTGTTTTTAGGGTAAACAATTAAGCAAAAAAAAAAAAAAAACCGCAGACAAAGGTGGAAATCATTGAGGAGCAAATGGAAAATAGCTCTAACAGGCCTACTTGGCTAAAAGTGCAGAATAATTATTAGAAATCACACAAATGTACAGTAAGCCTGACCCAAACACTATGAACAGCATTTCTGTGGATTTCTGCTGCAGCTGACCTTTTTACTCCTTCCACCAGATTCCTTCACATAGCAGTAGCAAAAGGTCTGCGTGCTCTGGCTTACGTGCTCTCTGCAAAAATGGCTGGAACTTGCTTTCTGGACATTAAAGAACACAATGGGCAGGTAAAGACATTCAGTGGCTTGTGATTGATGGTGGTTTTCATACATCAAGACACATTAACCTGTAAGCTGTGTTTCCACAGAGCCCTCTCCAGATCGCGGCTACCACCAATCAGTACTTAATTCTCCAAGACCTCATGGCTCATGGAGCTCAGGTCAACACGAGAGACTGCTGGGGCCGTGCTCCTTTGCATGTGTGTGCTGAGAAAGGCCACTATCTCACTCTGGGGGTAAGAAATCACTATCAGTATTTACCTACCTACCTGCATATGTATATATAGATTAAATGCTGATTAAAAGTTAAAGCATAAACTTAAAGTTGACCTCTTTAGGCTTCAAATATTCACTAATTTAATCTAAATCATTCCATTGCTAAGCAGTGTAAGATTATACTGTCTAGCAACTTTTCAGAGCATTGCTTTGGATCAACACGAAATTTTTAAGTTAGCTTTAAAAATTCTCAAACTTTAATTGGTGCTATCAAATACAAAGTGGCTATACAGTGTAGACATTTACCTAACAAACGAAATTCCCTGCACTAATCCCTTTGGGATTGCATCAGAACGGCATCTGGTGTTCTTGTTGATGCAAAATAAGAAAAATATTTGTGGTTGTTTCTATAGCAACAACAGGCTTAAACACACAAGTTTAAGATGTAAAAAAGGGTGATTGTTCAGAGTATAGTATTCCCATGATACAACAGTAGGACAAAGTAACAGATACTGTCGTATCTCCTAGCGAGATGGGAGTGGCACACCTGTCTCACTATTGCCCCAATCCAGGGCGTGAAGCTCTGCTGGCAAATGACACCTTGTGAGTAAATGAGCCACGCCCATGGAAAACGGCATTAGGTGATACCTGGGGATTGAGAAAGGCTGGCTAAACTCCAAACGCAGGATTCATTTCTTTTGTAAAACATAATTCAGCTTTCATAATAAAGTCTGAAGATTTTCACTGAAACCACAACACCAAGTCGCATAGATGACGACAGTCTTGCCACGTTTAAGCATCACAGGGCCAGAATTGGGACAGCTTTCCTCAATGGAGTGCTTACAAGTAGGGGAAACAGAACTTTCTGATTCTGAGCAGCAAAACCAGAGGGTTTAGTGTCAAAGAACTAATCAAATGTCATAACCTAAACAGGAGACAGATATCGGTGTAGGTCAGTAATCCAGTGGTCATTGTAGGCGCTGAAACTGGCAACTAGACATACTTCAGTTTTCAAAGATGATCGGAGTCCCATATTTTTTAACCCCTAGTATGGTTACTACCGTAGAGTGTGTCCTGAGAATTGCTGACCCATCCCATTCATTGTTAAGAGTTAACAAGAGTTCTGCCATAAAGACAATATTTGACGTCCTCCCCTGTACCCCTATTGACGAGTTCTGACACTTCAGTATATATCATTAAATTCAAGGGTTACTCCTAGTAAGGTTTCTAGAGGGTAAAGAGTTAAGGCTGCATGATAACAAACCCACTAAAGGTTTAACTGAAGAAGGCTCTTGGATGACAGGTCTTCTAAAACAAGAAATTGAGTAAGTCTTTAAGTCTTGTCTTGAAGACTATAAAAAAAGAGGCCTTCATCTCAAGCCCTTAAGACAACAGAGATACACAACTCATCTTGTTAATGTATAACATGCGTATTGCTGAGAGTTAATGTGAAACACGTTGCCTGCTTCCTCAAATGTACCAGAGACCTTTGTCTTATCACATGGCGCCAAAATTAATAATAAACCCGGACTCTGATCCACTTCCCCTGCAACTGTGACAAATGTAGGCCAAATAACGTTTTGTCAGAATAGAATTTAGTGTTGCAGTCATGCTTTTTTTTTCTAGTTGTATTAAGAATATTTTCTTAATCTCACTCATATTTCCGCAGGGCATCTGGAAGGCCTTAAAAGGAAATGGGGAACTGATCGATGTAGAAATGTTCAGTTACGATGGTGAGTGTGTTTTTGTGTGACTGAAAACTTTAGGATGCTTAAATGCCTTTTTTGTGATTAAATTCTGTAATTTGTTTCTGTGTCTGGAAGGTTTGACTGCTCTTCATTTGGCCGTCTTGTCTCACAACAATGTTGTGAAGGATCTGAGGAACCTGGAAAATCCCTGCACATTCATGACCGCGGAGCTGGGGCAGCGAAAGCGCTTGTACTTTGAATGTATCAAGATTCTGCTGAACATGGGCGCCTCCTGTGGGACAAAGGTAAGTATTACCACTTCAGGGGAACATTTAGCTGGCTTGGTCCTGCTCCACACCAAACTGCTCGGGTTTTCCCGTCTCTTGTGGTTTGGTTTAAGATACAGTGATCTAAATTTCCAGTCTGGTTTTCATTTGGTTTATTTTTAATCTCTCCAGGATCTGAAAAGTGGGCGGACTTCTCTCCATATGGCTTCTGAGGAGGCAAATGTGGAGCTGCTGAAGATTTTTCTTGACCAGCCAACAATGCTGTCCATTGTAAATGTTAAGGTATGCCTACTGTTTCATGACAAAGAATATGTTTAGGGTGGATTGCTGCCTTTTACAAGAAACCAGAGAGAAAGTTTCCCAGCTGTCACAGCTCCAAACTGCGCCCATAAAAACTACACAAACAGTAACATGTGGTGTCTTTTCCACTCCTTTCAGACGTTCAGTGGAAACACGGCGCTGCACATCGTCAGCTCTCTGACCAATCACAAAACTCAAGCCGAAGCGGTGAAGCTGCTTATGAGAAAGGGAGCCGATCCTGGGATTAGGAACTTAGAAAATGAGCTGCCGTCTCAGCTGGTACCTGAAGGTCCTGCTGGGGAAAAGGTAAGGGTGTCACTTCACATACATGCTGGAGGAATTGCAGATGGCACTGTTTGCTGACTGAAATCAAAATCAAATTTTTTTCCTGCAGGTGCGGCAGATCCTGAAAGGAAAACATGTTAATGCTTAAATAAAGCTGAAGAACACTGTCAGTCAGACAGTTGAGTATGATAAATATGATTTGCCAAACAAGGCAGATGGTGGTTGTTTCAGTGAAACATGTCGAGTTGTTCATTACGGTGTAATGCTTACAAAAAAAAAAAAAAAATGTACTTATGTAAAATTTTTGTTACTTTTATCAAGTAGGGTCAGTGTGATTATTCTTTACAGGTTTTAAGAGTTTGGAAAGGAATCTTGGGGTTGTTTTTTTAAATTTTTGAATATTTTAGCACCAAGTGAAATCCTTTTGTTAATGCAGTGGAAAATATTTACCCATCTCATCAAGAGATAGTACTTTGAAAGGTATCAAATGATTTCTTTTTTCCCCCGGCATATTGGGCCAAAATGTAACAACTGGTGCATCCCTCATCAAATCTACACTTAATTTTCTAAGCTTAAATCTTTGTAAGAGTTCTAATCCTAAATATCTAGGTAATGTTTTGATAATGATATGCAAAATGTGGGGAAAAAAAAATCACTGAACCAACTTTTTTCTAACTATGCAATTACACTGTGTTGTTTTTGTCTTCATGACTGTGTGTTATTGTAAAGGTAACTATTGTGATGTGTGAATTGTCTTGTTTTACATTTTTAGTTAAGTTTCAACTATATGGTTGTAAATAGGAGGGGTGATACAGAATTCTGGGACTCTGCCCAAATTTAAATCATGCCTGTTTGATTTTTTAATATGTATATGAGGCAATCACCTGTTAATGTCTTATGTGCATCTCCAACACATTGTGGAAAACCTCCAACTCCAATTTTGGAGAAATGGACGAAGTCACCTGGAGGAAAATTTGACTAATATGGTGCCGAATCCCAGAATTTTTACTACAATTTCTAATTTTCTAAACATTTTATTAATGTTACTGCATGTGATTTGCGTTTTCTCAGTACTTAAAAGTAATGAAGTACACAAAACATTTTAGGATTTGTTGCTGTTAATGATGAAATGTCAGAAATCATGTACAGAGGGGAAGGTGGTGGTTACAATCTGTCCAAGGACTGATTTTCTTCAAACAATGATGTAATCACTGTCAAATATAAATATAGAAAAAAAAAAAAACAAGCTGGACAACAATAAAGTCTCTTAGTCTTGGCAATTTGGCTCTAAGATCCTCTTTGTCCTTCAAACTAGTTGACCTTGGAGTTTAAGCATGCTTCGGCTGAATTTATTTCTTCTTCTTCTCCTGTGTGGTGGTGAACCACTGGTCCAGCAGCTTCTTACTATAGTAGATCTGCCAGCCGTGAACCTGCACGGCGATGACGATCACCAGGTACATGACTGACACGGCGCTGAAGCCGAAAATGAAACGGTATGCTTTGCCGTGGCGATAGAGCTGCTGAGCCACGGGGAACATCTCCATGCTGCCGTAGATCAGTGGCGCCACACAAAAGAGCCCGGCGCTGATCATGGAGATGACCAGGTAGCTGATGTTGTTACGGGGCAGTGCCAAGAAGCTGAAGACTGTGGGTATTATGCTCAGTAAGTAGGGGTACTCCCACTGGTATGGAGAGGCCACCACCTTGTGGGACACCAGGTTCAGCTGGCTTACCGTCACCTGAGAAAGAAATGAAAACACATTCAACTTTTACAGAACGTAAAACATGCTTCTGCACAAGAATGCTTACCTGAGCTGCCATCAACACCCAGATCAGCAGATGGACAATGTTGAGCTTACGGATTTCAGACTTCAAGGAAACACTGTGAACATAAAAGAAATAATAAAAGAAAGACCAATCAGATGTTAGATTTTAAACGACTCAAAATTTAGTGGATCAAAGTCTCCTAAATACAGAAACCTTTGCATAGCAACAAATCACTCACTCAGAAGAATCTCTTAGATATAAATTACTATATACTTATTTAAGCAGGCCGATGCTTCTGATGTCTCAGAAACAGTACTTCTCAAAAGGCTGTATTTGCTTTGGCTTGTCCATCCAGAAGGAGTATGAGCTTACGCAACTGCAAGAAGCCTGTGGGTCCATGATTCAAAAGAATCACGACTTCTCCTGCAGCATTACTCAGAATTTATTCAAGCTTACAATGATCACCTTGACCGACATTGTGCTCAAAGTCATATTTGTTGTTTTACAAATAATAACTTGTGAAACGAGATGAGATAATGACCACATCCCGTCCCAGGTCAGACAGGTTGTGCAGCGTAACTTTTCCTTTAAATGTTGATCACTAATACATACAACCACTGCAGAATCATCAGTATCTCTGTACGAGGCATGACCTGGACTTTTCCTGAAAGTTTGACGTGTATGAGCTGAACAGGAATGGAGGCAGCAGAGTCCCCATTGGAGCTTCTGCACATCACCAAATTAGATGAGGCACCACCCTAATTAGATATACTACCTTACAGACTGGCTGCAGTAAGTAGTCCATGAGATGCTGGACATGTTGACATGTTCCTGTAGCATCTCTCTCAGTAGCTCTTGAGAATAGTCTCTCCAGCTGATAGTTGTGACGCCAAATGAGATACTACTGACATTCTGGTTTTAGAACAGCTGTACTGCTCTTTTTAGCTTTTCAAATTAGTAGTTTAATACTTAAGAACAGTGAAGCTTGTTTTATTATTTGATTTGAATGATCAGGACTGTACACTGATGAAAGAAAGCCTTGAATGAACTGAGGTATACATTTTTATACTGTCATCTATATCAGTTTAGTTAACAGGGCCCTAGTTAACACTTAGCAGCTTTTAAACAAATTAAAACTAAAGTGATTCCAGATAAACACTACTAATGTTTAATTACTTGGGCACTTAAGTTAAAATATTAAAAAAATAAAATAAATATAATTCCTTAAGAGTTGAATTTGGGGATTATTGCTCATTTAATGACAAATAAATGAACCTCATCTGGTAGTGAGAGGCGACCCGCTCCCGGTGCTGGTAGTCACTGCCATCTGTGCCCGCTGCTCTTGGACCAGCCCGAGAAGCCATGATGGATATCTGAAGGCAAAACATGTCAGGTTTAACATCATCTAATGTCTAATTACACATCAGTAAGCCAGTCATTTCCAGCAATGAGCTGACTGCTCAGTCAGTCATGCAATACCGTTACTCTTATATTTTACACTTTAAAAGCTTCACGTTTGCGTTTGTAAAAGTGACAAAGCTCTAAAACGAGGGTGGAAGGGGACTTTGCTCTTATTAAATCACGGCATACAGGTGTTTAATTCATTAGTTATCTGCTAATGCTGCTAATGTGGCACGGGGAGCGTTTAAGAGTACGCTCCTGTTTCCCACTCTGCATGTCAGCTTAAATGTTTCAGAAGATACTTCATTTTTACTTCAGCTGCCATGACTTATGTCGATAAGTTGAGTTACAAATTGTTTGGGAATGGCTAGGCTAGCAAGCTAATGCCTGTGAGTGATTCACTGCTACTGTAAGTCAAACAAAAGTAGTGTTAGCGAGAGATAAATACGAGTCAGACCACCGGCAATGGCATTATGTCGTCTGTTGAGACATCTGATATATACAACGGCACTTACCTTTTATTTTCTGCTACAGAATAAAAGCATTTAACCGTTAAAAACCTGGTTAACAACGGCTACAGAGCAGCTAGCTGGCCAGCTTCATACAAGGAAAGAGGGATGACAGACAGAATGTATGACGTGTCAAACCCTGATTGGTCTCTATCTTCTTGCTTTCCTGTGACTGTCATATGTTAACCATTTAATTCCTCTGATAAGCAGATTGCATTTCTCTGGATGATCTGATGACAACACACTGACACTGCTGCAGTCATAGGCTATTTTATTTTAAACATAAACTCACTGGCCACTTTATTAGGTGCTCCTGTTCTATTGCTCTTTACTGAAACATGTAATCAGACAAATAATTAATGTATTTAGGCATGTATACAGTCAAGATGACCTGTTAAAGCTCAATGCGAGTGTCAGAATATTGAATAAAGGTGATTTCAGTGCCAGACAAGCTGAACATTTCAGAAACTGATGATTTACTGGGATTTTTCCACAAATGAAAAATTGTGGAGATCAGAGGAGAATGGTCAAATCAAATCAAATCAAATCACTTTTTTTTATTGTCACATCACATGTGCAGGCACACTGGCACAGCACATGCGAGTGAAATTCTTGTGTGCGAGCCCCACAAGCAACAGAGATGTGCAAACACAACAACACAAACGAGCAAAATACAAGAATGGCCAACCTGAAACTAATAAATATATGTACAATATATAATAGTGTATGCATTTCTGGATGTGTATACTAAATATTTTCCTACGTGTGTGTGTGTGTGTGTGTGTGTGTGTGTGTGTGTATACACATTTTTACAAATTAAATAGTAAAAAAATAAAATAAAATAATAATAATAATAATAATAATAATAAAATATATAAAATATACAGAGTTGAATATGTGCAAAACAAGTGGCATTTATATACAGTGTGGAGTGCATAATGTTGGTCAGACTGCACTGAGCTAATAGGAGGGCAACAGTAACTCAGACAACCACTCTGAATGCACAAGATGCCAAATGTTGGCCTACAGATAAGCTGCGGCAGCAGACGACCTCACCAGGTGCCGCTCTTCTCAGTGAAAATTAGACAATAGAAAATTGCCTGGTCTGATTTCTGCTGTGATATTTGGATTGTTTAAATGTCACAGCTTGCCTGAGTATTATTGTTGACCATGTCCAGTCCATCCCACATGACCCCTTATGACCTATCTTCTGATGGGGGCTTACAGCAGAATAATGTGCAATTTCACAAAGCTCAGATCATCTTTAAACTGGTTTCTTGAGCATGTTAATAAGTTCACAGTAGTCATCAGATCTCAATCCAGTAGAGCATCTTCGAGATGTGGCAGAACATTTTGAGATTAACATTTTGGATGTGCAGTTCACATATCTGCGGCAATTGTGTGATGCTGCCATGTCAATATGGTCCAAAATCTCTGAGGAATGTTTCCAGCACTTTGTTGAATCTATACCACAAAGAATCAAGTCCAGACATGGTCCAGTTCAATTTTGCTGTGTTGATTAAGGTCTTGGCTACATGTTTTTCATTCTTGTTGATTGTTATTGGTGTAGGAATCTATAAAGCACAATGTTTTTGCTTTGCAAAGCACAAACATCATCTTAAAAATTAGGTCAAGACGAAATTTTATTTATTTTTTAATTTTTTTTTATTTTTTATTAAACCATCATATTGCCAAGAAAAAACAACAAAGATCAAAATTCACGTATTTACAGCACAGTTTTTGTCTGAAAATAAAGGAATATTAGGAAAAGTACTTTTAAAGAATGTCATACCAAAATGGCTTATCCTCAGTTTGGAAAAAACAAACAAACAAACAAAAAAAAAAACCACCCAAACAACCAAAGAAAAAAAGTGGCACAGTCATATGAATGGGTACTGCTATTTTATGTGTCCTGCATTTTGGAATGAATTCTCTATTTAGTGTTCAACACACAAGACAAATCCAAGTAATCAGTAGTCAGACAAATAAATTACAGAGAATACTGACAAACTCACACATACCTTTCAGTTTATATTTATTACAAAAAAACAACAAAAAACTAAGGACATCAAAGGGAAAATTCAAACTACTGTGGACAAAACAAACATGTATATTTTTTTGCTGTTCTGTTTTGGACTGTGTGGACTGGTGTGAAATTTAATAAAATAGCCAATGGTTATGTTATTGTTAAGTGAATAAGTGTGGTAAAATGCATATGAATATCTTTTCATATTAAAAAGCTCAACAATACAAAAAACAAAAAAAGTCTAACAATAATTTAATAATTACATGATGAACCCTAATACATAACCCAACTGTAATTTATAACTAAGAAAAATAAAGTGATAGGTTCTTACATGCCCAGTATGCGGTTTATAATTGTAGAACAGAAACTGCTGTCCTGTCAAGTGAATAAAAAGAAGATATACTGTAAATCTGCACTGTATGAGGAGTTATCAGAATCCATGATATACTCTCTGTAGATGAATATAATAATATATGTGTAATTAAGACAATGGAATGGCTAAAAGCCAAGTGATTTATCATAACATTTATATACAAATTTTGGCCATGGTTTTATAACTTCCCTTTCTGATATTTCTTTGTAAGTAAATAGAGTTGTGGTACATACAGTGTTGTTATAATAATAATAATAATAATAATAATAATAACTACAGTAAGAACTAAAGAAGATCTTCCCAATTCTCGATGTAACCCGTTTAACTTGACCTACATTGTACCTTGTGACTTAAGTAGTTTTATTTACATTATGGTCAGATCTGTGCTATTATTCTCACCTTTTTTTATATTTTATTACATAATGTACAGTAGGTATCCAGAAAACGTGGAGTGGACATACTGACCAGCATAAAGTCCTGCTGCCTGCTCCGATGGTAGCTGTATATGCACAGTGTCTCCTTTTCTTAATGGGAGTACAGCACTCCCTGAAGCCTGATCTAGCAATCCCTTTTTATACTCATCATAAGTGTACATAACTGGCTCATTATTCTTCATCAGTGCCACCCACACATTACTTCCTTTGCAGTGTACGTTGTAAGAAAAGTAGTAGATCCCTGGTATGCTACAGGTAAAAACACCATTCTGAGGACTGTAGTCCTGATTGCCATTGTGCAAGAGTTTGTCAAAGATGACAGGGGAACCCACAGGGGGGAATGGATTTGTGAGTTTAGCTGTGAATGCAGGCAGCTCAGGGCCATTTCCACCAATCTCACCTCCATTTGGGTTCTTGTAACCTTGTTTTTGGCCACTGTATGGGCCAGTCATAGGAAGGATCTGTCCAAGGTCAGGAAATGTAGCAGGTTGTCCAGGAGGTCCAGGGGGTCCAGGTTGTCCCGGTTGCCCTGGAAATCCAGGAGGACCACTGGGACCGGGGTTACCTTGTGGACCAACAAGACCTGTGGGTCCTGGGGCTCCCTCACCAGGATAGCCAGGTTTACCTGTTAAGCCTGCATCGCCTTTTCGTCCAGGAAGCCCAGGGGGTCCAATTGGGCCCCCTGGTCCTGCAAGCCCTGGAATACCTTGTGGTCCCTGGGGGCCTTTCTCTCCAGCCTGTCCTCCTTCTCCTCTTGTTCCTGTTAATCCTGCAGCACCAGGGGCACCAGGTAAACCCCTAACACCAGCTTCTCCTTTTGGGCCAGTGGACCCTTGTAAGCCTCTTGGTCCTGGTTGCCCACCCTCTCCTGATCTACCAGGCTGTCCGGGAATCCCTGGAGGACCTGTCTGACCCTTTATTCCTGGATTTCCTCTTGGTCCTATGACACCATCATCTCCTTTTAATCCTGGGAAGCCAAGACTACCAGGAAGGCCTATTGGACCTGGTGGGCCAGGTATTCCACTTGAACCAGTGGGACCAATGACACCTGTGAGACCTGGGTGACCTTTATCACCTTTTGGACCTGGTGCTCCAGGAAGACCAGCATGTCCCTTATGACCCTTAGGTCCTGGAAACCCTGGTTTACCATAACCTGGCAAGCCTGGGTTCCCTGGTAAACCAGGGAGACCTGGTTCCCCCTTCCCTCCAGATACCCCCGGGTGCCCACTGAAACCATCTTTTCCTGGTTTTCCAATTCCTGGTACACCTGGTACGCCTGGTTGGCCTCTTTCACCAGGTGCCCCTGCCAGTCCTGGTTCTCCAGGAGAACCAGGCTTTCCTGGTATTCCTGGATGTCCAGGAAGACCATTCATACCAGGTTTACCAATGCCAGCAATGCCCACCTGTCCAGGTGGACCTGGTGGCCCACCAGGGCCTTTCAAGCCTGGAAAACCAGGTATACCAAGTCCTTTGTCTCCTTTGGGGCCTGGAGGACCAGGAAGCCCAGGCAGACCTTTTTGGCCAGGCTCCCCTAGAGGACCTCGCTGTCCTGGAAGTCCCTGATCTCCTGCTTTTGGAATCCCAGGGAGTCCTGAGGGACCTGGAAGTCCTGGAGGCCCAGGAGGTCCAGTTACGCCTACATCACCATTAGGACCAAGATCACCTTTTGATCCTGGTAATCCAGGTCCTCCAGGTTTTCCTGGCAATCCTGGCATACCAGGTTTTCCAACTCCTGGGTAGCCAGAAGGACCAGGAGGGCCTGGCTTTCCTGGTAAACCTGGCAATCCCTGTCCTGGAAGCCCAGGAGGGCCTTGTGGTCCTGGTGGTCCTGTTGGCCCTGGGGTACCTTGAATTCCTTGCAGTCCCTTTGGGAGACCTTTTACCCCTGGAACAGGAGGGCGTGGACCTTTAGCTCCTCTGGGAAAGGTTTGTCCTGTCAAGGAAAATACTAAAAGAGGTAAGTGTTGACCCACTAAATAATGATCTGACATGATCAGTTATCAGCAGTGTTGGGAAGATTACAGAATACATGCCCCAAAATGTATTTTGTAACATATTCCGTTACGTTACTCAATGAGAGTAACGTATTCTGAATACTTTGGATTACTTAATATATTATCATGCTTTTTTACAACTACATGAATGTCCTATTGCTTTTTGCGACATTACTATTACTATTATGGTTACTCGCCATACCAATAGCAACTAGATTTTTAAATCTTAATATAAAATGAGTAACAGTAGGGTGGACATTTGGTACGGCTGAACTTTTTGCAGTCATCTCGTATAGAAAACTATTCGGTGCGTATATAAAACAGGTCCGTGGCTCTGAACCATAGTAAAGGGACCTGTGGCTAATATGTCGGGTTCCGTGTCGGGCTCGTAGCCGAAAACTAGCTTTACTTTGTTGTCTGGGTCAGCTTTGCTAGCGAGAGACAGAGAGGCGTTGAAAGGCTGCTCCAATGGAACTTATTGTTTCGGAGGAAAACACGAACACAGTGTACAGTGGAGTCTTAATAACGTACTTACAACTGAGCTCGTCAGGCACTCTTTTTGGCTGCAGTTGTTATTATTATATTTACATGCAGTTTCTGCTCACAGAGCAGAAACTGTTTAGATGTTTCTGCTCTGTGACAACTTGTACTTTTCCACTCACCTTTTTCTCCCTCCCTCGCTCACAGACACATAACGGGTATGGCAGCTCATTCTCCCTGCAGCACAGACTACACTGCCCATGAGGCTACATTCTTTAGGGCTATGCCTTTAATACTCTGGCCTATTGCCTTCATATCAAATCATTTTTAAAAATATTTCTTCACGTCATTATGAGACGCGAGATTGAGACACAGGCATTTGAGCCTCTTAATGTGTGTTTTGTTTGGGTTTCCACTGGTGTGGAATTACCAAAAATAGAGAGGGGATAGCCTAACATATGAAACAGGAAAAGAACGCCGTGTAATCCCTTTATTTCAACAAAGTAACTGTATTCTGAATACCACCTTTTTAAACAGTAACTGTAACGTAATACAGTTACTCATATTTTGTATTTTAAATACGTAACGGCGATACATATTCCGTTACTCCCCAACACTGGTTATCAGTAGTTAGTGATCGATGTTAACTAAAAAGATTTTAATACAGTTACTACTCACTGCATCTGAAAATGGATGACCCCTTATTAGGTCATTTGATTATAAATAAATGAACTAATAATGAACTAAAATAATTATTTACAGTGCTGTTGAAATAATGAAAACAGACATAATGAATCTATTGTAAAGTAAGTCGCAAAAGCACAGGAGGAAAGAAAACCAAGAAAAAAAAAGAAAGAAAGAAAATTCAAAACCAGGGAGCGCTCCATGTAAATAATTAATTTATTGTAGCAGTGCACTTAAGTTAATATCTTGTCAGTTTTACGCCATCTCCCCTGTATTTATAATGGAATTTGAAGGCAGTTTTTAGTAAAAAGGTGTTAGTTAGTCAATGCAAAAAAGCTAAGAATTTAGTTCATGTCATATGTTGGAATATACAGATAAATATGTCGATGTCGATCTTACGTGCTGCACAATAATTTTTAATATTTAGTATTTACTGTTATATTCCCATAGATCATCGTAATGATGTTGTTTATTATATTGCTCTCTTTTTTTCTGCTTGTTTTCTCTTTTTTCTTTCTCAACAGGTGATCCAGGTGATTGATATATGTATTTTTTGTCTGCTTATTTTGTTGGTTTTTGTTTTTTTGCCCTTTATCACCATTCCTCTTCCCCTCTGTTTTTCTTTCCCTCTTTCTTTCTCCCCTTTCTTTTCCCCAGTCAAGTCTGTCCTTTATTTAGCAGGTTAAAATAAAATAAACAATAAAAGGCGAATCAAATAGACCAATACGGCAAGGCTGGGTTGGTCGATTTGGTAAAGTAAATCCGTTGGGCATCTTTCTTTGCCTTTAGACAATAATTCTGATGGCAAAAGAGCCAAACGGGACAGGCAAAAAAACCCAAAAGAATATATAGATAAATATGTAAAAAGGACCCATTGACGTATTTGATCTGTTTTACAGCAGGTTGTTAGTTTATTAATTATGGTATTAGAAAAGATGCAGGAGCTAAAAGTAATTTTTCACAAACATATTGAACTCACCTTTGCCATCTGTCAGTGGTCTCTCTTTACCCATGTGCAATGGCGGTTGAGGAAACTCTTGTCCATACTGAGGAAGTATTGGCATCTCATTCTCCAGAAACTGTTGCTGTGGATATGCATCATATTGTGGCAATGGCTGGGGCTGTTGGGGTGGCTGTTTATGTCCATAATACACCCCACCATGAGCAAGGTATAGTAAACATAGCTGTAACACTGTGATGAGAAGATAGAAAGAATGGAGGGATACAGCCACCATTTTCTGCAATTGAGAAACAAAAAGTGGAACTATAAGACAGATATAAAGATTTCAGTGAAATTAAATGAAAGCATCTACACACATGAAAAATCTTCGTATCTATCTTCATATCATATCTATATATCTCGTTAGCGGTATCCTTGAGGGTATCTTGAAGGTATCTTGATTCTTTAGATGAATATCAATTAATTTCCAAAACCACTACACATCTTCCCATAAAATACAGAAAATGCTGTTTTGTAAAAGCAAATAAACTTCACAATTTGTATCACAAGTAAACAGCTTTATTGGTTGACATTGATACATATATTTGTATAATGAATGTATTATTTACTTCTAGGTAATTTACTTAATTAATGTGAATAGAGTTTGGTCATTTAGGGTGTCTTGTGCTACTCATCAATGGGATAAATGCTGTGCAAACAGCATTTAATTATTTAGAGAAGAAAATAATAATAATTAAGCCTATTAATGGTTTATGGCCATGCTCTTAAACCATACTGGTACATAGATGAATTCAAATGCCAGGTTTCAAGAGCTTACAAAATTCACTTGTCAAACCAAAGAAATCACCCAAACCCTCCACTGCACATATGTGACCTAGCTTAGATATCTTTTCAGAAACACTGTGTAAAAGCCTCCCACATCCTTGAAGTGATTCACACATACATATTATAATTAAGAGGCCCCACAGGGGATGTGGCCAGTTTTGAACATAATCTTTAATTCTTTAAACATGTCTGCGCTAAGGAGATCAGCTAAGCACTGCCAAAAGCACTGTGTGAAAATAAACACTGATGGGTGAATGCATGTTTTCCTCAGCTGCAGTGTTTGTGTGTCCTGAAACCGAACCAAAGAGATCAAACATTTTGGAAAGCTGCAATAACTGAAGGCTTGCTTACATTTTTTAGAGCAATTATTCTAAAAAGAAAGCTTAGGCTACGTTCACACTGCAGGTCTTAATGCTCAATTCCGATTTTTTGATCAAATCCGATTTTTTTGTCTGCTCGTTCACACTACAAATAAAATGCGACAGCAAACGCTCTCTAGTGTGAACGCTCAAAGCGGCCCGCATGCGCAAAAGAAGATGTCACACACAACGCGCTCTGTTTAGACCCAGAGCAACAGTATTGTTTGACTGATGGCCCTTAATATAAAGACTTCGGTCTTCACGTTTCCCAATTTTTGCTTTAAGTTATTTTGTTATTTACATAATAATGTAAATAACCTAATAATGATCCTTATTGCCGTTTAAGAGAGGAGCGGTGCTTCAAAGGATAGCTGCAGATTTCTGTCAGAATCTGCAGATTATACAGTACAAATAAAATGTTTACGTTGTCTTCCCAACAGTTTCACTGACATCCGCACTGGATGGCCAGGAAGCGTTCGCGATGTCTTCTCGGGCGCTTCTCTGGCGCTGATAATTGGCTTCAGTCTTGTGTCGGTGACGTAAAAGGCGGATTTAATGCGACTTGACCGTTCAAACAGCAGTCGCTTTCTAAAACATCGGATATGTATCGGATTCAGTACCACATACGAAAGTGACCCAGATCGGATTTGAAAATATCGGATTTGCGCCGTTCACACTGTCATAGCATGATCGGATATGGGTCGCATAGGGTCAAAAAATCGGATTTGATGCGCTTTCGCCTGCAGTGTGAACGTAGCCTAAGTTGTGTTGACTGGATGTTTCCAGGGGATTATTTTTAGAATGGAAATACTTATGTGTCTAGTTTCTCTGCAAAATCAGCATGTTAGAGATGTTAGGGTTGATTTGAATATGTTGCAGTAGCTATTGCACAGGTTGCCATCTACTGCATGGTTAACATTGAGATGTGGACACCCATTCAGATATGCACACTTACAGCCAGTTTGGAATCTTTGTACTGTGGGAGGGAACCCACACAGGAACAGGGGGAACAGGCAAGCTCTACACAGAGAGGCCCCAGCTGACTAGTGGACATAAACCCAGGACCCACTTACAGTGAAGTGACTGCACTTCTCATCTAACTATATACATATTTCAATATCAAATAATTAACTGCTAGAGAAAACTACCAGCAGAAGCTTTCAGAATCTTCTCTCCACCATTTTCTAAAAGCCTCATAATGTTATTGAACAATATCTACATATTTCAAGGTTATAAGTTTGATCCTGAGATAAGCCAAGAGGCAACATAATAGCTTAGCATGTAAAAAGTCTTCAGTAAAGTCTTTAGAGTTCAAGTTCGAGTCTGTGTGAGTGTCGATCTCCAGTAATTGAAAAAACTACTAAAAAGCACTCAAAGACAGAAAGAGTCTTGGATGTGCTTCAGACGATTTTGACATTGTGCATTCAACATTCAAACTACTGTGCTTACAAAATACCAACACACATAACACAGCACCTTTTGCAGTTTGGTGCCTAAAAGTCTAAAAAACCTCAAAAAACCTAATCTTGATTCCTCTGTCCTTGCAAATTTTAGACCTATTTCTAAGGTCTCGTTTCTGTCATTTCAGTGTCCCGATAAAGTCAAGACTTGAATGGCGTAAATGTTCTTAATCTTAACAAGGAAAAAAAAGTGATCATCTTTGGACCAAGCTGTAATTCCAGTACCCCAGATCTTGACCTGCGCAGTTTAGTACCTTTTGCTAAACCGCATGCAAAAAATTTGGGGGTTATACTGGATAATAAGTTTACCTTTAAGAAACAAATGAACTCTGTTGTACAGCGGTCCTTTTTAAAATTGAGGCTCTTATCCAAGGTGAGATCATTCTTATCTTTTATCTTTGATGTCATTTGTTACTGTGTAATTTTTATCTTTGTACAGCACTTTGGTCAACATTTTGTTGTTATTAAATGTGCTATATAAATAAAAAAATAAAGTAAAGTAAAAGGCTAATTAAAAAACTTTAAAAGGGGGAGTTACTGTTTGAGGACTGCTTGTCAGTTTGGACAGTCAAAAGCTTAACTGTCAGTTTGGAGAAATTTGGAGGTTCTAAGTTCAGGCGTTCACTGAGTTTTTGAAGGATAACAGTGAGAGTAAACAGTGAAAAGCTCTATGAATGAACACCTCAAGTGTAGCCTGGAAGTACTAAAGCTAAAGCTTACTGAAGCTGGGTTTGATTCTTATCAGAATTTGGTAATTTATGATGTCTTGGATCTAAATGCTTCAAGAAAACCAGTTTAAATATGTGATTAAACAGCACATATAGACTAGAGATTAATTTTGAAAGGAAAGAGTGAAACTCTAGTCCGGTCAAATAGGTCAGACTGCTTGAAGCTGTGGAGTCTGTTCTTATGAGAGCTGTTATAGTTTGAAGCACAATACCAACAATGAAATGTTCAGAGAAAAACCTAAATGCCATAAAACTCACAGTTAACTGAAAGTTAATTAAAAAAACAACAACATTAAGAATAAAAAAGATCACACTTAAGCACTGCAACACTGATTCACAACCACTCCTGAAGTGAACTTTTGCTTCAGAACTGATATGATCATAACTGAATGACAAATTGTAATGAATTCTGTATCACCTTTTTGTTTTTCAAAGAAGAACATGGCCTTTAATATCACTGACTGTAACTAACTGTCAGAACTAGCAAAACATTTGGGATGAAAATGTCTGTTTAGGTTTGTTTGCCTCCCCTGTTTGTGGAGGATCAGTTCACTCATTATTTCTTTGCCTTTTGTGGATTAAACCTCAGAGGGAAGCAACAACAAACACACCTAATTTATGAAACTTTTTCAGACTTATGGTTTGTGCTTGAACCCCAAATATTTAACAAGGTAAAATACAGCTATATACGCAAACTGCCCCTAATCTAACTATTTCTTTATGTTTAAAGTTCATAGTGGTCACAGGAAGACCAAGGTAATAGGAAAGCCTGTAAGGAAGATTGTTAGAAGACTGGTTGGTGGTTCTATATATTTGGTGCAATTTTTAGATTCAACACCTGAAGTAAAAAATTGAAGAACAACTGAAAGTGCCATGTGTGTATAGCTGTTGGAAAGCATTACTATGAAGCAGTTGCTGCTGCTACTACCCTAATGTAACCCATCAACACTGACCGATATCAGTTATCAGTTATTTATGCCATATGGGTAATAACCCATCCATCCATTCGCTTCTGCTTATCCTTTTTCAGGGTCGCGGGGGGCGCTGGAGCCTATCCCAGCTGTCATAGGGCGAGAGGCGGGGTACACCCTGGACAGGTCGCCAGTCTGTCGCAGGGCCAACATACAGGGACAGACAACCATTCGCACTCACTTTCATTCACACATTCACACCTAGTGACAATTTGGGTTATCCAATTAACCTATCCCCACTAAGTGCATGTCTTTGGACGGTGGGAGGAAGCCGGAGTACCCGGAGGGAACCCACGCAAACACGGGGAGAACATGCAAACTCCACACAGAAAGACCCCGGCCTGATGTTGGAATTGAACTCAGGACCTTCTTGCTGTGCGGCAACAGTGCTAACCACCGTGCCACCGTGCTGCCATATGGGTAATAACCCATATGGCATAAATAACTGATAACTGATATCGTTAATATTTAAGTAAACTTCCTCAGCATTCAAACTTTGTGTTTCTTTCATGTCAGTGCACTCACATATATTTGTTACCCAAATGCTCTGTTGTTTGGCTAAAGCTAACTTGGGCAAAGATATACGTAAATACATGGAAATCTATGGGTAAGGTCTATGACAAGTTACAGAGATATCACCCCAATTAGAGAAACCACCTGAGTCAAAACATGGGGAAGCACCCGTTACATTTGTGCAGCTGGTTCATGGAGGAAAGAGACGTAGGTCATAATGTGGAACAAAGTGTTAAATACAGTGAAAGTGGGACCACTGCAGCCATTATGCATGCCTTTTTATATTTGTTCATGCATCTTCCTTGTCGTGAGCAAATGTTTCTACCAGTGCACTACTGGGCTGTTTTTGGAGGACTGCACACAAACAGTTCTGTGTTGGTTGCATACCCATAGTCCTTTCCTCTGTGTACTCAAAGACCTATGCAATGGTTCCATAAATCCACCCTTAGGCACAAAATATTTGAAAACTCACTGTTGGAACATTTAATTTAAATAGTCATTAAAATTCCAGAGTTTCAGCTGCTGTTTTACATTTTTAATGAATTTCTTCCAGAGGAAAAAAGAACAGACCGCTTCAATAAAAAACGATTTGCCAACTGACTGAATTTCAGTCATGTCAGCGTTTTAATGTCACATTTTAGGCGAGACAATCTTTTGCTTTTCGTGCATCTCCAAACATTCAATCTTGGAGCAAAATCACTTGTTTAATCTTTTTCAGCTATAAAGCCAGCAGGAGACTGATCCTCAAATATTGAGCTTCTAAGCAGAACATGGTTTCACACGTTGGGAATTCGCTCTGCAGACAAAAAAGGAACACATGTTTGGCAAGGAAATAACAAAGAGGACCTCCAAGGATATGCCACTCTTCATGGCTCAGAGACATAAAGCATACAAAAACATACCCAGTTTTAACGGGTTGGTTTGCTGCAAAGCAAACAACCCAAGTACATGTTATGCTCGGCTAAGTTCTTTATTATTATTTTTCTTCCTTGGCATTGCCTCCCCACACCATTTGTCATAGTGAGCAAAAATTAGCTGTGAGGCGACTGATTCTATGCAGTTTTAGTTTAGGTTTTACCGTTTTCAAACAGTTAATTAACAATTTGTTGCAAAAACATCATAAAAATTCCTTCCTATTCTCCCCATTGGGTACACCTGTGGCTAAACACTATTGGGTACACTTAGCAGACCATATCAGTAAGTACACCTGTCACTGGCCGGCCACTTTTTAGGCACATCTGTATACACACTACGACTGTTTTGTATAAAGTATACACATGTCTAGCCAAATTTTGAAGAGGTGGCAACAGACAATATTTGGTAGGACATGTTGTGGCAGATCTTTTATACAATATATATAATTTATTTATCCAGATAAAAGGTATTATTGAGATTAAAAATGGCTTTTCCAAGTGGCAAGTATAGTATAACAAATTATGGAAATGAACACAACTGACATTCAATACAGGCAAGTGCACACAAACATCCGAATCAAAACGCAAGCACGGTCCACTCTACACCAGTGTTGTGGTGCTGTGATACAGTTGAAGAGTTTATTGAAGCTTATTAACTTATTGTGTCACGCTGTCAGGGTAGCTGCCCTTAATTATACAGCTAGCCTTTATTTACAGACGGTCGATATCATCAGTCATTTTTTGGTTTACAGACGGTTTAATGGGAAAGCAATTGGAGCGTCTAGACCACAGACTAAATTGCAATAAGTATTGAATTCTAATGACATTGCACTATGTGTTTAGCTTTGATACTTGAGTACCTTGCGTGGCAAACATTATAACACAACAAATAAAGAAACCTGAATCATTTTGTTCTGGGTTATTACACTTTTCCCATCACAACGGCTGCAGTAAAATTCTCATGTATTTGCTTTCCACCTTCGTTTTAAGATTTAAGAGGAACAGCTTCTCCCGGCACAACGAAAGGTTTGCAATTCTTTATCAAGAAGCATGTAGTTATGAGCAGTGTTGGTCAAGTTACTTGAAAAAAGTAATCAGTAACTAATTACTGATTACTTCCCCAAAAAAGTAATCCCGTTACTTTACTGATTACTTATTTTCAAAAGTAATTAATTACTTAGTTACTTAGTTACTTAGTTACTTTTTAAAAACACGATTTACAACCTGAAGAGGTGATAAAGCGATAGATCTTTCAGCCCAATTCTACTTTTTCTACATAATCCATCATACAAAATGTAATCAAATGGAAAAGTCTCTTTTTTAACTTGTTTTATCATTTTTAATCTTTTAACTTTATGCATCAAGCAAAAATTTAATTATATGCAACATTCTCTGACTTGAATAAATGAGTTTAACATTTAAACCTATTTTCTGCACATTCCAGCACATAAAATAAAATAATTTTTTGTGTTTACACTCACTCTTTCAAATAGATGCAAGTAAAACACAGCAGAACATAAATAAAGTCAAAGACTCAGCGGTCCTGTTGCTCTATTTTCACCTGTAAAGCAGGACTGCAGTAGGCGGAGGTTTACCCTGGTGCAGGTGTGTAGCGGTCAGTGGAAGGATACGGCAGTGTCTCTGTGAGTTTCCCATTACGTCGTTGCGCTCTTGGTGCTTCCTTGGAAGTTTAGGGGTTTTTTTCGCTGTAAAAAGAAGTTTTCTTCCCACGCACGATGGACGCTAATGTTTTTGTCACTTTTTATGGAATCAAACTCAAAGTAAGGTCAGTACTTCCACGCTTTAAACGCTGCATGCTCATACTCTCTCCCGCACTCGATATGTGATCCATTGTTGATCTGCACACAGCTGTTGTCACTAACGGCGCACTCGCTTACGTCACTGTCGTGAGACATTCTCGCAAAAAATCACGGTTTTAGTAACGCAGTAACGCAGCGTTCCTTTGGGAAAGTAACGGTAATCTAATTACCGATTTTGCAATAGTAATCCCTTACTTTACTCGTTACTCGAAAAAAGTAATCAGATTACAGTAACGCGTTACAAGTAACGCGTTACTGCCCATCTCTGGTTATGAGGTGCTTAAAGTAAAAGCACACGCTCTAATAATGACACTTTCACGACACAATCATTGTTTCTGACAAAATTATTGGACAGAGTTTAGTCTAGTCAGGAAACTAGGCATGACCATTATGCATTCACAATTATGTTTCACAGTGAACCTGACAAAAGCTGCAGATGAAAAACAACTACTCTCAAACATCTTTTTTCAACACAATATGGTCTTGCTGTGTCCCTGAACGAATAGCTTGACAATAAATATTTCCTCTCTGCAACAACAACCAAATAGAATCCACTTAGAATCCCTTCTATGATTTAAACTTTCACCTTGTGCATGACCTCAGCTTTGATGAAATCTCTTCAGACACCTCCACACCCGGCACTCGATGACAATCTCATGCAACAAAGACTACTCGGCCCACTGTGGTTCCTGGTTCCTCTCAGCCTCTTTGCCAATACATACAACCGCAGCTGGCTTTGCCTGGTGATGAGCCACCAGTCTTTTATCACCTCTAGATTGGCTTTGGAAATAATCACATTTCCATTTCTCCTCTGGGTTCCTCTCCTGACTTATTCCAGATGTGGGGAATCTATTGCTTGATAAACAAACGGTGAGGAACAGAGGCATGTCATTGCTTATAGACACGGGTGCCAGTCTTAATTGCCTGTGGTCGGGCTTGGCTTTTGTACTTTAAACAGAGGGTCCTTCTTTTCCAATAAGAGTGGGAAACTAACTGTGCTGCAGGATATAAAGCAAACTTTTGAAATTTCAACACCAATGATGCATACTGATCATTGACAGAGAAGCCTTTGTGTGCAAGTGTCAAGGCTACAAATTAATGCTGAATGGCTGAGACCATTGTTAGTGAACAAATCCAAATGCAAGAGAAAAACTTCAGAATTCTAAAACAATTTCAAAACAATATCCAGAAGCTAACTGAGCAGGATTTATACTGGCATAATGGACATATTGTCATTTTGGCTGTAAGATTAAAAAAACAATTGTCATCTTTCAGGAACCATTGGAATTTTTCTCTCGAGCCTAAAATGGTTGAGGAGTACAGTAATGTGAAGCGGTAACAACTAGGCAGAGCTTTTTTCTGTCCATGTTCAGATATCAGTACCTTGTGAATGCCTTGTACAACCATGATACTTAAAATATTTATACATTTATAAATAAAGTGTTAAGCTCTATTAAAGCTAAACAATATGTACTGAGCCCTGCGACAGACTGGCGACCTGTCCAGGGTGTACCCCGCCTCTCTCCCCATGACAGCTGGGATAGGCTCCAGCACCCCCCGTGACCCTGAAAAGGATAAGCAGAAGCAAATGAATGGAATATGTACTGAGGTTTTCCAGACATCCTCTGACAGTGTGGTGTTAAGTTATCCAACATTTTGGATGCATGGCAATCATGGTCACAATGTAGGATCAAGTGGATGAAGTGAACAAGGCCCCATTACACCTAGAGACCTAGAGACCATTAAGCCTAGAGACTGGTCTGCAACCATCTGGCAACCATCTGGTACTCCCCAACCATTTGGGGAGTACACTAATAGCAATAGTCCAATATGGTGGACAACGTTCAAGCATTGTGCACATGATGTCACGTGAGAAAATTAGTCCAGACATATTTTTACATTTCTAGGAAGACATTGCTATCTTCAGCAAAACAATGCCAAACTTCACTGTGCATCATTTCCAAGAGCATGACTAAACATAAGTAAAGAAAGTACTATGCAGTAATACTGATGGGTTAGGAAGCTCTTAGTGTCACAAAGGTTCCTCTCTTTTTATCTGGACAGGTCACCATAGAAACTTTGACTAGGTCAAAGTGAATTTAGGATTGTTGAATGTGTCTTTTGTCCTGTCTTCCTCTTTTCATCCCCAACTGGTCACGGCAAATGGCTGCCCCTCCCCGAGACTGGCTCTGTCTGGGGTTTCTTCCTGTTAAAAGGGAGTTTTTCCTTCCCACTGTCACCAGGTGCTTGCTCAAAGGAGTCATTTAATTGTTAGGGTATGACTCTATTATTGTAGGGTCTTTACAATGCAATGTAAAACACTTTGAGGCAGGCTACTGTTATTGTGATTTGGTGCTATATAAATAAAATTGAATTGAATTGAAGTTAACATAAAGAAAGCATGAAATGATCTGGCTCATGATTCAGGCTTCAGCATCATGCTTTATTTCATTTCAACAACCCTGCCATGGGGATTTCACTACCTGAGCTCCAGCAGACCCAAGAACAATACAGATGTTGTTCTCTTCAACTGACCTTTTTTTTTTTTTTAAATAGACTGAGTCAAAACACACTAAAATATGAACATCGCTTTTGGACGGTCAAAACAAACCCATCTGACCTCGTAAGACACAATATTCTCATACAATAATGTGTGTAACAATTCTGTCAGTGTAATGTGGAAACGCTTTTCAGCTCCTACACACAAACACAAAGGAATGCAACAATCAGCTGACAGGAACACGAGCGCCAAGACGACATCTGGGGAATGTACCTGAGTATACGTGCGACCCACTGCATGAATTTATGTGAGCTGATGCTAACCTTTATAAGAAAAACACACCACCGCTACAGTCTCAGTCTGGAGTACTCACACTGTGGGTATGCTTGGAGTTTCTGCAGACAAGGACAACAACACACACCTGAAGCCAAAAACAACTAACTCACTGTATCCAGAACCATGATAGGAAAATAAAGTCAAAACAGCTCTACTAATAATGATATCTATCAGACAGGACCTGTAGTGAGGCAAGTGGCTCAATAGAGGGTGCCAAACTACATTACTACTCAGATTTTCAGTTCATCAATACAGTCTATTTTGTTTACTTGCCTTTTTCACAGGCTGGGTGGATACTGGCTGTAGCTCAGGTGGCAGAGCAGGTCAGCCACTAATCTGAAGGTTGGTGGTTTGATCCCAGGCTGCCTCCTGGCGGCATGCCAAATATCCTTGGGCAAGATACTAACCCCGTGTTTGCCTACTGGTGGTGGTCAGAGGGCCCGGTGGCGCCAGTGTCCGGCAGCCTCGCCTCTGTCAGTGCGCCCCAGGGCAGCTGTGGCTACAATGTAGCTTACCATCACCAGTGTGTGAATGAGTGAATGACTGAATGTAGTGCGAAGCGCTTTGGGGTCCTTAGGGACTAGAAAAGCGCTATACAAATGCAGGCCATTAGTCCAGTGGGGGAAAAAGATATCCTGGCAAAGGCTGCTTTTTAATAATAAGATTTATTTTTGTTGTTTATCATAATTTATACTAAGTTTTGTGCATCATCATCATCCCCATTTTCCTCCTTGTTATTCTCCAAGCCTGTGCTGCTTTTCTCTTTTGTTTTCACTCTAAGCAGCTGATTCATCTCAGCTCAATCATCATGTAACTTTTTGATCATTTCTCCCTCTTCCTGCTCATCTTCATAGTGAGAATATTAACTTTCCCCCCTAAGCAGTGAGTTAAAAAATGAAGAAAAATGGGTGTGAACGCTTCCCCAGCTCAGCTTCCTATCTCTCCATCTTTGCTAACTTTGCTTTCTTATATATATATCTTTCAGCTTTTGCCATTGATGTCACATCTACACACAGCCTCAAATCCCACAATGCATGGATGTAGCACCTGGATGCATTTTTAATTGCTCACCGCTCACTCTATCCTTTGAAAAGCCTTGCACATACACCCACGCAGTCCACCCGACCTCATCACCCATCTCACTGACATATTTTTCCCTCTCCTGCAGTTGTAGGAACCACAAGTCACAGAGTGCCTGCCCACAATTTTCATTTCAGGGCAAAAACTGGAGTGGGAGGAGAATTATTTTCCTATTAGCTTTTGAGTTCTGTCAAAACAGAGTATCTGATGTCAGTGGACAGCAACTAATAGCAACCCAGACCGAAGAGGCACTTTAGGTTGTTTCCATGTTTAAAGAAAAAGAAATTCAATGAGAAGAAAGGATGAGAACGTTTATGTTTGGATCTTATCGAATTTGATTTAAATAGGGAAGATTTATAGGTACAGCAACAAAGAAATGCTTGCATCAGATTTAGACTTCTCCCTTGAACTTTGTGCGGTCTCTGCCGCAATCTTTCTTGGTCTCCCTCGTATTTAGCTGGTGCTAAAAATGGACCCGTGAAAGAATATTTTTAAAAGTAATAACAATGTTTGGCTAATAATCAGATCTGATCAGTAATACTGTGCTAAAACCACAGACTCCACTGGAGAATTCTGCAGCTGCATAAATAGATTTCCAGTTATGAGCAAATCAGGGAACAGCACACCCTGTGTTGCCTCTGTTTTTCCAATTCCCAATCAGATACTATATTTACTCAAGCGCTAATGTTTGTGCTTTTCTACTTACTATTTCACTGGGAAATATCGTCCAGTGTAGAAGAACAGAAGTTCAGCTGTCACATTTCAGATGTCCACAGTAAACTTTCCATCCAGATGTAGTGCATATTTGGAAAAAAAAAACTGGAGTTTTTCCACTCGCTTTGTTTTTAAAATGCAAATTTTAAACATGCGCGAAACAGGTGGTTGGAAAGTTGATAGCACCAAATGGTGATTTCCCCTCACACATGTTTTCATTTAAATACTGTGGAAAGCAAATGAGGTCAAATATAACATTTCACAAAAAAAAACCCCAACTCAACAATAAAAATCTTAAAAATAATATAGACGTGACATATATATTATTTTAACCCTTTGGATGCATTTTGTTCTTTTTTGTAAAAGCATGGAGAGGCCTGACTCTTAAAAAAATGGATCAAACGGCTACAAAAGCAAAAGGTTACTTGCACACTGATTTTATAGCTTGTAGCACCTTTAGTTGCAATAACTAACTAAATAAATAAAGTAATAAAGTAACAGTTTTCTTTTTGACTTAAACAGTCTGTCACATCATTGTGGGCCAATTCTAGACCCCTCTTTTTTTTTACAAAGTTTGTTCAGGATATTGAGATTTGGAAGCATTCATGTATGCACAGCTCTCTTAAGGTCCTACCACAGCATGCCTGCACTTTGACTGACCCATTGTGACACCTTAATTGTTTTTTTTTTTTTATCAGCCATTCTGTTATAATTTTGCTGCTGTGCTTGGGATCATTGCCCTTTTTTATGCCTGAATTTGGACTAAGCTTTAGCTGTCCAAAGACAGATGGTCTCACATTTAAGTCCATACAGAGAAGTTCATGGTCGTCTTAATGACTGCAAGGTGCCGAATTCCTGTGGCTGCAAAACGAACCCAAATCATCACTTGGCCACCACTGTGATGCGTTTGATATTAAGTGTTCGTGTTGATATGCTTTGTTTGCTTTTGTGCATTAGGGATTATGCCAAACATCTCCATCCATTAGGTTTACAACACCAGAAGTGTTTTTTTTAGAGAGAAGACACTTTCTCCTGGAAACCCTACTAAACAATTCACACTTGTTTAATTTTTTTCTAATCGTGTTATCATGAACTTTAACATTTAACATGCTAACTGAGGCCTGTAGAGTCTGTATTTCTTGTGTTTGTTGTAGTTTCTTTAAGAGTTGTGTGGTCTGACCTTAGGATGAATTTGCTGAGAAGACTGTCTTTGAGTTGACAAAAACGGAATGCTCCAGACCAGCAAACAATTTTTGAGATACTTACCTTTGTAATTCCTACAAGAGCAGTAAGTTTACTGCATAGAGAACTGTAAAAACTCTTTTTCACATGCTTGTTAATGTTCAAGTCATGCTTATGGCAAGAACATCAGACTCTAATTTCTGTCAAGCCTTCATAATGTAAATTCATAACTTTTACTATGTTTTATTGGTGTTTCTACTTAAATACACCTCTGAAAATGTGCTGGTAAAGACCCAAACATGCCAAGTTCTGTCCTCAAACTGACGTCAAAAACCACTGAAGGTTTCCAACATGTTAAGATGAATGGTTTTGCAATATAGTACTGAGGATATTAAAATCACGAGCACGATTCGGTATATGATCCCTTCCAGAGGAGTAGTAATTGCTGTAGTTTGGAGGTTGGGAGCAGTCTAATATTTAAAAATGACTGGGTGGTGATTATATGTTGCTTTGAGAAGGGTTGTATTTGGGTTTTATCACCAGCAATTTCATTTTGATGGTTTCCTCTACCTCTACAGTTGATCAATCATTGAATGCACTCATATCAATTTTACTGCAATCATAAAGTGGGCTGGGGAGCATTTACGGCTTGATGTGACATGCATACATCGCCTGTACTGGTGACATGACAACAGCCAAGGGAAGCTTAATGTGTTATACAGTCACACCATAAAATATGCCACTCAGGGAAAAAATATGTTCCTCCCTTTTCCTACTTCCAGATGTTTTCGCAGCACACTATTTATGAGGGATTATAAGAACTAGGACTCCTTCTACTTAGGAGTTTAGATAAGAGTCACTTTGTAATAAATCTGCAAAATTTAAAGCTGGAACTACAAAGTGGTGTTTTGAAACAGAGCTACCACCTGTGGCTTTGAAAGAAAGTAAAGCGTGTCAGGACAGCAGCTAATGTGGAACCATTAACAGTATCTGTATTTGATTAACACTGTAAGATTGCCATAAAGTGAACCTGATTTCATCATTTGAGACATTTCTATGGCTGCAGTACTCTGCACAGTAGCACGAGACCATTTGGACACATGGCCTGAAATCACAGAGGCTGCAGCTGTGGGATCAAGAGGCACATTCCCTCAGAGCTGCATAAACACTTCCTGTTTGGTAGGTGAGAACTGCAAAGGAGTCAGACTCGGAGAGGAGAGCTGTCAAGAGACATTAACAGAGTAATAAATATGTGAAATCACAGCATGCTCACAGATACTCCTAGCAAACAAGATGAAGTATCCCTTAAATAGTGGAATAATTTGACCTAAAATACAGCCAAATAGCTGATAAATAGCTTGATTTCTGTTCACTGTAAGAAATGGTTACAGAAATATTTCACCATTTTGGGAAATATTGTGATTTTTGATGAAAGTTTGATGCAAACACTGAGAGTAAAGTAAATATGAAAGCTAGCAAGAGCATTAGCTTAGTACAAAGACAAGAGGGGGCAGCTAGCTTGGTTATGTTCAAAGATTAAAAAAAAAAAATCTCCATATTTTAAAATCTTACTACAGCAATTTTTAAAGGAACTTTGTCACATTGCATACACATTGTTGCTTACAGACACATATAAAGGGTTTTTTAAATATATGTTTTCAGTCTTTTTTCCAAACTACGCTAATAGCTGCTTCAGATTTAGCATTTAGCATAGAGTTGCGACTCTTCATCAAAAAGCCACCAAAATACATTTTCTTTACTATTTGGCAGCATGTTGTAACAGTTTTAAATGGCAAAGCTTTTCTGGGGCCAAAAAACTCAAGTGCTCACTTGAGCAGATACAGCGACATCCTGGCCCTTGGACGCAAACACTAACCCTCCCAAAAAAACCCAAACTGACCACATTTGCGAGGCTTCAAACAGTCTCATTCTCAAAATCCAAACTTTTTAAGTAACTTAAAACTGATCTGCAGATTGAGTTGAACTTTATTACAAATTTCCTCTTCTGACAACATAACAAATGCAGTCCTAGAAAAACAATGAAAAACACATGCAAGCTTCTTGGATGTCTGTTAGGTCCAGACATGTTATTGCTAAGGAAAAATGGTTGATCATCTTATCTTGATGTGAGCTGTCTGGACCTCTTTATATCCACAGCTTATTAAATTACCAAAACCCATATTAACAGTTGTAGTTTATTAATATAAATATATAACCCTAGATACGGGTGCTGCTTTTAAAGAATGGTACATGAATTTAGAGAAAAAAAAGATATTTCACATCTCCCACTTACAAAACTTATCGCCTCAGTCATCACACAAGTCTGTATAGCTCATTACATGTGCGGCTCTGCTGGCACCAAATTAATCTGCTTTAATGCCACTTTTGCAGTGTAAAATTTTTTGAATGAACCCAAACAACTTCATCTTTGACATATTTAACATGATCATAACATGGACACATGATTTCTTTACGCTTTACGGACAGGTGCACATTGAGATTTAATGTCCTTAAACTATGCTGAGAGGATAAAGATACAATAAGTCTGATCGCTTTGCATCGTGTCATTTTGAACCACCACATCAGAAAATTTATTTTAAAGTCTGGCTTGCAGTATGAAACTCTGAAAACCTTCACTTCTGCATGACAGTGAAGAAGAAGACAACGAAGAAGCAGAAGAGGTTTTCTAAAAGAAAATTTAATGAAGCATAAAAATTTCTGTCTCCAGCCCGCAGCACCAGTGTTCTGCTGAGGAGACTTTTTTCTTAAATCCTGTTTCCTCTTATTTATGCGGGACAGATTACTGCTCAAAAGCTCTTAACACCTAAATCTTCTTATCCATAAACACAGGAGGAAAAAGTGCATGTTTTTCTTGTCCTGAAAAACATGCACCTAAACTTTCTAAAATGTCAAGGCATTCCACTAACTGGTGCTAAATCCTGCCGAGACGCTGCACTGTGCATTTATTTTAACAAGCTTAAGCCCAGGTTATTCTTCCCAGGTGTCTCTTTTGGATTTTCTTTTCTTTCTCCCTCTTTCTCTGCATTGGGAAAAATGTCAGATGTGATCTGCGGAGACATCTCAGCCCATTCTTCACAGCTGTGAAGTAGGATGTCTTATGATACATTTACTTGCTTCTCAGTTTCCATGTTCCTTTGCATGTGCAATCCCAAAAGGCAAAAAAGGAAAATGATCCAATCTCTGCCTTGCAATCAGACGACCATGCCAAAGCAAAACCAAATCAAAATGAACACATTTAACTATAAGACTTGATGATGCATCACTTACCTTTGTGTGTGCTGCTGCTGCTGCTGTGGTATCACTGAGCTTTTAAGGAGTTTGTGACAGACGCTGAACAGCAGCACTGGTGAGGGTTTGGCTTTTATCTACAGGTGGGTGGAGCTGCACAGGCTGAGAGCACAGAGGAGCTGGATCTGTGCACGAGGAGAGACGGGGGGAAGAAAACAGGATCTGTGTGAGAGAGAAACCACTACTTGAACTCCATGTTTGCAGCATTAAGAGGTTATTATACACAGAAACAAAGTGAGGGGAAAGAAGAAACCCAATCAGCTGCACGAGGAGGAAGATTCTCGTTTGACTTGGACCTCTCAGTGCATTCTTTGCATGGAGAAAGATTTAAGGGCAGGGTCTTACTCTGGTTAGTCAATGCTAGCTGAGGTTAGGCTCTAGCTAAGTGGGGAGGTTTTTGTGGCAACCAAAGTGCACACACAGTAGTTGATAAAACAACCTTACCACAAAGGACTATTTAGAAACTGGTCAAATTGTTCACATTTCTACTTTTTAAGGACTTTTGAGACAACATAAGAGAGGATATGAAGCTACTTAACATTGGAATTGTGTTTTCTTATTTAAAATAAAAGTAATAATCAAACAGATCTATTAGTATAAAACTCCTACTCATAACTGAGCAGCGGTACATCACAAATTTGACCTAAATGCTAGCTACTAGCATTCTTTGCTCACAATGAGAGCGGTAACAAGCCTTAAGTTACTGCAAATACCATGCTTATGTGCTCCTGACGTGTATTTCAGGACATTTATACATATAAGTACAGCTAAATAATGACACGGTGAATGATTTTGCATCGTAACTGTGAAAAAGTTGCGTGTGCAAGCCTGAATACTTCTCATCCTCAGTGGTCACCATCTTACTTTTGTACTCAGCCAAATTCCAGCCTGTAGGTGGAGGATTAATGTTGGTGCCAACACCAGTGGCTTAAAAGAGTTTGTGTTGATGTTCAGTGTTTATCTGTGTTTAAATGTTCTATTAAATGTAAGAGAATTTAATGAGTTCTGCTGTCAAAGTCTCATCAAGTGTCAAAAGTTTACAAAATACAGCAGTTACAGTGTAAGTCGGTTATTGCGAGTGCTTTTTTCTCACAAAGAGAGCTTGTGGTTGTCTAAATTGTATATAACATTCTTTCTTACGGGCAGCAGGGGGCAACTCTTATGATTTGAAAAGGAAGATCACTTGTATTGAGATTTATAGGAAAACAGCCCTTTGGCTTCCTCAATCTATGACCTCAGTGAACTTTTTCCTGGAGAAGTCAATGTCTTAATCACTAGTTTCATGTCTTACTGAGTACGAATTTCTTTTCTTAAAAATGTAAATAATGTTCTAATATTTTCCTCTAATCTTTTTCTCAATCAGTGATCCAAACTCAAACCGCCTTTCTACACAGTTTAATCAGTTCTAATTGGATCTCATCTCTCCAGAACATTTTCGTCTCATTTTTATTCGCTGACAAAAGTGCCAATACATTTAACCATATAGTTTTTGTGCTAATAGGAGCCAAGCTAAGTTGAGCTAAACTAAGGCTGTGCAGACCTGCATCGGGCGCCCATGCAGCTCCTCTCCACAGCTTTTACATTGAAAAGTTGACAGTGTTTAGCTTTAGTCCAAAGTCCACCAAACAGAGACGGCATGGGGTGATCATGGACCTTCTGAACAGCTGTTTCAAATCTGAGAATTATTCTTTGAGCTTTTGTTTGTGTTACTATTTTACTTCTTTAGTTCTTGTGTTGTCATGCAGGGGTTGCTTTTAAAGAAAACATTTTGGTTCCCCCCTCTGTCAGCTTTTTTGCGTCTCAGTCTCACAGCAATAATTTGTGTTCATTACAGCAATTTGCAAGCAGCCATGACTTCACTTACTGTTTACTACTAATTAATGTGGACAGAAAAATGAAGTCCAGGCATATTTATGAAAACAATGTGTATTTTTTGAAAGTTTGGATAGATAAACCTAATCTTCATTTTTCACAATTTTTCTTGCGAAGCCAACTCAAAGACCAAACAGCAGAAATTGGTTTTCCCAGCACACCAGAGAACAAGAAGCAGTCAGCTGCATGGAAATACTGACATCATACCTGTCTGCATGCAGAATTGCTGTTCATTAGCCTGCCACTTAGATCCCGAGGCCAAGTCGCTCCAGCAACATGAAAAGCTCAGACAACCCCGACGAAGTTTCTTATTACTTGCTGTTTTTCTGTTCCTCGGTCAACCTCCTTTCATCTTGGTTAGTCAGCTCCTAGTCATGTATAATACTAACAAGTGGAGCTGTGATTTGTATCTGCTCCATTCTTCTTGTTTCTCTGAAAACTTGGGAAATAGGATTAATGCTTTCCAGTGGACATGACTTTCAAAACCCGAAGCATATCCGTGTCAAACAATCCCACTGTTTCCCTGAAAAGATGCTGAAGGAGCTATAAAAGTGGTTCCATATGATTGACTGAAATGTGATTTATCCAGTCACCATCAGCATAATTTACTGGCTGGCATGTATTTTGCCTACCATTTGGCAAAAGCTTGATATATGATGTGCTCCAAAACTAACAAGACTGAAATGAAGTGTGTGTGTGTGTGTGTGTGTGTGTGTGTGTGTGTGTGTGGGGGGGGGGGTGTCAACCAGTCACAAGAATCAGCTTTTTTTTGGACTCCCTCTCTGTTGCGATCACTTGAGGGCAAATTGAATGTAGTAACAACACTCCACAGTGGATTTTGTGGCCAAGTAATTGTAACTTGCCTTTTGAAAAGATGCCAGCTTGGTCTTTGTGGTCTTTGTGGGTGAGACTGATGGGCACTGAAAAAATGCTAGGGGCTAAGCTGGTGAGACTGACAAAATAACGTGTACGGCAGTGTGATTATTGAAAAAAGGAAGAAGGAATTCGTGAGAAAACAGAAATTTGTGGTGCTTTTGTTTCATTATAGCCCACCTGAATACAGGCTAGACGGGCGCGTCACTGCAACTCCCCCTGGCTTCTGCTCCGCGGCTGCTGAGTGAGCCCTCATCTGGGACTCTCCTCAGCTCTTTCTGGGACAGTGGCGCGGCTGCCCCTCTGTTGGTCTTCCTTGGTCTCTTGTGTTCTGGGGGCCTCTGGATGTCTGGAGTTTTGATCTCCTCCATACCTGCTTCATGTCCTGGAGGATGGAGCTGTGGCCCCCCCACACCCTCTAGCAGATCATTACATGAAGGAACCTTTTAAAAAAAAAACCAAAAAAAAACCAAACGTGTTCATGCTCACAGGTGTACACACTGGTGATCACACCCACAAACTACACCCTTTTTGGCTCCTACCTCAAAGCACACTGTGTTCTGTTGATCTTATGTGCTGCACAATAATGTTTAATATTTAGTATTTACTGTCATATTCCCATATATCATTGTGATGTTGTTTATTCTATTACTCTTGTTCTCTTCTGCTTGTTTTCTTTTTTCTTTCTCAGCAGGTGATCCAGGTGATTGATATATGCATTTTTTTTTCTGCTCATTCTGTTGGTTTTTGTCTTTTGCCCTTCTCCCCCGTCCCTCTTCTCAGCTGTTTCTCTTTCCCTCTTTCTTTCTCCCCTTCTTTCCCCCAGTCAAGTCTGTCCCGTATTCAGTAAGTGAAAATAAAATAAACAATAAAAGGTGAATCAAATGGACCATTATGGCAAGGCTGGGATGGTCAATTTGGTAAAGTAAATCTGTTGGGCATCTTTGTTTGCCTTTAGACAACAATTCTGATGGCAAAAGAGCCAAACGGGACAGGCAAAAGAAAAAAAAAGAAAAAAAAAAAAGAATACAGGCTAGACACGACTGAAGCTCAAAATATATTTGGGCTGTGTAAAATAGGTCTAACTTTTTCTAATCTAACATAATTTAAGAAAAGAAAAAATAGAAGAATAGAAATGAAGTTTTTGGGTTTTTTCTCTCCTCTTGTTAGAGATTTTACTTTTGCAAATAATGACAATGATATTTCTTGAGGGTATATGACATAACTCTGTACCACACATGACATGTCAAAAATAAAAGTGCTGATCAGGCATGAATGTCTGGTGCTATGCCTGAATATGACTGAACCACCAACACCTCCACCAGTGGCTCAGGGTCTGACCGATGTTCCAAATAAGCATAATATACTTATTGTTATCTTCACAATTTGTTAATCCTTCATCTTGTCGTTGCTTTTGTTTGAGGTGAAGGAACCATCCTCAAGAGCTGGAAAATGGAGGAAATGTAGAAGAGATAAAAACTGCAGTTCCTCGAGTCGCCACTTAAAAGTCAGTCCCATTGACTCCCAACATTAAAAAGCATGTTTACAGCCTGGTACAAAAAAAATGTACTGCCTTTGCTAGCCCTCCTACTTCTTATTAGATGCAAATTGTATAAATGTGAAAATCTTAATTGACTTCCTTCTTATCATATTCGCAAAATTTTCAGAAAATTTGACCAACAAATTAACTTTGAGGTCAAGTTCAACAATATTTAAACTCGTCTAAGAAAATTCTTGAAAATCCTGTGTCTGTCCCCTTCTGGCTGCCTCTGCCTCAATTTTATCCCACAACTTAGACATTCACATTATTCACACTCTCATTACACATACATATAGGATCTTGGGGGTGGGCACAATCACGGAGTCCAAATTACCATCAGGGTGTACACCTCACCCCTGGCGTCGTTGCCCACCTCTCAATTTTAAATACACTTAGACATTGAGGGCTATCAGGAGGGACTATGCACTTACCTGCTGCTCCTTGGCAGGTAGCTCCAAGCCCTCCTGGGTTTTAAATGCACCTTAGAACACACATGCATCAACACTACAATGAGCGGGTGGAGGGAGGTTTGGAGTCTTCTCCCACCCCCATTCTCTGCGGCCTGCTGGAGCAGGGGGGCTAGGAGGAGTTGGCCGTCCGACTGCGGTCTGGAGTGTGGGGCCTCCCTGCTGCTACGGAGTCGAGGTGGTCTGCCTCTCCCCACCGCAGGGAAAAGGGTAACACCACCTGGGTCTGGGTGCAGTTCCCCCCTCCAGGGGCAAGGGTACCTAGACCCGGTTTGTAGAGTACGCTTGGGGAGTGTGATCGTGTGTACAGCGTCTCTTTATGTCTGTCTCCACGTTGGTTGAGTGTGGAGTAAGTGCATATGAGAGCATGAGGGGGGGAATGGATGTTTGTGTCTGTGTGTGCCTGTATGTCTGTGTCTATATGTCAGGTTGGGTATCAGACGCCACCTCTCTGGGGACACCTCAGGCCCTCCAAGGTTTGGAGGCCCATCTCCACCCACCACCACTTCCCCTGCCAGTGGCGGACTCCCTCAGGTGTCGGTGCGTTGGTGGTTCTTTGTGTCTGGGGATGGGCGTCCAGGTACACACCGGCTCACTCCTTGGCGGCTGCTTATCGGGGCCTGGAGCCTGGGGCTCGCTCGGGCCCCTTCGGAGGTGGGGTGCCCCCGGCCTCTCGGCCTGGGGCTCGGTCACTCAGGCACAGCTGGCGGCCGGCGGAGCTCATGGGCGCGTCACTGCAACTCCCCCTGGCTTCTGCTCCGCGGCTGCTGAGTGAACCCTCATCTGGGACTCTCCTCAGCTCTTACTGGAACAGTGGCGCGGCTGCCCCTCTGTTGGTCTTCCATGGTCTCTTGTGTTCTGGGGGCCTCTGGATGTCTGGAGTTTTGATCTCCTCCATACCTGCTTCACACCCTGGAGGACGGGGCTGTGGCCCCCCCACACTCCCTAGCAGATCGTTACATGGAGAAACCTTTGGAATACAAGCGCGCTGATCCACACAGGTATGCACACGGGTGTTCACTGCTCGTAGACCCAAATTACACCTTTCTTGGCTGCTACTTCGAAGCACATCTGTCCTGCGTGCTGCACAACAACATTGAATATTTAGTATTTACTGCTGTTTACACTTAGCTAGATTAACGCGATGGTGTTGTGTTTAGTATGTTGCTTTGTTTTGTTTTTTTTTGTCTTTTTTGCTTGTTTTCTATTCTTCTCTCAACAGGTCATCCAGGAGATCTTTATTTTTTTTCTCCCCCCCCCCTTTCTCACTGTCCCTCTCCCCTTCTGTTTTTCCTTTCCTTCCTCTTTCTTTCTCCCTTTCCTATCCCTCACTCATGTCTGTCCCGTCTGTAACATCTGAAAATAAAATATAATAAATAATAAAAACAAAGATCGACCAAATGGACCAATACAGCAATGCCACGATGATCCATTTGGCAAAGTAAATCCATTGGGTATCCTTGTTGGTCTTCAGACAACAATTCTGATGGCTAAAGAACCAAATGGGACAGGCAAAAAAAAAAAAAAAAGAAAATCCTGTGTCACCTAATTGTCATGTTAACAGTGTTGGCTGTCCATTCTGCCCATGCGCCCGGCTGGTGTTGTGGCTATCCCTCTATAAGAACTGAGGGTGGTTTTTTTTTTATTACTCATCCATCTGGAGTTAGGGGAGTGGTGACGTTGACTGAAAAGTCCTTTAATTAGTGCCATCAGGTCTCATCCTCTACTTGAGGTTATCAAACTTCAGTGCATGTGCATTTTTTCATGGATTATCTGACTAATATGCTGGCTTGCTGTGTGCTTACATACCATCCCAGAAGTCTGCCCTTCAGTTTGGGTGAGCAAAATTCTAGTAGTTTACTGATCTTTAAGTTTCTCTGTACTGCATTTTTACATTTTATGAAAGGAGCTTGCTAACCAGGCTTGCTAACACTGGGTGATATCTTAGCACCAAACTAAAACTAATCAGATAAGAGCAAAACCATTCTGGAAACTCAGTGAAACTAAAGTGAAGACAAAAATTCAAAATTAATTAGAATAAAAAGCACTTATAAATTACAAAACACTAACAACTGTAATAGAGACATACCAGCTGATCACACCTGATCAGACACACTTGATCCTCAGCTATTTCTGAATTTTCTGCTTTGATTTAAAAAACAAACAAACAGATGCATTCTGCATTTCTACACGGCTTATACTTTGCCTCTTGCCAGTATACCCAGCCACAAACATTTTCTTTTTTTTTTTTTTTTTCACAAACATTTTCACTGGGAGTGACAAGGATGGACAAGAGTTGAAATGAGTACATCAGAGGGACAGCTCAGGTTGAACAGCTTGAAGACAAAGTAAGAGTGGTAAGTGCAGACAAGGGCTGGTGGAGAAGATATAGTGGATATGTTGGACAAAGGAAGTTGGAGCTGCCAGGCATTAGGACAAGAGGAAGACCTCAGGGGAAGTTCATGGATTAAAACGAAGGAGGAAATGCAGAAGGTTGGTGTAACAGAAGAGGATGCTAGAGATATGCTGAGATGGGTCCACTTTAGTGACCTTCAAAGGGATCAACTGAATGAAGAAGATAAAGAAAGTTGTATTGTACAAGACTGTAATACTCAACATACTGTTGAGTTGCCCTGACTCCCCAGTTGTGGAAGCGCAAGAGTTGACAATACTATCCAACCTCCACATAAGGAAGTCACGACTTGTCCTGTTTGCCACTCTTCAAAAGCAAAAATTATTCCTAACATTCACTTTTTGTTTGCTCTGTGTTTGCCAAAATGTCAAAGGCAGAAAAAAGGTCCTGTGAGGCAGTCTCGGTTATATCTGAGAAACTCAAAAGAAGAAATATCTAGGTAGACGTATATACTGTACCACTAGCTCTGAGTATATAGCGGGTCAGCTTTCTGTACTTGTAGACTGCACTTTTAAGATTGGGGCTGATGAAAGATTTTAGTTATATGATGTCATTACATGAAACAATGCAATCTAAGTGCCAGTTACAGCTGTGGGATAAGTAGGATAAAGGTACTAACGTGATGGAGTGGAACTGTGTATACGTTCCCAGTGACAACATACATATGGTGTACATAGTATAGGTTATAGATCAGTCAACGCTGCCTGAAGTACTTCCTCACAGTGAAACAAGCAAACCCACTGATTCCTGTTGGAACCAGTTTCTTAATGTGGTGACGAGCTATTTGCTCTCTCATGACCACCTCTGAATTTTTCTGTCTGGCTGTTGATCCCGTCGTCTCAGAGCCTGCTTTGAGTTGGGCCTGCAACTCGAATGTTTTTCTCCATCTTTGGAGGACAGTTTGAGAGTTTGGCAATGAGGCTATGAGCAGAGCAAGGAAAGGAATCTACAAAAGCCTGGAGAAGACATTCTTGACTTTATCCCTTCATTAAAACTAAGAGATGGTGTGAAAGGCAGAAGATCTGGTACAGATTTGTCAAGAAATCATTTAAATTTCCCACTTTGAGGAGTGTGTTTGTAGTTGAATTTAATAGCAAATACGTAAGTTGTTCAATTAACTGTCAAAGTAAAACTTAGTCATTAGACTTGACCTTCTCAGAACAATGCAAGAAAAAAATAATTTTTCAGTTGAAAACTGAATTTGAAGTAAAGTTGTTTTTCTGAAGTAAAACAGTAAGAAAAAGGAGCCCTCACAAATACCAGAACTATGTTTTCAAAATAATGTAAATGGCTAAAGAAGTAAAGTATTGTAATTAGCACTGTATGCCGCTCAAATCATTTACTGTAGCATGCCATGTGGCACGGCCTGTGAAAAAACAATAAAAAATACTGGTTGAGCCACTTTTTGGGTTGGAGAAGCATTCGAATACAGTTAATTCAGTTTGTCACAGCATGTTTTCTTTTAGTGAAGTCAGACCAATTACCCAGCAACCCAAAGCATGCCAGTTCCACGTGATAGCACAGGAAAAAGATCGTTAGCTGCTAACCGCCTTTACCAACATTTGCTGTGGTCATTAAGTCTGTATGGCGAGGAAAGAAACAAGAGGGATTTGTATGGGGAGGATAAAAAAGCCTCCAGTTAGTGCTTTAAGCACCCTTTCTTGCGTTGTCTGTTAGTGTAGTGTTAATACATCAGCATGTTGAATGTGAATGGACAACAGTGGGACCTGAAGCTGACGTGTAGATCTCTCCCTGTTTGAAGTGTGATGCAATCGTCTAGGTTCTCAGACCTATTCATTATTTTTTTTTACCAGACTTTAGTTCAGGACACATTTATGTACTGGTGTGCTGTTAGACACTGATTGAGATGTAAAATGATTCCAGATGTGTTGTTATTATGCACTGGTGCACTCATTCTCCCGAGACCTACATAGGTGCTGATTTCCTAGATATGCTTGAATGACAGTCGCACAAAGAATTGTTTTGCTTTCAATCAAGCCAGTATAAAACCATGAATAATTAGCCAGCTCTGTGGTGGTGACCTTAATACAACATGCTCTTCTGGCTGCATTCAGCCTTGTCCTTAAATGACCCAGTAAGCTCAGCCTCCTAATTATCGTTATTGCGAGTGAAGAAACCCACCATGTTGGTAAACTGGTTAGCCTCAGACTAGTGGTTTCCTGCTTTGGTGCATTGGTGTTGGTTAAAAGGACGATCAACTCATCACCAAGCAGACAATAAAACAGCTGGGAGGAATTACTTAAGTGCGGCATGCGGAAAATCTGATAATCTAGCTCATCTAATCTATCGCCTAACTACTGCAGTTTAACATTCCTCAATAGAGTGAACTTTTTCCCAGCCTTTTGCTTTCTCTGTAGAGACCTAAACAACAAGGTGGAATGCAGTGCATTTATTAATACCAAAAGTATATTAGTATATAAAAATAGCCACCTATTTCAGGATCAGATGCTAAGGCTGGATGCTGCCATACCTTTGTAGTGCTTCTAACACATGAAGTAATAAATAATAATAATGATCTTTTGCCCTATAGTAATTCTAAATCGTATGGAAGGCGCTGTTGCAAAGACACAAGTGTTGTACCATAAAAAACAAACATTCCGATGCAGTGCTTGTGATATATGAATGGCACGATTTTGCTAAGTGGCAAAACAAATCCTATTTTTCCATGCTTTTCCAGTTTTAATACTGGACCCTCCTGCTCAGTAAAAATTTTCAGCTAAAAATGTTAAGCTGAGATAACCCAGATGACATCATCATAGTTAATTTCTCAGACATGGAAAAAAACTCCTCCAGAGCCACACAAGACATTAAATGACTGTTTTCACAAGCTGAAAAAAAATCTATCAATAGAGCTACTGTGAACAGCTTTTCTGCTCAGGAGTATAATGTTACCTTTAACAGTATTGGAGTAATTACATTTATGAAAAATGGTGACTATAATCTATAACTGTTTACTTTTTCTGAATTTCTGCAGTCTGTTAGTCAACTCCTACATGAGGCCTGGCTGAGGTCTGAGGTCTGTATTGCACTTACAAACACCTGAAGATAACTGTGATTGGACTACATTTAAAATATCAGAAAACATGTCAGTATTAGCTTTGTGCATCCTTACGGCGCTCTAAAATAATTTCATCCATGTGTGCTAGTGTGTTTACTGCACATGATGATATTACAACAATGATGACTTAAATAGTCTATATATGTAATGGGTATATCTAATGTAATGAGTGCTTACAGTTAGGTTCATAGAAGTATTCAAACAACTGTTCACACTATCACTTTAAAATAAAAAAAGTCAAGAGTGGACTGAAGTGCAGAGTTTCAGTTTTAATTCAAGGAGTTTAACTAAAGTATTAAGAATTACAGTAATTTTCATACATAGTCTCAGAGCCTTAAAAGTTATTGGACAGTTGTCTGAAAAGCCGTTATGCAAAAACTGTAGGTGTGTTGATTGCACTGGATAGCCCACCATCACCAAAAGGCCTGAAACATGGAAGAAGATAATAAAAACGCACGATGACAGAATTATTTCCATTTTTAAGAAAAACAATGCCACAACATCTTAACCTAGTCAAGAACACTCCCAAGGTGGTGGGTATATCACTGTCATGCAATCATGACAGATGCAAGTATGCAATCATGAGATGTCTTCATGAACGTAAACAGAGTTTACAACAAGGTAAAAAGCACTGATTTATATTCAAAAACAAGAAGGAGAGATTCAAGTTTTCCTGAAAACATCTAAAACAGCCGGCATGGTTCTGGAAAAAAATCTTTGGACTTATGAAACCAGAATGATGGGGAAAATATGGAGAAGAAAAGAAACAGACCAGGATCCAAAGGATACCACATGATCTGTCAAACATGCTGGAGACAGTGTTATGCATGGTCATGTATAGCTGCCAGGGGAACTGAGCCACTCGTGTTTATTGATGATGTGACCACTGTTAGAAGTAGCAGGTTCACCCAGATGATGACAAACTAATCAGACGTTGCTTCATGGCGCAAATGAATGATGACACAAAGGATACTGGAAAAGAGCTTCTCAAAGCAAATAACAGAGGTTATTCTTCAGTGGCCACCCAATAGAACAGGTTCTCCATTACTAAATGCCAAACAATAGTTACATTTAACAGTGTTACGTCCCTCTGAAGCCCCTAATCATCTCAATGTTTTCAGCTGGTGCTAATTGGCCACACCTAGTCAGGTGTGGATAAAAGTATACCTGAGGCAAGCTTCCCAGGAGCTCACTTGTCTTTACCTTGGTGGCATCAGCCATTTCACCCAGCCTGCTATGCCATTTTAAGATAAAACCTCGTCTGACTAACACTCTGGTATCCGTCTCCTTTTTTTTTAATGTTGCGGCTTTTGAGCCGGGTTGTAACAAACAGTAACTAGTTTGTCCAGTTATTAGTATCTGAAAATGTGTGCAACAATTCAGAAATATAAAAGAATCTTGAACAGATGATATGAACACTTTTGCCAAACTCTTTGAATTAAAGTTGAAAGTCTGCACTTCAGTTACATGTTGACAGTTTGATTTAAAGTCTGCTGTGGTGCTGTAAAAAGGCTGAATTACAAGAACTGTATCAATATCCAAATATGGACCTAGCTGTGTGTTTAACTCTGTTTTTTATATTTGGAAATAAATGAGGCACTATATTAAATATGTACTCTGATATTAAACTGCTAGAGTTTCCATGGCTTATAGACCCACATACAGTGTTCTCCACTTTTATCCACTTTATCATCTCGCTCACTTTATCAACTTTCAATATAATTGCTGCATATCAAGATTACTACACATGTATGAAAAAAAAAAAACAGGACTTTAGGAGAGGCTTCCTATCAAATGTTTTATTTATTTGCCATAAGCTTTGGTTTTCACTTCATTCCTCTGTTGGCCTTGGAACAAGGGCCAAGAAGACTGGAAACCCCTGGAGTTTAATGGTGGGAAGTACATTAAAGAGTTTTAGGTGATCCAGAAGAAAAAGAAAAAAAATGGATCTTTTTGCTTTCTTGCTGCTGAGTCATTGTCTGTTAATCTAACTTTGTGTCTGGTCAAAGGCAGATCCCATTCTTTTTGTGCCAAACTTTTGAGTTTGCCCTTTAAGCTCAAAGTGTCACAGAACTGTTGAACTGCCATAAATATTAGGGCTGTGGCATGGTTATTGGTGCCAGACATGCTGGTCTGATTATTTCAGAAACTGCTGATATACTGGGATTTTACCCCACAATCATCTCTTGGGTTTACAGAGAATGGTCCAAAAAACGAGAAAATATCCTGTGAATTGCAGTTCTCTGTGATGTTGATGCCAAAGGTCAGAGGACAAAGACCAGACTGCTTTGAGCTGATCTGAAGGCAACCATAATTCAAATAATCATTTGTTACAACCAATATATCCAGAATAGCATCACTGATAAGGTCATAATTTGGTGTCAAAAACATGAAAGCATGGATCCATACTGTCTTATTTCACCAGTTCAGACTAGCGTTGTGATAGTGTGGGGATAGTTTATTGGCCTATAGTCCCCTTAATACCAGCTGAGCACCATTTAAACACCACAGCCTACTTGAGTATTGTTTCTGACCATGTCCATCCCTTTATCATGATAGTGTACCATCATCTGATGGATTGTTCCAGCTGGATAACACACCATGTCACAAAGCTCAGATTATCTCTGGTTTCTTGAACATGACAATGAGTTCTCTGTAGAAACTCAGTTCACTGTAACAAAATACAGTAAGTTCCAACACAAAGATGTTACTCTTTCATTTGTGAACCTGTAGTTCTTCTGCAGTCGAGCTATAAATTGATCCAGGCTATGAAAAAGAACACAAATGAGTGATAAAATTAAGCAAACAGCAGTTCATTTGGTAGGAGTAGTATTGCAGCATGGATTCAGGAATCTGGTTGTAACAAGAGGGGACCAAATAAATATTGGCTTTGAACACTGTACAAGTGTTAAATCTCTGTATTCACACATTCAAATGACATTAATATAGCTAAAAATAATATTAACAGCATGCACATTTAAGTATATTTGTACTTCTATAGCACATGTAGTATATTCTGGACAAGGGTATATTTCCAAAATTAAGCAGAACAACTTTAGTCACTGTAGTCATATTCTGAAAAAAGAGAGCTGAAATGCACTCCTTTGTGCACCCCCTGGTCTTTCTCTTTTTTAAATATTTTGCTTTGTTATGTTAGATCCAGTGGATAAGTGTCTTAAATGGTCGCCCCATGGTCGCCCCATGATCGGAAGGTCGGCGGTTCGAATCCACTTAACGGCTACCCTGAGGTACCCCTGAGCAAGGTACCGTCCCTACACACTGCTCCCCGGGCGCCTGCTTAGTGGGCTGCCCACTGCTTCACTGAGTGAATGGGTCAAATGCAGAGAAAAACAAGTAATTTCCCCATGGGGATCAATAAAGTATCCATTATTATTATTATTAAATCTGAATTCTATCTTAAGGCCACCAGGTGGCGATAGCTGTGGTTCCATGAAGATTTTCCGTTCTCTAGAAGTCTATGGGAAGATGGCTTCAAGGAAGCAATGTCCATTTTTTTATACCGTCCATGATGTGTGTGTATAATTGGTCAGTTACCTTAGTATCTGCAAAATTATTTAACCACCTAGCATGATACTCTGGACATAAAATGGCATTTAAGCCAAGAAAAAAAGATCTATTCTGTGTGCAAATTGTATTAAAAATGCAGCTTTTTTTTTTACAGTGTGTCTGATGTCTCATAGATATTGTTATCACAAACTAATAATAATGTAAACACAAAACCATTTTTCTTCCCTTAAAATTTCAAATGATCACATCAGTGGTTAGTGCTAATTAGCTAACGGTAGCTAACTATTATCATGGTGTGCCACTTGTTAATTTTAGGGTTTAAATGTTATACAACTTTAGTCAAACCAAAAATTGTTACCAATATCAGAATAACAGACCAATCACTGAGCTGTGTAAACCAGGGGTAGGCAATTGATTTGCCCAAGGGTCACAGTTAGTGCCTAATTGTAACACTGACTCTTCCCAGTTAAAGTTTATTAAGAGATAAAATCAGCATTAAGGACTAGCTAAATCTGGTACAAAGCCTCTTTCCATTCTTTATGTGTATAATCTATTTTGCGCACAGTCCCTGAAATTCACAAAATTGAAAAATGAGTAGAATTGAGTTCAGGTTATTGATGCGGCCCTCCATTTTGTTACTGTTAGAACAGGAACAAATCTAGAAGTTTCCGTCTGAATTTGTAGATAGCTACAGATTTACAGTTTATATAGTTAATTGATATATTCTCAGAAATAGATTGCATGTCATTGCCAGCTTGACCCCATTCAGTCACAAACCTATAGCACACTGATTGCCATTTTATTGTTGTCTTGGTGCACCAAAGTCACTTTGAAGCAACTGACCGTGATTAGTTATGGGAACTGGTGGATTTCAAAGGCAACAGGATGGCATGTTCATCCTACACAGTTATAATAATTTTGGTCATACTGTGGTCTCCAATCACTTTTTTCCGTAGCGTGACTGTAATATTAGTATCTCTGTTTTGAATTTAGGCTAAACCTTATAAAAATAACTGACAGGCAGAGGAAGAGGAGGCCAAATTTACTCTCCAGGTGGATGTTCCAAAGTAGAAATGTGACTTCATTTATAAACTATGAATAAATAATCCAAATGCCAATTCTTGATATCACAAGCAAGGCTGTGCACAACCAACACGAGCCACTGCAGATATTTTCTTTACATTTTAGGGGTAAAACAAGCATTCATTGTTGTATCCTGCAGTATTTCTAACGCTGAGAAAATGTGGACGTGCACTCATTTTCTAATGTGAATAAGTTCATGTTATTCCAAAGTCAGGAATGGAAGCTGTCTGACATTCATTTGACTGGAAATTGAGCTATTGCCTAAAAAACTAGACAGTGAGTCAAAATCGTGTCTCAGTTCCGTGAAACAAGGCCGTCAAAGCCGTCCAGAGGAATTAAAGGATGAATTTTTATATGACTGTAACTGACAGATTCCTTTTCTTGCACCTATTCATGCAGGTCAGGTAGCAGTAGGTCAGTGAGAATTTACAGCCACCCCCCTCCCTGGGTAATTTGCAGCTTACATTACACACTTTGAACTATGAAAAGTGCCAAACCACAGGTATTTCAGCCCCATGTTGTGAAATGGTCAAAGGACTCGGTCTTGTAATGTGTTTTTAGGAATGTTTGTCAAACGAGGGAGTGTGATGTTGAACAGAAAAACCATGTGACCACTGCAAAAAGTTGAATTCCTTCCTGCTTGTGCGTTCGATGAAGCCACAAAGCCCTGTTTTATTTCTGTGCTTGGCTTAATATTTGGATTAATATCTTTAAAACAGGCTTGCTTCGACACTTCGCCAACCAGACCAGGATGCTGCATTTGCCAACATCAGAAACTGAATATTGATCCCAGATTCTGTCTATTACTGGTTTAAAAGCACACTCTCAGACACAATACAGGAACAAACACACACCAGCTTTACTCCTATCCAGTGTTTCTCAGAAACTATTAACACAAACAGGCTCCAGCCATAACACCAAAACCCACTGTACTCTTTACAAGGTACAACATAAAACACTGATGCGCACATTTCTTGACAGGCAAGAAAAATGATTTTATGGATGTGTGTTTGTGTGCACATCCAAAAACAGCAAATCTGAGCCAGCCAGAAGTAAAGGCTGTATAAAAGGCCAGCAGCTGAAGCAGACAGTGCAAACAATTCCCAGAATTCCTCTGAGGAGCAGAATAAACTGACCCTGGCCTTCTTCTGCCACACAGGCTGAGACACTGACGCCTCGGCATTGTTGGGTCTAGCCTGTTATTACCGAGCATGGAGATGTGCCTGAATTTACTCACAGTCTTGCATTAACTTGTCAGTCTTTCACTTTTAGGTGGTGCAGACAGAGCATGTGCAGGGTTTTTTTTCTCCTCTACATGCTGTGAGTTTCTACTCCTTACAGTAGAGTCAATTCACAGATACTTCACCCTGAGACATAATTAAAGGCTGAAGTAAATCTGCACAGCTGGCGGTACATGCACACTGTTAACCCCGGAGCATCAATTTTTGCTGTTTTACTCACAAGGTGCTTTTTGGTTTTTGTGCCACGACACACCAGCTTAAAGTGAAAAGGATTCGACACTCCTACCTCAACAAATAGGGTACTGTTGTGAAAGAGTGTGCTTTAAGTAGTCATTTGTAACCAGAACTAGTACATACAATTTCTCTCAATACTAAAATTCCAAAACTAGGGGCACCGGTGTAGTTCCCTGGATTTAATAGGCCATTGACTTTTGAATCTGCCCCAGGCCATTCACTACACCTCTACCCCCTCCTCTCTCATGCTAAAATGGTTTATTTTATTATCTTTACCCATACAGTTGGAACAGAATTGGCTGAATTGAATGAAATCATTGAAAACAATGAAAGCCAAGGTCAAATGGTTAGCCAGCCTAAGTACTCGTGTGTCCCCCAAGGCATAGTATATTGTTGTCAAGTTTGAAGACAATCCTGCCCTGGTTCTCGGCTTATAGGCTCCAGTCCCTCTGAGACCCTAATAAGGACAAGCAGAAGAGCATGAAAGCTGCACTACTGTACTGGGTATTGAGAAGTGTTTGAGCAAGTTGTTACTCATAGGGTTGCTCTGATTGTTGGGGTTCACTATATTATTGTAGGGTATTTACTTTACAATAATACAGAGAAAGGTACCTTAAATCACCTTGAGGTGAACTGAACTTGTATTGCTATTGGTAGCAACTACATCTGGAATTGTGATAGCCTAGTTTTAGTGCAACCTATGAACTTTTCCTAAACTAACTTAAGCTCTTTCAGTGCCCAAACCTAAAAAAAGAACAAAACAAAAACAATCCAAACTAAAATGGTAAATGGCCTGTATTTATATAGCGCTTTACTAGTCCCTAAGGACCCCAAAGCACTTTACATATCCAGTCATTCACACACTGGTGATGGCAAGCTACATTGTAGCCACAGCTGCCCTGGGGCGCACTGACAGAGGTGAGGCTGCCGGACACTGGCGCCACCGGGCCCTCTGACCACCACCAGTAGGCAACGGGTGAAGTGTCTTGCCCAAGGACACAACGACCGAGACTGTCCAAGCCGGGGCTCCAACCGGCAACCTTCCGATTACAAGGCAAACGCCCAACTCTTGAGCCACAATCACCCTAGAAACTAGAACTGAGACATACCATAACTCCTCTGTGTTGTGTGCAGTGATTATTTTTTCTTTTAGGCCCACCTGGAACTGACAGACACAGACAATAGGCTCTGTGGTGAATAAAATATGATGATCTGCTCATCAAGAAAATATCATCCTCAAGTGATGTGACTTAAATGATCTTCAAAGTGTTACCACCATTGAAATCCTGTCACTGTGATGTTGGATGCTTGCAACAATGTCTGTGGTCTCATTTAGCTTCTGCCTACTGAAAAAAACCTTCCCTGTGGAAGATGTAATTGCTTCAGAATTCACAATTAGGGTATTTAATCGCGTATTTCATCTTTTTAATGGAATGTGTAAATGCATATAATTCAATTAGTTTCTATTTTTTAAAGTTACAAGGCTTATGGTCAAATTTCAGCCAATAAATCATTGAGTTAGCCATGAAGACCTTGGTGCATGGAAGCCTAATTTTAATGACTTGCAAACATGACCCGAGTCTACGTTTAATCAGAATCTATTCAAAACCTTTCAAGCAATAATGTTAACAGATAAATGACACGCACGAAAGCAAACGTTCTATATTAACTGTTGCTTGCCTATTGTGCAAGCAGTTGGAACAAGATTTTGCTACTAACCCTAAAGCAACTATGACTAAACACTATTATTTGTGTTGTAACTGATTTTCCAGTTTTTACATTTTGTCACTAACAGGGTGCTATATTTCAACAAGACGTCACTAGTTGAGGGGCTGTGTTCATCTGCTGTGTAGTACTGATGCTGTCATTTAACTATCACAATGGACAACTAATGTCCTTTACATACATAAAGACATGTATCAACAAAGGATACGGTGACATTCAAGTTCTACTTATCCAGTGAAATGACTTCCAGACAAAGCTTCAGCTGACGTCGACCATCACTTGAACACTTTATTAACTTCACTAGGGCCCACACCTCAGCACATCAGTGTTTTAATAATAATTTCGACTGACCTTAGAGATGCGACTGGAGAAAGTGTGAGAGAGTTTAAACAGAGACAGAATAATAATAAGAACATGGCCAGGCCAGAAAAGGAAAATGAATGGCAAAGAAGGCTACTGTTGGTGCTAGCAGAGGGTCTGTGCCTCCTCAGCAGCTCGGCTCTGTCTGGACCCTGTTTGTCCAGCTTTGGCGGACTCTCTTTTCATGTGCCAGGAGAACAAGTTTTTATTGGCTCACGTGCAGAGAGCATGCACACACAAAGTACTGACTGAGAAGTTATTGAAGCCATGATAGAGGCTCGCTGAAGTCTACAGATATTTAATCCAAAGAGCAGCAAGTTCGTCTACCTGCCTTAGCACCTTGAGCCACTGCTTCCTTAGTATATACGCACACATATATATTATCTCAAGATAAAGCACAACTTGTTAGTCGGAACATGGAAAGCTATCCAACACTTATTTTGGGACCCCTTCCTGACCCCCACTGTAGGAACCACAGTTATAAACACAAAAGGGTATTGCAAAACATATACTTGCTGAAATGTTCAAAAACCTGTATCTGCATATCAGGTTAAAATGGATTCTAAAGCTGCTCCATGCATGGTGAGCTGATTAAAGTTCAGCAAAATTCAGCAGGCAGAGAGACTAACTGGGTGCAGGTGTGTGTGTGGAAGCAGTCTGGCTACTGGCATTTATAGCATTTCTGACATGAACTTTTCAAAAAGAGCTTGCTGGCCAACTGTGGACATGTTAATATCGCTCATGAGACGACCAAAAAGTTATGTTTACAGATATGCTTTAGCTGATGTGTCATTTGCCAGATATGTTCAGTTAGTGAGAAACTGCTGCATGTAGCATCACAACCAGCAGGGATTAGATCAGATTCCAGGAGCACAAATACTGGTTGCCATCATAAATCTTATTTAGATAGCACCCTAGTCTATACATTGCATAGTATCTACAAACACTGCACCATTACATCTGCATGATTCTGCATTTTGCTCTACATTCTCAAGGGTTTGCACTATGTTATAAAGAACCTTTGACGGAGCTGTGATATTGCCTTACCTTAAAATGTATTTAAGAGTAAGAAGACAAGTTCTGTTTCAAAGTTGTCATTCTTAGCATTTAACACCATACTTGTCTTTATAAGTTTTTTAAGGGTCAAATGAATAAGGACACAGTTATATTTAGGGATGGGTATCGTTTAGGTTTTATCCGATACCGGTGCCAAATCGGTACTTTTGAAACGGTGCCGGTGCTCAAACGGTGCTCGAACCGGTGCTCGAACCGGTGCTTAAAGAATGGAGAACACAAAATTGGTCCAAAAACCTCTCATGTTCAGCTGTTTTTTGTAAAAAGATAACAATGTTAGCCTTTTCTGCAGCTATGGGGCATATATGGTATCACTCTTGGCTGGAAGCAGTGCTTAAACAATGGAAAAAACACAAACTTTGTCCTAAACCTCTCATGTTTAAGTGTTTTCCACTTTTTCTTTGGTCTTTTTAGCCTTTTTGGCCAGGGTGAAGGGAGTATCTGCCATCAAACAAGAAGACAGCTGCATGTAGCTATGATGATGTTTGCTAGTTCACCTTACATGCATTAATGTAATAATGTGGTTAGCCTACTCAATGTAAATTACACACGAACAACATTAAGCTACTCACGCAGAGAAGAACGGCTGCTGCTGCATCATCATCCGTCATCATTTCTGCTACACTGGCAGGGCTAGGGGCCAGGACTCTCCTCTTCGTGTTTTTGGGGGATGTTGCATAACAGGCAACCCACCCGCAGTAGATGCGCTCGGTGTGAGGTCTCGCAGCAAGCTATCAAATACGGCGCATTTCTCAGCTTTTAAAAAAAAACGCTATGCGTCGCCAGGTGTTTCATCGGATTTGAGGAGTTACCTCCTTTGACAGTATCACAGTATCAGCTTAAAGCACTTGTTGCAGGCTGCTGAGTTTGCATATTTTGCTATGAAGTACAGCCAGACTTTTGACCGCTTCGCCTTGGACATTTTTAATCTGTAGCTCTGCTCTAAAAGAACGTACGTACCTGGCCTGCCTACTATCCTCGGAAACGTAAAATGATTGGCTAGAAGTGTATCACAGCTCAGGAAAAAAAAGCACCGAAATAAAGCACCGAAATGTGCGCTGCTTTTCGGTCTGGTTACTACCGTGTCAGAACGGACACCGGTACCCATCCCTAGTTATATTAGAGACCTAGAGATCAGTCCATAACTACAATGCCAATTCATAACAACAGTTGCCTCAAGGCACTTTGGTAAAGACCCTAAACTAATACAGAGAAAAACCAACAGTCAAATGATTCCCTATGAGCAAGCACTTGACAACTGTGGGAAAGAAGGCAAACGAACTCAACAACTTCTTCAACAGGTTTGACCAGCCCACAACCCCCCCACCCTCACCCTCACCTTTACTACAGAGTCCTCTCCCCACTCTTCTACCTCCCTCGCTTCCCCCCTTCCTGACACTATGACACCCCCCTCCTCCAATCCCTCTCTCAGCAGCAAGACATCTCCCCCCCCCTCCCCCCCTTCCCAAACATCTCCCAGTGTCACAGTGGATCAGGTCAGGAGACAACTGAGGAAGCTTCGCCCCAGAAAGGCAGCAGGCCCAGACAAGGTGTGTCCTAGGGTGCTAAAGGCATGTGCTGCTGAACTTGGGGAGCCGCTACAACGAGTCTTCAATCTCAGTCTGCGACTGGGGAGAGTGCCCGCCCTATGGAAGACATCCTGCATCATCCCGGTCCCCAAAAGGAACCGGCCCAATGAGCTGAATGACTTCCGACACTGACGTCACATCTTATGAAGACTCTAGAGTGGCTCTTCCTCAACCTCCTCCGACCACAGGTACAACATGCCCAGGACCCACTACAGTTTGCATACAAGGCGGATGTCGGAGTGGAGGATGGCATCCTGTACCTCCTGCATAGAGCCCACTCACACCTGGATGGGGGAAAAGGCACGGTCAATGGTCGGCATGAAGCTGAACACTCTGGTGACAGTGGCAGAGAAAAGGACACTAAAAAAACTGCTGGACATTATGAACAATGCTGGGCATCCTCTGCACACGGCCATTAACAACCAGAAGAGTCTGTTCAGTGACAGGTTGCTTCTCCCCAAGACAAGAACTAACAGACTTAAAAACTCCTTTGTCCCACACGCCATCAAACTGTTTAACTCCTCTCTGGAGGGGAGAGGGAGGGGAAACAGGTGGACAAAGGAGGGGGGAACAACTAAGCTGTAGTGCCTCTTCACCTCACTGTGCAATACTTTTGTTAATAGTCAACGGTGCAATAGACTCCATACTTGAAATGTGCAATTCACTTGTATTTTTATTCCTATTTATTCTATTTATCCCCTTCGTATATTTTATTTATATATGTAATAATAATGTACACTTTTATTGATCCCCGTGGGGAAATTCTTCTCTGCATTTGACCCATTCACTCAGTGAAGCAGTGGGCAGCCACCAGTGTAGCGCCCGGGGAGCAGCGTGTAGGGATGGTACCTTGCTCAAGGGTACCTCAGGGTAGCCGTTCAGGGGATTCGAACCCCTGACCTTCCGATCATGGGGCAACCGCTCTACCTACTGAGCTATCCCTGCCCTTGTGTGTGTGTGTGTGTGTGTATATATATATAATATTCTGTAACTGTAACTTCTGTCCGTGCTGTGCTTTTGGAAACCGAATTTCTCAGAGGAACCCACCCGAGGGATTAATAAAGTTTTATCTTATCTTATCTTATCTTATCTTATCTTATCTTATCTTATCTTAAGAAAAGCTCCCTTTGTACAGGAAGAAATCTCTGGCAGAAACAGGCTCAGAGTGGAGCAGCCATCTGCTGCAACTGGTTCCATGACTGCAAACACCTTTTACTTTAAAAACATCACACTTTTGAAGTGTTTCTACCAGTGGGCTAGCAGTTAGTAATGCTTCTTTCCTGATGGGTCTGCAACTCATTTCTGGAGGTTGAGGCCGAAGCTAGTGGAAATTGGTCACAAAGAGTATGCTTCACTAAAAACATCCTTACGATTGCTTTAGCAGATTTCTGCGGTTGTCTGTAGTTTGCACGGAAGACGATGACTTATCTTCAAACATTAACTACTTTATTTATTTATTTATTAACCTTTATTTAACCAGGAAGATCCCATTGAGATTAAAAACCTCTTTTTCAAGGGAGACCTGGCCAAGATAGGCAGCAGCAGATGTCTCACAGTTACAGAAATTACTCAAACACAGGCAGCAACAACACACATGCAACAATAAGTGAAAGAATACAAATAAAATAAAAATAAAATTCAATAAAATTCAAATAAAATAAAAAGTCAGTTAAAATGACAATCAATCTAATTGAAACAGTTGCATGTTATGGACTTGCTTGAGTGGTAGGAATACTTGAGAAAGTGATAGGTAAACCAGGAATGCAGGTTGATTGAAAGTCAAAGTTGGGCCTCAGCACTACAGCTAACAGATTTAAAAAGGAGCAACTTTTATTTTGAAGGTGAATGGTCTCCTTTTCCGCTTTGGACTTGTTACGACTGTTGTCGTAATTTTGTGTAATATGTCAATCTGAGTGTGCAGGTGCCTCTCCGTGATTGTTCAATCCAGGGGACGGATCATAAGGATTGGCTAATGGCCAGGAGACACATAAGTATTTGGTGCTGCATGGTGTGACTTCCAGTTGTTTCGGACTCTTTAGTTTTCTCTTATATATTATGAAAACTAATATCCTACTTCTGTTAAAAATACTTCCTTTAATGCCATGTGACAAACTAATACAGTTCTTGTCTTCTCAGCCTCGTTCTGGAGATCAGTACAGTGTTCCTGCTGCGGGTGGAGATATGTTATGGGTAGATGATTGATGGACAAAAGCATTTAGGGCCTTTAGAAAGTTCTCCTCAGTGTCCACAGAGCTGCCTGTGCATTTGCAAGCATTGTCCAAATATTTAGTCTAATGAATTGTTATTTTTCATTTTGGATTCTGAACACCTACAAGGCGACACCCTTCCTTCCTGTCTTTTCCTTTCCACGCAACGAGCAAAATAACTTCAGCTCTTCTGCATATCAGCTCCCACAGATTGCTCAGATTTACATGTAGTTATAGGTTTCTACTTTTACCAAAGTTCTTTTATACACAAAGATGATGTGGTTGAGATTCTTTGCACTAATGATTAAACAAAAGCTTTGTGGTAATCTTAGACATTTCCAAACCCACGTTAAATGGGCACATCCTCTTGTGAAGTGCTCTCTCTCACAGTTTGGGATTTCAGTGCAACTGGCGCAAGACTGAAGCCGCAGGATTCACACTTTGCTTCCCCAGAGATTTGGATACAAATATGTCTTCCTGCCTTGCCAGACTTGGCAAGACCACTCGTACATGTGTCACAGGCCTCACCTCCTCTGGTCTCAGGCATCGTTCTCACCAATATATTTTTACAGTGGTTTTTTTTTTTTGGCAGGGGAGAGGGGTCCATCCTGCCTTGGTGTCCAAACTAAACAGAGAAGCATTCGGGATTGCAAAGAGGAATCTAAATAATTTTGTCACACCAAAGATAGTCTAGACACTCGACACTAGTTAGCTCTCTATTGCCTTGATCACACATCATCCATTTTTGACAGCATCTTCTAATAAAGGATCATTACCCTCATCTATACATGTGCATAAACTCAGAAACAGTAATGGCAAAAAAGGGCCAGTATGTGGCGAAAGCAAATAACATGTAGATAGTGTCATGCTTTTAAAAATATACCCAGGATTAGTATTCACTTCTGAGTTCTTACTCACTGTAAACAACAAACATTAATTGGACTCCATTTAGCTTTTAGCTAGTCCTGGTAAAAAAAATGTACAACTTCTTTCAAAAGTAATGTTTTACATATTAGGATATAATAAAAAATATCTAATCCTTATCAGATCTTAAAATTATCGGTTGAACAACAACACGTGGCATAATACAGTATATAATACATAATGCAGTATTAGTATTTATTCTGTAGAAATTGCAAAGCAGGGTGTGAAAAACTAAGTACATGACCTTATAAAATCACCTCGATCATCAGTAACTTGAAGCAGTTAATATCTGTATGACTTAATCATTCTCTCACATTATTGTGTAGGAATGCTGAGGTCTGGACTTGGACTGGACCAATACAACACCTTGATTGTTTTCTTTTTTGCTATTTTGTAGATTTGCTGCTGTGCTTGTGATCATAGTGGCGACCGTGGTTCAGGGGGTTGGAAAGCTCATCTTGTAACCGGAAGGTTGCCGGTTCAGCCCCTGCTCCATCTATCTTGGTCGTTGTGGCCTTGGGCAAGACACTTGCTGGGATTTGCTAGTCTTGAATATCCACATTTATAAATAATCTGTCTCAATGAATTTTGAATTGTTTGGAAATAACCTTGTAACCCTTCCCAGATTGATGGGCAGCAACAATTACTTCTCTAAGATAATTGCTGTTGTCTTTTCTAGTTGGCATTGTGTTAACATGCACCTGCATGCTGCAGTCCAGGAAACTGCCAAAACTTAAAAGCACTCACTCACATTTGCTGATGATCAGCTAATTAAGTGCATTTGATTAGCAGCATCTGGCTGCTACTTACTCCGGTGCAATATGTCACACTTTTTAGTACATTTGAGGTTATATTCATCTTTTAAACTGTCCTGATAGGTGTATCTGATATCACTGTGTTGTTGTTGTTCCTGCATCATAAAAACATTGGTCTAGGATTAATATTGCAATTGACCAATCACATTCTGGTGATGCCATAGCTTTGAAATGTGGTAGAAAAAAAATTTGCCTTTGTTTATATAAAACTCACTTGTAACTTCCATATCAAATGTTTTCTTCTTCTTCTTTTTTTTTTTTTTAAATTTACACAGTATAACAGATATATTATCAAGTTAGGTTAGCTGTTATCCAGATTTAGGTCACTCATGTTGGTTGTGTATTAACCATGGTTAATACACTAACCGCTTTGGCTAATGCTAACTAAATACACAGATAACATGACTGGCTGATGTTGATCCTGGACTAAAATTGTTATGATGATGTAGGAATATCCCCAACACTGGGATATCAGTTTATCAGATCCTGACATGTAAAACCTCAGAATTTAAAGACAGTGTCCTTTCTTTTTACTATGTCTGTAATGTTGCTACCCGAAATAAAAGCTAGACGGCTAAACCTAGTTTTCAAAAGTTGTCATTGTGGTATCTAATTGTGTTTTGACACAGGTTTTTGGTTTTGTTGTCCTTATGGGAAGTTTGTATTGGAGTGTTAAGGAGGTGGTTTGCTGTAATAATTGACCAGTGGCCTTAAATCGTGAGCTACTGTTAACCAGTGTTGCTCACTGTTGATGATGGAAGCCAACCCAGTATCACAGCAAAGCACGTAATAGACCTGCTGGCTTATTATGTGGATGAGCCACGCTTTACCTCTCCTTAGGAGTGAAATGGACACACCTGGTTAAGTTGCATTACTTTGCTGTAATATCGGGTTGTAGAAGTAGAAGAGAGTCACTGATATTTGTGCTGAGAGAGTCAGGAAGGGTCTCCTTTATTAATTACAGTACATTCACACATTTGCAAAATTCACCCAACACACATTTAAATAAAAGTCTATCTTAAGAATTTTAAACAAAGTACTTCTTACCAATGCTTTCTTTGCCCATCTAATAGTCCCAAAACATAATTATTAAAAAACAAGGAGAAATTTAACATAGATATTTACAGAAGTGCAGGTATGAGAGTCAAAAAATAATAAGAGAGTTCTATTCCTGCAAGGCACTGGCTTGTAGATAGCACTGCCCTCTACTGGAGGCTAATAGCAAATTCATCCATTTAAAACTATTATTGACAGTCTGCTCCTAATGCAAAAAGATGACTGAAATAAATGGAAAATAATTGTGCTAGTTTTGTAACACCTTTTGGTCATTATGATGCACTTCAAAGCATTAAACTGAAAAACAAAAAAACAAAAACCATACAGTGAGGTTGTAGCACCAGTGCTGCATATTTTGTAAATAGAGGTCATTTCATAAGTGCCTAAATACAGAGGGAAGTTTATCCAGCCACAAGGCAAAACACATGAGCAATTTGTATGCAATGCATGACCCACAGCGCCCGAGGCCAGGATCCTGACTGTCTGCTTGGTCTCCGTCCGTAAACAAGATCTGATTTCTAAAATTGACGTATTTGAGGTAACATTCCCATGCCTTAATTCTTAAAAGCAGTTCAAGGTTCCAGGTTTGGCAAACACATGCAAGCAACACAGAGGAACATGAGCAGGAACGTTTAAAAAAAAAAAAAAAAAAGTTAAAATGTCCACAGTAAAAACTAAACCCATTTTAGAGAAAACTCTTGCTCACAACATACTGGAGGAGGATGAATTTATTGATATTAGAGTATTAAATTTAATAACAGGATATGGAGCCTTTCTTCCCACCCTATACTTGTATTACTTTGGTCTTGGCTGGGTCGCTGCTATTGACCTCTGGATGAAAATTTCACCAGTTGTGCTTGTGTAAGTTTGAGTGTGTATGGATAGCCGTTAGAACGAAAAGAAAAAGAAAAAAAAAAAAAGGGGGGGGGGAAAATCCCTCATCACATTCTGAGGATTACAGTCAGACTGAAAGCAAGCCTCCCAGACAGCTGGGAAAGACAAGGATCAAGACCCAAGGTGGAAAAATAACAAGTCTAGTTGGTCAGATAGACGTTACTTCGGCTGTTAAGACCACAGCAGTTCATGAAGCGGATCGTGGCAAAGGAGTGAAAGCCAACTGTCAGATCAAACTTTATTTGTAACTCAAGAAGGTGCCATGAAACATTCCTACTGTCAGCACATTTTCCCATGTTAGCGCAGGGTGTTTTTCTTCCATCCTAATGCAAGATTAACGATGGCAGCCTGCATCCAAATTGAAGTTTAGCCTCCTAAGAGTTATTAGAGAGGAAATTACAGTGAATCCCCAGTGCTTGTGACCGATTTCCAACTGTGACAGTGGAAGAGAGATGAGGTGTGATAAAACATCAACCCACACCTACAAAAAGGGCTACAGAAACCTCTCATTCAAAATATTTGCTACATTAACATGTGCCGATCAGTCCATCTAGGTTTACAGCTCAGTTCTCCCTTCGAGGTTAAACGGTCCGTAAAAATTGCACGGGCATATTCAATTCAGTTATTAAAACAACAAATTAAACATCACTTATAATTTGGTTTGTCATGAGGGTTCGGGCTTCAGGCCCCAGTGCTGGCAAGCATTCACTCTCCTAAAGGTGTTTGAGGGAACATGGAAACCACAAGTCAGCTTTAATGCTCCTGCTCTGCAGCCGACCAGCCTTTAACCTCCCTGAGACTGTTACATTTGACAAATCTCTCAACATTAACTCTCAGGCCAGCGGTTTTCTCGTAAGAACAATTCATTTCATGTTTTTCCTTTTTTTTTTGTAATTTTACATACACATTTAGGGGGAACAACTTCATTTCACCCTGCACTGATTAACACTCAGAAATAGTCCAGCTTGTAATCCAGCCATGGGGCATCCACAGTTCAATTAAAGTCAATGTAGTTTTATTTATATAGCACCAAATCAACAACAACTGTCTCAAGGCACTTCTTATGGTAAAAACACTACAATTTAAAAAAAAAAAAAAAAAAAAAACCCAACAATGATATGAACCCCTATAAGCAACTTCTTTGGTGACAGTGGGAAGGAAATACTCCCTTTTAACAGGAAGAAACCTCCAGCAGAACCAGGGTTTAGGGAGGGGCCGTCTGCTGCGACGGGAGGAAGGAAGACAGGACAAAGACATGCTCTGGAAGAGATCCGGAATTTAATAATAACTAAATGCAGAGACACACACACACACACACACACACGAGCAAATGTAGCCCTTAATGCTAGTCCCAAACCTGGATAATGGATGGCGTGGGTTTCATTGCGAAGGTCCATATGGGTTGGTCAGCAGCTTGGTTAACAACAACTGCTTCCAGTGCTGAAGCCTGTACTATTAAGCGAGAGAGGCCGCTGAATTATTAGAGGAAAAACACAAGTCTACCTTTGAGAAAGTTCCACTTTATTTTTTATAGGAAAAAAGCAAATTTATGATTAAAATGACAAACTGATAAAACAATACATTTTTGAACTTTGAAATAAAAGTGTTTGTAATTAGGTTATAATGATAATTTGATAAGGCTAAAAATGTGCACCTCCTCACTTCTTGCTGGCGATCCTCTTGGATCGTCTCAGACCTTCGTTTTGTGCCTCCTCTCCAGCATTATCTGCAGTGGTGGCAGCAGCTCTCCTGCCACGAGAGGGCACCTCAGGTTCTCCAGTTTTCACTTTACTTTGACTTTTCTGTTGGGAAACTGTGGTCTGAGCAGTTCCAGCAGGCTTTCTTCGTCCTCTCACAGGTTGTACTGACTCTCGGGAATTTAAGTCCTGCCCTTCAGCTTCCTCATTTTCCCCTCTGCTTGCTTTAACCTTCTTTTTCTGTTGCTCTCCTGGAGCTCCAGACCGGGTTGGCTCTTCGGCTGAGGTTTTCAGAGTGTCCCTGTTTCTACTCCTTGTTGATTTACTTGTGTTTGTTGCGTCTTGCAACATTTCAGTAGATTTAACAGCTTTCTTTTGTCTCTTTCTTGGCAGCTTCATTTGGCTTTTAATGGCATCTAAATCTTCTTTGATTTCTGGTGCTTCCGTGATGTTCACCTGCATTTCCAGAGACGTGCAGGCCTCCTTTGAAACCACATAAATGGAAAAATAGTAAGCCTTTTGTTAATGTGTGGATACAGGCACCAAACCTCAAGTTTAAAAAGATAAATGAAGTGGTGTAAGATGAGACTAAATCAGGTCCTCACCTCTCGCTGTGCAAGTTCAGCTTTCAAATCAGACAACTGCCTCATCAAACCTTGTATCCTCAGCTGAAACGGATACAAATAGTCAATAAATGTAGACTTTCACGCTGGAGCCTCTCTTTTATGGCAGTCAAAAAACGGCCAAATTAACCCCCAACAGCTCAGTTCTATTTCTGTTTTTCTGACAGACTGCCATCTTCTTTACTGCTCTTGAATTTAACTACCACCAAGAAGTTGACTTCATGAAGGACTGAGTGACAGCCCCCTGCTGACTATTCAAAAATTGGAGGGGAGCAAACCAAAACAAAAAACCAGTCAATAGAAAACACTATTTTCCATTACAAGTTATACATATATTGATGGCTTCCTATACGCACTGACCACTTTAATAGGGATACATTTTTCAAACACTTAAAAATACAAAATCTCTAATCAGTCAGTCACATGGAAACAACTCAGTGGATTTAGGCATGCAGACACTGTCAAGACCACCTGTTGAAGTTCAGCCTGAGAATCAGAATAAAGGGGATTTAAGTGACTTTGATTGTGGTATGGTTGTTACAGAAACCACTGATCTACTGGGATTTTTCCCAACAAAAATCATCTTTAGTATTTACAAAAAAAATGGTCTGAAAAAGAGAATATCTAGTGAGCAACAGTTCTGGGTGGAAATACCTTGCTGAGGTCAAAGATGAATGGCCAGACTACTTCAAGCTGATAGTAGGGTAACACTAACTCAAATATCTGCTTGTTACAGAAACAACCACGGTATACGGAAAAGCATGTGTGAACACACAAGATGTTGAACCTTGAAGCAGATGAGCTACAGCAGCAGAAGAGCACACTCCTGTCAGCAAAGAACAGGAAAGTGAAGCTACAATTCGCAACAGCTTACCCATATTTGACAACACTGGGTGCCACTTCCTAACAGCTAAGAAGAGGAAACTACAATTAATATTAACATCTCAAACTGGTTTCTTGAACATGGCAATGAATTCTCTGTACTCAAATGGCCTCCAAAGTCACAAGATCTCTGTTAAATGGAGCTTGTTTTTCATGTGTTCATGAGGAGATTCACATCACAGTCATGCAGCCAACAAATCTACAGGAACTGTGTGACACCATCATGTCAATATGGATCAAAATCTTGAAGGAATGTTTCCAGGACCTTCATGAATCTGCACCATAAAGAATTCAGTCTGTTCTGAAGCTGAAAGAGGTCCAACCCAGTACCAGCAAGGTGCACTTAATGATGCAGCCAGTGAGTGCATATTTTTGCAGTTTTCGGCCTCCATATTCTCTTACCTGTTTATTGGCAATTTGCCTTTCCATCTGTCCTCTCTCTTCAGCCTCCTCCTTCCTCCTGTAATGTCAAACATATGAACAGTAATGGGATTTTTTTTCCCTCCCTTTCTTTCAGAAGCCAAGATGCTGACAGCATTCATCAGCGACGCAAACCATTACTGCAAAACATGAATAGACAGAGCCATAACCCTGGCCCTACATTACTGTATCCAAGGAAGACATTACTTGTTTGCCACCATCTTCTCTATTTGATACAACTCGACCCTCTTCTTATCCATGGCGTCCTGGATGTCTCTCATTTTCATCATGGATAGGAGAGATTTGGCATCCGCGTCAGTCAAGTCAGCCTGTGGGCATGCCATTCTGAGGACCACCTTTGCCCACTCAGTGACCTCTATACAAGATGGGAACTGACAAACAGAGGAGATTTATCATCAGAATACATTAAAAAACACATTTCCAGTGAAACTTCAACTGCAAACAATCTGTACATGTCTCTATTGCAAGGTTTAGTGTTTTTTTTGGTAAAGCAAAAAAAACCCCGAAAGTCTGCAGGTTCAGTAGGTTAGCGTTTGATGTTGTGGATTAAATATGCCTCTTAACCTTTGTTAAGAGCTTCCATGATTTTGAGGAATTTCCAGTGAATGTTATCTAACAGGCTGTAAATGCCAGAAGGAATCATTCAAAGGATCCATCTTTTTAAACTTCAAGTCCATACCATCGCTGCCCTTCAAGTAAAGACTTTTTTTGGTGGTGGGGGATAATGCTATTTTAGGGGGGAATATAAGAAGCCAGTGAAGATGCCTGTAACACACTGAAGCTTGAACATACACAGAGTTATTACGACAATAAAAAGAGACAGATGCGCCCCAGAAGCAACTGTAGAAGTAAAGAAACATCAAAGAGTTGCTTTTAAAGGATACATTTGGAGGCTCACAGCATAGGAGGTCATGTTGCATGTGTGAAAGTCACCACGTCTATTGCATTTCAGAATAACTCACCCTCTTGAGCTCAGCCTCTGCTTTCATCTTGGAAGCACATGCCAACTCTAAGGCCACCATTTCCGTTTTTAACAGCTTCTGCACTTCTTCTAGTTTAACCTGAGGACCGCCAGAACATCCAACTGTATCAGTGCACTATAGCCGTTCATGGTGAAATGCCCATATATGAGGCCTACCTGCATTTTTTTGACAAGCTGCTCTTCTTTCATCTTTTTTAAAAATTCCAAGTCAGCAGCAGTGAGCTGGTAACCCTTCATCCCTTTCAGCATGGAGTGAGGGTCATGAGATTCTGGAAGTTCTTCTGAGCAAATAGTAATTAAGACAAAACTTTGTGACAAAAACCCAAGTGTGAAACTTTCTTTACAAAAACTAAAATCTAGATGATTTCAGTTTCTGTTCAATAAATTAGACACCTGTTAAAATCCAAATGGGAACGTTTAATATTTGTATCATTTTCAAAGGCTCTAAAACAAAACTGTTGCTCACCTGTATCTGTCTGACTTTTTTGGTTACCTTCGTCTTTATCTCTGACACCATCCTATTTATGAAAGCACAAACGTTGATGGGTCAAGTCAATGAAGTAGTCGGATTTAAAAAAACAAAAAACAACCCAAAACGTTTATGTACCTCCATGTTCTGCTCTGGTTCCTCAAGGTTGGTGAAATCCAGTTGTCTTGTTACGTTTGTTAAGGGCGGCGTCCTGGGAAGCTGCCGACCTGACGGGATGTAGTTCCCTGAACTGCAGCTCCGTTGCAGAATTTCAAAATACGTGTCAGACATGTCTGAGGATTCCCTTCAACATAACCACAAAAAGCACTGAATGTCTTGAATGATAGCAGCAAGGGCTCAGCTGACAGCTGCGACCAATTGGTGCTGCCGACACATGCTCCCTTCCTCTCTTCCAGCCTTTAGGGCAGGTAGCTCCACCCACGTGTGGCCTTTATCAGTTAGGAGCTAAACACTCTCAATCAAAACATTTAACGAGATTAAACATGCAGACATTTCTAACAACATGACAGTATTTAATTATTAACCAAATGTGTTTGTGAAATTGTTCTGAGTATTTCTAGAAACCTTTTGGCCAAGCGACCATCTGTCTGGGCCTCCTTTACTGTGGCGCTAGTTGGAATCTCCCACTTTGTTTTGACTGTTTAGACCAGGTGTGTCCAACTCACAGCCTCAAGGGCTGGTGTCCTGCAGGTTTTAGATGTCTCCTTGATTCAACACAGCTGATTTAAATGGCTAAATTGCCTCTTAAACATGTCTTAAAGTTCTCCAGAGGCCTGATGATGAACAAATCATTTAATTCAGTTGTGCTGGCCCAGGGTGATATCTAAAACCTGCAGGACACCCTTGAGGGCTGGAGTTGGACACACCTGGTTTAGACCCATAATCAGTGCTTTAAACATAGTAAATTAAAATCAAGTGTGTACAATAATCTCTCAGGTTTTGAATAAATGTGTCTGACTAGCTAGTTAGGTATAGCTATGATACTGGCTTAAATAACTGCCACATATAAAAACATACGACTACGACCCAACTCTATATGCTGGCCTCAATGGTGCTGCTTTGTAGAAGTGTGAACACCTGTGAAGGTGTTTTGTCTTTTTCTTTATCTGACAGGCCGTCTCCAGACCACTGATTTCATCCACTCCAAAAGTCTACTGATAAAAGTGACGATGGAAACGTTGCGCTGTGACAGGTCCGGCTCTGCAGAGTGGTTCTGTTCTTCTACCCTGCTGTGCTTCACTCATCCCTGCATCGTTTTCAGCTGTGGTTCAGAGATGGCTGATTTCTCCTTGTTCACCAGTGGGTGGTGACAGATTCCTTCAGATTTGAAGTGTGGGGAAGGAACGCTTTGATTTCATGTCTGCCCAGAAAAGCCATTAACATAACAGTTCTTACACTTCATTTTATTATTTCTTTTACATTGTTTATACACATGAAGAACTGAAGAAAGGCACCATTTGATTAGACAATCTTTAAAAAAGGTTTTAAAATACACATAGACAGCAGTGAACACTACATAGGTATATTCACAAAAAGGCTAATTTTATAGTCCTGGTCCTTAATAATGCTTGAATTTTCTCATTTGTGTTATTTTATATTTAAATTTTAGAATTTTTTTTATGCTAAAAATAAAAACAGATGAAAGATGAAAATATTAAGATTTTCACTGAGACTGAGCCGGACTGACAAGATTTTTGGTTTTGGCTTTAAAATGTAAGAATAATTCTCATCTTTCAGGAAGCATTGGGATTTTTTTCTCCAGCCCAAAATCATTGAGGAGTAACAGTAATGTGATTTTCCTTTGTGCTACTATTATACACTGAATTTCCCATAACGGCTATCTTTTTGCCTCTAGCTCTCACTTAAAGTGCACTGGTAAATGGGCCTACTGCCAGGTCCACGTTCAATAAAGAGGTAAAAGGGAATTACTCCTCTCCACTATCACATACATGCTTATCAACTTTCTATTTACAATATTTTAGGTTCTTTACTTTTTCATTGCAAAGTGGCTTGAGATGACTTCTGTAAACTGCATCCCTTCTGAGTTGATTATCCAAGGCACAATGAATCAAGGAGACTGCCCAGACACTTTTGTGAATATAAAAAAAGCTTCAGTTTTCTTTCTTAAGCTGACCTTACTTACGTTGCATAACTAGGAAATGTTCAGCCCTGCTTTAACAGACAGACAGGCAGGTGTACAGACAGACAGATGGGCTGTGACACAAAATAGGCACAACCAAAACCCAGTCTATCTTTAAACTGAGCTGCCAGACCCACATGTCGAGAGGAGCTCCAAGAACTCAAAAGGAGAGGGCTGAGTCGTAAATACCTCTGTTTTTAAATGGCCCGCTCCCATAATGCCGAGCGAGAGAGGAAGGAGGATGGGGGTCAGAGAGAGTGTGTGTGTGTGTGTGTAGCTGTATGTGATAAACTAACTTGGCATAACCAAGTGGAAAACATTTGCTTGGTTTTACATGGCAGCTAACAAATCATGCCTCAATAAAAATCAAATTAAAAACTACTTTCCTCGTTTTCCTCATAGCGATAATTCCTCTCCGGTGTAAGTAACTGTGTCTGCTGTGTATCTGTTCTTCATCTGGCAGGAAGTGTTAAGCAGGGGGTTCAGTGCAGCTTTGCTGGTGTTAAATTGTTTTAACTGCAGTTTTTTTTATGATGAATGTAAGAATCCTGCTTGTTTATTTCTGTCTGAAACAAGGACCCACTGCTTTACAAATGTCCCCCTGGCAGACCTGTGACATGTAGCCCACCTTTAACCCTTTGACAGTCTCCAGCTTCACAGCAACCCTGAATTGGATAAGTGGAAGAAATTGGATAGATAGTTTCCAGAAATTAGTAACCAAAAACAAAGATGAGGCACACTGACATACAAATGCATGTTGTATGTGAGAATGAGCCAGTTCTTCACATTTTTCAGCACAAGCAGATTAGTTATATACAAAGTCCCCGAGATGACATTCAGACCCCCCTCTTTCTAAAAGTATACACAGCACACATTTGTAAAGTAGCTCTTTTGTTGTGTAAAAGCTCTTTAGTGCAATAGCAAATGCCCCAAAAAGGCCATTAACAGCTGCTTTGACATGTACTGTATTGAACTGCTGAGCAGACAGCTCGTAAAGGCAGTGATAAAACAGCACCCATGGTGGCCATGGATGTGGATTGGATAGAGGCAGGTGCTCCAACTTACCAAGAGACTGATGGAAAATGGGTTAGAGTCATCACTGTGAGAAAGATGGGACAATGGAGAGTTAGTCTTACCCAGGAGATGGTTAGTTTGTACTGTTGCATGATACAAGCTGATTTAATGACAAGCAAAGTGGAAAAAAAAAACACACACACACACACTTGGAAAGTTGGAGAAATTCCTGCTGTATATCTTACAAAGTTATTTACCTCAGAGCCCAAACATGGCAGACGGAGGCAAACGTCTGGTTGATGGTAAGAATATTTTGTGATGATTCATTGTTTCTGTCATTCGTTCGAAATGGGGATCAGATTGATTAGTTGCTGCACACTTAGTTTAGTCAGAAATGTTATTTAGTAAAAGGTCAGGAAAGGAAATAATAGACAAGAATTGATTATCGAGATGTTATTTAAATATTTCCTTGCGTCTTTTTTTGTAAACATTACACATTCTGGCTTAACAGCATGTGAATACAACAAAGTTATATTCACATGCTGATAAACACACACATGCACAATTAGATTATTTTGTAACTTGGTGTCTTGAGAAAAAAAGGAAAATAGTATTCAAGAAAGAATTAGAGTGAATCAGCAGACGCACGGTCAGTTTCTGTTTGGAAACAGATTTGATTTCTTTTTTTAACAAAATGAGCAGCAGTTTTCTGGGAAAAATACCTTGTTGATGCCAGAGCTCGGAGGAGAATGGCCAGAGTGCTTCAAGCTAGTAGGAAGGTAAAAGTAACTCAAATAACAACACGATACAACTGACGTATACTGAACTTCTGAATGCACAACACATCAAGTCTTCAAACAAAAAGATGACAGCAGCAGAAGATCACTCACTCCCTACAGCTTTGAACAGGAAAGTACAATTAACACAGTTTCACCAAAACTGAACAATAGAAAATTGGGAAAACATTCAGATGGCAGGATCAGAATTTAGTGTCAATAACATGAAAGCATGGATCCATCCTGCTTTGTCCCAACAATGTGGGTTGCCAGCACCTTGTTGAATCTACACCATGCAGAATTAAGATGGCTCTGACGGTAAACCCAGTACAAGCATTGTGCAACTAACGAAGTGGATAATGAGTGTATATTCATGTTAGCAAGTTTATGACTTGTGTGGTGGTTGGGCTGATTAAAGTATATTATTCTTTAGACAAAACAATCTTCATCATCAGATGAAAACAACCTGTGTTACATAATCAAAAGCTGAGCATTGTGGTGCTTTCGGTTTGTTGCCATTTCCAAGGCAAAGAACTGAAATTCAGTTTATACTAAACAAAAATACCCCCCCACCCCCCCCCCCCCCACCCCCGTGTCTTCCCTGTAACTTATCATGCTTATCTTGTCTAATCAACATAAACAAACTTGATGACTGAATATGGTAGTGAATGAGAGTAAAGCAACATGACACCTCTGAGCATGTGCACATCCAGATCAGAAACACACATAGACACACAACCATTTGCGAGTGATGAGAGATGGCTAGTTGGAAACTTCGAGGCCTGCACTTTCTGTCGTGCCACCTTCAGAGCTGTCAGTGAGGTTAATTCTGTGATGTTTGTGATTAGTGACCGGTGTAAGGTTACAGCTTCCCAAGACCAGTCCAGGACTTACGCTGCAAACGTCTGGACTTGACAAAAGTTTTGAAACGTATGACATTTCATCACATATGTGTAGTGTTTCATTACATAGTTCACATAGTTTTCAAAGGCTTGATAGAGCAGCCACACAAAATTTAATAGTGTTAATGTTTAGCATTGATGAGTGGATTCTCTTGTGCTAAATCACAGACTGTGTAGAAATAGATGGACTTTTTTTTTAAAAAACTGTTCCCCACTGGCAAAGCATGGATGAGATTGAGAAACTGAGTGCACTGCACACTCGTACATTAGAGACTTGTTATTCACTTGATAATCATTTGTTGTCATCTATTTTACTCTAAATTGGTTGCAAATGTGCAAATGAATGCCATGTTCTACTAAATAACACTTGAAATTAATAATCAAGACGATGAAGCTGAGATTGATGATTATAAACAGTGTTGGGCAAGTTACTTCGAAAAAGTAATTAATTATAGTTACTAGTTACTTTTTTCAAAAAAGTAACTGAGTTAGCAACTGAGTTACAAGATTCTAAAAGTAATTAATTACTTGAAAAGTAACTATTGAGTTACTTAAAAAAAAGTTTGGGGTCCAGGGTATAATTGGCCATTTTTAACTACTTTTGATTTCCCCTCCACATTTTACCTTTAAAAACTATTTACTTTGTTTTGTTTGGTATCATCCTTTTCAGCACAGCCTCACATGTCTGAATTTACAGTTATGTTTTCTTTTTTATTTACTAAATCTAAAATCAGAAAAAACAAAATAACATCCGAGTAGTAAAAGTGATATTTTTTACTGTAACAACCACAAAAATGTTTAATGAATCATATTTCATAACTTTAAATGCAAATATAAATTGTCAATTTTAAAATCATATGTTGCAAGTTATTTGCAGCCATTTACCTTTTATTACCCTTTTTTTAAAATAACCATTTCAAACTATTTACATAACAATCAGCTGTTCTCCATTCAATAAGATGACACACAAATTATTTGTACCACTCCAAATATTTCTGTCCACTATAAAGGAGAACATCACAGCCTGATACCTGCAGGTCTGACAGCAGCAGGAGTATCACTCCTGTTTTCTACCTGGAGACAGCAGTCGCCTTATTGTTCTGACACACAACACAAAACTATCCATAACATTACACACTAACTACACAAGACAACACATGAACTACACACTCCAAACACGCTAAACGTCTCTCACATCTCAAAACTCGCTCTCTCTCTTTTTCTGCTGTCTTTCTCTCTCTCTCTCTCTCTCTCTCTTGCCATCACTCCTAAAACTTCCCCCTCTTCCTAAACAACCAAATGTCATGTTGCCATATCATTTTTTGATTGGTCGACATGGTGCATTTTCCAACCAACACGAAAGGATTGGTTTTTTTTTGTTTTTTGTTTTGCTCATAAGCAGAGAGTACTTGCTAGCGCTGTCCTTAGACAGTAAACGTGACGAAACTATTGAGGAAAAAAAACGCTCCGTATATATTGTTAATCATGAGTCTGGTTTTATGGCCTATCAACACAATTTAAAAACTGGTATATATCACCTTGTTGCTTTGTCATCTTGAAGTGGTCATGTGATTGGCTTACCACGACTACTTTATTCTTCCTCAGTCAAACAGCAGCACTCATGCAATTGTTTTGCCCCCTTAGCTCCAGGTGTTGTGCAAAAAAGTGATTGTCTGCCAGAAAGTGATTGCGGTCCGTGGGAGTGCGCGCAGCTGCTTAAAGCTGTAGCGCCCAGATTACTTACAGCTACTTCCGGTCAACTGATATAAGATGCGGTAAGCTGAACACAGCTTCAACCGTCTGTACTCAATACTGAAAAAAGTAGCGCCGGTAGTAATGCCGTTACTTGCAACGCTGTTATTCCCATCACTGATTATAAATGATTATAAATGAGATTATAAATTATAGACTTCTGTCCAATCAGTGTTCTTTTTGCGACCTCCTGCTGGCTGTAGGTGCAGAAATGTATTGAAACTCCTGCAAACATACATGGAAAGTATATAAGGCAAAAACAGAGGCCATGACTGACAGTGCTCCACTGTATGCTTTTCTACAGGGGTGATTCTAGAATCAGAGCTTTAGGGGTGCTGAGCACCCAGAGAGCTGCCCAGCCAGGCAAGATAAACCTGTCTCTGTCAGTCCCTGCATCCTTAAATGTTGTCCCGAGTTCTCTCTGACTGTCACTTTGGTGCATTTAAACCCCTGTTCCTCCCTGTCCTCATTGTCTGTTGTCTTCATCTCTGTTATCAGTCATCATAATTTTACCATCTCTGTGCAAGTCTGCAGATTTCTTTATTAAATCATAAGATTCTTAAATTCATCAAGTCTCTCTGTGCCTGGGTCCTTGTCACAAAACATGACATCACTGTTTTGTACATTTTAACACAATTTAATTCCCACATTTGTGAAAGAAAAACAAAACACTTTTTTGAAAAGTCTGTAACAAAATCATCAAATCTGATAAAGGTTATTTAAATGCTGCAAAAGAAGAATGGATTGGAAAAAAAAAAATTTCCTGACCTTAATTACTGGGGGAGAATAATGAATGATGCTCATAGTGAGTAAAAAGTAAACTGAGTGTATTTTTTCGACAGAGATTCACTTTTAATGTATATGTATAATATAATACAGATAAATAAAAAACACTCCCAAAACAGAATAAATTATTACAAATAAATTATTACAAAATATTAATAAAAAACTATAGAAATGGAGGCAACTTTGCCTGTGGTAGAATGTATACAATGTATGAAAAAATCTTTACTGCAGATACTAATTTTACTAATTTAATAATACTAATTTTGTGTTGTAAGATTTATGAGTTTCATGCTTTCATAGTGGTACTTAGGAGAGCTTGACATTTGTGGTACACACTATAAAAAGTTTGAGAAACACTGATAAGTGTATGTGTGCTTTTGGAAAACATTTAAAGCTGCTGTACAGAATCTTTGAAACAAGCTTAAAACATTTTTAGAATATAAACAGAGCATCTGCTTCTCTTTACAGCTCCTCACTCCACCAGGGCTGATTGGCACTTTCTGATAGTGCGCAAATGTGATGTATGTAATGCAGCAGACATACAGACAACTGGACGGTCCAAATGTTGGCCTACCTATCACTGGCTGAGGTTTTAGTAGAGTTGTGGCTGAACCACATAAAAATATATCATTAATTTTAATCTCCTCAATCAATGAAAATGTTATGTTGGAATGTTGTTAAAGAGGGTCAAAAATGTTTCAACCCAGTTTGTTTTGCAGATTCTGTATAGCAGCTTTAATATAGGGAGGACACAACTTCCAGATTGTGTGAGTAAAATCAGTTTTTTTCTCTTTGTCAGTTTAACAGTTTCTGTTTTGCCTGTCACTGTTCCCTGTCTGTTTTCTTACCTGGTTCTTCCTGACCTTGCCCTTTCTCCTCACGTTCCCTCTTTCCTCTCTCCCTCTTTGGACTGACAATCATACACAAATAGATTGTATTCAATTAGATGAAAAATTAAATTAATTTAAAAAAATACTATTAAGATCACTAACAAAAAGTCCTCTCTCAGTGTACTTTCAACCAAAAGGCAAATAACCAAACCACATGAACATCTAATAAAAGATATAAACATTGAAACACTGATCCAACATTATTCTTGATTGACGGATCATTTGATTTTACACTTTTACCTGAATGTGTTTACCTGAATACCCCTCCTTGAATCGCTACCTTATCGTGGTGGAGGGGTTTGTGTGTCCCAGGGATCCCAGGGGCTATGTTGTCTGGGGGCTTTTGCCCCCTGGTAGGGTCTCCCATGGCAAACTGGCCCTGGGTGAGGGACCAGACAAAGAGCGATTCATAAGACCCTTATGAAAAGGACACCGAGGGAACAGTTTACCCTGCCCGGGATAGGGTTACCAGGGCCCTGCCCTGGAGCCAGGCCCGGGGAGGGTGCCCGAGGGCGAGCGTCTGGTGGCCGGGCCTTAGTCCATGGGGCCCGGCCGGGCACAGCCCGAAGAGGAGACATGGGCCCATCCTCCCGCAGGCCCACTACCCGCAGGAGGCGCCATAGGGGTCGGGTGCATTGTGTGCCGGGTGGCGGCCAGGAGCGGAGGCCCTGGCGGACTGACCCCCGGCTGCCAAGACTGGCAATAGGGACATGGAATGTCACCTCTCTGGTGGGGAAGGAGGCCTGAGTTAGTGCGTGAGGTTGAGAGGTACCGGCTAGATATAGTCGGGCTCACCTCTACGCATGGCTTGGGCTCTGGAACCAGTCTCCTGGAGAGGGGCTGGACTCTGTCTCAGTCTGGAGTTGCCCCTGGTGAGAGGCGGCGGGCTGGGGTGGGTATTCTAATATCCCCTCGGCTTGCTGCCGGTACGTTGGGGTTTTTCCCGGTGGACGAGAGGGTTTGTTCCCTGCGCCTTAGGGTCGGGGAACGGGTCCTGACTGTCATCTGCGCTTATGCGCCGAGTGGCAGTTCAGAGTACCCAGCCTTCTTAGAGTCCCTGGGGGGGGGGGGGGGGTGCTGGAGGGTGCTCCACCTGGAGACTCTGTTGTCCTGCTGGGAGACTTCAATGCTCACGTGGGTAATGACAGCGAGACCTGGAGGGGCGTAATTGGGAGGAACGGCCTCCCTGATCTGAATCCGAGCGGTGCTTTGTTATTGGACTTCTGTGCTAATCACAGTTTGGCCATAACGAACACCCTGTTCGAACATAAGAGTGTCCATAAGTGCACGTGGCACCAGGACGCTCTAGGCCGTAGGTCGATGATCGATTTTGTAATCGTATCAGCAGACCTGTGACCATATGTTCTGGACACTCGGGTAAAGAGAGGGGCTGAGCTGTCAACTGATCACCACCTGGTGGTGAGTTGGATCAGGTGGTGGGGGAGGACGCTGGACAGACCTGGTGCACCTAAACGCGTAGTGAGGGTGTGCTGGGAACGTCTAGCAGAGGCCCCAGTCCGCGAGATCTTCAACGCACACCTCCAGCAGAGCTTCAACAGCATTCCGAGGGAGACTGGGGACATTGAGTCTGAATGGACCATGTTCAGCGTCTCCATTGCCGAAGCTGCTGCATTGAGCTGCAGCCGCAAGGTGGTTGGTACCTGCCGTGGTGGTAATCCCCGAACCAAATGGTGGATACCAGAGGTGAAGGGAGCCACCAGGCTGAAGAAGGAGTCCTATCGGGCTTGGTTAGCCTGTGGGACTCCGGAGGCAGCCGACAGGTATCGACAGGCCAAGCGGAATGCGGCTCGGGCAGTGGCTGAAGCAAAAACTCGGGTGTGGGAGGAGTTCGGAGAGGCCATGGAAAAAGACTTTCGGACTGCCTCGAAGAGATTCTGGCAAACCATCAGACGTCTCAGGAGGGGAAAGCGGTGCTCTACCTGCACTGTGTATAGTGCTGGCGGAGCGCTGCTGACGTCGACTGAGAAAATTGTCAGGCGGTGGAAGGAATACTTCGAGGACCTCCTTAATCCCACTGACACGTCTTCCGAGGAGGAAGCAGAGTCTGGGGATGAGGGGAATGACCCGCCAATTTCCGGGGGCGAGGTCACTGAGGCAGTTAAACAACTCCTTGGTGGCAGAGCCCCTGGTGTTGATGAGGTCCGCCCCGAGTTCCTGAAGGCTCTGGACGTTGTAGGGCTGTCCTGGTTGACACGCCTCTGCAATGTTGCGTGGAGATCAGGGGCAGTACCTGTGGACTGGCAGACCGGGGTGGTGGTCCCCATCTTTAAGAAGGGGGACCGGAGGGTGTGTTCCAACTACAGGGGGATCACACTCCTCAGCCTCCCTGGGAAAGTCTATGCCAGGGTGCTGGAAAGGAGAGTTCGTCCGTTAGTCGAACCTCGGATACAGGAGGAACAATGCGGTTTTCGTCCTGGTCACGGAACACTGGACCAGCTCTTTATCCTCTCCAGGATACTTGAGGGTGCATGGGAGTTTGCCCAACCAGTCTACATGTGTTTTGTGGACTTGGAGAAGGCATTCGACCGTGTCCCTCAGTGTGTCCTGTGGGAGGTGTTGCGGGAATATGGGGTGTCTGGCCCATTGCTACGGGCCATTCGATCCCTATACAACGGTTGCAAGAGCTTGGTTCGCATTGCCGGCAATAAGTCGGACTCGTTCCCGGTGGGTGATGGGCTCCGCCAGGGCTGCCCTTTGTCTCCGGTTCTGTTCATAATTTTTATGGACAGAATTTCTAGGCGCAGCCAAGTGGCGGAGGGCTTTCGCTTTGGTGGCCTCAAAATCTCATCTCTGATTTTTGCAGATGATGTGGTTCTGTTGGCTTCATCGGGTGAGGGCCTCCAGCTCGCACTGGAACGGTTCGCAGCTGAGTGTGAAGCAGCGGGAATGAGGATCAGCACCTCCAAATCTGAGGCCATGGTTCTCAGGTGGAAAAGGGTGGAGTGCCCACTCCGGGTTGGGGATGAGTTCCTGCCCCAAGTGGAGGAGTTCAAGTATCTCGGGGTCTTGTTCGCGAGTGATGGGAGAAGGGAGCCGGAGATCGACAGACGGATTGGGGCTGCAGCTGCAGTAATGCGGACGCTGCACCGGTCCGTCGTGGTGAAGAGGGAGCTGAGTGTAAAAGCGAAGCTCTCAATTTACCGGTCGATCTACGTCCCTACCCTCACCTATGGCCACGAGCTGTGGGTAGTGACCGAAAGAACGAGATCGCGGATACAAGCGGCAGAAATGAGCTTCCTCCGAAGGGTGGCTGACCTCTCCCTTAGAGATAGGGTGAGAAGTTCGGCCATCCGGGAGGGGCTCAGAGTAGAGCAGCTGCTGCTCCACATCGAAAGGAGCCAGCTGAGGTGGTTCGGGCATCTGACAAGGATGCCCACTGGGCGCCTCCTGGGTGAGGTGTTCCAGGCATGTCCCACCGGGAGGAGGCCCCGGGGCAGACCCAGGACACGCTGGAGAGATTATATCTCTCGGCTGGCCTGGGAACACCTTGGTATTCCCCCGGATAAGCTGGAGGAGGTGGCTGGGGAGAGAGAGGTCTGGGCCTCTTTGCTTAGGCTGCTGCCCCCGCGACCCGGCCCCGGATAAAGCGGATGAAGATGGATGGATGGATGGATACCTGAATGTGGCTCCTTTTTCTGAAAACACTTCCTCATATCCATTATGAACCTGGCTGTCTTTCTGTACACACACACACACACACACACACACACACACACACACACACACACACACACACACACACACACCAGGAGTTATAAGGTTAATGGGCATTCAGTCAGTTAGCTAGTTAGTTAGCTAGTATCCATTTCAAACAGGACAGTGGTAACAACAGCAGGCTACGGAGAATTTAAAGTTTTAGTTTTTAAATAGTCTGCATACATTTAAATGGGAGCAACAGGACGGTGAAATGTCGCTGAATTTACTACAGAGCAGGACGGATTGTAGGGTAGCAAACATCGTTGGAAAACAAGTTTTCAACACTGCAGGTTACCTGGTGTTAGGGCTGGGCCATATTATACCGTTCACGGTAATACCGGTATAATGTTAGGCAACGATAGGAAAATGAAATATCGCGATAGAATATGAGTAAAACGCGCATGCGCAGTGCCTTTGTTTTCATACGCACATGGCCGATTGTTGAGTGAAAGAGATGAACCAGAATTGGTTTGTAAAAATGGTGCAACTTCAGTGATGTGGAACTGGTTTGGTGTTTGTCCACAAAGCACATTTTTTTGCAGAACATGCAAGCGGCCGTCGGACTAAGATGCCCTTAAATCTGGGAGTAATCTGGGTCCTAAACTCCGTCTTTTTCAGGTCAAACGAACACTGCAGCATCACTAAGAGTTAAAAACTGTCTAAATTCTTTCATCTTTAATAAAACGATCAGCATTGCTGCTTTACCAGGTGTAACTATGAAGTTTAACTTCCAGGCATCCATGAAAACAAAATGTATTACATTTAAAGGAGTTAGAAGCTAGCAGGAAGCTAGCGGAAGTTAGCTCGCTAGTTACCTAAGCATGATATTGCATGTTCTGATTGAGAGATTTCTGAAAAAAATCAAACGTACAGCTCTGCTATCACTTCCAACATAAATGAAGACAGGAAACTAAACAGCAGTGACGTTTGTAGGGTTATTGAAGTTGGGCTAGCTGGTATATAATGATGTGCTACGTGATCGCTAGCGACACAGCTATGTTAGCATAACATAAACAGTGAAGCTGGAGGACGAACACTAACACTTTTCCACTTATAAAAGTTAACGTTAAGGTTCCTCATGGTTAGAGACAAATGCAATCGCATGGCAGGATGCTGTAAAAGGACCAATCTTCAGTCAGGAGAACAACTGAGATAATCCATCCACAATACGAGGTTAGTCATTAATATACTGCAACAACATGGGAATAGAGCCGCTGCCAGAGAATTCAACATTAATGAATCAATGGTACAGAAGTGGAGGAAGCAAGAAGAATGAGTTTAATAAAGTTTGATTTATCTGACTGCTTTGTTTCGCTTAATGTGCCTTATAATCCCGTGCACCTTATGGTCCGAAAAATACGTACTGCACACTGCAGTTTAATGTTGCAAAGCACCTCTTTTTAACTTCAGTGGATATTATACATGGTTATGCTCAGTATATGTCAGCCCATTTCTACTGGAAATGCCTTTTGGTTAAACTTTCAGCAAGGAATTTGCATTTGCACTGTTACATTTTTATAAAGCTTTAATGTACATAAAAACCAGCTTCTTGTTTAAGTGAAAATAAATGATAGGTTGTCTTTTTGCGCTAGTAATGTTGTGGAGTTGTATTTTGTCACGCATCAATTATATTGTCAGTTATATCGTTATCGCAAATTTTCAAATATATATCGTGATAAATATTTTTGGCCATATCGCCCTGCTCTACCTGGTGTAATTAGAATTAGAATTAGAATTAGAATTAGAATTCAACTTTATTGTCATTGCACATGCACAGGTACAGGGCAACGAAATGCAGTTTGCATCCATCCAGAAGTGCTTTAGTGATATAGATATATTACAATATATATTAGCAATAATATAGATATGTGAGTATATTACAGAAATGGGTCTATTATGTTATGTTATAATGTACACGGTATGAAGTATGTTGTGAATATTCTATAACTATAAGTATGTACAGGCTGTAGTGAGTACAAGCTATGTACAGGATAAGAACAGGATATAAATATGAAAAACTATACAGAATATGAAATAAATAACTTTACAGAATCTGGGATATACAGCTATACAGAAATGGGAACTATGTAAGTTGTAAACAGTTGTAGGATTAAAAATTATCGAATGTACAGAATGATTATTTACACAGAGCTATACAGTAGTGCAGTTAAGATAAGTGAGGGTGTAGATAGTTTCTACAGAGGCTATATAAAGTGCTAGTGGTTGTGAGTGGTGGTTCAGTCCATGTTATTATTGTGTTTGAGGGTACAGTTGTCCATTGTGGGTGTGTGTATGTTCAGTCCATGAGTTTAACGTGGGTCACGTCAGGAGGCAGAGTTCAGGAGTCTGACAGCTGTGGGGAAGAAGCTGTTCCCGTACCTGGTGGTCTTAGTCCGGAGGCTCCTGTGGCGCCTCCCAGAGGGCAGGAGGGTGAAGAGTCCATGTGATGGGTGACTGGGGTCTTTGATGATTTTCCCAGCCCTTTTCAGACACCGCTTCCTGTAGATGTCTTTTATGGCAGGAAGTGGTGCTCCGGCGATGCGCTGGGCAGTTTTCACGACCCTCTGCAATGCCTTCCGGTCCGAGGCAGAGCAGTTCCCGTACCAGACTGTTATACAGTTGGTCAGGATGCTCTCGATGGTGCAGCGATAGAAGTTCACCAGGATGTCTGAGGACAGGTGGTTCTTCCTCAGAGTCCTCAAGAAGAAGAGGCGCTGGTGAGCCTTCTTGACCAGCTTGGAGCAGTTGGTCGTCCAGGTGAGATCCTCGGAGATGTGGACTCCCAGGAACTTGAAGCTGCTCACACGCTCCACAGCCGTCCCCTTAACTGATACCCAGGTCTGTCAGTTTCCTGATGAGTTGTGAGGGGTGGATTGTATTGAATGCTGAACTGAAGTCTATAAACAGCATTCTGGCGTAGGTGTTGTTGTTGTCCAGGTGTGAGAGGACAGAGTGCATTGCGATGGAGACTGCATCCTCTGTGCTCCTGTTCCGGCGGTATGCGAATTGGTGGGGGTCCAGGGTGGGGGGGAGACAGGATTTGAAGTGTGCTAGGACCAGTCGCTCTAAGCACTTAGTGATGATGGGGGTGAGTGCTACTGGGCGGTAATCATTGAGGCAAGATGGGTTGGAGTTTTTGGGTATCGGGACGATGGAGGTGGATTTGAAGCAGTAATGTTTTTCAGCTAAAAAGAAACCTGGTCTGACTCCTACCAACTATATAAAGAGTAACTGAAGGTTAAATGCAGCTAATATGTCCTGTTTTAAGCCAGGCACTTCCACCTCAGCTCCGCTGCGTCTTAGCCACCATCGCTAGAACCAGAGCAGGGGAGAGTTGGAACAAACCATTTTGGGAGGGGGGGTTATCTATACTTTTGTTGTTAAAATGTTACGTTTCAAACAAGTACAGTACTGTATGCTTTTTATATTTTTAGTAGTGTGTCACACAAACAGCAAATATTGCCAAAAAAGTAAGAAATCTGCTGAAGCACCCCCTAGCACCCCCTAGCAGTACACCAACTGCTGCACCTCCACCCACCAGTCTGTCAAGCTAATCAAGTTCGCAGATGACACCACCGTCATTGGGCTCATCTCTGACGGGGATGAGTCTGCCTACAGGAGGGAGGTTGAACGTCTGGTGTCTTGGTGTAGCCACAACAACCTGGTGCTGAATGCCCAGAAGACAGTGGAGATTATTGTGGACTTCAGGAAGCACACAGCCCCACTCCCCCCCATCATCCTGACTGACACCCCCATCACCTCTGTGGACTCATTCCGCTTCCTGGGTACCACCATCACCCAGGACCTGAAGTGGGAGCCCACCATCATCTCCGTCATCAAGAAAGCCCAGCAGAGGATGTACTTCCTGAGGCAGCTGAAGAAATTCAACCTGCCAACACGGACGATGATGCAGTTCTACACTGCAATCATCGAGTCCATCCTCACCTCCTCCATCACCGTGTGGTACGCTGGAGCCACTATCAGGGACAAACAGAGACTGCAGCGTGTTGTGCGCTCTGCTGAGAAGGTGATTGGCTGCAGACTCCCATCTCTGCAGGACCTGTACACCTCCAGGACACTGCGGCGTGCAGCCCGGATCTCAGCTGACCCTTCTCACCCTGGACACAGTCTGTTTGACCTGCTCCCCTCAGGCAGGAGGCTCCGGTCCATTCGCACCAGAACCTCTCGCCACAAGAACAGTTTCTTCCCCTCTGCTGTTGGACACATGAACAATAACCACATGACTGTCCCCGCCACTAACACATGACCCTACGCTGTGTCACTGCATCATTTCATGTCTGGCACTGATCACCACCTGCACTCATGTATATATCTTTCTACGTAGCACTCATAATTCTTACTCTCATGTATATATCTCATGTATATCTCATGCACATATCTTTCTTTCTACATAGCACTTTAATTCTTATTGTCTGCACTGAAGCACCGCAGCAATTTCCTAATGTTGTAAACCTCAACATCTGGCAATAAACCCATTCTGATTCTGATTCTAAAATCGCCCCTGCTTTTCTATCCAGATTGGCAGTGTCTTTGGGATCATTGTCACAATGAAAAATAAAGTTGTGCCAATCAGTTGCTTTCCAGATGGTATTGCATGATGGATCAATATCTGGTGGTACTTTGCTGTGTTCATAATTCCATCAATTTTGACAAAATCTCCAAAACCACTGGCTGAGCCTGAAGCATGGCAGAGCTTTCACTGTGTTTTACAGATGGCTGTAGACCACAGGTGTCGAACTCACGGCCTCGAGGGCCGGTAAACATGTCTTGCAGTTCTCCAGAGGCCTGGTAATGAACTAATCATTTGATTCAGGTGTATTGACCCAGGGTGATATCTAAAACCTGCAGGACACCAGCCCTCGAGGCCTGGAGTTCGACACCCCTGCTGTAGACACTCAGTGTTGTACTTCTCTCCTGACCTGCTCTGTACATACCTAAATTCATTTCAATTCTTAATTAAATTGTATTTGTATAGCACCAAATCACAAGAACGAGGTTTTAGGGACGGGCAGCCATCTGCTGCAACCGATTAGGGATGGGGGGAGGGGGGGGGGGTGAAGACAGGACAATGACATGCTGTGGATGATGGTCAGATCCATCACTCAAGACTTGCCACATTTCTGATTTTCATACTTCAGCCTTTTCTCCCTGTTTCCCTTCCTTAAAAATGGCTTCTTGACAGCCACCCCTCTACTGAGACCCTTTATGATGAGGCTTCAGTTAACAGTAGATGAATCAGCTGAAGGTCCAGATGCATCCTGTGTCAGGTCTTTCCTTGATATGTTCCTTTGTCCTAAGGTCATGACTTTCAGATACTCTTCATCTGCTGTAGTTTTTAGGCTTACTATTTCTTCTTTTGTGTTTTTTTTAGCTCTGTCAAATTATAGATATTTTTTTAACAACAGGCAGTATGTTGCACTGTTGCCTCATACGAAGAAGGTCCTGAGCAGTGTTGGTCAAGTTACTTGAAAAAAGTAATCAGTAACTAATTACTGATTACTTCCCCCAAAAAGTAATCCCATTACTTTACTGATTACTTATTTTCAAAAGTAATTAATTACTTAGTTACTTAGTTACTTTTTAAAAACACGATTTAAAAACCTGAATAGGTGATAAATCGATAGATCTTTCAGCCCAATTCTACTTTTTCTGCATAATCAGAGCGTTCTCACTCCCGAAGCGTAACATGTCGACGTTTTGTCATGTCCCGCGGCTTTCCCGAGGAACGCGAAAGGAGACCTTCGGCGTTCTTATGGTACGCGGCGGGTTATGGCTGGAATCCAGTGCAATGACGCTCCCGCGGTAACAGACGTTCCAGCCCTGTATTCCAGCCCTAAACCTAACCTTATCCCTAGCCCTGACCAGAACCTTATTCCTGACCTTAACCAGGACTTTAATGATGTTAAATAGCGTGTTTCTAAGTGATTTGAAGAAAAAGAGCGAACATGTGTAGATTCAGTCCAGACGGTTCTCATATTCCTCTTTTTTCCGAGGTCGTCATTTAGGAACGTGGTGGGTAGCCGAAAACGTAATATGGTGACGATTTGTCACCTAGCGTAAAATGTTACGCTTTGGGAGTGAGAACGGTTGGCATAATCCATCATACAAAATGTAATCAAATGGAAAAGTCTCTTTTTTTAAAACTTGTTTTATTAGTTTTAATCTTTTAACTTCAGGCATCAAGCAAACATTTAATTATATACAACATTCACTGACTGGAAGAAATTTGTTTAACATTTAAACCTATTTTCTGCACATTCCAGCACATAAAATATATATTTTTTGTGTTTACACTCACTCTTTCAAATAGATGCAAGTAAAACACAGCAGAAAATAAATAAAATCAAAGACTAGCGGTCCTGTTGCTCTATTTTCACCTGTAAAGCAGGAGTAGGGTAGGCGGAGATTTACCCTGGTGCAGGTGTGCTGCAGCGGTCAGTGGAAGAATCCGCGAGTTTCTCTGTGAATTTCCCATTACGTCATAGCGCACTCGGTGCTTGTTTAGAGGGTTTTTTCGCTGTAAAAAGAAGTTTTGTTCCCACGCACAACAGACACTAATGTTTTTGTCACTTTTTATGGAATCAAACTCAAAATAAGGTCAGTACTTCCACGCTTTAAACGCTGCATGCTCATACTCTCTCCCACACTCGATATATTATCCATTGTTGATCTGCACACAGCTGTTGTCACTAACAGTGCACTCGCTTACGTCACTGTCATGAGACATTCTCGCAAAAAAAATCACGGTTTTAGTAACGCAGTAACGCAGCGTTCCTACGGGAAAGTAACGGTAATCTAATTACCGTTTTTGCAATAGTAATCCCTTACTTTACTCGTCACTTGAAAAAAGTAATCGGATTACAGTAACGCATTACAAGTAACGCGTTACTGCCCATCTCTGGTCCTGAGTTTAATTCCTGTGGAGTTTTCTAAATTGCCCATAAGTGTGAAATGTTGTCTGTGTGTTAGCCCCATGGCAGGCTGGCGACCTGTCCAGGGTCATCAACGTGTCAGAGTATAATCATTCCAGCACGTGCTGTTTTATCATATCCTGTTAGTGTTTAGATTTCAGACACACAGTTTGCAGTAAAAACATGTTGTAGCTTTGTGATGCTTTATACGATTTGAAACTGTTTTTAAAGTGTGGATTAAAACGAGTGGAGTCAGCCAACATTTGAGCTTACCACATCGTATCTTACATGTTTTTTTTAAACATCAAGGCAAAATGTTTGTGTAGGTGTGTGCCCCATTTTTTAAAGCTCCAGTCAGAACAGCTGAGTCACTGACCATATCCCACTGCAGGCTTAAAAGAAGGTGGCTTTTAAGAGGACACCCACATTATTTTTCTTCTTTCTGAATCAGACTGATAAACAAGTAATCAAAGAACTGAACAAAAAATTCTCATACAGACAGCCATGGACACACATGGACACACACACACCTCTGGGTAAATAAAGGTGAAAGAAAAGAGAGTTGGCTGTAGATTTATGGCAGAGTGTCAAGGAGAGGAGCCACTGACAGCTGGAGGACTCCCAGTCCTGATGCAATTCAGGTCACGCAGGCACACATTAAAGAAAGACACATCCACAGGTCAGTCCTTGGTCTGCTTTTTTTCTCCTTCAGTGAAAGGCAGACTTTGAATAGAAAACTAATTCATTTCGAAGCAGTTTATTTTAGCCCTGCATGCCATTTGAAGCTGAACAATGCCCATAATTCTATTACTGCTGTGACGTCCGCTGAGGGGAAAGAAGCTGCCTGTGACTCAACCGTCTGCAACCCTCCTGCCTCAGACTGCATCAGAAAGTAACCCTTATTTTTTAAAGCACTCAAAGCACCAGGTATCTATTTTTGGTGCATCCTTACCAAGGGTTGCCAACTTTTTAACTATCAAAGAAGGGATACTCTTGTGCTAGAAGCACAGTGCACAGCCAGCTGGGCATAGTGTAAATATGCACTGCATGTTCATATTCTTATAATAAAAACGCAGTAAAATGTTGGTATTCAGTTTAATCATTACCTCATCTAAAACAATAAAGAAAAATACAGTACATAATAATTTGGGCATTTCCTTTCAAAAATAAGCAAATAATAATAATGATGATAATAATAATAATAATGTAAAAACTAGCTAAGCCCCTATCGACTAGCATACTAATAGAAGCTAGCCAGTGTTAGCTCCTCACCTGCAGACTGTCTCAAGCAGGTGAGGAGGAAGCTTATGTTTTCTTTTATTTTCTACAACAGCATGCCGTTATCATTAAAAAAACAAACTGGCATGTACTGTAAATGTGTAGTTAGACTTCTTAACCAGGGGTATTAAACATAAGGCCCAGGAGCCAGAATTGGCCTAGCAATGTCACCAATCTGGTCCACTGGGCGGCTTTGGAAAATGTGAAAGATGGTATAAATTCTCAACTTTTAACTTTATTTTCGTACAGTTTTCCCACTGATAAAGACCTCCTGGATAATCATCCATACTACATTTAGGTAGCAGATAAACAAGTAAATGATGACATCTACTAGGGAAATGTCTTTATAAGTCCACAGAAAAAAGGACATTTTGTATGAATTAACAAAAGCTTTGTGTTTTATAATTACGGGACAGTCTGGGCAATGAGCCACTGCACTTTTTTCTGTACTTTTACACATTTATTTCTTACAATTTAAGCCCAAAAAGTTGTGCAGTAATTTTTCATTGCTTTTCACTTATTTCAGTATAAAATCTAATTTGCACTGTAAATGTTAAACTTCATGCATATGGCCCACAGTATAAAAAAGTTATGACATCCCTCTTCTTTACACTGACAGGATAGATTCACTGACTGGTGGATTTGACATTGCTGACTTTGAAAGTCATTTTGTTCACATCTTCAAGCAGTTTTGGGGCAATGTTTAGTTTATTTGAGCCACTAACACCTTAAAAAAACACCTACATTTCCTTTCACCCCTCACACCCCCGCTCACTATTTCTCTTCTGATAGTCATAGACTCCCAAAGGCTCGTGAGCCATATGGCACCATCAGGGATCCGTGTGCACTTGCGTCCCAGTGTGTTAGTGTGCTGGAGAGGGAGAGCAGCCGTGGCTCAAGGTGTCAGCAGGCAGGGTGGTTTAAATTTAACAGCAACAGGGCTGATCTCTGCATGGCAGGTCCTGTCTCTCCCCTTCTGCTCTCTCTCCTCACACACAGACACACACAGTCTGTCTTCATAGTCACCAGCCACAGACATCATCACACACAGCAGCAGCAGCAGCTCCCTGTCAGGAGACGCACCTCTTCGTCCTCTTTGTCCTCTTCCTCTCTCTCACTCATCAGACCACCTGGATTGTACTAGAGGCCAGCTGAGGACGCGGCAGCAGCAGTGACGGCAGTGGAGGAGAGAGAAGGGACGCTCAGCGTTGCAAAGGGAAGGAGAGCGGAGCAAACATTCACACTGAGGATAACACTTCATCCGAGCTGGCAGGCTGAAGGCACAGCCAGTGGCACTGCAGAGGCACATCAGCACCGTGGGCTAAAGATTTGCTGCGAGAGGTAAGGCTGGAGCTTGGCTATGAGACAGTGTGTGTGTTTGTGTCATAAGATGTGTGTATATCATCTGTTTCCTTTGGAGGCAAATACACAAATGCAAAAGGTTGTGAGCCTGTGTGATTGTGCATGGATGTCATGGAAAACTATCACTGAGTCATGTTTGTAATAAATTACAAGTATTTCATTTTCAGCCTAGTCAGCCTGGCATTTTCAAAATTGTATTTTATTTATTAAAAAAAATCTTGATTTAAAAAAAAAAAATCCTGAATTTATTATTGAAGTATAGTCTGTATTTCTGCAAAGCCTTTTGCGCAGATGCGCTGAACTTCAGTGGATTTTCAGAACAACCACTGAGCAGAACATAATCTGCATTGTGGCAGCTTTTCTGCAAGGTTGCTGCTAATTGAATAGATACAAAGATTAGAGGCCAGAGGAGACCCGAGGCTCTGAGGAGGGGAGGGCACAGTGAACTCCTGCTGATCTTAATTCAATCTAATCAGGTTGAATTTGCTCTAATTAGGTTTATTTCTTTGGCTGGGACAGACAAGGCTCTCACACATTTGGGTTTCTTTTTGCGGTTGGCTCTGCGTGACACTTTTGTTTTGCTTTCTTGGAGGGAATCACCATTACAGCTGAATCTGCTGATGAGGGCAGAACATGATATGGCCCCGGCAGTGGCAGCATGCCTCGTGATCAATTTGCCCACCACATCAAAGCTGGCGGTGATAATTCATCCACTCCTGTGCGGTGACACTAGCTCGAGCGGACGCTGGTGTTACACGGCGGGGTTGTATTAGTTGCAGCCGGGGAATTTCCAAAGGGCAGCGTGTCCATGAGAACCCACAGCAGTGTCATACAGTATCTGAGACCAACCAGAAGGGGTGGGTGACGGGAAGAAGGGAGGGAGGGAGGGAGTCAAGTTACCAATCTTGGACTCAAGTCTCAGATTGAAAGACGTGGGCGAGACTGGTAGCAATGAAGCATTTCCACTGGTTTAATTATGAAACTCTCACTTTATTATTTTCTCCTTTGGCTTATAACATGCCAAATCTTTCATCATATTATGGGATTGGGGAGGTGCTGTGCTGGCATCCATAGTTTGATGATGTGCTGGTATGTGGTGGTCAGCACAGTGAGAGCGAGAGATGTTACTAATAAAAGGATTAGCATAGCCTTTAAAGATCATCACATAACATTTTGGTTTGTGGTTACTCACAGGATGTGAACGATGATGGCTTGAGGCTGGTATTTATAGGTGGAATTTGGGGCTCTTTTTTGGGCTCCTGGAACAGTTGGCCATTTCCACCTCTTTTCTTTTTTTCTGATGTTTAAAGGTCTGCAATAAAAGCATCGACAGGTGTTCGAAGCACTCCTTCCCGAATGGAAGAAACCTTCTTCCTGTGAGTAAATATTTGGGCAGAAGGATGCCTTGCCGTTCAGGTTTAAACGGCTTGCAGTTTAGCTTGTGACTGGAAGTGACCGGTTAATCGGGTTAACCATGTATGATAGCGGGGCCGAGAGCCACGGCCTTCTGGTGCTTGTAATCTGTTGTAAGACAACAAAAGGGGGCTGGCCAGCAGGATGATCAGCAGGTTTAGTGTGAATGGTGTTTATAGTATGTGTGTGAATGATTTATAGACAGTTCACCATAGGCCCTGATGGGAGTGTCGAAGCAATGACAGGCCCCTCACATGTCAGATTTTAGATTGACAGAAACTTTTCAAACTCCAATTTTTTTTTATACCTGTTTTGTATAAACTCCTTCAAATGACTTTAAAAATGACATCCTGCCCTGCTAGAAAGTGCTTTGCTTTCAGTCTGATTGACAGTTTGAGGGTAGTGGGGCAGAGATCGCTAAGCAAGACACGCATTAAGGCAAACCTCCTGGCACCCTGAGCTTCACCAGCTGTAGACTGGATTAGAAGGTCTAGCTCAAAAGGTCTTATTGAAGGTGTTTGATTCATCAGCAGGAAGCGACTGGTGGTTAAATTCAGGGTTTAAAAACATGGATCAAAGATGCTTGAAGTTTACTCCTTTTTCATCCCCTTGGAAACTGCAACGGTTAGGCGAGTACAAACTTATAACCTACTCCAACCTAATAACCCCTCCAACCTCCAAATGTGGGCTTTTATACTTTCTAAATAGAGAAACTTTATCTGTCAGTGTCTAACAATGCTCAGGCAAGTCTGTGACCTAAAACAGTATTTGATTTCCCTGGATGAGAAAACCAAAATAAGGCTCTTAACTGACTATCCGCTTGCATTGTGTCAGTTATCTGAACCTAACTTTAACCATGACAGGAGTCTGTAATCGTTACACATAGTCTACCTGAACACTACAATCCTTATTTCTTGCTTTTTCAAGGCAGTTTAAATTAGTCTACTAAAAACGTGGCAGTAATCGTCAAACGGCCATTTGTGAAGGAAAATTAGGTGATTGCCGTTTAATTTGGAGCAGGGGCGGATCTACAAGGGTGGCATGGGGTGGCAAGTGTCACCCTAAAATTATCCCTTGCCACCCCAAGTGCCACCCCAGGTTTTCCATATGACAGTGTTGTTTATTAAAATAAGATAGCATTAACAGTTTGAGCATAGTTACAGTCAACGGTGAATATAAATGCTAAAACTGATTGCATAGTGTTTCCCCCCACCACCATTAACAAATGGTTCAGCCCATAGCAGGACTGGATTTTTTTCTTGTTTTCAGTAGCAAGCGATGTTTATGATTGTGCCAGAGCACATTTTGAACAACATCATGGGAATTTCACTTTTTACACAGATGTTACACTCTGGAAATGGAAGGAAGGTGAATGTTATTAACCCTCTGTGGTCCACGGACACGCTGCACCTCCAAATCACATGACTGATGTAAGCTGACATAGCAACAAGCTGCAGCCACGCAGCGAGACAGAGCGAGTGAGAGAGAGCGAGAGAGTTTTTAGATGTGGGAGATTTGTGACGTTTAGTGTGGAGTGTATACTTAGTGTGTTGTGTTGTCTTGTGTAGTTGTTCTGTTGTGTAGTCGTTTTGTTTTGTGTGTCAGTGAGGGCACTAATGAATGTCACAGAGGCACATTTGCAACGTAAACACTGTCAACCAGCGGAGTGATACACCTCCTGTTGTCAGGCCTGCAGGTTTATCCCTGTGCTGTTCTGTCTTTTGGTGGACAAACTTCTTTTTTACTGGCACACATCATTTGTGGGGCATCTTATTGCAACACCTGATTGTTCTCTCATTTTAGTTTTAGTAATATTTTTAAATGGTTGTAGAAAATGAAAAAAACAAAAAACGGCAGGTGTATTGGCTGCATTTTTAGATAAATAGTTGTATATGTTTACAAAACGTACAATTTATATTTGCATTTCAAGTTATAAAAATTTACTCAACATGTCTGTGGTTTTTTTTACAGTAAAAAAAAATACTACTCGTATTTTTAAGTTCTTTGTGTGATTTCAGATCAGTAATACTAATGCAGTATGTCAGTGAAAAAAACAACTAAATTCAGTTGAGCTGAAAAGAATGATACCAAACAAGGCAAGGGGAAAAAACCAAAATGAAACAATTTGAGGGTGAAATACAAGCGTAAACTCAAAAGGAATCAAAAATGGGCAGTTGTATTTCAGACCTCAGTGGGTTAATCCAACAAATTAGGTTTAAATTTTGGTTCATGACAGTGCAGATTTCTGACATTTTGTGTAATTTAAGCATATAACAATGTGATTGTTTTCTAACAAAAAACAGTCTGAAGCTTAATTAGACTTGTGTTTGTAAATGAACCGCCTCATTTTGTGTAGCTTTCTGGATTTTATAGTTATTGGGCTACATATTTATTTATTATAAAGGCTATACAGTACATAAGATCAAAACTCACATGTTTTATGTAACTAAAGTGTGTCATTATGTGGGCTACAGACAATAATTAAGTTATAGACTATATTTATATGAAAAACGTGTATACTTACTGCATTTGAATTATTTTAACCATATGTAACCACCTGCATATGTGTTTTAAAAAAAGGCTTTGATTTTGCCACCCCATTTGATTTCTTTGCCACCCTCATGCCACCCTAAGAAAATTTCTCTAGATCCGCCCCTGATTTGGAGGACTTGTTGAATGAATGTATCAGTACTGAGCGATTAGCGGGGGATTCGGCTTCTCAGTTTGATGGTTGAAAGTGGCTCCTTAAAAAGCTTCAGAGCTGATACGCAAAAACTGCGGGTGTTGCAGATTGTTTAATTGAGCTGGGCGTAGTGGGGTCGACAAGTACAAGAAGTGCATGGGTAGTGGGCCACATGGTGCTTGGCTGCAGGAACAGTGACTCGTTTCATTGGTGGGGATCCTGTTTCTCTCACAGAATACCAACAGCTCACAGCTCTGGGAAAAGAGCACTATATATACCCCAGTGTTGTCCAACATTAGTCTCTCTCTCTCCATTTCTCACAGCTTGCCTTCTGCTGTCAAGCAAAGTCAAAATAAGCCAGCCGAGATCCATTTTTCAGGCAGGGGTGGGTGTGGGGGGGCACTGAAAGATCAGCTGGAGTGTGCTTTCGCAGAAGACGTTCCCATGAGAGCAAGGCAAGACAAACAAACAGAGTGTCGTGGACAAGTGGCAATAAAAAAAGTGAGAAAGGTGCACTGGTGACCGTAGACGGTGTGTTTAGTGCAAAACACATGAAACACACTCGGGATGGGAGCTAAATTATCTTTACGCTGCTTCAGCAAAGCTTTTCTTCCTGCAGGTGCTTCACTACAGGAACAGCTCAACTCCAAGCGCATAAATAATTCACCAGAGTATCTCCAAGCCTGTTCTGCTCTGAGCGGTTACAGCATGATTTGCTGCGGCAGACACGGTCGTCGTGGTCGTCGCTCATCTCCGTGCAAGAGTAAAGCAAGTAACACTCGAGGTGCATTAGCACACCGTGGAGCATTAGTGACGGATGACTGCCTGTGCTGCATTAAAAACTATCAGCAGGAGGTGGGGGGGGGGGGGGGGGGGGGTTGGCTGGAGGCTTCAATTATATGTGTGAAAAAGGCAGCATGGTGAAATCCCAGACCCAAAAAACTCTTTGAACTCACTTTGAAGTTCTGCATAATCTGCAAAGTTCAATAACTTGCCAGACAGCTCAGATCACTTTCTTTTTGTCAGCTATGAGTCATATGTATATACTTGTAACCATTCATTCTCATTTGAATCTTGTATTGTGTCTGCATATGTTGCAACAAATGAAGAACGCTTGAAAAGGAACATCAGAAGCAGAATAAACAAAAAAAAGATTTGCGTTGGCTCTCGAGAGACGTCCTAAACTACAACGGAGTCGCTACTTTGAATCGAACTGGTGCTCTGAACAAAACACACGTCGGAAGCTGAAGCTGTAATAACAGACAAATATGATCTTGCTCAGCCTGTGAAGATTAGCTATGTTAGAGGAACATAGCTTAATATTGTTAAGTAATATAAATAGACAACTAAAATCTATAAAACTCTCAAACAAGGGACAAACTCTACTAATGTGTAAATTATCAAAGAAAGCACAATATTTATTTGTCTACAGGTCGTAACCCATTAAATATGTAACAGGAAGACTTTTATCACTTTTACCTTGGTCATATTATTAACTGCTACTTCATACAGCACCTAATGAACTATAGGACTCTGATACACATGAAAACTCGACTATGTGTGCTTATTACAAAGAAACCAGAAAACATTTGTCACCTTTATCGGATTTGTAACCCTGGCTGTCTTTTCATTTCCTCGTGCTGTGAATGTTCGTCATTCGCATTGTTGGGATTTGTCGGCGCGTCATCACCTTTACTTTGTTTAGTCCCTCTACTCTAAGTTAAATATACAATAAGGGGCCACTGCAGAGCTGTTTCCATGATGCAGCAGAATGTGTCAGGATGCTAGCTGAGGCTGTGGAGTCTGAGATGTAGGTTTTGGCATCTTTCAGTTTTTCAGACGATTGCTTTATCTGACTTTGGGGTGAATTTGCTGGGACGTCCACTTCTGGGAAGGCTGACATGTGTCTTGAATGTTCTCCACTTCTAAATAAGCTTTCTCACTGTAGAATGATGGACTGCATACTGTTTGGAAATGACCTTATAACCCTTCCCATGTTGAAGCAACAATTGCTGTTCATTGCTCTTGTCTTTCTTGGCATTGTGCATTCAGCACACACCTGAATTCTGACAGCAATAGTTTTTCTTACTGGAAGAAAAAGTAAACACAATGATTGTCACACTATGGGATAAATCTATGGTTGACTAAAACATAGCATGTCCATGGGTGTAGCTTAGCCTGCTTTGTGGAGAAACATTATATAAATGTAATCTCTATAGAGCTCTTTACAATCCAACCTCAGCATGAACCAGCTCACATCTTGCTGCTATATCTGCATTGTGTTCCCCTAGGGGCCTTGGCTTTGCTTGTGAAATTCTTGGCATATGCAACACGATGGGATAAAGTGACAGAGGTGGCAGCCTGATGCTAAAAATTCTCTGCAGGGGAAAAAAATAAAACACCCAAAGGGGTCCGTGAGTGTGTCTGTGCTCCTCTTTGGGCCTAAGCCTCCATTGTTGCTCCTGTCTGTGTTTGGTGTTGCCATAGAAATGGTCCTAGTTGAGATGCGGGCTTAGCATGGATCTGTAACTGTGAGTGGCTTTTGCATTCGTTAAATGACGGGGTCAGTTATCAGACTATTTTCTGATGATCCCCCCTCCCTAACATTTTCCCTGCTGCCTCTTATTTAAGAGAAGTGAGGCATGTGGAGAGCAAACAGGGGCAGAAGTGGAAAGGACACAAATGTCACAGTGAGAAATGTCACTGTTGCACCCTGGGACATATTTGCTTACTTTCGCCTGGATGAAGTGGGAAGTTGTCCTAACTGGGGGTCTTTTGCTCACAGAGAGACTGTATTTGGCACGAGTGCTGCAGTGTCCGTCTGGGACGAGGCCAAAGGCTGGACAGCAGACAGTGTTGGTGCGGATGAAGCGGAGAACGCTACACCCCTCTGCCAAGATGACTCATAAGCAGAGCGGGCGGGGGGTGGGGTGGGTGGGCAAAGCCACAATAGTGCTTCAGAGTTTGGTGTCCAAGTTGGACAGGATGAACTGCGGTTTTCCACAGCTCATCATGAAAGTGTTGCGGTTTTATTATAACCTCTCGTCCTCTCTAGCGCTGCGATCCCTGTGCCTGAATCAGGGATGTGTTTTTTGCACGACATGTTACGTTGTTTTTGTCAACTGCTGTGCAAAAAAGTACATGAATGCAGAGGCAACTAACTTGAAGGATTTATAATTTTCCTCAGCTGATAAACCGCACTGATGACTCAAAGAATAATAAACAAAAAACAAAAGAGATCTGCAGCTCTGTTCTTTACAAATGAAATGCTCAGATCTTGTTCAAAAGAAGCCATGAGTCAGCTCCTGGAGAAATATTGCTTTGCTGCTTGGATGCAGCATAGCCACTAAATATTGAGTTGATACAACCTCGGGACAAACCTCATCTTGTTATGTATGATGATATATTTTTACCTATGATGATTAACCTATACGTACTTGTCAGTCACCTCTAATAGATTAAAATGAATGACCAGCACAGGTGAAACTGAACTCACCCCACTTTCACTTTAGGAAACAAAACCAAAAATCCTGATCACACATAATGAAATTCCAATGAGACGTTTCAGACAATCACATCTATAATACCTGTTTGTCGATCAGACACATCCACCCGGTTTATTACAGTTTTCAGTGGCATGTTGTGCTGTAATTACAGCTTAGACATTTGACTTGTAAATTGCCCTTGTTGTGATTCACTGGACAGCTTACTGAGGATGTTGCTGGGCAACTGGGTTAAGTTAAAAACTGAATAAAGATGCTTAGGGAACCATAACTATCTCCCTTCCCTACATAGTGGGTAATTATTTTTCTCAAAATTAGCTTTTGTAATAATTTTATACAATTTTTTACAATTTTCAACTGCATTTCTGTCTTAAAATGATCAAAATGTATTTTTAATATAGAATTATCATTTTAATTGTTATCGTCAATCCATTCCTGCTCTAGTGAGCAAATAATTATGTGTGACGAGGTCATCTTTTCATCTAGAGGTTAATCAATACCAGGATCACAGCAGAAATGTCAGCTTACCAGATAACCAAGGTGTTAAAGCAGCCTAGCCAAAGATAAAGCTATTTAACAAGAAAATAAATAAGTAGGATCACGAGATTTGAAAGTAATAAGGGGACTAATACAAAGGTAAATAAATAAAAATGATAATTAATTCATGCATTTGTAAAACTATTTGACGTGTAGATCTGGTGTCAGTATTTTATGGGATTTTGATTTATTTTTATGTAGTCACTTATTAATTTTATTTATTATTATTATTTGACAGCTTCAGTCCTCTATAGAGTGCAGTACATAGCAGCAGCTCAGAGATTTCTCCAGTTTTTTTAAATGTTTTGCTGCTATTATTCACTAAAGATGATGAATTTTACTTTGAGGAATATCCATAATTTGTAGATGCAGTTTTTTTGCAGATTGATGACCCTCTGCCTTTCTACAGTGCTACAGCAACATTCACTAATTAGCTGCAAAATGTTCCTCCAGCTGTTTCTCTGTAGTACCACTTACTTTTACTTTTTTGAGATGTGTTGCTGGCATTAAATTCAAAATGAGTTGATATTTTTCAGGAAATAGTGAAATGTCTGTGTCAACGTTCAATATGTTTTCTTTATTCTGTTGTGAACATAATACAGGTGAGTGAAATTTGCTAATCACTGCATTCTGTTCCTTTTCCCATTTGTACCAATTCATGTACTCTTGTGTATGGCACACAGTACACGTGTGCACACCTGGATACATGTTACTTGTATTGCTGCAGCCAGTACTTTGGCTCTCAATATGCTGTAGCAGGTTCACTGCGTGTGCTTTTAGACTTTAAATGAAGCTAACAGACTGCTAACCTTTCTGTAATCACCGACTGACAATCTCACATCAATTAAAAAACACCCAAATGTGAACTAATTTAAAATGCACAAAGGAGCAGCGTTGTGCACCTTTAAAGCTTTCAGTCCTCACACATTTTTAGAAATCATACAAAACTTTCCACTTCTTCAAACCCAGCCTGGTTAGTGACTCAGGTTTTCTTTGTGTTCACTGTGCTGTTACAGTAGCAGCTTCAAATGTCCCATTTAAGTTTATTCAAACAGCTTATTTTGGAATATAGGACAAATCTGCAGCAACCACAGGTCTAGTGATTTAGGCCAATCAGAGAAAAGCACCTTCAAAGCTTTCTAAATGAAACCCTGGCTGGAGCTGACTAGAGTAGAGTTCTTATCTGACTTCTTGCCTTCTCCTCACCTCTACCGTGCAGGGGATTGGGTGACCTACTAATTTTAGCCCAGGCTGATTTGTTGGCTGCTGGACAGTTTGGATTACAGGCAAAAAGGAGCTGACACATCAGTCATAATTCAGAGGATAAAGAGGAATATCACCACATATGTGCTTCATTTATTATTTACTACTACTATAATTTTCCAATTTAAAAAATCTCACTTATTTAGACAAAACGACTCCCACAAGAGTAAATCATCACAATGACTTGAAGCAGAATAAAACGTGTCCAATAATAGTTTTACCTTCTATTTCATCTGTAATGTATGACCTCACAGCTACGCTAGCATTACTCAGAGGACTTATAAAGCACAGCAATGCTCCTCTCACACTGACAATGCTAATATGCTGCTGTTTACAATGTTCGCTGTCTTAATTTTAACTTTAACATTCCCTGACGAGCACCACACACTTGGAACAGCTGAGGCTGGTGGGAATGTCAACAATTCTGCTGGTGTTTTTACTCAGTTCTGCATTAGGACTAACATCATGGCTAATGAACATGAATACAATTGATTTAATGCCATTTGATGATCTATGTGTTGTCACGCCCACCTTCCGTTACTGTTGTAACATGTATTCAGAATTCTGTGTCTTAATACCAAAGCTCACATTCAGATTTTGGACTTTTCAGTTGATGTTGACTGAAGACTTTGAGCCAATCTGTGAGTCATTAATGAGTGACAGGGAAAAGCCCCCTGCTTTTACAGAGGTAATCTGTTAATCAGTGGCATTAGGTGTGAGGGCAAAGTGACACCATGTGGGCCAGCTGATCGATGCTGCGAACCTGTAATCCTCTACTTTCAATCTGCTGTCACTGCACAGACGGATGGACTGACTGGGATCACATGCATGAATGAACACTTGCATGCTGATGCCTTGTGAGGTTTGTTATGTAGCGAACGCTAAAACGTCCAAGAAAGACACACCCTCAGATGTAATTATTTATGTCATGAGTGATGCGGCAGATTTCCATGACGAGACAAATTAACAGCCTGCTTACCAGCTAATCTGCCCTCAGACCACAGTCTGGGATAGACTGTGAACTCACAATACATTAAAATGTTGGGGTAAACCCACAGACACTAAGACAATCCTTTAACAGCCCAACTTGTTCATTGATTGGTTAATCTGTGAGAGGGTCAGCTTGCTTAGTGCCAGGTCCATGAAGGGATCTGACAATGAAAGCTGCCACCAATGCAATGATCCTTTTACAACAGAGTAAATTAGACAGCAGCAGTGGTAAACAGGAAGAGCAAAACACATTCATGCTACATAAAAACAGACACTGAATGCTAAAATGAATAAGAAAATATTGCTAAACTCCCTAACACTCCCTAACAACTATGTACAGTGAAGCCAGTGGTAGTCTATGTAGCCAAATGAATATCTGATAATGTCCAGAAGTTCCACAAGGCCACTCCCCAAAACACAAAAAAGTGCCGCCCTCTGCTGGCTGTTTGAAGCAGAGGTTCCTGTGAAAACTACTTTAAAACAAGACTCCACTTTAACCTCAAATTAAGAAAGACTCCAGCTGTTAAAACAATTTAGAAACATTTATAATGCTATAAAACTGCTGTTAAAAAGAGTGAAACACCAAAACAAGAAAAACATTTTGTATCTTTTAAATGTTTAGCAGTGCAGCTCTGTAGCTCATTGCCTTTGAGTAAATAAAAAAAATGTAAATCATATAACACCTTCATAATACTTGTGGCAAACACCAGACCAAATTGGCACCTACATGATGATATGAAATTAAAAATTAGGGAAACTTTTGAAGTCACACAGAAGTAAGTGAAGTATGTAAATAAATAAGTATTCAAATAAGTAAGTAACATTTATTTATTAAGCACATTTCTCAGACAAGTGGTCACAAAGCACTGTACACAAAATAAAATCCATCCATCCATCCATCTTCCTCCGCTTTATCCGGGACCGGGTCGCGGGGGCAGCAGCCTAAGCAAAGAGGCCCAGACCTCCCTCTCCCCAGCCACCTCCTCCAGCTTATCCGGGGGAACACCAAGGCGTTCCCAGGCCAGCCGAGAGATATAATTTCTCCAGCGTGTCCTGGGTCTGCCCCGGGGCCTCCTCCCGGTGGGACATGCCTGGAACACCTCACCCAGGAAATCAATAAGAAAATGAAATGCCACAGAAACAGTACAAAAACAATAAATGAAATCAATGAAAGTATCAACAGAAATCCTGGGAAAATGAAAAGGTTTGTAACAGAATCATTTAGTTAACACACACTTTCTGATGTGAACAAAAACACAGTAAGCCCATCTCAAATCTCAAACCTAGCCTAAACCCTACCTACACCGATCTGCTGACTATCTTGTAGAAAAGCATGTCCATGTCTTAAAGTGCCTGACATGGGAAGCTTAAGAAAACGCATAAACAGCTGCAATATTTTTTGGTTGTATCTTTCTGTATCAGTCGATTTAAAGAAACTTTATTTGATAATTTGTTGGAAAAAATTGCTGCCCTTCACACTGGATTCATATACAATTGTTGACTTTTGCAGGTGTTTATATGTGTTTATCTTTGGGATTAAACAGAGGAGGAATGAGGTGTTGGGATGTGGGAGTTTGTGGGTGATCCATCATCTTCCACGGTGGCCCTCGTGGTGACAGGCTGTTTCAGCTATTCACACCTCCTTACCACCATATCTGTCTGGAGCTGCTCCATCATGCTGGGCACACATGAGGGAGAGCAGGAACAGAGGATCAAGTTTAAACAGAACTGGATGTTTTTTCTTTTTTTTAAATTCTGCCTAATGTTGGGAAATTTGTGAAGATGTGCCTTGTTTTGAGTGCTATAGGTGAAACTGGTATAAATATAAGTGAAAAGAGAGCGCACAACCAGGCTCCAGTTGAATCTTTGAAGTCACTTATAAAACATTCTTTTGAAGACAATGTTTTCAATCCACAGGATCTTCCCCAGGCATGTTTCAAAGTGTGAAAAACAGGCTCTTCTTTTACAGGCAATAATCAGTTCAGATTACTGTCCCTAGCAGGTGACAGTGGATCAAAACATCGCTTTCAAAAGCAGGTTTCTAAAGAGAATTTAATTATTAAATTGTAGCCTAACAGTGTGCAGTCTGTTTCCCTTTTGTGGCAAAATATAAATGAAACTCCAAGTGAATACCAAATGAGGGGTGTGCAATAGAAATTCTATATCACTATGAACTAAATTAGCAGCTCTGTCAGCTTTAGTGCAACGAGGATGTGAACAGGATACAAATTTGTTTGGATACTGCAGAGCATCTTCTAAGCACTTTTTGAGGTCTAGTCTAGGTCTTTCCTATCACAGGTTTCGTTAAAACTATTGTACTTACAATAACACATACGACTTAGGAAGGCTCTTTTCATTTAGCACTATGACTTCCACAGGAACTACCTCATGCTGCACCTGGCTGCACCCCATTGAGTAAAACCAGCAGCTACTCGAACCCCCTCCCTGGCCTTGTTTCAGGGTCAGGCCCAGGAAAAGCTGTCCCTGAGTTGGGCAGCTTGCCTTGGGAGATCCTACTAGGAGCATATGTCCCTGACAACAAAGGTCCTGGGATCACAAAGGCACACAAACCCCACAATGATTCACAGAGGCTAGTCTGCATTGAAAGGAGGCAGTCGAGGTTGTTTGTGAGGTGTCCTAGTACTGTCCTACCATTAAGAGACCCCAGGACAGACCCAGGACATGCTGGACATATATATTTATTATTTATATATATCTTGGCTGGCTTGGGGATGACCCAGTGTGACCACCCAGGTGAGCTGAAGGAGGTGGCCAGTGAAAGGGGGATGTGCTTTTCTTTCCTTACAATCCTACCAATGCCCATAGCTTTTAGCGGTCAAAGTGGGCGTCCATTTAGTTGGACAAAAATACCTTCAGTGCTGGAAATGTGCCAAACCTTTCCTTCTGAAATACAAAAGAGGTGCTAAAGCTTCAGTACTAGCCATCAAAATGCAGCCAACATTGACTTACTTGACATCAAACCTGCACAAACATTTACTCTTTGAGTTAATTTTCCAGTTTAAAATAACTTTTAGCAAAGCAAGTAAAATGCTATTAAATGTAGATGTTGCATAAATTTGATTAGAAATCAAGGTTACCAAAAGTAGCCTTCCCAACATTGAATATTGATTAGTGCAGCTGTACAGCCAAGCAACAATCAACACTGACGAAGTCATGCAAACGTCTGAAACACGCCGGTGAGCCTTCCACTGAACCGGACGACCCCTCACATTTGGTTTGTTCATTGTGCCATCCAGTGGAGTGACACCCCCGGCAGCTCCTGGACAACTCAAGCTCCATCACTCCTCTTTCTCATAATCACCTACTCCAGAAGCGACAAGGTTACAGTCTGATGACACTGAGCAAGACGCATCTGCCAAAAAAATGAAAGCTGATACAGGATATTAAATATATCGGGCATGTTTAGACCTCGTATTGAGGCTGCCATGGGAGCCAGCTTGGCTAAACATAGAGCCTGTTTGAGTGGGTTTAAAGAGCAACAGTCACAGCGTGAGGCTCACTTGGTGTGCGTCATCTTCTGTTGCGCTCATGTTTGAATCAAAACAGTGTGACCGGCGCCATTAAAAAGTCATTTTAGTCTTAGTTCTGGTTAAGAGGTCGAAGAAGTTCTGCTCCGCTGTCTGGCTTTGTTTTCATGAGCTTGACCTTGTTAAATGCGTAGACCTCAACATGAGGAAGAACAAGAGCAAATCTCTGACATACAGTGAAGACCTAGACAATTAATGATATTACTCACGCCTTCATGCAGACAAACACACACACACTGTAAAACGCAACATTTGAAGCCAGCCGTGAGGTCATGAGAAAGATATCCTTTTGGCACCACAGTTGCTCAAATACAGACTAATACCAGGCAGAATACAGTATGTGTGTGTCTGTGTGTGTGCATTTACACATTTAGAGCAGCAACTGAGACAAACTGCATGTATGCTCGACCGCATTTCATGTTTCCAACTCGGGCCTTCTCCCCTATTCCTTTTAATGTAAACGAATGCTCTTCGTCTGTTTTCCCAGAGGATTCATCTCCTTCCCTGTCTTGTTTTTTTTTTATACGTGTTACCTGAATGAGCTCATCATTTGGAGAACAGTGTTTTGGCCATAGACTGCTTATATGGGTGTGAATAGTGAAGCCAGTGGAGAAGCACTGAACCTGCTTTATTACTATTGACCAGCAGAGGGTGACTCCTTTGGATGCAAAAAAAGTCAGATTGCATGGAATATTTTGAGGACAGAAGCCTAATTCTCACTTCGTTTATTATCAAAGTTGACACAAGTGGCTTGCAGATAATGAGTGCAAAGGAGGTCAGGCTGTTTCAAAGTGAAACAGCAGTAACTGAAATAACCACAGTAACCAAGGACTGCAGAGTAGCATTTCTGAATGCACAACATGTCAAACCTTGAAGTAGATGGGCTCCAGCAGCAGAAGACCACATTGGGTCCACGTCAGTCAGTAAGAACAGGAAATGTTCAGAATTTGCATAAACACATAAAAGCATGGATCCACACTGCCTTGTATTAGCAGTTCAGGCTGGTGGTGTAATGGTCTAGGGGATATTTCCTTGGCGCACTTTGGGCCCGTCAGTGCGCCAAAGTGCGCCACTCAGGTAGGCAGCAACACAGCCTACCTGAGTGTTGTTGCTGACCATGTCCATCCCTTTATGACCACAGTGCACCCATTTTGATGGCTGCTTGCAGCAGGATAACACATCATGTCACAAAGTTCAGATAATCTCAAACTGGTTTCTTGAACATGACAAAGAGTTGTACTGTACTCAAGTGGCCTCCACAGCCACCAGGTTTCAATCCAATAGAGCACCTTTGGGATGTGGTGGAACGGGAGATTCACATCATGAATGTGCAGCAAACAAATCTGAAGCAGCTCTGTGATGCTTTCATGTGAACATGGATCAAAATGTTCCTGGCACTTTCTTGAGTCATCCATGTGTGTGAGTACCTTATTTTGTCAACACCAAATGTCTGTAAAACACTAAAATCTCTCCATCAACAATATTCTTCATCGTACAGATCCCTGAAAAAAAAAGAAAGAAACACTGATCCTGCAGATTTAAATGTTTTCTTTTGTGTGCCCCCTTTTTTACATTTACAATCAGAAAACCCAGGTTTGATTTTGAATATGCTGAATCACATTTGGAATATTCACCTGAATGTACCCAGAATGGCAGCATGGCGCCCCCTGTTGATGAACAGATACGTCCCTGCTGCCCACTGTGCAGCAGTGTGGCTGCACATTTTTACTAATCCAACAAGAACTGATGCCCAAAAAACAAAAACAAATAAGAGATATTCCCCATGACTGTGCATGCAGAGCTATTTTTCTCCAGTCGATACCAGTAAAAAGCATCATCAGTGCTCCACTTCTGAAATGCTAGATGATTACTGAATCTGATGCCTGCCTCTGCGGCATAATCCATGTATTGGAAACATGCTAAGATGACACTGTTACAGTTTCGGGCCAGTCCAAACATTTCATTGGATTGCATCATCCCGCTGAGAGGAGGCCTAGATATAAGACAAAAATGTGCAACGGTGCTCTTTTTCATTAGACGCACATTTCAGCAGCCATAAGGCCTGCAGCAGAAAGTCGCCATCATCCACCCTGCTGATTTACAAAAACCAGCATGCCTACATCTGAGCTGAAACATCTCTATTCGTCTCCAAGCGTAACTCCTCCGTCGCTCTGGAGGAGTTACAGCGTGTGCCTGAAGCTGTGGACGACTTCAGTGCAGAGGAATTCCCAAAACTGCTTCTCCTGCTGCTTTACACTAATACTCGCAGGAAACATCTTCAACGGTTTTACGGCACCTCTTCCAGCCTCGAGGCCCGAATCCTGGTCGCTACCTGTTGCTGCGGCAACCGCACTGTTTGTAAACATTTCACTGTTTCTCTTGGACCAACGAAGGAAACCCCTCCAGCTGAGCGTGTTACTCTCTGACAGCCTTTCTCTGGGTGCTGACCTATTTAGCAGTGTTTAATAACACTTTAAGTGAAGCAGTATGAGTAGAAACACTAGACATATATTTTTATTTTATAATGGAAACACTTTTCTTGAGAAGACCCACACCTTTTTTTCCACAGTTTAAAAGTGTCCCTGTCCTCTCTAGTGTGCATATTTGCCCCTTAATGGGTATTACTGTGGCCATTAACGCACAGTATGTGTGCCTGTATATGAGTAAAACACCTAGATGCTGTTTCGGTGTAAACTCGCTGACTTTTGTTACATTATTGGCCTCTAAACTCTTACACTCTTAAAAAGTTAAATACAAAACAGCAGACCTCTGCTAACAGCTGTGAAGCTCACTGTCTTGAGATCACAGGCAAGCTTGCATATTTCCTAAGAGGTGCTTTTTATTTATTTCATTGAGTCTTTCTGTATTTTTTGTCAAGTATTTTTTTTATCTTTGATTTAAAAATGCTATAAGTAGTTTCTGTGGTGGCCCTGAGAGGTCACTCAAAGAAAGAGCAGCAAATAGGAAAACGTTGTACAACAAAACACAACTCAAGTTAAATCAAACAATGAAAATAGACATAAAAACAACAAACCCCCACAACAACACACTTTTATGGCATTTTCCCCCTATTTGCTGGTGTTTTCTTAAGTTGCAGTCTGTTTGACCTTTCAGGGCCATTGTAGCTTTTTCTCCTTTCTTGCCAAAAAGTGACTTCTAGTATTTAAAATCTTGTAAATGGCTTGATTGTGTATAATATATCTCTCATTATGAGCCAGAAAGGACATCCCTGTCACTAGGGAGAAGCTGAAATCAACTTGATGTAAAGTTTATATATCTGGGTAAAAAGTGTCACTGACATTAAAATGTCTTTTTCAAGAGAGATCTGACTGAGAGAGCAGCAGAAATGGCAACAAATGAAACATCACAGTTCTATCAAGATATTGTAGGGGACAATAACACAAGGTCAAGAAGATCATTTCAAAGCAGGTTATTTCTTTATGCACTGTGCAATCCATTGTAAATCCTGTTTACAGCAGTCTATTTACCAATATAAGCAAGTATATTAGGCATAAAATAAACACATATAAACATCAAAATCCCTTTTTTGGTGCAACTAAGTTTGAGCTTAAAGGAAAAGCGCTGTTTTGGGATCTCACGACATTGTGACCTTCTTTGGCTCCAAATGCCTTTGCAGTTTAATCATCGCTGACCCTCAAATTATATGTGTTCCTTTTTGCTATTAGAGCACATGGCCTTGCATACACAAAAACGCATAATTATGATTGTGAATAATGATGCACATGATCGAAAACGAAGATGCCGTGACATCATTCAGCAGAAATGCATGCAGAGTAAAAGATGAATAAATGAGTTTATAATAACTAATGCAATAAACAAGAAAGAACAGCATAGCTGGGACCAAACACTAAAACTGGACTTTGATTACACCAAACTTTGGTGGTGTTAAAAATAAGTGACATGTTACAGTTATGTGTGATAATGTACAGCGTTAAGTAAATTCTTCAATTATTTCATTATGAATTTGCCCTCCATGAAGAACAACTTTCTATTTCACACCATCACTTTTAATGGTTCAAAGAGTAAATTTTTTCCATCTTCTGGGAGTAGAATGAATAGAATTTCCTGTATACAGTAAACTGCTGGAACTGCTGTAAAATTGCAGGAACATTTGTACAATGTCCTGGTCTTTGTAAATACAATTTAATGTGGTAAATGTTAATGCTGTTGAGTGAAAAGACAGCAGCTGTAAAATTTTATTTTCAGTTAAGGAAAAAACTTAAACTTGAGCTCATCTAAGCAAAACAATGATATATCAAGTCCCAACACTGCCTGTGTTGGTTACTGCACTGGGTGTAATAATGTTGCCAAAAACATTCCAACGCTAGCGAAGTTTGAGGGGCTTATATTTTAAAATGAAATTCTCAGTTTCCTCTTCTTAGCTGATAGGATGGTGTGGTCTTTTGCTAATGTACCCCATCTGTTTCAGAGAGTCTCTTCTGTATGCCTTGGTAGTAATGGGTTGATTTTTTGAGGTTTTTTTTCCCCCCCTTTCCTATTATTTGAAACAGCCCAGTCATTCTCCTCTAACCTCTGGCATCAGCAAGGCATTTTCTCCCAGAGAACTGCTGCTCACTGAATGGTTTCTCTTTCTCTATAAACCCTAGAGATGGTTGTGTGGGAAAATCCCAGTAGTTCAACAGTTTCTGAAATAGTCCAACAACCATGCCAAAATCCACGGTTGTTGGAGTCCACTGTAAAATAGCAGCCTCGTGCTGGGAACGACTGTTTTTGTACAGCTTATAGTTATAGAAACCTCACATTTAACATCTGTTGTTTCTTTTTAATAAAAGCTTTTGAGGTAAGCTAACCTGTTGCTGCCTCAAAGCTGAAATGATTTTTCCCAGTGCTGGTTTAGAGGTGTATACTTTAGTCTCTAAGCTGGCTAACACAGACAATTCTGTTTGCGCTGAATGAAAAACATCTGTGTCAAAACTTTTTAGGAACCAAGATAAGCAAAAAAGCTGTTTTTGTTTTTTTTTAATAACACTGGGTATGTTCCATCCAAATCCAGTGCGATTTGTTAAAGGTTACCTCTTAAAGTGATTCTAAGTGGTGATTTAGTCCACACTCTGTTCAGTAAGCAGCATGCTACCAGAAGATCTGCCCCTCCGTCTTTCCCACCCCTCTCTTCCCTTTCTCTGCTCTCTTTTGATCTGCATTTCTCTTCCCCTCAATCATCCCGACAGCAGCGTGATGTCAGGCTGCAGGAATTTTCTCTGTAATTTCTCGGTGTATGTGTCTTTGCAGTGGTGGGTGTGTGCACGCATGCATATGTTCTGTGCGTGTCTGCGAGATTTCTGCTCGCATGCCACCAGCTTGCTGTTTGCATTTCAATGTATGTGTGTGTGTTTGGCTGAAAAAGAGTGAGGTACCTTCTCTTTGTAGCACACCTGTTTGCTCACCTTTCACCCCAGCGACTTTAATGGCCCTTTTCCTCTGCTTCACATCCAACACATATAAAAAGTGAAGTCATCACTACAGTAAAAAAAAAAAAAAGTCCTCTTTTATCTTTCAGGGATACCAAATGCTTATAGGAGAGAGTCCTGATGCCCTGATGAGTTGTTTTCTTAAAAGATTAAAAAACATCTGGGGAAAGGCTTTGTCTTCTCGTGCCTTAATGTGCCACAGAACGGGCCTGGTCGAAGATTGTGAGTCCCAGCAGTCCTAGAAAAGACCCAATATCATAAAGCTCCATAATAATAAGCTTAATCGCTTTGTGAGGAACTCACATGTGTGATAAAATAACTTAATGGCCATTATAACTGGCCTTATAAGGCTTTATGAGTTAGTGACTGCCTGGCTGGCTGGCTTGGTGAGTTCATTGCGTAAAAACTCTTTGAATGAATGAGCCTTTTGACCTGGTAGGAAGTCAAAGAAACCTTGGTGGTCTCTGCTAGACAAGACTAAACTGCCAACTGTTTCCAGTAACAGCTCTGCTTTTGGCTTCGGCCATCGTCCTCTTTGCCTAATGAGAGCACAAGGTAATGGAAGGGCCTCGGGAAAGGCAGGGGAGAGAACTCATGACTAAATAATTTAGCTCTTTTCATTAATAGCGCCACACCAGAATGGATGCCAGTGTTCGTCTGTCAGTTTGTAAGTACATCATTGGCTCCAGACAGATCAGCCCCAACATTAAAACCACTGACAGGTGAAGTAAACCTGGAGTCTTACTTTGAAACACACCACATGTCCAAACAAGCTCATAGATAGATAGATAGATTGACACTTCATTAATCCCCTCAGGGAAATTCAGGCATCCTGTAGACATAAAGTAAGCACAGGCAAAGCACAAAATGTCCACAATACATAAAAGCAGTAAAAGAAACAAATAAAAGGTGCATATCATCCCCATAAAACTAATGATCAGTGTTATAAAATATAATAGCAGCGGGGGTAAAGGGGTTCAATATAAGGAGATATCAACTCCATGCCTCATGGCAATGCAACTCCACAGTGGCAGCAGGCAAATACCAAATGCAGTCCCCTCACATCTCCATCAGATCAATCATTCATGCGATGGGTGAGAGTGAACCCAATCCACGCAGCCCTGAGGACCCGATGGATCCACTGCCAACGACTTGGTGGTAATATTAGACCATTAATTTTAATGTCGTGGCATTTTTCAACAGCTGTTGGATGGCTTACGATAAACTCTCTCTGTGTTTATACACCACTCTGTATTTAATCATTAGTTATTATTAATCTCTGGATCGCTTCCACAGTCTGTCTTTTTTCCTGTCTCTACTTTACCCGGCCTCCCCTCTCTGAGTCTGGTTCTGCTGGAGGGTTTTTCCTGTTAAAAGGGAGTTTTTCCTTTCCACTGTCGCCATGTGTTTTGTCACAGTGGGGCATTTGATTTTTGGGGTTTTCTTTCTAATACTGTGGAGTCTTTACCTTGCAAAAACTTGTTGGAGTGACTGTTGTTACAATTTGTTGCCATATAAATAAAACAGAACTGAATTGAATTAGACTGAAAACAGACTCTTGGGGTGCCCAGATGATGACTACCCAACAAAACTGCTTGTTGTTGTCTACAAAAACTGAAACAATGTCAACATTGTTTCCAAATAGAGTAGATTACAAATTGAGAGCAGATTACTGCAAAAGAGAAATCAAATGCATTTGTTTTTGATTGTGAACAGACATCTCACACAATGTTTTCACCACTTAAACTAACAGTGTTGGGAAGGTTACTTTTAAAATGTATTCCATTACAGAATACAGAATACATGCCCTAAAATGTATTCTGTAACGTATTCCATTACGTTACTCAATGACAGTAACGTATTCTGAATACTTTGGATTACTTAACATATTATCATGCATTTTACAACTACGTGAATGTACTATTGCTGTGTGATTTATTACTATTACTGAAGGTCCGCTGTAAACTGTCAGGGTTCCTGGGTCAGTGACCCAGTGTTTTCAGTTACGTTGTCGTTCCCACGTGTGTTCAGTTCAGCCAGCCATTCAGTCTTTCAGTCAGTCCTTTCATTCCTGCTCTGTTCATGACCCGTGGTAGGTACCTATTTAAGATAGGACAGAGCCGTAGGCACACAGTCAGTTAAAATCGGTTTAATTTGAATACAAAATAAAAGTAAACGTGTAACAGCGGCACCTAAAAACAATTGAAAGCTTTACTTTATTAAGTACGGTAAAAACGATAAAATTGTATGATTGCCTGGGAGACAGGATAAGCGCTGCGGGGATCCTGTTAAAAACAAATCAACATATCACACACGTTAAAAGGGACGGCAACTCACACTGAACCCCACTGGGCAAAACACTATAAAAAAAGGCAAATCTTCAGTGCCGTCTTCACTCAGGCCCACCGCGGTGCATGCAAAAAGCGGCATGACAAAAAAGGATTTGTCTTCCACACAGTGTCTTTACTGTCTACAACAATATATATATATATATATATAAACAACACCCAGCACGCCCCTGCGGGCGGTTTATCCTTCAAGCTCGGGTCCTCTACCAGAGGCCTGGGAGCTTGAGGGTCCTGCGCAGTATCTTAGCTGTTCCCAGGACTGCGCTCTTCTGGACAGAGATCTCCGATGTTATTCCCGGGATCTGCTGGAGCCACTCGCCTAGCTTGGGAGTCACCGCACCTAGTGCTCCGATTACCACGGGGACCACCGTTACCTTCACCCTCCACATCCTCTCGAGCTCTTCTCTGAGCCCTTGGTATTTCTCCAGCTTCTCGTGTTCCTTCTTCCTGATATTGCTGTCATTCGGAACCGCTACATCGATCACTATGGCCGTCTTCTATATCTATCTATCTATCTATCTATCTATCTATCTATCTATCTATCTATCTATCTATATATATATATATATATATATATATACACATATATATATATATATATATATATATACATACACATATATATATATACACATATATATATATACACATACATATATATATATATATATATATACATACACATATATATATATACACATATATATATATACACATACATATATATATATATATATATATATATATATATATATATATATATATATATATATATATATACATACATATATATATATACACATATATATATATATATATATATATATATATATATATATATGTACACACACACATACAGGGGTCGGCAACCCTATAGCTGGCACGCAAAGAGTTAACTGATGGCACGACCATAGCTGGACTGGCCATCGGGCATACCGGGCATTTGCTCGGTGGGCCGATGATTTTTTATTTATTTTTTTTGTAACGGTATAAACAATCAAAGGTGGTGGATTGGCCAGATGCTGGCCGGTGTATAAAAATAACTCAGTTGTTTGGTGGTGGCTATCGCGGAGCTTCCACAGATTCAGTAACATTAGCAAGTGGTGGAGGCCAGCGGGTGGATGAGAGAAAGGGGAGGCAAGAGGAGAGACTCGAGGCAGCCGCCGGTCCGAGTGTCAGGTGAACTGAACTTCAGGTAAGAAGTTGTGACCTGCAGTCTATCTGGGTCAGATATAAACCAAGTTTACAGTCAGTTACAATAACTTGTACTGCGTACTAGCTAGCATGAACTTTATTTTATTCATAAGTTAGTAGAGTTGCCAACCGTCCCGTAAAAAGACGGAATCGTCCCACATTCAGAGAAAATATTATGCGTTTCGTATTGAGCTGAAAAGGAACACAGTTTGCCCCGTACTTGAGCTAGAATGGAAAAAGACACAAAGCTGGAGTTATTCTGTCGTTACGCTGTCAGCTGCATCTTCTCCTCTCATTCTCTCCCCCTCCCTCTCCTGTTGCTACTTCAATCATGAAACTGATCAATGATCAGCTGATCGGCTTTTCTCTCTTGTTTGTTTATCACCCACTTTGCGCCAGAAAGAGGAAACCGCCGGATGTCGCGCTAAACAACAGCTTTAGCTTGATCAGCTGTTGTTAGAATTTATTTAATATTAATTTCTAGTATCAGCCGATGTTTGCTGGAGCCACAGCTGTAAAGCTGCTGGTCATGATGTCGGTTTGGATATCTGGTGAGAGGGAAACATGAAGATGAAACCAGGAGATGTCCTTACTGGATCATCAGAGCTGAACAGGTGATGGAGAAACAGGTTTACCTTTTAGGTGAGTTGAAGGGAAGTTATGAACTGTTTCTGAGATACAAATAACACCAGGATTCTTTTCTAAGTGGCTGACAGCTGGTAACTGTGCAGGGGCGACTGTAGCAAAGTTTTGCCAGGGGTCAGGTAGGGCATTAACAGTGAAAGGGGGACACAAAGAAATACTTTCTTATTCTGTAAATGGTCTGTATTTGTATAGCGCTTTACTTGGTCCTAAGGACCCCAAAGCGCTTTACACTATACACAATCATCCACACATTCACACACACATTCACACACTGGTGATGGCAAGCTATAGTGTAGCCACAGCTGCCCTGGGGCGCACTGACAGAGGCGAGGCTGCCGGACACTGGCGCCACCGGGCCCTCTGACCACCACCAGTATTCTCATTTAAAATGTCTGGCTGTTATTAAATAATTATCTGAATCTTACAACCAAAGTTTTTATCTGATGTAAAATGTATAGAAATCATACATATACCAACAAGACTGTACATCACTGTCACAACAGTGTTTGTTTTCATTCAAAGGCTTTATGGCTTTAATACCTGGTGGGCCGGTCTTTAGTCAAAATGCCTGGGCTGATTTTTTTGTCCCAGTCCAGCCCTGAGTACGACACGCAGTGAATTAATCTGAGAAGGTGCGTTAAAAAAAATAAATGGCCGCACCAGCGGTGCACATCGCAAATTAGCTGGCATAGACACATTAGTTGTGCTGCTTCTTAATGACGGTATCTTAGCTAACAACCCCAACTACCAGATTTAACTTGTAATTGGCTAAAAATAACTTCACCTACTGGTGAGGGGGACGTTGTTAGCTTTCCACATTCCGACACTTAAAAAGCTTCAGGAGCTTTCCGCTCAGCACAGCATGAGCACCATGGAAATATACGGATACATCCGTAGACTCGAGACAGAATTCACAATGCGTTTTTGGGACTTTCAGGTGTATGGACCAATGTTTTTTTTTCTGATCAAACCAGAAAGCTTTAATGAGCAGCTAGATTTGTTTTGCATTAACTGGCTGAGTTAATGCCAGTTAATGCAACATCGAAGCAGCTGGAATCCTGTGCATGTTCATGGAGCTTGCATTTTCACCTGTTGGACATCACTACCTGACAAGTTTAACTGTCTTCAGAGCATTGCAGAGGCCTTATTGACAGTATTTGGCTCTACATGTCTGTGTGAGCAAATTTTCTCTCACATGAAGAGTGTCCTCAGGTAGCCGTCTGAATGCTGGACACTCGGAGACCTGTGTCTCTGAGTGGGAGACCAGAGATCACTTTAACATGTGTATCCCTGTATTAACAAACATGCCATATTGGCCCAGTTTATTTTTCTTATCATTGTTGTGAGGAGACCATAAATAGCATATGTATTTTCCGTTGTACACTTCATTTGCTGTTATGGAGTTCTTTTTATGGATAAAAAGTGTCTTTTTTTGTCTCAAAATAGCTGATAGCTATTCGCTGATAGCTGCCAACATCTGCGAACAAATATAATTCTATAAAGTTCTTCTATATAGTGTGTAACTGTTAATATAGAGCGTTATTAAATTTATTCCTAATGCAATCATATGGCACAATGACTTCTGAGGAAATTTTAGATGGCACTCGTCATCAGAAAGGTTGCCTACCCCTGTATATAAAGGGTAAAACACTAAACCAGGAGCGGTTCCCAGACTCAGGTCTCACCTGTCACAAAAACATCATCACCCTGCACCGTGAGTCCTGCGTTTGGGTCATCTCTTCCTCGCCTCCACACACAACCACTGACATAAACAGGCACTCTGGCCTAATTCCACAGTCCAAAAACATACATGGAGTTAGGCTAATTGGTATTAATGGTTATAGGCCTAAATGTAAATTTGTCCACTAATTATTTATTTAATTGATGCCCAGATACCCACAAAATTAATAAAATTTCCATCAGCTATGCTCTTGTGTAAATAAATGCTAATATGAGAAGTGACATGAATGCAGAAGTATTTTAAAATGTCATTCTGTCAGATAGTTAGCAGGGGGAAATGACTCTGGCTGCTTAAAGGTTGATGAGAAAGTGACCCCCACTGCTCACTGGACTAATGACTAGGGATGGGTATAGTTTAGGTTTTATCCAATACTGGTACCAAACCGGTACTTTTGAAACGGTGCCGGTGCTTAAACGGTGCTCGAACCGGTGCTTAAAGAATGGAGAACACACACTTTGTCCAAAAACCTCTTATGTTTTTATTTTTAGCGATCTCTTTTTTTCTGCTAACCAAGTTAGCCTTTTCTGTTGATACAACATACCTCCTTTGGTTGGAACCGGTGCTTAAACAATGGAAAACACAAACTTTGAAGACAAGAAGACAGCCGCATGTAACAACAATGGTGTTTGCTAGTTCACCTTATATGCATTAATTTAATAACATGGTTAGCCTACACACACACGAACAACATTAAGCTACTTACCCAGAGAAGAACGGTGTTCCAGATCTACTGGCGTTTAGATCAACTGGCGTTGGTCGAACAGATGTGTGGCAGACTTGCGTTTCAGTAGCTCCTACCGACAAACCAGCAAAAAAACGCCAAATGTGTCACCTGTGACACTTGTGAGGTTGTCTCAAACACACTCCATCAGTCTTGATGCTGTTGAACAACAAAATGTTTAAACATGTGGCGAGTTTACCTGGTGATATCCTCATGCGTGACGCGATCGCGAAAACAGCAAACAAGTAATACCACGCTGTTGTTGTTCACAGGACAGCAAGAGTAAACGATCGGGAGACTCTTGTCGTCGTTATCGTTCCCCTCGCACGGTTTATTTCTCCGAATTCAGCGTTTTTGCTTCACAACTAAAGCGAGCAGTTTACTTTGTGCACTAACATGGAGTCGAGTCAACCAGCGCCACCTCTGGCCAAGTGCCACAGCCTACAGCCAGATCAACTGGTGACACACATCTGCAGCACGTTTGAATTCGTGTCATGCACATTTGTACCTTTCAATTGTGTCTGTTTGTGCGTCATGCAAATAAACCTTTGGAAAGAATGAAATTATATCATATATTCCTTATTGGCCTACATTTGTACAAAATTCCAAATTATATACACAAAGTCATAGAAATCACCACTCCAATTGGTCATCATGATTTTAATATTTTCTTTTTCCATAACAATGAAATACACCTTGGACAAATATGACACATCAATATTTCATTAGTGTTGTCACATCACATCCTGTAAGCATCGTCTGTCTGTGTCTTTTCCCTGAAAATGAATATTTCCAGCCAATATAGGCAATCCATTAACATGGCTGGAGAGTTGGTAGTTGGTATATACAGTCTGTATAAGTGTGGTTAATCCAATGAAGATTTGTAAGGAGACGGCAGTTACTGTGAATTCACAGCAGTTACACAGTGATTAGTAATAAACAGTCAGTGAGAGTGAGTGGATATGACTGTTCCCACCACTAACACATGACCCTACGCTGTGTTCACTGCATCATTCCATGTTTGGCACTGATCACCACCTGCACTCATGTATATATCATGTATATATCTATCTATCTACTTAGCACTTTTAATTCTTATTCTCATTTTTAGTTTCATGTCTATTTAAGCTTAATTTATAGCAGTATTTCTAACAGTATGTTTGCACTGAAGCACCGCAGCAATTTCCTAATGTTGTAAACCCGCTCAACATTTGGCAATAAAACCCATTCTGATTCTGATTCTGATTCTGATATAAGAAAGTCAGTGACTCAGGTGTGTCGCTTGGTTTGTCATCTGTTTGTGGGACTGTAGGAGACGTAGAAATCTTTTGTTTTAAATCTTAGTTAGGAAGGTTCCTGTTTGAAAACAAGCACTTTTTGTGAGAAATGCAAGAAGTACATCTGCAGAAAGCACACAGTTACATTCTGTCCATCATGTGGACAAAATCGAAAATGTTGGGCATTGAAAAACTGAGAACGTTGGGCAAGTTCAAAATACGTGTTTGTAAGAACGAAAAACCAAATTGTTCCTAAAATAGTTATGGAAAGTCTAACTGTTGTATGTCTGTGTTCTACATGTTTATCTGATGGGAAATAAAGTTGCTATTGTTTTATTGCAGTTTTTGGATAATTCTGAGTGGATTTACACAGTACGGATCTAAATGACTCGCAACAAAATCAATGTCAATTGTTTGTTCTTCAACTTAATACAAGGGTTATTTTCCAAAACTTGCTTATGATCTTCAATTTGTAGCAGATCCACTATCACACAGCAGCTGGAGCCGTTTCAAATGGAGCTCAGTCCACTACTACCATAGCCAGTGTTGGGAAGGTTACTTTTAATATGTATTCCATTACAGAATACAGAATACATGCCCCAAAATGTATTCTGTAACGTATTCCGTTACGTTACGCAATGACAGTAACGTATTCTGAATACTTTGGATTACTTAATATATTATCATGCTTTTTACAACAACGTGAATGTACTATTGCTGTGTGATTTATTACTATTACTGAAGGTTCGCGACTCCGAACTGTAGTAAAGGGACCTCTGACTAATACGGCGGGGTCCCTGTCGGCTCGTAGCCGAAAAATAGCTTTACTTTGTTGTGTGGGTCAACTTTTCTTGCGAGAGACAGAGAGAGGCGTTGAAAGGCTGCTCCAACGGAACTTATTGTTTCGGAGGAAAACACCAACACAGCGTACAGTCGAGTCTTAATAGCTTACGTACAACTGGGCTCGTCAGGCACTCTTCTTGGCTGCAGTGGTTATTATTATATTTACATGCTTCCAGCTCCCGTTTTTCCTCGATGACAGCTCGTACCTTTCCACTCTCCTTTTTCTCCCTCCTCGCGCTCACAGACCCATAACGTGTATGGCAGTCCATTCTCCCTGCAGCACGGACTACACTGCCCATGATGCTACATTCTTTAGGGCTATGCTTGTAGCATTCTGCCTGTTAGCTTAGCACAACAACAACAACGAAAAGGCGCTCTCTCACCCAGGAAACACACAGTCGCAGAGAGAGAGAGCGTCGCCCTGTAACCATGGCAACCATAACGCTGCCGCCTGGAACAACAGAACGTAGCTGTCAAACAAAACCCAAACAGTCCTGACCCGCGACAAAATGAAACAGGAAAGTACCGCAGTGTAATCCATTTATTTCAACAAAGTAACTGTATTCTGAATACCACCTTTTTAAACGGTAACTGTAACGGAATACAGTTACTCATATTTTGTATTTTGAATACGTAACGGCGGTACATGTATTCCGTTACTCCCCAACACTGACCATAGCCTACTACTAGATTAACTTGTGACACATCTGCACCTGCTGCTATGATCACATTGAGTAGAGGCTGAGTGGCTGCACTAACCAGGGCTGGACTGGGACAAAAAATCGGCCCGGGCATTTTGACTAGAGACCGGCCCACCAAAAATGTGACGTCATTCAGGGGTAAAACCGCAAAGGATTCTGGGAACTTGTGGCAAGAGGTACTAGCGCATGCAGGCTTTCAATTGAACTCAGTTACACAGCGATAAAAAGAAACACAAAAAATGGCAAGAAGCTGTTGTATTATTAACTGCAATAGCCGGTGTTGTGCCAAAAAGTGATTGTCTGCCAAAAACTGATTTCCGGTATTTGCCAAAAATTTATTGCTCGTATTTCAAGTTCAAGTTCAAGGTTCTTTATTTGTCACATGCATAGTTATACAAGTATAACACGCAGTGAAATGTAGCCTGACACGCTCCTTGACATGTGAAAAAATGGGGGGGGGGGGGGGGGGGGGTAGAGGAAGAACATATATATATATATATATATATATATATATACATACATACATTGGGTGAATGTGCAGTAGTAGCAGCAAGCAGGTGAATTCTGTACATTAATATGAATAGACATCTGACTATTTTACAGGATAGACAATGTAAACTTATTCAAAATTAAAGGAATTTGGAATGCCCATTGTGCCTTGGTTTAGAGTGTCTGGAAGAGAGTCCTGTCTCAGTCAATTATAGATGATGTGAGAGGGCGGGTGTGTGTGTTTAGGGTCCGGATGGCTTGGGGATAGAAGCTCCTCTTGAGTCTCTCTGTCCTTGCCCGGATGATGCGGAACCTTCTACCAGATTGCAGAAGTTGGAACAGTTTGTTGCCAGGATGGGACGGGTCCTTCAGTATCTGCGCTAATCCGGCATCTCCTGGTGTAGGTGTCCTGAAGCGGGGGGAGAGCAATCCTGCAGCAGCGTTCTGCTGTACGGATCACTCTCTGGAGAGCTTTTTGGTCCTTCACACAGCTGTTCCCAAACCACGATGTCATGTTCTGTGTGAGGATGCTCTCCACAGCGCCTGTATAGAAAATCCTGAGGATCTTTGGAGAGACCCTGAACTTCCTCAGTTGTCGTAGGTGATACAGGCGCTGCCTAGCCTTTTTGGTCTGGACCTGAATGTGGGCAGCCCATGTCAGGTCTGAGGAGATGTAGACCTCCAAGATACTTGAAGGACTGCACCCTCTCCACTGGAGCTCCATTGATGATAATGGGCTTGTAGTCTCTGTGCTGACCCCTTCCGAAATCCACCACCAGCTCCTTGGTCTTGCCGACGTTCAGCTGGAGGTGGTTGTCCTGGCACCATGATGCCAGATTCTTCACTTCATCCATGTAGGCCGCCTCATCGTTGTTGGAGATGGCACCCAACACCACTGTGTCGTCAGCAAACTTCACAATGGTGTTGGAGCCATGGGTGGCCACACAGTCTGAAGTGTAGAGGGAGTAGAGCAGTGGTGCTCCTGTGTTGATAGTGATGCTGTTCTGCCAGTGAGGAAGTCCAACACCCATGCACACAGACGGCTGTTAAGTCCCAGATCCCTGAGCTTTGTGAACAGTCTGCAGGGCACTATTGTGTTAAACGCTGAACTGTAATCAACAAACAGCATTCGCACATAGTTACCCTGTTTGTTGTCCACGTGGCTGAGAGTGGTGTGTAGGACGTGGGCGATGGCATCCTCTGTGGATCTGTCGGATCTGTAGGCGAACTGCAGCAGATCTGTAGTGTCTGGGATGGAGGAGGAGATGATGTTCTTCAGCAGCCTCTCAAACACCTTCATTACTACCGAGGTCAGTGCAACTGACCGGTAATCGTTCAGGGATGAGGGTTTGCTGTTCTTGGGCACAGGGATGATGGTGGATCTTTTGAAGCATGTGGGGACCACAGACTTCGCCAGGGACTCGTTGAAGATGTAAGTGAACACACCTGCTAGCTGGTCAGCACAGCAGCGCAGCAGACGGCCAGTGATGCCGTCTGGCCCCACCGCTTTCCTTGTGTTCACTCTCCTCAATGCCGCTCGGACATCATGCTCCGCGATGTTGGTCACCGGTCTCTCGCTGATGACGTCACTGTCCTCGGTAGTGTTAAGGTTCAAAATATTGGGGATGGAGACAAGAGAAAAAACCACAATAACAACACTGGTCCGGCCGGGTTGAGTCAAACGATGATTTAATGATTATACACGTGGGAGATGGACACTGATGCAGACAGCCTCAAAATCTCAAAATGGTGGAGCATTGCTCAAACTTTTATAACCTCTGGTGCCTCCACCTTATCATAAAAAGCCTAAACATTCACATGCTCTCTCTCACACAGCGCCTAAGCTACGACCTTGGCTCCCTGTTTATCTGCTCCTGCTGAAATGGGGCAGAAAACTCCAGCACACTCTGTTCTCTTCTACTCAGACAAATTAGACAATAACCTTCTGCGAACAGTATTTCTTATAACTCAGCAATATAATGCATCATAAAACAATATCATTCATTCACAACAAGTCAGCAATTTAATGTAATGCAAATCAGTTTAACTAATGCAATAGTTATCAGCTTCTTCTAATTCAGGAGAATAATGCAAACTAAAACTACATAATAATTCACAATCTTTAATTAGGGGTATAACATGGCATAAAATAATATCATAATTTTACAATTCCCCCTGATGAGGTCATTAGAATAATGACCTCACAAACACCCTGTAGCCCAGTGTGGCCGGGTTCATCTCTTCTCACTCCTGAGGTCCTTTGTCCCCCTGAGGGGCAAACCATATGTAAGATGACCTCTGTGTTTGCGCAAGTCAGGTGCAAGACAAACTATTACTACAAGGATAGCAGGTCCAGATGACACTCCCCTGTTCTCCCACAGCTTTATTTGGTGTTCCCTTATACCATTCAGACGTAGACTAGAACCTCTGTCCGAAGAGCTCTTAACCTTTATTTTATTGCTGCAGCTACCAGTGTCGTCCAGTTGGGTGATCCTCTGCTCTTAATTCTTCAACCTTAGGGGTTAGACAACCCTTCAGTCGTAACACAGATCAGGGGATTATTCTGCTCCGATTTCAAACAACGATCTGTGTATCCTCCAGAAAAAGGAACAGGAAGGTGTCCCCTTTTTGCCCAAAAGCCTCTCGAACTTCGTTGGTCTGGTGTTCCCGGATTTCCGCCAACCCCTTCATGGTTATTGCTGTGTTTATGGGATCCATCCTTTTGTGGTGACTAGCTGGAGCCCAAACGCCATGACCCTTGGACCCAGTTGATGTCTCGGCAGTCACTGTGTCTGACTCTGCTACGGAGGATCCTCGCATCTCTGTGACCTCGTCTGGTGTCTGTTCCTTTCTCTGTAAGAGACAGAAAACCAAAACACCTCTCTTCCTAACCCTAATAATCTAATGTTCTTATCTACTGACCTTCTAGTGATTCAGAATTGGTCTAAAACATTCAGAATGTCCCAGGGACTTATTCTAATCATATCTTATGTGTGTGTAAGCAGTGTTTGCATTTAGCCCTCCGCACTCAAGGCATTTCTTACACTTTATCAGTCCGGACAGTCACGCCGAACGAAGCTTCTGACCTTCAAAAGGCCGAGTGCCAACTCGTTATAAGCACATTTGCAAGGTGTGTCTGAAAATTATTGAAACCCCTCTTTTTAACAAAAGACAAAAAATTAACAAATCTTCTAAACGCTATTCAGTTCATTTCAATGAGTAATGATTAAACATGAAAGTGATAGTTTATGCTTTTTCACTGATTCTCTAAAAGGTCCGTCTTCTCGGACCGCTATTAGCTTAAGCTTTACCATTCCTAAATTATTAAAGACACAAATGAAGTTATAAAATGTTCAAATAATCCTTGTTTGATGTTAAAGCTCAACCTTCCCCCCTTTTTTGACACATTCCAATGTGTCAAATCAACGGAGCTAGAACATTCAAAAAAGTTAGGCAGCTACAAAGTTTCCCAGACTCTTAAGGTGATCCGCGTGTAACGTTCTGACTCAGGTATTTAATATTTTAATGAATCTCGTTTAATTAACTGCCACTATTTAAACTAACCTTAAAGACATAATTTAAGAAAAGATCACAAAAAATAACATGATATCAGTGTTTTGTAAGCGCGTGCGGCCTTCTATGCTCGAAGCCTTTCCCCTCAATAGATCAGTCAGACATTCGCGCTGACTGTAGCTTTTAACCCTTATTAACTTGAGCACAACTCTACAATGAGCAACAAGTTGCAATATGTATAAAAATTATCATGGTTACACCTGCAATGAAAAATTATATCATTATCCTAACACCTGTAAATGGAAGATTCATCAGAAGTTATAACAATCACAGGAACACAGATGTTAGTATAAGGTCAAAAGCTTCAATAAATGATCATCGATGCAATGCTTGTTGCATGATTCTCATACAATAATAATGCTGACATTGAAAATAACAGTATAACACCCCCTTTTGTCCCGTTTCACTTGACACCTAAACGTTTATAAATGCCTCTTTAATTCTTGATTTTATTTCCCCCTTTTCTCCCCTTACTGACCACAGCAGGGGGATCTTAGTTTTGAATCAGCCATGAATCCAGCTCACCTGATTCATCAGTGAGCTCCACCATCACTGGCGTCTGACAGGGTGGTGCTGCATACTCTTCCTTTAATGTCACTATTTTCAACCTGTTAATTAAAGTGTTTAAACCTGAAGTCGACTACGTCCACAACAAGTCAATACAGCTGTAAATGAGGCCAATTATCAATCTATTACCAATCAATAACAACAGATAACTTCTATTTTATGCATGCTTTTAATCAACCACTCACCCAGAGGATCTCCAATCCCAGGAAATGCCTTCTCCTCCTTTAATGAGTCTGTCCTCCTTCCATGCCCTGGTAACTGGTCCATCCAGAGCCATATGATCTCAAATATACATACGACAAGCCAAAACACACCTTGGTCACACCAACCCCCTTTCCACCCCCAAGATGTCCAATGCCATCCTAGTATGGACTGTCAAAAGTGGCTTTAACGCTGACTGTTCTGACAATCCATTTTATAACATTCCTGGTCAGATTTGCCAATCTCTGCACCAGAGTTTTAAACGTTTCGCCATTTTCATTAGGTTTTATCTTTTATTTAGTTTCGACTCCAGATTTTCAATTTTTTGCCAGTTGTAATTAGTTTTTACCAATTCTTTGCTAGTTTAGTCTAGTTTTTATTTTCTGAAAATCCTTAGTTTCAATTTAGTTCTATTTATGTTTTGCAAAAGTTAAGTGTAACAAAATCTCAGTTCCATCATATCAGTCATGCTCTTCTAATTATCCTTGGGTGTTGAGACTAATAACTATTAACTCTTGCCGCACCGAGTGTACCTAATTTTGGTTGAAGTCAATTGATAACCTTTTGAAGGCGATTGTTTCACACCTTTATTTAGATGTCCCAGTCCTGTTATCTCGGGATACATCACGCTGCCTTATCTGGGGTTAGCTATTTTCTTGGGATGCGAGTTAAGTGGGTGAGCTCTTCAACGAGGGGGAGCGTGCTCCCCCTGATGAGGTCTTCTAGGTAAGCTAGGTTAACCTTCTTGTGTGAGCTTTTCAAGTGCACTTTTAAGGTTTGTGGGATTTTTTGTTTTATAAATGTCCCTCAAGACCCCCTGATGACCCAGTAATTCATTTTTGCGCACTGTAGTACACATTTAGTTTTTTGCTTGTAGCTCTCATACTCTACTTGCCACTCCTCTAAGTCCTGATGTTTCTTAGAGAGGACAACAGAACCTTTAAAATTATATCCCATATGTGGGGGTGTGGCCTTGCCAATTGTTTTTCCCACCTTTTCAAAATGGCTGGCGTGCCCACAAGCACATTTTATGGAAGAAAGAAAGGTAAGCTTGATATTTACAATTAAAATGTTTTGTTAAACTCAGATTTTTATTTTATTCAAAAAATAAACATCTGGTAAATAATTTCAGGGGTCTTTAAGAATTAGGCTCATTTACTTTCACAGGGAACATGACTAATTTATTAATGTGTGCTCTACACATTGGGACTTTATATTTATATTTATTTCACTTTTTCCTAATACCCAACTTTTGACAAAGGCGGAGAGAATTCTTAACACAATTATTAAGGGAGATTCAAACATAGATTTTTCAAAATATGAGAGGGTCAGGACCCACTAAAAGCCACACAAAGATTATCGAGATGCAGTGGCAGATGTAATAGAGAAAGACACAGGGCCACCTGAAATCTGTCGTCCTATCTGGTGCAAAACCAACATGTAATAGAATCTGGAATTTTGATTTTGAGTTAAAAATAAAATATGGGTAAAATGCAGAAATGTTTTCCAGTAAAGTAAAAAAAAATAAGTGTCGCAATTATAGTTGAATCCATAACACCTAATTGTTTCTACGAGATCACGTCGTTGCTGAGAGTTATCAGTGATCTCAACGTGTGAAAAGAACTCACAGTATCTGGGGTTTAAGCTCCTCTTGGCTGAGAAACCTGGGACAAACATGTGAACAAGACCTGAATAATACCAGTAATGAAGACTTCTCTCCAAAGATCAATAAAAGGAAGCCCCCATCTGATGAGAGTCTAGCAAAATATGGTTCACTCCACTTGCCTGAAATGGTTAGCAGTCCAAGGCATTTCAGTTGTAGAATGATTGGGTACAACAATGAAACAGATGTGAGATGAGGGAAGTGCCAAATGTTCCTTTGTGTCTCCAAATAAAATCAGTACTTCCTCAGATATCCTAAATAAATTGACTTTTGTGAAATAGAAAGTTCAGTGCCATCACTTATTCCTAAACCAATAGTTTACAGTTAGTGAAGTGTCAGTGACTTCTGGGTTGGTCCCTGATCTTCATCTTATGAGATTGTTATTTTAATCTTTAATTAGGGGTATAACATGGCATAAAATAATATCATAATTTTACAGTAGTCAGGCGGTAGATAGCATTAGCTGTCTGGCTAACCTCGAAAAGGGCGTAGAACTGATTCAGCTCGTTGGTGAATGCAGAGTCGGCGTTGATCGGCGCAGTGTCCCTGGCTTTGTAGTCCGTAATGGTGCGTAGTCCGTGCCACATACTCCGTGTGTCGCCCTGGTGGAAGTGGGACTCCACACGTTCCCGGTACCGGCGTTTGGCATCTCTCACTGCGCGCCGCACGCCGTATGAGGCCGCTTTGTAGGCGCTCATATCGCCAGTGGCGAGACCCGCATTGTAGGAGGCGGTCCTGGCGTTTACTGCAGTGCGGATCGATCTGTCCATCCACGGTTTCTGGTTTGGGAATGTGGTGACTCTCGCAGTGGGGATAATCTCCTCCGCTAGCATATTGACGAAGCATACTGCTACTTCCGTAAACTCGTTGATGTCGACTGCGCATGCTCTGAACATGTCCCAGTGCGTTCTGTAGCGTAGCTTCTGATTGGGCAGTCCACCGTTTTACCTCCCTCGTGGTCACGTCTTCCCTCCGTATGTTTTGTTTATACTGGGGAATGAGAAAGATGGCGTTGTGGTCAGACTTCCCAAAAAATTTAAATTGCTATAAGTAACTTGTTGGGCTATAATATGTGAAACATATGTCAAATGCATCCCTCATGGATGACATAAAGCCATCTCTCCATCTCCATCTCTCTCTCCTGCTCTTTTATTTCTCTCTCTTGCTCCATCTCTCTCTGCTGCTCTTCTGTCTCCTCTGTCACAGACTTCTCCACTTTAGATGATAAATCAGCCTGGTGCAACATGTAAGGATTGGCACAATTTGTTAAGATTTTGAGGAGTTTGAGAAACTAACCTTAAGCATAAAATAAAATTTACTATCAGTAACTTCATAGCACCCGCCCAGCAGTATATAAACTCCGCCATGCTAGCTAGTACGCAGTACCAGTTATTCTAAGCGACTGTAAAAAGTCAGCACAACTTAAACAAACTACAACTAAACTTGGTTTATATCTGACACAGATAGACAGCAGGTCATAACTTCTTACCTGAAGTTCAGTTCCTCTGCCACTATGACCGGCGGCCGCCTCGGGTCTTTCCTCCTCTTGCCTCCCCTTTCCCTTATCCACCTGCTGGCCTCCACCACTTGCTGATGTTGCTAAATCTGTGGAAGCTATGCCATAGCTACCGCCAAACAATTCAGTTATTTTTACACATTTGGCAGCATCTGCCTGAAGGGCTTGTTTCTTTTTGGCCCTAATTTTTTCTGCACCTCCTTTCCTTTTTTTGTTCTCCATTTTCTTTAGTTCGCCTATAAGATTGCTAAACAAGGGGGAGGGTGCATCCGACCTCCTCGGTTGTAATTGGTCCAGCCCAGAGTCGATCATGACCAATTGGCCAATCCAACACCTTTCATTATTTATACCCTTCCAAAAAAAAAAAAATTGATCGGCCCATAAAAACAAAAAATCGCCAGCAGCCCACCGGGCAAATGCCCGGTATGCCCAATGGCCAGTCCAGCTATGGCACTAACCCCTGGTACATCCAAATCTACCCACAAACATGTTGAAAGATGCAATGCCAGCAATGTGGATTGTCAACACTGAAAACAATCAGTAAGCAAAGACAACAGGGATCAATTTTTTCTGTTTATTTAGCACCCACAACATTTGTAGTCGCCTTCTGCACAGGGGAAGTCCACACACACCGTGTGGTACCACTTTCCACAGAAGGTGCATTCAATCTGCAAGATTGAATGAGATTGTCAGAGTCATTGTCTGACTGTTTATTACTAATCACCTGCTGTACATTCACAGTAACTGCCGTCTCCTTACAAATGTTTATTAGATTGACCACACTTATGCAGACTGTATATCACAACCAACTCTAACATGTTCGTTTGCAGAGGGAAGACACAGGCAGACAATGCTAACGACATGTGATGTTACAACACTGGTGAAATATTAGTGTGTCATATATTTGTTCACGACATTTTTCTTATGGGCAAAAGTATTGATATCAGGATGGTGATTTCTTATGACTATGTGTATGTCATTTGGCATTTTGTACAAATGTAGGCTGATAATAAATACATGATATCATTTCATTCATTTCAATGGTTTATTTGGTCGCGCATGAGGATATCACCAGGTAAACTCGCCACATTTTTAAACATTTTGTTGTTCAACAGCATCAAGACTGACGGAGTGTGTTTGAGACAACCTCACAAGTGTCACAGGTGACACATTTGGCGTTTTTTTGCTGGTTTGTCGGTAGGAGCTACTGAAACACAAGACTGCCACACATCTGTTCGACCAACGCCAGTTGATCTAAACGCCAGTAGATCTGGAACACTGCCATCATCATCATTTCTGCTACACTAGCAGGGCTAGGGGCCAGGACTTTCCTCTTTGGGTTCTTGGGGGATGTTGCTAACTCCGGGTCCGATAACAGGCACCACACCCGCAGTAGATATGCTCGGTGTGAGGTCTCGCAGCAAGCTATCAAATACGGTGCATTTCTTGGCTTTTAAAAAAACGCTATGCGTTGCCAGGTATTTCCTCAGATTCGAGGTGTTACCTCCTTTGCACAGTATCACCTTAAAGCACTTGTTGCAGGCTGCTGAGTTTGCATCTTTTGCTGTGAAATACAGCCAGACCTTTGACCACTTCGCCTTGGGCATTTTTAATCTGTAGCTCTGCTCTAAAAGAACGTACGTACCTGAGCCCGCATACTATCCTTGGAAAGGTAAAATGATTGGCTAGAATCCAAAGTGTGTGACATCCCAGGAAAAAAAAAGCTCCAAAATAAAGCACCGAAATGTGCGCTGCCTTTTGGTCTGGTTACTACCATTTATGTCAGAACGACATCGGTACCCATCCCTACTAATGACCTCAGTAAAGACTTCCTTAGTGGTATATAGTTGGATGCACCCACTTCACCTCTACATTAACTCTGTGCCATGTTCATTTAGTGAAGTCTGCTCCCAAAGATGACAAAGCAGCTCGTGATTTAGGGCGGGGCTGTGTGGTGATTGAGCCTGCAGCTCCCCTGAGCTTCACGGTTAGTCGTCGATCGTCACATTTAACTTCAAAATACCAAGACGGCACCTTCACCAACCAACAGGTGGTGTCATAAACCCTGCCTCCTCCATGTTAGCGGATGGGACTGGGGTCTGACTAAAATAAATTAATTCTCCTTAGATAATTTTTTTCCAAAGATTCTTTCTTTTGTTTTCAATAGTTCTCATCACGCTGATTGATGTTCAAGGGGTCTCCTTTCCCATAAGTTTGATTCCAATTCCTACCGCGGTGATGTTAAATTGGGGTGAAACGTCATCATAACAGCTTTGACTGACAGCTGCAGTCACGGAGAAACTTGCGTATCTCTGTTCGGGAACAGCAGATAGAGCGTAGGCTCTGAGAGGACGCCCAGCGTTTACGCTATGGAAACTCGACCGAGTGTTTTAACCTGACAGCCTGAGGTGTTCTTCAGTAAACTGGACTACCCGACAGAAGGACCCGAGGCCCCGCTGCACTTTTTCGGTAAGTTAAACATGTTTGTAAGCTAATCCGTAACTACCGTCCTTAGCTAGCTCCTGAGACCTAGCTAGCTAAAATGAGCACTCGGCTGTCAGGGTTCGTTTAGCTGTGCAGGGGAATGAATTTACTAAAGAAATCAAGAGAAACGCCCGGGCTGCTCAGTCACTAATTACTGTTACTGTACTTTTATTACAAGTATTATACTGTAAAAGCAACAGGCCGCACCCTGCTTCAGCTCCTGTGCAGAGCTGATTATTAAATATGTGCAAACAACAGCATGTTTTCAGTCTCTTGCCACATCTGTAAAGGCAGTAACAATTTTTTTGAAAGCTTGTACTTCAGTAACTCCTCATTAATCCGGAACTATGGTTTAAAGTACTGTAGTGTACTGTAATACTGAAAAAAATGTAAGAGAAGAACTTCAGATCCTGAGTGTGTGAGGACAGAAGAATCAGCTTTATTTCAATATTGAGGGATAAAATTTATATCTGAGTTTGATGGTTCTGTTGTCTTTGTGATTACAGGAGCTGCCCTCAGATTCAGACCTCAGCTCCATTGAGTGACAGCAGACAGATCATCCAACATGTTCACATGTTAACTGTAAAATGAACTGATGAAAACAGTACAAAGGTTAAAGTACCACACGTGCTGTAGTGAAAGCTGCAGCTGTTTTATTGATAAAGTTAAAGACAAAAAAACAAAAGGATTAATCACTCATGTAACTGTGTCACTATATATCAGCATTAACAGGACCTCAGTTTGTATCTCAGACCTGCACAGCTTCTGTTTTAAACACTTGATGTACTCAGCTGCATGAAGAGCATATGAGATTTTCTCTAACACAATTAAATAAAACCTGATGAGGGTCAAAGGTCGTCACTTGTATGGTGAACTACAAACTTGTTATCTGGAATTTTTTCACAGTTTTTTTTACACATAACGTGTTATTTACCATAAAGTGATGCAGAGTTATTCATACCAGAGTAACCAGAGAGGATCACATATTTTTAAATATATAACTTTCTACAGGACTGAATATAATATCTTTATGTAAAAGTCCGGAGCCTCTGGGGAGTATCCAAGTATTTATAACATTACACAAACCAAAGGTCTCATCACAGTGTTCATGAAATGCTGGGTTTATCCATCTCCTGGGGCGGGCCTACAGAGGAGCTCTGAAGATTTCCCTGTGAGGGAGCTGCTGGCGAAGATCATGAGTCCTGCTTGATCAATGTCATGAGCTTCAGTCTTCCTGGTGTTTGCCTCTTACAGCGGGTCAACAGAACTTATGGCACAGGACAGCTGTGATGAAAGAAAGGGAAGAAGTTTCTCCAAACCTCTGGACCCAGGAAACCCAGCTTGGTCCTGATGGTCTCCCTCACTAGTTTCTCTCCAGGGTAAATGTATCTGTTGATATAATATGGACTCTATTATTAAATGAAAAGAACACATTAGACTACACTACTGAAACGTTCTGCTGATGTTTTTAAAGTCTCCATGTTACCAGGGGCTCTGAAGATTTAAACAGGTTTAGATCCATTACACTCAGTCTTATGTTAAAATCTCAAAGGACAGCATTATATTTTTGATATTAACAGTAACTCTGGGCCTCTGTAGAGTGTGCAGCTGATCTCATCGCTGTCTAAAAATGGATAAAAAAAACACAAGTGTTGAAGACTATTAAGAGTAACAGGTGTGTAGCATCGCTAACTAGCTAGCAACAAGCCTCCAACACAGTGCGTATGCTAGCGGCTAATCTAACTAACGAATTAACAACAGAGTGATTTTAGAACTATAAGATGATAAACTGTGTGTCTTTTTTATAACAGTGACATGGTTGTATTTACCTTAATTAAACGAGTCGTCAGTCGCGGTAAACCGGCAAAAAAACTCGAGCAGCCGGGCTACGTAAAAAGTGTAGGGGGGCGTGTTTGCGGTCACGTCCAGCGGGTGTGTGGGCGGGAGCGTTACACAGTCGCTCCACCTCAAGTCACTACTGCGCAGACTTTGGCTCCAAATTTGCAAGATGGCAGCCTCCACAAGCGGGGTATTTTGGCTTCATTTTTGCACAATGGTAGGAGGCGGTGTCGCGTCGTCCATGTTTTCTACAGTCAATGGTTCACACCCATCTTTTATATACAGTCTATGTCTACAAGCTGGAAAACTAAGATTGTTGTTGTTTTAGCTTACTCACTGTTTAGCTCAAAACACCACTTAGCCGAATTATATCAGGAAGCTGTGCCAGCATGGGCTCTGTGTGTGGGTACACACCCACATGTAAGTGTATACACACCTAAAAATGAGAAGCTGTTGAGATGTTTAAACCAAACACACACAAACACACACACACACACACACACACACACACACACACACACACACACACACCTATTAATTTTCCCTCTGTGTCCAATTGTGTTTGTGCTTGAGTGATTCTCTTTTAGTGTGTTTGTCTTTATTGCCAAAAAGCATACTGAGCGGCCAACTCTGTTGCATAAGATCTGAGCACCTGTTAATCATAACATCAACTCCTGGCACTGATCTTTGCTTGCAAAATGAAAAATGAGCAGAGTTTATTCAAAGCGCGCTGACAAGCACGCCTTACTCTGGTTGGATGGGATTAGTGAGAGGACAAAGCGCGGTTAAGTCATCCCTGGGCAGTTTCACACATGTCGCACGCCCATTCATTCATGCTGCTTGTGTCAATAAGCACTTCGGCAGATGGAAATGGTGATCTGTTGTTATTATATGAGAATCACAGGTAGAAACACGATAGCTTCAGCAGGTTGACAGTTGGATAATACGATGACTTCATCTGAAATATTGACAGGTCTGAACTGGTTTTCTGCTTCGAACACAGTCAACGTTTTCCCCAGTTAGACTTTGGCCATACACAGAGGATAACAGAAACTCCCATCCATCCATTCATCCTCTTCCACTTATCCAATCAAGGGTCACAGGGTGCTGGAGATTATCCCAGCTACCATAGGGTAAGAAGCAGGGAACACCCTGGACGGGTCACCAGTCCATCACAGGGGTAACAAAGGCAGACTCCACAGAGAATGGGTGGATTCAAACCCAGGTTAACCCTCCTACGCCTCCCATATAGAAACTCAATCACTAAAATGGTCCTGACAGTGTTATCCGAGGTTTCTGTCCACACATGGTGGCCAGTTACCGGAACTTGGTCTTCACACCTTCTCTGCTGACAACAACAGTGTCATGGAGAAAATATGGCCTCACACCAGCTTTTAAGAGCTATTGTTTTTCCGACTCCTCGGGTGATGGAAGGCCTGAAAGAAATTTCCAAACAGCATCTTTTTTTTTGTTGTTAGTTTTATCTTGCTTTGTTTGTAAGCTTTGCTTTCTCTTGGCACTGCTGCCTTCCAATGTCTATTTACATCCTGTGTTTATTTAGATTTGGATGGTGCTGCTGATGCTGCAGAGCAGATGATGGGATTTTAACAGTTAACGGCGATTAACTCCAGTGTTATCGCATCGATCAGCCGAAGTCTGCTCCATCAAATCGTTTTGTTTGTTTTTTTTACCCCCTTACATTTAGAAAGAAAAAAGAAAGGTGTTTTGTGCTTTGTAACTACAGTCAAACAAATTAGTTTCCCATCTGTTTAAAAATACATCAGCACAGCTGGCCGGCTTGCTTTCGCACACCCATTTGAATGTTTCCAAAGATTTCTTTGCTTTCATCTTGGCTTCCTGTAACCAATAATACAGATCAGAAAAATCAGGGACATCACTCACCCGAGATACAATGCTGATCTCAAAACTAATTTATTTGACTCCCACCAGGACTGCAGGGGACTGATTTGGAGAAACATCAGATCCGATCTGATCCTGTGCTATTTTCCTGTTCCCTCAGTGAACATTTTCATTTTTTTTATGAACTATGTGATGTATTTCTGATCCATCTTGGAAATTTTGCAGATACGTGATACTTGCACATGTAAGAATCCCAGCAGGGCTTTACATGTCTGTGACCCTTGGATTTGTTGCGCAATCCCCGATCAAATCTGCGCTCTCCAGCCCCAAATATGTATCTTGCATTTGTGAACTTGAACAGGCTGCAGTTGTGCTGTAGTGACTAATAGCTGTGTTTCATTAGGACACTTACTGTTCTGATGACACAGACTGAACCGCATGTTTGCTTTACATATTGCAAGCACATTACTTAATTCTTCACAGACACACTTGCTCACACATTTCGAAGAGCTCTGTCTATCGCCTGTAGCCCAGATCTCTGAGTAAGCCGATGTGGAGTCTGTCTTAGACTGCAGGGAATTACCTCAGCTCTGAATCATGTGGCGCCTTGCCTAGAGTGTGCACAATGCAATCAGCCAGCCATCTTTCTTACTCATAAACTGTCAGAGGGCCTCACACAGAGGCTGGACACGAACTGCAGGAGTCGAGTCAAACACACTGTTTCTTTCCTTGTTCCAATTGGGCTGTATTAGGATTAAAAATATGACTTGAACTTTGTGTTAAATAGTAAGCAGATACAGTTCAAACAGAGTGCACATGGGGACAGATCACAAGCCTAGGTGTAGCTGGGGTATCACCAAATATGCTGTGCAGGTGTAGCTGAGCCACACTCAAACATATGGCTGTTGGGCCAGACATCCTGTTGTGATGATGGAGGAGTACAACGCTGGAATGACATAGGCTAAAATAATAACTTTTGTAACTTTCATGGTATGTGTTGTTGTTGTTGTTGTTTTTTTAAAAGCTAATGTGATCTGTAATTTTTAATACGAATGCACAGCCCTAAAGTTGGTCTTCTGTTTTCTGAGTAGATGTTCACTGTATGTAAAATGCTTCCAGTAGAATTGTATTTAACACAAATGGAAGAGGAAACTGGAGTTTTATTATAGGTGAAGTGAATGAAGTGGCTTTCCTGGTCAGGCAACTTGAGATAAAATTTAACGTAAATGATTGACTGTTGTACTGTAATTAAAAGTTCTGATCCACCCCTCATTTCTTCATACTTTGCTTCTGAGCTGTCAGACTTTCTTGTAACTTCTAAAGTGGTCTTGAGCAACAGTTCTCCAGGCTACTCATTTTTAGTCCAGTCCTTGTACCTGACTGTATTAAAAGGCTTTTTTATCTTTATTTTGAAGCCACTTAAAAATGTGGGAATCCTCTTAAAAACCCTATTTTCTTAAGCCTGCAGTGGGATATGGTCAGTGACTCAGCTGTTCTGACTGGAGCTTTAAAAAAATGGGGCACACACCTACACAAACATTTTGCCTTGATGTTTAAAAAAAACATTTAAGATACGATTGTGGTAAACTCAGATGTTGGCTGACTCCACTCATTTTAATCTGCAGTTTAAAGACAGTTTTAAATCGTATAAAGAAGCAAAAACCTACAACATGTTTTTACTGCAAACTGTGTGTCTGAAATCTAAACACTAAGAGGATATGATAGAACAGCGGGCGCTGGAATGATTTACTACACCTTGACTTTTGGCATTCAGTGGTGGCCATGACAGTCTCCTTCAGATATGTTGTCATTCTTTACTCGTGCCTTAAGTACAGCACAATGTAGATGAAACATGGACTTTTAGTATTTCATTACATATAGTACTGTACAAAAGGTTTGACCTAACCTTCATTGCTTCCAATTTTAACATTTTTCTTTGGACATTGGCTGCTTTTTCACTCATTTTCAGTCCAGTCTTTGTACCTGACCATTTTCAGATAATCTTTTTGTGTGTTAAGCCATGCAAATCTGACCTACGAATCAGTCAAACATAAAAAGAATCATGTATGTTTGCACATACATGAGACATATGTATATATATATATATATATATATATATATATATATATATATATATATGTATATATATATACACATATATCTATCTATCTATCTATCTATCTATCTATCTATCTATCTATCTAGCTATCTATCTATCTATCTATCTGGTGCTGGATGCCCAGAAGACAGTGGAGATTATTGTGGACTTCAGGAAGCACACAGCCCCACTCCCCCCCATCATCCTGACTGACACCCCCATCACCTCTGTGGACTCATTCCGCTTCCTGGGTACCACCATCACCCAGGACCTGAAGTGGGAGCCCACCATCACCTCCGTCATCAAGAAAGCCCAGCAGAGGATGTACTTCCTGAGGCAGCTGAAGAAATTCAACCTGCCAACACGGACGATGATGCAATTCTACACTGCAATCATCGAGTCCATCCTCACCTCCTCCATCACCGTGTGGTACGCTGGAGCCACTATCAGGGACAAACAGAGACTGCAGCGTGTTGTGCGCTCTGCTGAGAAGGTGATTGGCTGCAGACTCCCATCTCTGCAGGACCTGTACACCTCCAGGACTCTGCGGCGTGCAGCTCGGATCTCAGCTGACCCTTCTCACCCTGGACACAGTCTGTTTGACCTGCTCCCCTCAGGCAGGAGGCTCCGGTCCATTCGCACCAGAACCTCTCGCCACAAGAACAGTTTCTTCCCCTCTGCTGTTGGACACATGAACAATAACCACATGACTGTCCCCGCCACTAACACATGACCCTACGCTGTGTCACTGCATCATTTCATGTCTGGCACTGATCACCACCTGCACTCATGTATATATCTTTCTACGTAGCACTCATAATTCTTACTCTCATGTATATATCTCATGTATATCTCATGCACATATCTTTCTTTCTACATAGCACTTTAATTCTTATTGTCTGCACTGAAGCACCGCAGCAATTTCCTAATGTTGTAAACCTCAACATCTGGCAATAAACCCATTCTGATTCTGATTCTGATCTATCTATATATATATATGTATTTGTATATGTATAACTTGTTCTATATATATATGACTTGTTCTGTTATTAACTGTTTATTAGTAGCATCTTACCTCCCTTTTCCTTGTCCTTGCTGTCATTTCGAGCTGCTTTAGTTGGTTCCCTTTCAAAGAAAATCAACATACTCTAATCCCAGTATTTCTGTCACTGTCCCTTTCATATCTATTTACCAGGAGTACAGTATTGCATTATGTTATGTTGCTCAGTTACAAATGACAAAATAAATGTAACCAAGTATACTGTTGTGAAATATGTCTGTTAGCCAGAACTGCCACTTTGAGCTCAGTTAGTTGGACTCATTTTGATGTGAGTGGAGCCGGATGAATTATGATCTAATGCCTTTGGGCAGCTTATTCTCTCTGACATCAAACACAAATGAGTCTCAGCATGTTTCAGTTCTGGTTTGTCTTTTGAATATATTTACTTTAGCCGAGCATAATGCTGAAAAAGTAATAAATTACTTTGCAAAAGAGCTTTCAAAGGGGTTTCTTTGCCCACAAGCTTGTAGCTTGCATTCATCTATTTATCATACTGTAGTTTGATTTGTCATAGTCAATGAGCCCCTGAATAGCCCATTCCTAAACCAGATGCCACAAAGGCACACTGTATATGCCAAACAGACCTTGGTAGGTAGCCACGATGCTTTTTATTCATAGCACACAACATCATCTACCCTAATGTTAACCCTTTTTCTAACCACACTCTGGGCCCACCTATCATCATATATAAAACTAACAGAGTAGGTACACATTAAAACTACAGAACTCAGGGGTCTGACTGATTTTGGCTGCTTTTTCTATGTTAAAAATAAATAAATAAAGCCCTTTCTGGGAAAATTCACCAGCTGCTAATGACTGTCAGCAGTTCTGGGTAATTCGCTGCGACAGGACTAAAGGTCCAGAGTCCAAAAACGGTTCTGGTGCTGTCAGAAAATTGGTGGACTAATCGGGCTTTGTGGTCGGTGGTACGACGTGGTGATGATGAATCAATTCCGCTGAGTGACTAGTAATAACACAGCAGGGAATGACGACATGCCGCCGCGCTGTACGCATTGCAAATATGGAACTGGATGCAGGTCTAGTTTATGACCTACTTCTGGACGATGACAGGTTACATCTGCTGTTTTTGATGGTGTGTGATGAGATCCCCATGTGGAGTCCAGCATGTTGATAAAAACATGCTTCAGGATAAAGACAAGACACTGATGAGAAAGGTCCCCTCTTAAATACTTTTCCTGTCATTGAAAGAGTATATCTGGTGGACTATTTTCATTGTTCCTCTGCCCTCTTTAAATATGCTTGCAGAACCAGTCCTGCAAGTGCACCTGTCAAGCATTTGAAGAGGGCTCTTAAATGGCACCTTTACCCACTAAGGCCTAAATCAGAGATGTTAAACTCACTGTACAGCCCACTTTGATCTTAAGTGGGCCGGACCAGTGAGACTCCCCTTTCTATTCGTATAAAGAAGTTTAACTACACCCTTAATCCCTGAGATGTGTTTGTATTAGAGAAAGAAGTGCAAGTCCTAATGTACATCTCAGATTTCCTGCAACAAAGCTACTGTAGTAAATGAAAGAAAGCTGTCGCCATGACACGCAAAAAATTATACGTAATAAATGTGTAAAATTACAGAAGAAGTTCTGGTAGCTTGTTGCCATGACATGCCATTAAACTTTTTGTGGTAATTCACAGAAGATGTTGTAGTGTTCTGTTGCAGAGTGTAGCAACTCTGATTAAACACCTAGCTAACCTTTGTCAATGAATACAGTCCGAGTAGTGTTGACCTTTTACTCTCAGAATCTTCATTTGACAAGCGGTGAAAACTGTAGTTGAAAAGAGATACAGAATAGTGTAAATGCCTTTGAGGTCTTTGAGGCATCACAGATGTTCTCTTTTAAAATAATAATAATAATAATAATAATAATAATAATAATAATAATAATGATGATGTGGATTGTTGTAGTAAAAAAAACAGAAAGGTTTTTGTTGTTTAATTGCTTATCTATTACTGTCTGTTGTAATATGAATGAATGGCCATGGGGGAAAAGCTGTAAAACTAATGAAAATACAGTTAAAGGTCAAAACTATGTAATTCTTCACTTGTTTCAAAACTGCCCATCTGAGTTTTTTGGAGTTGGAGTCTTTGCCGATTTTGTCCCCTGAGCCTTATGTTTGACACTCTTGGCCTAAAATATTTGCCCATAAAATCAATGTAAATGATGACATTGTGACATTGTCCTTTAATTGAAGGTTATGAATGAAATCAGTTTTCAGACACTTTATATGTTCAGTTTCTTTTCCATTCCTCTTGACTTTATGCAAAAACGAATGACAGAAAAGACAAATATATAAATGTACATTTATTTGCATACAGACAGTAACAAGCGTGTTCCTCACTGAACAGGTAGACGAACATGCGATCCCGCAGCAACAGTCTGGAGGACGTAACCAAGGCCAAGCTGACGCAGCAGGCAGACACTCGCAAGAGATCTACAGAGCGAGATGAGCCCTCTGGAAGGGCAGAGCGTCGCGGTCGACACCGCGAGCCACCAGACGACACCGGCACCATTCAGAGGAACAACAAGACTCCCAAGAAGAGCACTAGCGCAGGAGGAAGTGGGTGCAGCAGCAGTGCCAGCGGCGCTGCCAAGGGTGGTCGAAGGGAGAAGGGCAGGGACCTTTCCCGTGATGACCTTGTCTTTCTTCTGAGTTTGCTTGAAGGAGAGCTACAGGTAACCCAAACAGTAGAGATGACTAGGGGAATGTGGATTTAGCCCAGACAACATATAACCATTAAAGCAGCAGGTAGGCCTGCAGACATAGCACCAGCCCCTGGCTTAGTGCGCTCTCAAGTTGGTCTGTGTTAACAGACAGCTGACAGCTGAGGCTACTTCCTGTTTCCTACACTAGAGCCGAGAATCGCCTGGCAGTAGGAATGGAAACTGATAAGAATTTCTATTGATTCCATTATCACTATCAGTTATTCATTTCATTCCTTATCGATTCCCTTATCGATTCTCATTGGCTCCATTTTGAGAGTCACCACCATTGCTAAGCAACAATAAAGAAATGACACTCATGACAGTGAATTGCATGCTGTGGGTCAAATGTTTTCCAGTCTGTTGAGGCATTTCTCCTCTTTGTTGTGATCAGTGTTGGAGTCATTACTCAAAAAAGTATTTTTTACAAATATAACACTGAACACTTTTCTTGAAAGTAATACAGTACCTAACTTAATTACTCCTGGTAAAAAGTAATAAATCTGAGGCTACAACCCCACACACCAACACAAATCCCTAATGCAGACACACACGCGTCTCTAAGATCTTTCTCTTAGTAGAATACAAAGCTGGCTGCACAAAGCAAAGATGAAAACCAGCACAAAAAAGCAATCTCCACAGTGATTCGGCTTTAGAAATGTGAACAAGTAGAAAGGGCAGCTGCAGCCTGACTGCTCACCTGCTTGTTACCTGTTGAAGTTAAGAGTCTGGCTGTTTGGGCTCGACAGTCACTCAGCTTTCACTCTGGGTCCCTCACTGGCCTTCTATAGCTTGCATAGCTTCTGAAACTTACTCAGTGTTTTTCACCGCAGAGAAAAACCTTTTGTGGGTTTCTGGCATGTGAATCTATACAGGAAACAGTAATCCTGTAAATGGTGGTGTTTAGCCTTGGTCCGTTTCATTTCTTGTTAGATTTAATCAGTTTGGCTCATGTTACAGTTTTTCTCAGTTGCTTTGGTGCATTTCTCACAACAGAATTAAACTTTGCACAACAGTTAGTTCAACCTCCACAACATGTAGTCGTTTTGGCACAACCTTGTGGCGGTTTCATGTTCATTGCGTCCAAAGGCAAATGCCTTTGGACATGAAGCAGTTGAGTAAGTACAAATATCTAAAGAATGGTCACTTTTGACTTGCTATTCATCACTATCTCCTTTCTTTTATCATGAATGTCACAATTATTTATACTTGTACCGGCTGAATAGTCATTGTCCTTACAACTAATAGTCTTCATTTCATTGCTTGTGTCAGTGCACTCAAAATTGTTGAACATCTTGTCAAACACTTTGTACACCCATTTTGAAAACCCTATTTTTAAGGAGTTTCCATGAAACCCCTGCACACGTTTGTATATCTTGACGAAGCGGGATTCAATCTTGCAAAAGGCGTGAACGAAATCACATTGGAGAAATAGCCACCATTGATGTCCCAGGCCAACGAGGAGGAAATATTACAATGTGTGCAGCAATCTCAGAAAATGGCGTTCACACCCATATTCCTCGTATTGGTGCATACAATACACAACACCGGTTGGCTTTTCTGGACGCTCTTTATAGGGACCTAATCCCACAAAATGAAAGGGATGATCCTGGTGACAATCGGACAATGTATGTAGTGGTTTGGGATAATGTTAGCTTCCATCACTCTGCTGTAGTCGGGCAGTGGTTTGCAGCACACGACAGGATACTTATGGAGTTTCTTCCTCCTTACACTCCATTCCTAAATCCAATTGAGGAGTTTTTCTCTTCCTGGAGGTGGAAGGTATATGACAGGCATCCACATACCCAAATGACCCTGCTAGCAGCTATGGATGCAGCTTGTGATGACATCACAGCAGAGTCCTGCAGAGAGTGGAGTTGACACTCCAGAAGATACTTTCCCCGATGCATCGATAGAGCTGACATTCGCTGTGATGTTGATGCAAATATGTGGGCAGACAGACGGGAGCGTCTAGATATCAATGATTGATATGCAGCAGTGTCTGTTTTTCAGTTTTGTTTTTTTGTTTCATAACCACTGGAGTGAGGTTTACTGTCTAAGTGAGTTTATGTTTGCTGTAAAATGTTTGATTTACTGTATTTCCCCAGTTTGCACAATGCTGTGAACAGTTTCAATTAAATATTATCAAGAGTGCATATGGAGTGTCTTGATTTTCCTTTACAATTTATGGTTTTCAACATGCCATGCATGCTGTCCAGACTTGACATGTCATTGGGAAGCACCTACAAAGAAATCCGTCACAATGAGAACATGTTCAAACCATTTGATTTTGTGACCAAAGGTGCTGGTGTAATGACTTGTAATTGTGACAGCCCTGACACTTTGATTGATATAAGTACTTGCTTTTGATGAATGTATTATCTGTTTTGATTAAGGGACTTGCTTTTGAAGCATTGACTACTTATTTTGAACAACTGACTTTTCTTTTTGATGAAGTGACTCACTTTTGCAAGTTATCCACCATGTTTTGCAGTTTGCACTAATTGTTTTGAGAAGAGCCTTAGTAGTGGTGCAGAGATCAATTCTGTTGTGAGAAATGCACCAAAGCAACTGAGAAAAACTGTAATGAGTGAAAAATGCTCAATATTTCTGTGATTTATCTGCCAATTTAGAGGAGGTGGGCAGGGATAGGGAGGTCTGGGCTTTTCTCTTTAGACTACTGTCCCTGTGATGTAGACACAAATAAATGACAGAAGGTGGATCTATGCACAAAAATAAAAAAATCCTAATATATTTGTCAATTTACTTCAACAGTGCTCCACAATGTTTCCATACAATCCATGGTAACTGCAGAACGTAGACTCTTGCTATCTTGCTGCTGCACATTAGCAGGAAAACAGTTTATTCCACTGCATATTAATCCTGCAATACAAAGTTCAAACCAGCCACATTCCTTTTCTTCCCTCACTGCAGGCCAGAGATGAGGTGATCACAGTGCTGAAGGCAGAGAAGATTGACTTGGCCCTGCTGGAGGCCAAATATGGTTTTGTCACACCACAGAAGGTCCTGCAAGCTCTGCAGAGAGACGCCATCCAGGGCAAGTGTGACATCTTCCAGGAAGACATCTATGAAAAACCCATGGCAGAGGTAACAAACAGTCACTCAAAATCTCTAATCTACTAATCCACTGTCCAAGCAATGCAGTACAGTCCAGACATGACAGATGTTTTTTATTTGCTCCCATCACAGCTGGATAAGCTAGTGGAGAAGCAGAGGGAGACGCACCGGCGGATGCTAGAGCAGCTGCTGATGGTGGAACAATCACACAAGCAGACCTTGTACAAGCTGGAAGATGAGAAGAGGAACCACGGGGAGTTCATAAAGAAGAGTGACGAGTTCACCAACCTGCTGGAGCAGGAGCGAGAGAGGTCAGTGCACGAACTACCAGGAGAAGTTGGGCAGTCAGTCAGAAAACTGGCAGTCCCACCAAAAATGGCAATCACAATTTGCTTCAGTATGGAAGTGTCTGACTGTGTTTATGCTGGTTTCCTTGGAGAAATCTGGTGACCTATAATCTGATAGCGAATACAGGAAATCTCACTCTGGGTTAAGGGAAAGGGCGTCAGTGTCACTCTATAATTTATAATGTCTGATTTAAAAGATTCTGGATGCCCTTCAACTGCATTACAGCAGATTTTTATTGCGCTATTCTCTTGTTGTGTTTAAAATGGAGTCCATGAGGAAACTTAAAGTCTTCAGCACAACTGATCTCATCTCAAGTGGCATCACTTTAGAACGCTTATCAGATTTTAGAAACCCAGAAGGCTTCCTGGAGCTTCATTTACATGGACAAAAGTAGTCAAGCTCTGGAGTTCTTCTTGAAGTAGATGTTTATATGTGATGTGATGTAAATCAAACTGTTGCAGGACAGCCATTCTAACCTGCACTTCATGTTTCATTGACCTCCAACAGGCAGCGACTCCAAACATGTGCATTGTATCAAGCTGAAGCTAGAATTACAGCTGATGCTGATTTCTTTCTTAAACAATAGCTGCCATCTCCAATTGCTTCACTGTCGCGATGATATGAGTGTCTTTCTGAGTCAGTGTTGACTTTGGAGTGAGAGGTCCTCTTAACCTCCTAGGACCTGGACTCCACATATGTGGACATCATATTTTGGGTTGTCTAGACCAAAATACAAAATTCTTCTCTACAGGGGCCTGATATCCACTTACGAGGACATTATACTGCCACTATTGAAATTTAAAACAAACGTCCTCATATGTGGATCTCATTTTTCTCAGAAACAAAAATCAGGTAAAAGAAAAAAAAAATCAGGTAATTCTTTGTTTTTACATTCGTCAGGTTCCAATCAGCCCAAATAGCAAAGAGAAATTAAAAATGAATGCCATGAAAGAGTTCGGGTCTTAGGAGGTTAAACCATTTTAGCCAGCAGAGGGCAAGTACACGAGGAGTGATCAAATGGTAAATGGCCTGCATTTGTATAGCGCTTTTCTAGTCCATAGGACCCCAAAGCGCTTTACACTACATTCAGTCATTCACTCATTCACACACACGCGACAGCAAGCTACATTGTAGCCACAGCTGCCCTGGGGCGCACTGACAGAGGCGAGGCTGCCGGGCACAGGCGCTCTGACCACCACCAGTAGGCAAACATGGGGTTAGTATCTTGCCCAAGGATATTTAGCATGCAGCCAGGAGGCAGCCTGGGATCGAACCACCGACCTTCTGATTAGTGGCTGATTAGTGACCTGCTCTGCCACCTGAGCTACAGCCACCTGAGCTACAGCCACCCCTTGAATCTTTTCCCTTGAACTGATAATATGAGATATCGACAGACAGCCAGCCTCCTTCCAACTCAAGCCACTCAGTGTCACCAAATAAATGTAATAATAATAATTAATGTATTCATTAATAGTGTTAGCAATAAATCAGTGTTCTTTAGGAACAGGAGGAAGATCCCCTATAAAAAACAAAACATCCAATACTTTTGTTCCCATGACCTAGCCCAGGTCTTTTACTTTTACTATCACTTTTTATTGAACAACTTTGCAAAAACCTGGAACAAACCAAGAGTTGTTTCTGGAGTTAATCCAGTGACCAGGAATGGAAGGCAGGACAGATAATTTACATGTGCGCTTAAAAAGACAAATAAGCTTTACATTTACAGTTCTGCTTTATGGTAGCACTGTGGATATTTATGAAATGGGGGGGAAACCACATCCCTGGAAAACTGTCATAAGGGCTAAGTCTGCATTTCGTTGCCAGTGAAGCTTTGAGGCAGCAGCTCAGCACGAGGGACACTGACTGTTGGTGCTGCCATTTCATGATGTGCTATGATGTAATTCTTTAAACTCTCCAAGATCAGCAGCAGTATATTACAACTGCTCAAATCTGAAGGTTTATACACACCTTTCTTAATACAGTGTCCTGTGCACTACAGCTTAGCACAAACCACAATCAGTTTTCCTCAGTGCATTGTTGATGCATCAGTCCACCAATTTAATTTGCTTTCAGAGTAACATATTCTAACATTACCTAGTTGGACCCAGTGTAGTGCAGGGATTTATAAAATCTAACAATGAATGCTATAACCACCACAAAGTTTACATTTTTGGTGTAGCTCTTCTAATGGCTTCAATAAAGCTGAAAAATCCCTATGCAGTAGATCATATCGCCACAATGCCAAGCTCAAGGCCTAAAAGGTGTAGCCTGTGTAGCCTAAGGTTACTTTGAGTGCAAAAATAATTCCTGACCGAGGTTGAGTGCGAATATGGGAAATTTTATTACACTAAAAGACTGCAGTAAGATGCTGGAAGCTTGTCATCTCGGACTGAGAGAAGCTGCTCGGCCACTGAAATTCATGCCACAAAACACCTGGTGCACATTTTTGATGCTTATGTTAATACCAGAGGAGGTTTAAAGTGCTGCAGCTGTTGAGTCAGCAGAGCATTGCTGTGGTTCCTTAAAACTTCTACTTTGCAATAATACCACTTGCAACTGATTGTGAAATATCTAGGAAGGAATAATGTTTAGAAATAAACTCAGAAATAAACTGTGGCATCCTATTACCAAACTCTGGAAGCTCTTTACAACCATGCATTCTTTCATTAATGTTTGTAAAGGCAGACTGCATGGCTAAGTGCGGATTTTATAACCCAGTGGCAATGGACTTGAAAACATCTGAATTTAAAATTAAAATGTGTGGCCCAATACTTTTGTCCATATGGTATTTGGTACTTTAAGCTAATTGTTATTTGTTATTGTATCTTTATTTCAGACATATACAGGAAAAAAACAATATATACACAAGTACACATACTTGCATTTACAAATACGAATATATATGTAAATACACACACGTATGTGCTCAGACAAAACAAAAATAAAATAAAATAAATGAAATAAAACAGAGTCTAAATGACATGAAATGACAATTATTAAGTCTGAAATGGTAATTGCTATCATCATCATGCTGTCTTGGTCATGACAATGTTAGCATTTAGCCCAACATCCCTGAATGTATATTTTTGAATATTGCAGAAGTCCTAACACTTCCAGTGGAGAAAAATATTGTAATATGAGATGAAGCTACGATGAATTATTTAGCAGTCATGTTCAGCACTGCAAGCCAAGACAGAGGCAGCTGGAGGTCTGAGGTGGAAACATGTCTGATTTCTTCTGTAAATGTCACATAGAGAGCAGTTACTGGGCCGCACTCTTTTTACTGCTTCCTCAGCAATATCACATATCATACACAAGCACAGTGTGTGCACTAACCTGGAAACTCACCTGCAACACACACACACAGGCAAAAAACACACACACACACTATCTCGGCAATTAATCTCACAAGGGAAACACAGCTGGACAGCGGCCCGTGACCTATTTGGGACAATCACATCATTGCACTTCAGCCATAGCAGAATGTTTGAGTTGGATCGAGAGGGCAGTGTGACGATGGTCTGGGCTTTGTCAAAGAGCATGTCAGGAAGGACAGGCTGCCATGAAAAACAGACCCCTGTCCAGGGTCGAGCTAATTACCTTGTGAGAAAAGGCAAAAGATTTATATGACTGAGAGAACAAAAAAAAAGAAAAGAAAAGAAGAAAACTTACCCAAAAGCTCTGAAAAGTATCAGTCATAGTGCATGTTCAACAACATGCCAGAATACCATGGAAATAGTGGACAAGGGTCTATTTTTTTGATAATGAGCTTGCCAGTAGACTTTAGCATGAGCTCAAGTCTGTGTGTAAAGGCATTGAACATTTGCCACTGTCTTCTGGCCTCTGGATTGTGTATTAGCTGAGTATGTGTGTATCCAACATTATTAGGCAAACGTGTGTGTTCAGAGGTGTCCTCTTACCTCCCCTCCCCTCCCTGTTTGTCCAGACAATCCTCACATGAGACATTATAGTTCTCAGTGTCGCCACTTGGATAATTATAAGTTATACTATATGGTAATGATGTAAGTGTGCTCTCTTGAGTGACTGTGGGTAGCTTTTCTGGTTCATAAATAAAAGGGCATATAGTTATCACAGCCAGCAGGAAAACCCAGTTGTACACTATGCTATGTATTTATTAACAGCTTCATTTGTACTTATTGAGTCTTGGCCAGCATTTCTATTGGTTATGATGATGCACTTGTCTCAAACAAACAAGACCTGCTGAGCTGCTAACATCCCTGTTTGAAAGGGAAGATAAAGGTTTCAGATGGGATTATGAGTGGCAAATAATGGAAAATGACTATGAAGATTCTGTATGGAAAGGGGTCATATTTCTTACCTTCTGGTTTTCATTTGGGTTAGTCCAAGTTCTACTGAACATGTCACATTTGAGCAGGTTTAGCAGCTAAACAGAGTGAACAATGGCACATGGAACAAGAAGTCTGGAATGTCACTTTCTTTATCTGCTATCTAATATCCCGACTACACCAGAAGCCCCGTAAAACTGGCTCTCATTCACAGAGGCCAAGTAAGCAGACTAGCTGGTGGGTTTTCAGAGTTAGTGCACAATGAATTCCTGGAACTCACTCTGCTAGTGTTGATCACTTTCCAACTATTAGATTTTTGGTTAAATGCTACAAAATCAGATTTAAAATAGTCAGCATTTTTGTACAATTTGATGTGATGAATCAATTTGTGAGCTCAGGCTTATGTGCTACACATCTAACATGGAGTTAACCAACGATCAAAGAATACAGCCAAAGTTGTCATTTGTGGAAGCTGTTACCTGCTGAGGGTTCAGTTACATGACCCCAAATCATATGTCAGTAACTTCTCCACCTTTTCGTATGTGTGCCTCTGTAAAGTCAAATGTCATTGCCTCAGTCAAACAAGCCTAGATAATGGTCTACAACCATATGGCAACCAGCAGTTGCAAGTGAAAAATTAGTATTCCTCTACCAGTTGGCAAACTGTCACTATCACTATCAAATTGATTGCTAAAGGCCCAGTCATGCAGGCCTTAAGACCAGTCAGTGACCCCTTGGCAACCACTGGTTTCTAGAATGTTCATTCCAATAGCAATCATGCAAACTGTGGGCAATCAACAGAATCTGCAATAGACCAAATCAGATTTCCCCAATTGCCCACAGTTTGAATGAACCATACGACTTGTCTGCAAACACTCGTTAATTACTCTCTGAGTGGTAGTGAAAAGGTGGAAAAGAGTGCAATGAGGACCTGAAGCAACATTGCAGCGTTAACCTTCAAAGTAAAATTTGTGCCTTTTAAAACATGTTACTTGTAGCACTGAGGCACAACTTTTACTTTGAAAGCAACCGTTTACCGTTTTCGGTTTGCATCCTGCCTTTTCAAGTTTGAGTTTGCAGAGAAGTCTGTCTTCTATGCAATGTGAGAGCATACATACAAATTTTCCCTCGTGACCAGTGGTTGTATCACAAAGAATATAGTTGACAACGTATGAGTACGGCACACGAGTAAACCTCTACTGGCTGTGTAAAGAAGCAACAACAACAACAAAAAAGCTATGAGGAAAAGTGAAAGTAAGAAGGAAATCAAAGTGAAACTTAAGAAGGTTGTGAAATATCTCCTGATTTATATTTTTTTCCTATTTTTACCCTATGTCAATCTTAGCACAGACTTTCACAATCGTATGCGTCATATCTGCTATGCTTGCATGGATCATATCATTCATTAGGAACCAATGGTGACGTAATCATTGTTGAAGGACTCGATCGGTTTCTGGCAGCAGCTTCATAATAAATCTTTCATGTAAGTCTAGTGAATAAGGATCTCAGTGCTGATCACAAGGCAGACTTAACGAGATCTAGTGAGCATATTTTTCTGTTATATAACCATTCAGTCACCCTTTAAAGAGGCAGACATGTCATCACAACTGCCTCATGCAAGAAGAAAGGGAGAATCCCCCACGGAGCTTAAGCAAACACCATTTTAGTCCTTCTCCCATGCAAAACACAAAGTTTGCTCAGTGGTTTCTGCTAAACTCTGCGCTCCTTCCAAAATATTATTATAGAGGGCTTGAAATAATAAAAGAAACCCCAAAACTTTGACTTCTGAAAGGAAAAAGCCACTTATCACTTGTTTAAGGAGAGCTGAAACAGCCGTCTATGTTTTAAGAGCGCCTGCTATGGCTTCAGCATGTACAGTATGAAAGACACCACATCACACCGGGCTTTAATTCCACTCTCGTTAATCCACTGTTATATGATGCATTTTAGCTGCATGTAATCATTTCCTTTAACTGGGTCCTGGAAAACTGCAAGTTGTGATTGCATCCTGGGGTAATGTGGAGCAGCGTTTGAAAGTGGACAAACCTTATTCCCCCCCATCTTTCACTAAATTCACTCAAAGTTCAGCCTGTATGTTTAGAAACTCCTCATCGCCCACGGCCATTTTTTAATTCTTTCACTCTTCATAGCAGGAGGCCTGCGATTGACCTCCTCCCTGCAACCTCTAAAGAGGATGTAAATCCGGGCAGGGGGTCGGATGAACCCGGTTCCCCACCGATTAATTGTCAATTGAGCAGCCATACATGAATGATGACCTCATCGCGCGCTGAGCACTGCAGGAGCAGCAGGGGTGTGAGAGCAAGAGCGGCATCTTAACCTTTAACAGATGTTACTTTAAACATGACTTCAGCTCGCTGATACACACAAACACACACACACATCTATGCCTCAACAGGCCATTTGCTCACCTTTGTTCTTTTGCAGAAAACTACAGAGCAGGGAGGGAATTTTATTACCACGAGTATCTTCTAACTGATGTTAGTGTGACAGGTTCCAGCTTATGCTGTCATGCAAGAGTCAAACATCCAAATCAACCTGCTGTCTCTATCATTTAAAGTTTGCACAACTGTCGGTGACAGCAAATAAACCAATGAGACGAACTCAGAGAAACTCTGTGACGTAATGTCAGTGAAACACATAACAAGTATGGTTGTTTGAGATTATTTTATAGTCAAAAAAAGAATTAAAATAGCTTTTAGGTAGCAACTGTATAGTTTGTATTTTGTCTCGTTTTTTTGGATCATGTGAGTTTAATTGAAGAGGAAATAAAAGAAGCCAGAGAATCACAGATGACACAGTGAAAAAACAAAAATTAATAATGGATTGGATTTATATAGCGCTTTTCAAGGCACCCAAAGCACTTTACAATGCCACTATTCATTCACTCTCACATTCACACACTGGTGGAGGCAAGCTACGGTTGTAGCCACAGCTGCCCTGGGGCAGACTGACAGAATCATATCGGGCCATCGGCCCCTCTGGCCAACACCAGTAGGTGGTAGGGTAAAGTGTCTTGCCCAAGGACACAACGACCAGGACAGAGAGCCCGGGGATCGACAGATGTGCTTCCTAACCCCCTGAGCCACGGTCACCCCATTAAGAAACACAATAAAGTATATCTCTGACTAAAAACTCACAAAAGCAGACATTGTGACAAATTCTAGATACTTTTACTAGTTTATGCATTGAATTACACAGACTAGGATCACAGTCTATTACAGCAAGTAATTTTCCCAAAGAGCCTCATGAGAAACTAGGGCTGTTGTGGAGGGCTCAACCAAAAAGTTGAACTCAAACTGCTCAATGTGAATTTTATCTCTTCACTGGCTCCCTATTAAATCCAGAATTTAATTTAAAATCCTTCTCTTCACATACAAGGTCTTGAATAATCAGTCCCCATTTATTTTAAACACCTCATACTACTGCATCACCCAATCTAGAGCACTTCGCTCTCAGACTCCGGGCTTACATGTGGTTCCTGGGATATTTAAAAGTAGAATGGGAGGCAGAGCCTTCAGCTTTCTGGCCCCTCTTCTCCCAGTTTGGATTCGGGAGACAGACACTATCTCTACTTTTAAGGTTAGGCTTTGATAAAGCTTGTAGTTAGGACTGGATCAAGTGATCACGTTGCTGGGGGGTTTCCCATGATGCACTGAGCATTTCTTTAATCACTGTGTTTATACACCACTCTGCCTTTAATTATTAGTTATTATTCATCTCTGGCTGTCTTCCACAGTGTCTTTTGTCCTGTCTTCCTCCTCTCATTCCCAACCAGTGGCAGCCTTCCTGAGCCTGGTTCTGCTGGAGATCTTCCTGTTAAAAGGGAGTTTTTCTTCCCACTGTCGCCAAGTGCTTGATCACTGGGGGTCGTTTGGTTTCTTGCTATTACTGTAGGGTCTTTATAAAACTGAATTGAAGTTATAATTGGGTCCTACCTGTGGCCCTTTAGAAAAATTAATTGCCCACCCCTGTCATATTAGAAAGGCTCACTTTAAGGGGCATTTTCAGAGGATTAATGATATCTTACATCAAATAGAAAGCATTGTTTTAAAATTCATTTTTTGCTTTTATTCTTGTTCTTTCTTAATACCTTTATAATTTTATGCCTTTAAATCTTTTAAGAAAAGCAAACTTTTTGGTCAAACTTAAAATCGCCTCTTCGAGGCCATTTCAAGTGGCCATAAATACAGCTCATGTTGGCTGAAAGTAGAGCACACAAATGCCAAATATTTATTTGTGGTATTTTAGAGACAGAAATCGTGCTAACTGAATAGATGTTTGCAGCTGCTGTCATTCTATTACAGCACAAGTTGATGATTAACACTAATAAAACGGGTGCACTTTCCAATAAAAGTCCTTCAGTTGTAACTGCATTTTACAAGTTCTCGAAAAATGCCTCAAGACCTTTATAGGAACGAACAAGGTGGTGTGACAGGAAATAGCCTGCAGATAATTTGAAACAACACCTTGTTGATGTCATTCACTGGCACAGTGGGTTATTATCAGCGTTATAGTATATATATAAAGTACAGTAGCTCCAAACATAACACCACATAACCTTCATCCACCTCTTAACAGTTTGCAGGGCTTACGATACATGTTCATGCCATTTGGTTGACTTAACAGTAGCGGTGGTGACATCACTCCCGTGGATCAAATTGAGAACATTCTTCAGCGATTTCTTCATCATTGCTGAGATGTTATTATCCAGTCCTGCCCTGTTTTTTGAAACCGAACAGACGAGTTTTGGATTTTTTACGATCTGGGATCTTTGGTTATTAATGATGGTCCTGCCTCTGCAAGTTCACCTTAGAGGCAGGCTGTGAACTCTGCAGTTTTATGCAAATAAAAGAGCGTTTTTGCACGAATGACGGGGTGTTTTAGGAAGTTGTCGAGCAGCTGCCGCGCCGTATGAACGCATATTCCCGTGGGTGCGAAGGATCCGTCTTCACCTATGCATCGTTAAGATATTATCAGTGCTCCTGAAACTGTTGGCCTCATTCATCAACTGTACCTGACACGTGATGCCTAAACTTTTTGCAAAGGCTGTTATTTCTGTTATTTCCTCCCAAAAATGCTTCAGCCTTGCGCATTTCATACATTCCTGTACCAAGCAAAGTTCAAGCTTTTGGTATGAAGGTTGAGAAATTGAGAAATGTGATCTGAAAGGTTAGAAACTGTCTGGTTAGTTTTAAACTGTGCAATATTTAACTTTAATCAAATGTTAGCTTGGGAAAATACACATCTCAGTAATGAACAGCTGAAGCCAAACAGTTCCCTCTATGAGAAGGAAAGCTCTTCTTCATGCTGACTAGTGCATGTACAACACATTCAGTGCCACCTTCTACATGAAGCCGGTTATATTACAGATTTTTGTAAAACACTTGCTTGATTTGCACATTCAGCATCACAAAGACTTTATGAAATTTGTTTTGGTTTAGTTAGACATCAGGAATTAAATCCAGACAGAGGAGAAGACAGACAAGCCAACAATGTGATAGCAGTTCATATCTTTGTGGCTCAGTCACTAAAATGTACGGTGATGTCGTCTTTTCTCAAAAACTTGTAGTCTGTTCAGTTTAAAAGCCATTAAAAGATGTTTTCAGCGGCAGACAGTAAAAGACAAGTAGGCTTATACATTTTCTTAAGTAATGTATTTAAATGTATATTCAGAGATGTTACATGTGTTAGCTCTGCTTCATGGATGGAAGTTTGTTTATGGATAAAAAAAACATTATCGTAGAGACCGAAAGGTTGCTGCCTGTTGCCAGGTAAAATTGGTGGGTACTACCCCAAAACCTCCTTGTGATTGCAATAGTTGCTAGAAGATTGCCACAGTCATCCATAGTTTGCATGGGAGGCATAATGTGCCTTCCAACATGTGTGAAACACTGCACCTTTTACTTATGTAGCCAAAGGCACAGTTTTACTACCATTTGGCAAGCAGTTGGCAAGTGCTTGCAGACAAGTCGGCATCTTCCTGGAAAGTGCTGCAACTGCAGCACTCTGCAGCTGACCACAGCAATTGCAAGCAGGTTTTCTGTGCAGAACCTCTTACTTCTGTGTGAACGATTTCACACAGCAACTGCCAGCAGCCACCTAACAACACCTATTTTTTGCCCAGGGGGGCCACCAACTGGTCTCTAGGCCCGTGTGACCGAGGTCTTAGGCCTGTTTGATACACTTCGCAATCTAACACACAAGTCATAAAAAATCACGAACACACTCAAGGACATACTGTTGAAGACAGTCAGCACAGTAGGAAAATAAAACATTCGATTAGACACGATGGATGATTGAGAAATAGAAATATGATGAGATTAGATGAGTCCCTTCTGCCTTTGCTGTCTTGCTCTTTGTTTGTGTGTCTTGATGCTCGTCACTGTATTGTTCCCACATTGTAGGAAAAACTGAGTGGCTACTGACCTAATTCGTGCTGGTCAGCCAACACTCCCTTCCCTGCTTTAGCCAGATAACAACCAAATGGCTTCACAGTCTTCTTGACCTCAGCCTCATTTATCTGAATGTACTGTAACAAGGTTGATGGGATTAAGACAAGCCCATTCATTCATTAACCTTTAAAGCTTTTGGATTTCATCAACTTTATCTATTAATATTAACAGAAGTACTTTCTAAGGAGTGTTTCCTTATGGATAATTATGTTTTGTTTTAAAGGAGTGATGACTTAATCTAATTAAGTCCAGTGACTGACCCGGCATTTCACTAACGGATTTGTGTTTGTTTTTTCTAATTTATTTTCTGTGAAAAAAAGTGAATATATGAAATCTGCATGATTAGATTTCTGGTTTTTGAGAAAAAATATTTAAAACTCATGTTCAGAAATGAGAATTAATACATTATAGGTCATGAGTATATCACAACTGGAAGGTGTGCCTTGGAGCATAATACTTTCTTGTGTCACAGCTCCATGAGCAAATTTTGAGCAACAAATCACCCTTTGTTTTTGTTTTATTAGGGAGTCATCAAAGACAAAAATATGGAGGTAATCTTTAAAAAAAAACAGAGACAAGACACTAACAGATGCATGGTTTAATCCACATGCTTGCCATCTCTGTACTGCAGATGTGCAGGTACGAGTGCTTCACAAGGTGCTGGGAGACAGAAGCCAAAGACACAGCTCACATGAAGCGTACTTTCATGTGCCATGAAATGCGTGTGTCAAAATATTGCTCCGTTACATCTGTGCGCTGGGTAGTAATTAGGGCCAAGTGATTCGTCACTGCATGGCGTAATGTGATTACATCTCTCTGACAGAATGTAGCTATTAGACCTCACCAACCACAAGGACTCGGGGCCTTGCAGCTTGTACTTTTCCAGCCTTTTTTAGACTTGTTATAAAAGAGGAATCCAGCTTAAAATAGCGCTTACGCGTTGTGTTCTATTTCTGTAGCAGTGCAGGTAATGGATTTGAGTGTTTCAATGTGGCAATTCTCCTAAAACATTACATTTCTGCTATAAAAACTCAGCGCTAATGTTTTGCAGTAAAAGAGGCACATTTTCTTAATTTGTCTTTTTAATTCTGTAGCAGATGTGGGATGTTTTTAGCGCGGCAAAAGGTATTGTCCCCATATTATTCCACACTAACAATGAGGAGAAAAGTGCCTTTGTAACCAGTGTTTATACGAGATTGTATAATTTTAGGGTTCATTTTCCTTTAAACCTAACAGTGAACACCTCAGGGCTTTTGCATGAGCCTTGACTACATTAACAGACTCAACTGGATTGCAATCAAAGAGTGCAATTAAAAACAAAGCCGTGCATGATATAGCTCTTTGCGATGATTGGTGAGCTTGACTAACTATAATAAAGAGTTTTCCAGTAAAATGAACAGAGCCAAAATGTTATTTGAGCATTTCAACGGCATATTTGTAACTTAGAACATCTGTCAGGGTTATAAAAGAGCAGGAACAACTCAATGGTGAACTGAATAGAGCTTGACAAATGATTACGCTGACTGGGAATCCGCAGGAGTGATGTATGAGCTAATCTTCTGTTTGTGAAAGGAAATAGCACCGAGGGTGGAGAGAAGGAGGTCAAGGAGGAAAAAAAATGCGGCTAATGTAGACTTAGCATGACATTTCTACGCTTGCTGTGAACCGTGCGTGGCCCCTGCCAGCACTGGAGACAGCGAGTGATGGCCAGACTGAAAATGCAGCAGGCAACAGAGAAAATCCGACATGCAGGCTAAACACTGTGGAGGACACTTTTACCCGCCAGCGAGGGCTAATCTCTCTGATTTACTTTGTTTCTCACATTTGTTACAGCAGACACTGTGTTGAGTTATGGCTTGGCAAAACACCGCAAAGGGAAGCCATTTTTCCCCTCCTGTCCTGTCAGGCTGGAAGGAAGTGACAGCGAGAAAGTTGCGCTTTTTACGTCCTTGTTGCTGGCAGCTGCTGTGTCTGAACAATGAGTGAACGCCTGTGCTCCCAGTCGAGTCAGTGTTGAGATAGTGAGTGAAATATGGAGGGAAGAAAGAGCCTGCCTGTATCTGCCAACTCCAATGTCTCACAGTGGTGAATGGGCTATCTGGACAGGGCCACAATGAACTGAGCAAACAGGCAGAGAGTGGTGACATTTTCTTTTTAACAAAGAAAGAGTCACTCCTGTGCTGTTGTTATTAAGCAGATGGGATATTTCTTACTCTATCTAAATAGTAACTGTTTATATGCTAAAACATTTTAAAAACAACCTTTGTCTTTTTAAGCTTCCAATCACATCATAGCTACACGAAAACACATAAAAATGACCTTTTCTCTGTGTACAAGCACATGATACTGTGTTAAAAATATTTATTACTCAATGTTAGAGTGGAACTTTTAAGCTGGCATGTGAAGTTGAATAATTCACTGAACTCTATGCAATCTTGTTTAAAGTAGGTACCCCCATGCTGGTGGCACAGGAATTATCAGCCATGAGCTCCTAATCAACTCCACTTCGTTCAGTGTGATCAACTGCATAAAAACTGGAGCAGGTGTGTTTAAAGACAGCACCACAACCTTCCCAGGTGTGTGTTACCCAAAAAAACTAAGAGAAAATGCAAAAAATCCAAGCGCTACTTCTCAGACTTTACAGGCCTCGGCTAGCATGTAAAATGTTAAATTTCACGACAGAACAAATAGTAAAAGATGAGATGAGACCAAAGTGGAGCCATTTCCCCATGATGCACTGCAGCATGTTTGTCAGCATGGTGGTGGAGGGGTGAGGATTTGTGCTTGTTTTGCAGACACAGGTCCTTAGCACCCTGCTGTCATTGAGTCTGCCATGAAGTCTTCTGTATACCAAAGTATTCTAGAGTCAAACATGAGACAGTCTGTCTGACAGCTTGGTTAAAACTGGATCAATGGGACAATGATCTCAAACACAGAAGCAGATCTACAACAGCCTGAAGAAAAGAGTCAAAGTGTTGCAATCATTCAGTCAAAGTGCAGACCTTACTGACTGCAATGCTGGGGTGGAACATTAAGAGAGCTGTGAGTAAATGAATACAAACCTCAATTTACTCCACAGTGATGTGAGACTGATAAAATCATACAGACAACGATGACTTGTTGCTAAAGATGCATCTACAAGCTACTGAATCATGGGGTGGACTTAGTTTTTCATGACTGCATTTACACTTAAAATATCCTGTTATTATCAAACCTCATGCTTCAGAATGTTCCCCCCTCCTCATGACTCTGTATTATGTCATAGTGTTATCTTTAATAAGGCTCTCAGGCCTTCTAGTTGTACAGCCAATCAAAAAAAAAAAAAAAACTAGCTTAAGTAAAGGTTGCCCTTAATGGAAGAGGAGCTAAATAGCTTGAGTTTACTATAAGAACACCAAAGATGGTGATGTAGTTGGAAGTGTGAACTGTAGAATGACTGTAAAATAATGTACATAAAAAACTAAACACGTTGATAAATTTGATTTAGACAGAGCACATGTTCAAATAGATTTCTATACTGACAAGTCTATGATGGAAATACATGTCAGCACGTTTCACATCCTGTTTCAGGCTGAGGGACAAAGTTTCAGTTAAGCCAGGCCCTACAGGAAACAGAAATCCACCAGAGGGACCATATTTGACACAAATACAGTTTGCTTTGGTAAAAGGTTTTTTTCTTTTTTCCCCTTCATTACAGTATGGAAACTTTTGCCACATCTCACCACATGCGCCTCGTCTTGATGAAAGACACTTTTCCATGTAAACAACGCAGTGAGTCGAAGCACCCTGCGTGTCAGTGACTTCCACCAATAATGTTGCTCTTAACATCATCCCAAATGCAGCTAATCACACTCCAGTCTAGAAAACACTGCCACGAAAAAGAAAGACATAAAACACCAAAAACGAATTCCTTTTTAATTGTGAATAATTATATTTTTAATTCATGTAAAAATCCTTCTACTTTCTCTTTTCTCTCACCCATTAAACTAATGCCGGTGCTTGAAACAATGTGTGCTGTTTGGATTTGTGTAAAATTTGAAACACTTACAGGGTGCTAGGAGGTGTTTGATTCGGAGGCAGTAATAGTGCTAATTAGGGATGTTTACACCGACTGAGGTTCAATTTACTTTTCCCTGACGAGGTTTGTCTCCTTATTTTGTGGCTCAGGGAGATGGATTTGCACAATATTTACCATTTGTCATCTTAAAGGAATTTAAAGATGTCAGGTACCCGACACCATAAATCCCCCGTGCAGCCTGAAGAAAGAAAGCCAGAAGTTGGCTCGTGGTTGTGTGAAGGTAAGAAAAATCTCAAAGACCTGCCTTGAGAGGGAGTGAGGTAGTCGGGGAGTCAAAGCTGTGATACTGAAACCAAAATTTAACGCTTAGGGGACTGACTCTTTGGAGAGGGAACAATAGAGAGCTGTCAGAGGGACCACCCTATCCCAGTTCATCCCAGCTTTTGACAAGAAAACCCAGAAAGCAGGAAATAAGAGCTACGCTTTAGGGTTTTAAATTCCCTCCACCCAGATCTGCTGCAAGGTGCTGGGGATGATTGATGAGAACGTTTTCCTGTAAGGTTATGAGGCTGGAGAATAGCTGGCACCGCTGTTCTTGGGGTTTGAGATACAAGGGTAAACACTGTCTTTTCAGACCCACATTTCCCCGCTTGATAATTCACACATATCTCAGGGGAAATTAGTAAAAACTTCATAAACATCTGCTAGAATAAAAGAATGTGGAAGAAACGTTCATCGGTTTAATCTTTTACAAGCTCGACAAGACTCTGCAGAAACAGTGCAGACGTGTAATTTAACTTTCAATAAGATGCATGACTACACAAAAAAACAGACTGCTTCTTTTTTTTCTTTTTTTTAATGGCAGGAGGTGAGATCATCGCCAAGCTAATTAACCAGCACAAACAGCGGTACAACAAGGACAATGGCATTGTCATAACAGCAAAACAAACACAATCCACCTTCCTCTGCCCAAAAAACTCTGAACCGCACTCTTCCTCGAAGTCCTTTCCAGAGCGGCCCTTTCTGATGCAAACCTCAAACCTCAATTACACTGTATTTTTCCAAGATGAAATTATGCAGCCCATTTAGTTTTACTCAAAAATCTCCCATCCCGATGTCGTGTTGACCTGGGGAGGAACTGCAGCCTGAGCGAACTATAAATGGCTGGCATTTATAGCGTGTAACAGTGATGGATGGAGATGTCCGGTGGATGATGTTTTGAATGGGTAGCAGCGGGATTTAAGACGGCTTGTGCACTTTGCCATAAAAGATTAGAGTGATGAAACCAGACTGTTGTCAGAGTCCACAGGCTGATATCTCAGGACAAATGTTTTTTGGGCCTGAAACTGAGATAATCCCCCTGGCAGTGGCAGAGGTGCGGGAGAGTAGGCGGGTTTGGAGTATGACTAAAAGGGTGGAAAAATGGTTTAAAGGGTCTATCCAGTTTCAGAAGCCTCTTATGGCTTAGCGAAGGGGAATAAAGAGGAAGTATCCATATCAGCAAGGAGACAAGTAGGGTTGGACAGCAGTCCTGCAAAGAGGTGCGAGAAAATGTATTTTTTTGCTTTATCCACTTCAATAAATCCCCAATTCCTTATCTCACTCCCCTCTGAAAGACACTCATATTTAGTTTTATCTGTCTGCGTGTATTACAATGTCTCAGTGCCAAAGTAAAGAACATCAGTGAGCCTTCTTCCCTCGTATCACCTATAATCTGGTTAAATGGATCTAACAATTTAAGAAGGCTTGTTGAGCATGGCGAGGAGGAGGTACACGATCTGCGGTTTGGACACAGAGCAAACACAAGACAGAATAAATGCTATGCCTGGATCTCTCTAATTTAATGTAAGTATAGCGTGAGCTCATTCCTCAGGCGCACTCTTTTGCTTTTTTTTTTTTTTCAAACAAAGAAAATTATGAGCTCGCATTTCGAGCAGCCGTATATTACAGCCAGTATTGTGCTCAACCCGATATAACATAAAAATCGGATCGAGCAGCTATTCTTTTTCTTTGATCCGTTAGCCCCTTGGCTTAGATTCAGAGGGACAGTGCTGCATCCAAACTTTAATATTACATTTCAGATGGAGGCCTTTCTGTTCTAGCTTGAAGGGATAAAATTAAATTGATTTTAGTATCAAATTAAAACCTCATTTAGTCTGTTTGTTTTTGAGGCCAGACACAAATATATACTCAAATACAGATGTTAGTCCTCTTTTTTTTGTTGTTAAATTATGGTTCCCCAGCTTGAGCGCTTGGGGAGACCGAAGTGTGATGGAAGGGTCCAAAAAATGCTTCCTTGGGTTCTCTAGGGAACTTCTGGAGCGGCTGCTGGGTGGTTGTAGAGAATAGTAAAAGACTGGTGTTGCATAAAGAATTCCCAAAGTGTGCGTGTACATATAGAGTGTGTATAATTCTGCAAAGTAGAGCGTTCAAGTACATGATTTGCTATTCAAGAGCATGACAACAGGAAGACCTTGACCACTATGGCATGTAAAGTTTTTAACTACATCCTCGCAAAACTGTAAAATAATTGAACTAGCATTTAGCCGTGGTGCGGTCGGAAACCAGTGACTCCAGTGGCTCGAGGTGCACAAAAATGATTTTTATGTTTGTGCAGCACACAGCTTAGCACGAGCCAAGTGTGACTGATCCATGCTGTGATAATGCCGCAAGGCCAGTACAAATGAGACATCCACTCTGCAGCTGGCATGTGTGGCAAAATGAAGGAAAAGTTAAGACAGCATGTCTGAATTCCCTGACTTTGTATCCCTGATACAAAGTATCGAGACACTGGGAAGAAAAGCCTTCCTTGGAACCAACAAGGCCTGAACAAACTTTTTTGTGATTTCTTTAAGTCATCTTCAAGTATAGTTCTTCAGGCTTATTGAAGGACATTCAAAGCTCTTCTTTGGATGTTTCTGCCTTTTGTTCTGTTCTCTGTCAACATGATCCCACACTGCTTCAATAATGTTGAGGTCTGGGCTCTGGGGAGGCCAATCCATGACTGATAGTGTTCCACTGTGTGTTTTTCTATACAGGTATGATTTTACTGGACTGGCAGTGTGTTTGGGTTCAATGATATGCTGAAAAATAAAGCTGCTGTCAATCAGATGCTTTCCAAATGGTATTGCATGGTGGATTAAAGTCTTATGGTACTTTCGGTGTTCATAATTGAAATATCTCAATTTTTCAGCTAATAGCTCTTTGGGAATCACCTCGTTATATATATCTATATCTATCTATCTATCTATCTATCTATCTATCTATATATATATATATATATATATATATATATATTTTTTTTTTTTTTTTTTTTTTCCTTCTTTTTTTTCTTTTTGGACAGGCTGCTAATAACAAAGCGCCAAAAGATTTAAAATCGTCTTTTTCCTAAGTTGCAATGAATGATGTTGGTTTTGAGTTGAGTCCTCTTAGTCCTTTTTCAACTGCTTGAATGATCCATAAGTCAGTGTTAAGTGGCTCACATTACTCTGACAATGGTCAGGTACAAGGACTAGATTGGATGGTTTTTCACTATTTTTTTTATTATTAGAATTATTAGAATTATTTATTTTGCTGCCTTATCTACTGCTCCTTCAGAACAATGATTCCTGTGAGCGCAGCAAACGCTTTGTCCTGTCAAAAGTGCCTTTAGTGTATTTTAATGTTTTATATAAGCATGTAGGAGTATGTAGAAAGATAGCTCTATACCTCTACAAATTATGCAGTAAAAAAAGTTTTCTTAATGTTGTAAATGAGAAAAAAAAAACAGAAGCATGTGTAAAGATCCATGCAACATTGTTAGACGATGTTTTTTCTTTTTTTTTTTACATTTTTTAAATATCTTGTAACCTCTCAAGACTCGGCACCCTGCCAGAGCTAATTGCACCAAAAGAAAAGAAAATCACCATCGATCTTCATCATCACTGGATGTTAGTGGACAAAGCTAAACCTCACAGTCCTCAGTGCTAAAATGCTTCTCTGGAATCCCTCCAGATGTGAGCCATCTGTTGTGTTCAGTCACTGAGGTGAGACTGGTCGTGTCTATCCAGACGGTGACATCACCCCGAATAGAGACAGCTAAAATCCAGCACTGTTCATTAATAACACCGCTGATCCAAGCCTTTCAGGCAAGCTCTCAGCATGAATTGAGGTGTCCCACTGGTGCACTTCATCAACAGTATAAGTGCTTTCTGCCACAGGGAGCCTAATGTGGCCAGGAGACCTGAACACCAAGGCCACGCTGTACAACAGTTCCATAACACGTCGCTCTGAAGGTTTTGAATTTTATGGAGTGACATAAAGTCATGGTTAAAAGTACTTAAAAAACTGGACCCGTTTTAAAACAGGTTGCAGGATAAAAGGTGACACAAGGAACATTAAGAAAAGATATCAGTTAACTGGCTTCAATGCACACACAGTCAGAGAGGTTTTTTTCTGCACCCGCCATGCAGTACCAACTTGCTGATTTCTAACTGCAGATTTTTTGCGATATTTTGAAATAAGACTAAAAAAAAGGGAAATATTAAAGAATGATAAAAACAACATCTCACCCAATATAAAGGCTTTTGATCAGGATCCACCTTCACATTTTTATCACACTGGGTATACTTTAGTGTCCTTTTTCAGTAAGTATTTCAACCCAAACTGTGATCATTTCCTTAAAAACTGTTGTTCTTAAGACTAACCAAGCATCAAATAAAAATTGAGCAATAGACAAAAGACGAAAGAACCATGAGAAGGTCCTTCTTGGACTCCATTACTGCTAGGACCAGGGACAGTATAAAACATGGAAATATCTTCTGGGCCGAAAAATGAAGCCAAGGCGGAAGTGCCTTAAACCTCCAGTCTATTTGAAGGCCACCAGATGGTGATAGCTATGGTGACTCTCGGACTTATAGACCTGCCCTGATCTTTGAAAACACTTTCCTGTTGGGTTTATGGTCTTTTTTCAAAAAATCTTGTATGTATAATGTTTCAAAAAGGATTATTTGTGCTGTGAAACCACCATGGGGTTAGCCAGTGAGCCCCTCCTAGTTACATCCTTTTTTCTTCCACTGAAGATGACGACAGTGGAAGCTTCAAAATGGGAATTCAGAAACCAGTGGGTGACATCATGGTAGCTACGGCCACCTTTTATACCGCCAATGGATCAACGCCAAAGGACGTCAACTCTGCTAGTTGCTATGACAAAAGAGTACTATGTGATGCCCTGAGAATGAGACTATGATGATTTTTTTCCCCACATTTCTATTCATTAGAGCATAAAACAGTTTTTTTGTTGTTTTTTTAGATCCACTGGTCATAACAATGTAAACAACGCAGTGCAAGTGTCTGACTCAGACAGACTTCATCAAACGTGTACAATGGAAAGCTTTGACAACAAAAAAATGTGTGTCATTATAAAAAAAGAAGGCATCACACACTGGTTTGTAGAGCCCCCATTTTAGAGTATTACAGTTCACCATTTTGCCCCCTCAATAGCTGATCCTTCAGAGGGTGAAGCCACTCTGCATGAATCATTTAACAGCTAAATGAAAAAAAAATCCCTTGTGATATAACTTTTTTTGCTCTCAAATAACACCGTGCCAACAGAAACAGATGTGGGGATGACATACGGCAATCTGTGAGAACGTCGAGCGATGACGTGGCACCCTCGGTCTGCTTGTCTTCACATTAATTCAGAGTCCGAGACATTTTGAGGCGGGCTGCCAAGCAATTGGGATAATGAAAGCCGAACAGGAAGTGAGCAGACAATAGACAGAACTCATGTCCAGGATCCCAAAAAACGCCGCCCATCCAGGCTGTCATAGCCCTCTGATCGCTCTGGGAGGGGAGTGATGTCACCTTAGCATAGATGATAACACAGACACACACTCACAGCCCATCTAAGCAGCGTCTCGCTAAAGTAAATTCCAGCGTCACACCCCACATCCCAAATGACTATCATTTACATTCCTCCCAAAAACAAAGAGGTGAGCAGCGAGTGGGAGGATCCGGGCTGAGCGAGCTATTTGGCTGGCCGGGATGGAAACGCTGAGAGGACAGAGCAGAAGGGTGAGAACAAGAGAAGAAAAGGAGAGCGAGGGCAGGAGGAGAAAGGGGAGAACGGGAGGAACAATGCTGACAATAAATCATGTAAAGGAAGTTGTCATAATAGGTGGTGGTTGCTCAAGTGTCAAAATTCAGGAAGGGACACATTTACAATCAGTAGCACTTGTGCAGGTAATGCTGAGCTCACTATTAGCGAACTCTTACTCAGCACACGGCGGTTTAAAGGAACAAAATAGAAGTTTTTGACAGGCCTGCATGTGACTTGGTTCTCTCAGTATTTACTTAACTTGAGCTTGTTTTATTTCTGACTAAGCAGGCAGACCATTCTCTTTCTCTTGACACTTTCTTTAAAGATGTAACACTTTTTGTGGTCAACTTCATGAAAAGGCTGATGTAAAATGAAAAAGTGAGGTCTGAGGTCAGTGATATTTGGTTGGAAACTATAATGTTATATTTGGAATATCCATGTATCAGTATCTCATTTCCTAAATGCTGCTAATATAATACAAAGGCAACAGTATTTTTAACACAGTTTATGAAGGTTTGATCTTATTTGACCTTGATGAAGAGGTCAAGGTTCAAACTAATGTGATATATAGAATCCCCATATATCATTTCCTATATGCCTATATGTTGCCAGTACTAACAATTGCAGTAATAGGCAGCCCTATGTAGCATTATTATCGCGTTGACCATCGGTCTATTGACCTTAAAAGAGAGGTCAGAGGTCAACTGTGACATGATACTTAAACCTTTATATCAGTACGTTCACACTTAGATTCTAGGTTTTAACGCTTTTTTGTCAGTTTTAGACGGATAAATAATTAGGTTGACCTTGAAGATCTTGGTGGATGTAAGCCAAATTTTAATGGATTAAGCTGAGTTTTATCAGAATTAATTCAAAACTTTTTGAGCTATTGTGTTTGCAGGTATGTGACTTAATCACAATTTGGACCTATTAGAAATACAACAGGAATTTATTTGAAGTAAGGTACTTCATAGGCTAAGTTTCATGAAGACTGAACTAGGAGGAGTTCAGGATCAGACATACAGACAAATGCTACAATCCAATGTTTTGGTTTGTTATAATTCTACAGACTCATTGATGTATTAGTAATGCTACACGTAGTCATCCATATTTTACTGTCTGACTCATAAACTGTATATAAAAGATGGGCATAGCCAGCATGATGTTACCCACTCGTGTGTGGGCATTTTGGCTAACTCCATGTTACTTTCTCAAGTCTCACATGACCAGTGAAGGATGGATCTGTCTGGGATATTGAAGACGTTGTCCCAGTGATAGCATAACCCACTTTATAATTTATTTGACTCTAAATAGGGCGACATTTTTAAAATTAACATTGTCCTGTGTTAAATAAGGCTTAATATTGGCCAGTCATCCATCCATTCGCTTATCAGGGTCACGGGTGGGGGTGGGGGGTGCTGGAGATAGGGTGAGAGGCGGGGTACACCCTTAACTTAAATATATCTACAATCTTATGGTGAACAGGGAGAGATACCAGCCAGAAACAGTAGGGCAGGAATAATGTGTATCAGGCTTTGGCTACAGGGACAATACTTGTGAGTCAAGTTGGTTTTGGGCTTCTCGCAGGATTTGGAACATCACCAGACTTATTATTTAATCACAGGGCTTGTGAATAAGTCATGAGTGGTTTTGGAAGGCACTGACTAAAACCTTTTGTGCTGGACATTTCGTTCTGCCAAATCAGCAACAGCATTTTTTTTCTACTCCTCATTTTGGTTTGACAAGTTGAATCTTCTTCCTACGTAGAATGTGAACCAATGAAACTATGCCTTTATTTGTTGTAATCTGATAACATTTCTCCCCCTTGGGCCCAACAGATGATCCGTCATTTATTTCTAATCACACTAATCCCCTCACATGTGAGCCATTATTTCTGAAAAATGAAGTGTGTCATCTGAGGTCTTGCTCCTGCTTGGGAAGTGAACAGAGCCAAGGCCTTATGAGAGGGTTCAGATAAATGACAAATGAGGACATCTGGAGAATTTTGTCAGGGGTGTGTCATTGACAAAGATACTGTAGAGACACAGAAAGAGAGGAGGACGGATGGGCCGACCGAGATGGCCAAAGGATGATAGAGGTATCAGATGGAGGTAAGAATAGGAAATATGACAAAGAGATCTAAGAAAAAAGAGATCTAATATGTGACTCATCTACAAAACAGCATATGAGAACATACTTGACTGATATAACATTATCAATAACTTAGATCTGAGCAGGCTGTTGGTCCACATAAATCTAATGTAGCTTAACTGTAGCTAGGATTACACTGTAAATGTTATAAGTTATAATCAGCAGGGTAAAGATATAAATGCAGCTACACACTAGATTCCTTTCTGATTATATTACCAAGTGCTTAAATACAGTGCTGGATAACATGAGGAACTGCCATTGGCATGACTTCTTAGATAAACTTGTAAATGTTAGGGTTTTGATGTAATCTAACCAAACGCTTGTATATCCAAGGTGGAAGTTTTCCAGAGGCATTAGGGTTTTTTTTTTTAATGAGGTAACAAACCATTTTTCTCTGAACTGGGCATGGAAAGTAGGCGGCGATCTGTGCAGCTGGAAAATTTCGCCAACTTAGGAGGTGCAAAAAAACTACATTTCCTATAATGGCCACATGAGGCAGGCCAGCTTCAAACACCCTGTGTTAAAATTCCCAACTCAGGAGAAGAGAAAAAATGTTTACCTCCTGACAGAAAACCACAAAATCTCCCCATTTTTTGCCTTTTCCGTTGGTGAAATGCCCTTTTTTAATTGTATTTTGCAATTTAAACCTACCACTTTATTTATGAGTATGGCTGCCTTTAATGGCAAGAGGGAGGTGTCGCCGCTTTGATTGACGGGTGTCTCAAATGGAGCTGTAGATGCCAGACCTGAGGGGTTTTCTATGAAGGAAGTTCAGTATAGTCAGGCTTTCTTTGTGTTAGCTGGCTTGATGAAACTCCAAAACTTGGACATAATGGCTATCACGTCGTTGCTTATCAGCTTTTTCTGCTATCTATAAAGAATATGCAAAATATAATGGCTCCAGATTAGAGCTTGAAACTTGAAAGTGAATACATTTAAAGATTAAAGGTTCCTGAGGCATAACCTACTAAAGAAGACGTGGAAATCGGTTTAGTTTGGCACCAGATCAAAGTGAAATTAAATTTACTGATCAACTCTGTATCAATGGTCTGATCAATTTTCTGATGTGTGTTCTGTTACCTGTAGTTCCAGCAGTGTAAAAGAGACTTCCTGACAGATTAGAATAAAGTAGAAAAACATTTATACAATTTCTGGTTTTGAATTTATGCAGACACTAGTGACAGTGTGATGCATAGTGTACACTGTTGTAACTACAGCAGCCCTTCATTTGTGACTGTGGCAGCAGAGAATCTACATTAACATTAAAACAGGATGCAAATAAAAGAATCAGTGAAAATGTGGGACTTCCAGTGGATTTTAAAATTAAACGTCAAACATAAACTGTTCTCAAACACATGCGACCCACTTACACCCCTCAGATCTCTTAACTTTGTGGTGAATAACTGTAGCTACAGCTTGTCTGTACTGTGCTTTACTTTTTCCTCAGTGAATTAGATCATATTATTTGAATGTCACCTAGGCTTAATTATCAAAAGCATGCGTCCAAGCAAAGCACCAACCCTGCTTTGCTAACCAAGCCTGCTAGCCTTAACTGCAAACCTAGAACTCCATATTCTTGTCCAAATATATGAACTTCTAGCTCTAAAAACAACAAGAACAATAAATATTCTCTTTAAAGCCAGCAGATGACATCTTATCACGTCATTTAATGCTATAAACGGCGCTCTCTTCAGTATGATTGATTGGATAAAGTTGAAGGTCCAATGCTAGAAAAACATGTATCGTTTAAAACAAATTCAAAAGGAAAAGACAAAAAAAGTCACACAAAACCACATAAATCCACTGCTGTTGAAAACAACAACTTTATATTATAAAGGGCACTTTATATAGCCTCTGTAGAAATTTTCCACATATCTCACTTATCTTAACTGCACTACTGTATAATTCTGTGTAAATAATCATTCTGTACAATACGATAATTTTTAAATCTACAACTGTTTATAACCTGCATAGTTCACATTTCTGCATAGCTGTATATCTCATATTCTGTATAGTTTTTCATATTTATATCCTGTTCATAGCCTGTACATAGCTTGTACTCACTACAGCCTGTACATACTTATAGTTATAGCATATTCATAACATACTTCATACTGTGTACATTATAACACACCATAATAGACCCATTTCTGTAATATACTCACATATCTATATTATTGCTAATATATATTGTAATATATCTATATCATGGCTAAAGCACTTCTGTATGGATGCAAACTGCATTTCGTTGCCTTGTACCTGTGCATGTGCAATGACAATAAAGTTGAATTCTATTCTATTCTATTCTAACAAGTAAAAGGACTCAGTGCTGTGGCCACAGAAACAACTCCGCTAGGCCAGCTTGACATCGCACAAAGAAGGGACACATCGATTCAGCCACGATGAGGCCTACTTCCCAAATGGCAAATGTGTGTTCTCATTAATGTTACGTAAAACAGTTGTTGTTTTTTTTGTTCAACTTTGCTGTTCATCTCATCTCTGACAGCCTTTGGATGCGTCACTTTATTTAGGCCAGTGTTGAAATAACAATGTGATGACACCCGTTATCATGGGACCATATTTCGCAGTGGACTGGGCTTGTTTTCCATTAATGCAGTTGTGAAAGGGTGACCAGATTAGGAAACCCATTTCCTGTGTTTAAAAATCCTGGACAGTGCACGTCAGAGAAAGAGTGAATGAGTATCTGAGTAGGAGTTTGGCCACACCGCACTAATGGCAGATTTGAGAATTTCCTCTGCTGTAGGTCCCCTATTCAGCAGAATTCTATTTTCCCTGAACTGTTATGAAAAGAGTAGGTGGTTAAAATGAAAATTATGCTTGTATTAACTCAGAGAAATGAGCTAGCGTTTACTCCAAGCACCTTGAATTCAGCTGGAATGACCTCCAAGTAAACTGCTGCTTTCATTTCTTTTAAACTGGTCCCCTGGATGGTGGTCACACTGTAATTTTTCCTCAGGTTAAACCAGCATTTAGATGCAGCATATATGCTCCCTCTTAAACACAACCTCCGCACTGAAGGCTCAAGTGCGGCTATCTTTAACTGCGTAAACACAACCTTTGTTTTGGTGAAGGCTCGGGGGCTGCTTATCACAGAGGTAAGGCTGGGGATGTTAATGCTGCCCCTGGGAAGGCAAACATTAAGAGATTACCCAGGTAGTGGTTTCACTGTTAGTCAAATGGCAGCTTCCTTCTGCTTATTAATTATCTTGAATAAACAGTCTCCCAACAAGTTCGAAAATTTATGAGACAGGCCTGCAAACACACCTCTGATAGCTCAAAAGAATAAGATTACCTGGTAGGTCTATGGGTGGGAAAAAGACAGGCTTTAGTGCCAGAGACCAGAAAGCAGCTTTTGTATGCTTCCACGGACTGTTTGATATGAATGCTAATCCACCAGGAAACCATCAAAGAGCGTCTGGAGGCACCCCACTCACCTGACAGCTGGGCAGATTGTGCATATGTGTGCCACTTCCTTTCTTCCTGTGAACTGGCCACCACCTTACGAAATCTGTGGTCAGTTGTTTCTCTAATGTATTTCTAGAGTTGTCAGTGAATCTGAATGGACTCATCATCATAAATGTGTGTAAGTTTAATAACAGGAACCTCACTCAGAGGCTCAAATGTCTGTTAATAGTGATTCCTCAACCAAGAATATATATAACACCCCCCCCCCCCCCCCCCCCACCTCAACCAAAGGGGACCTCTTTGCTAACCTGCAAAGAAATGAACAGTCTGTGATTTTTATTGTAGTTTAATTTTAATGGACAGAGACAAAATATCAAGCAAGTAGAAGTACACAGTACATAAAAGTTATAAATTTGAGCCAAATGTCATTGAGTGAAGTATGTTTTTGATCCTTTTACAACCTAGTCACAATTCTGACTGCCACGGATTGGATGTGTGCACACAGATTACAATCAATCAAAGATCAAAGAGCTGCCAAAGGATGTCAGGGACAAAACTTTAGACCTGCACAAAACTGGAGTGGGCTACAAACTTTTGTGACAACTTTTGGTGTGATTCTTTGGAAATGGAAGAAATATAAAATCACAATGAGTCTAGAGATCCATGCATGGGGTGAGGTTGATTATGAAAAAGGTGGTGGATCAGCCCAAAACTACATGGGAGGAGCTTGTAAATCATCTGAAGGCAGCTGGGACAAAGTCTTAGAGTCTTGGAGCACTTGCAAAGTCCTGCTGCTCAAGAAGGCCCGTTTTAAGTTTGCCATTGATATCTAAATGATTTCGAGAAAGCTTGGGAGAAAGTGCTGCACTCAGATGAAACCAAAACTTTTTGAAGGAAGAGAAATATTGAGTATAACCCAAACGGCATCCCCACATTCAAGCATAGAGATGGAAAGATTATGCTTTGTGGCTGCTTTGAAAAAAATGGCGCCGGTGAGGTCGGCTGCCGTGCTGGATGCTCTGCCCTAACTTCTCCACTAACTTCTTTTTGCAGTTTTTCGTCACTTTTTGCTATATCTGCGATAATCTTGCATGGGCATCATGCAAAACACACAAATCCGCTACAGTAGAGACACTTTGGTTTCTATTGGTCTGCAATACACGAACATTTCACCATGTTTAACTCCGGACCCAACCTGGCCAAAGGAGATCCTGAGAGAGAACAAAGGACGCGACCCTAAGCGACGGCCTCGAGGTAAAAGAGCCGGCATCAGGAACAGGCTACGGGCTCGCGCACACCGCGCACCCATGCCCAGTATCCTGCTAGCCAATGTTCAATCCATCGAGAACAAGCTTGATGACCTCAGAGCCAGAATCAAGTTCCAGAGAGACATTCGGGACTGCAACCTCCTCTGCTTCACCGAGACTTGGCTGAACCCAGCGATACCAGACCACGCCGTGCAGCCGACGGGGTTCTTTTCGGTTTACCACATGGACAGAACAATGGAGTCGGGGAAGAAAAGAGGTGGTGGAGTGTGTTTGATGGTGAACAACAGATGGTGCGACAGCACAAACATCTCCCCACTCACACGCTCTTGCTCGCCCAATCTGGAGCTTTTGATCGTTAAGTGTCGCCCTTTCTACCTCCCTCGGGAATTCACTGCGGTCATTGCCTGCACTGTTTACATTCCGCCTCACGCGGACTCGGACACTGCCTTATGTGAGCTACATGAGGCTCTCACACATCAACAAACATTTCACCAAGATGCCGCACTCATTGTTATGGGAGATTTTAACAGAGTGAATCTCAAACGGACATTTCACAACCTTCACCAGCACATCAACTGCCCCACCCGGGGCACGAGGACATTAGACCACTGCTACACCCCGTTCAAGAACTGTTACAAGGCTCAGCCCCTGCCGGCATTTGGAAAATCGGACCATTCCGCCATCTTCCTCATGTCTGCTTACAAACAAAGGCTAAAGCAGCAACCACCAATCAGGAGGGAGGTCGCTCGCTGGACGGACCAATCGGTGGCCGCGCTGCAGGACGCACTGGATGACGCAGACTGGGACATGTTTCTGTGCAGCTCTGATGACATCAACATGTTTACGGAAGCGGTTGTGGGATTTATCGGGAAACTAGCGGACAACACAGCAGAAAGAACTATCATCCGAACGTTTCCCAACCAGAAGCCGTGGGTGGATAAAAACATCCGCGACGCTCTGAGATCACGCACCGCTGCCTACAATGAAGGGCTTGTCTCCGGTAATATGGACCTATACAAGGCTGCGTCCTACAACGTGCGCAGCGTGGTTCGAAAGGCAAAGCGGAGCTACGGGGAAAAACTAGAGTCACAGCTACAACAGTGCGACTCTAGGAGCCTGTGGAAAGGACTGCGGACTATAACGGACTATAAACGACCAGCTTCTTCAATGATGAATGCAGATGCTTCACTGGCTGATGAGCTGAACACGTTTTATGCTCGCTTTGACGCCGCAGCAATTAAAACAACAAACGGCTGCGCGCGCTCGGAGTGCACCAGTGAAGAAAATGCATTCGTCATCACAGAGCATGCCGTGAGGAACACCTTCAGGAGGGTGAACACCAGGAAGGCAGCAGGACCAGATGCAATCCCTGGCCGGGTCCTTAGAGCCTGCGCTGATCAACTAGCACCGGTGTTCACGGAGATCTTCAACCTCTCCCTGGCCCAAGCTGTGGTTCCCACGTGCTTCAAACAGTCCATTATTGTCCCTGTTCCAAAGAAACAACAGCCCGCTTGCCACAATGACTACCGTCCAGTAGCACTGACTTCAATTGTGATGAAGTGTTTTGAAAGACTGATGAGAGATCACATCACTTCTTCACTTCCTGCCACCATCGACTCACTTCAGTTTGCTTACCGGACTAATCGTTCCACAGACGATGCCATATCTCACCTGCTCCACACATCCCTGAGTCACCTGAACACTGGCAGAGGGAATTATGTTAGGATGCTGTTCGTGGACTACAGTTCAGCATTCAACACAATAATTCCCTCTAAGCTTTTCACCAAGTTGACGGATCTAGGACTCAGCTCATCACTGTGTCAGTGGATCCTCAACTTCCTCACAGACAGACCCCAATCAGTGAGGGTGGGAAAACAAGTCTCCCCCTCCATCTCACTCAGCACTGGAGTGCCTCAGGGCTGTGTTTTAAGCCCCCTGCTGTACTCACTGTACACTTATGACTGTGTAGCCACATCCGACACCACCTCCATTGTCAAGTTTGCTGACGACACTGTTGTTGTGGGCCTGATCTCCGACAACATCGAGACGGCCTACCTGGAGGAGATTAGGAACCTGGAGACCTGGTGCCAGGAGAATAACCTCCTCCTAAACATCAGCAAGACTAAGGAGCTGATCGTGGACTTCACTACAAAGCAGGCGAGGAATTACAAACCCCTCATCATCAGTGGCACGCCAGTGGAGAGAGTGGACAGTTTCCGATGCCTGGGTGTCCACATCACTCAGGACCTGTCATGGTCCTGTCACATCAACACCCTGGTTAAGAAAGCCCGTCAGCGTCTCTTCTTCCTCAGAAGACTTAGAGACTTCCATCTGCCACTGAAGGTGCTCAAGAACTTCTACTCCTGCACCATCGAGAGCGTCCTGACGGCAAACATCTGCACCTGGTTTGGGAACAGCACCAAGCAGGACAGACGAGATCTGCAAAGGGTGGTGCGCTCGGCAGAACGCATCATTCAATCAGAGCTCCCTGACCTGCTGTCCATCTACACCAAGCGGTGCAAGTCCAAAGCTAGGAAGATTATGATGGACCTCTCCCATCCCAACAATGGACTCTTCTCACTGTTGAGGTCTGGGAAGCGCTTCCGCTCCCTTAAGGCAGAAACAGAGAGAATGAGGAGGAGCTTCTTCCCCCAGGCTATTCGGGGCTTGAACCAGGTGTAGGACTGGACTCTCCCAAACACGTCACTATAAGACTGGACTCTCACACACGTCACCACACGCACCACCACACATTTCCTATAATCCTATAATTCCTATAATTTATAATCCTTATCTTTATAATCTCTTCTGCTATTTGCACATTCTTTACTGTAAATTCCTAAGTTAATTTGTAAATTTTTGTAGTAAATTGTAAATATTGTAAAACTTTTCTTCTGTCATTTAATGGTCGGGCATTGTACAGCTACAAGCATTTCACCCCCATGTCATACTGTGTATGGTTGTGTGTGTGTGACAAATAAAATTTGAATTTGAATTTGAATTTGCTTTTCTGAAAAGGGAACAGGATGACTGCATTCAGGGCCCAATAGACGGGACTATGTACTGTAAAATCTCGAACCAAGAACCTTCTTCTCTCACCCAGAACATTGAAAGTGGTAGTGAATGGGTCTTCCAGTTTGGCAATAATCCAAAAACTATTGAGGCAACAAAGAGTTGCTTAAGAAGAAGCACATTATGGTCATGGCGTGACCTTGCCGGTCTCCAGACCTCAATCTTGTGGAGAGATGAAGCTTGATTGGCCAAGCAATGGCCAAGAAACTTAAAGGTAATGTTTTGTTTGGAGATTAAACATGTATTTGAGTCACTGACATGCTAATCAGTTTTTAACTTTTATGTAATATGTTTTTTCTGGATTTTTGGTTGATATTATGTCTGTCTCCATTTAAATGAAACTAACATTAAAATTACAGAGCTTTCATTTCTTTTTTTCTTTTTTTCCAAATTCACCCAGGGATCAAATAATTATTTCCCCCACTGTATTATCAGTAAGCTGTAATCTTCCACCTTACACTGGCACACCTAACATCAATCTGAGTAACAGCCCCTGTGTTCACAGGCTGCGCTCCTTTATGTAAAACCAGCTGGTATCGAGTTCTTGCCATTCTGTACATGTAATGGCTGGTAGTAAATGTGTGACCCCGGGGCTTTGAAATCCACCACATCTGAGCAAACAGATCGCCAACATCCCCCTTAAATGTTTGCGATTTAACCCATAGTCCAATGATTTTGAGGGGTAATGATTATCAGCTGTACCAATTGAGGGTATCAGACACACGCCTTCCCTGCTGACTGAGATCACACATACACACACAAACACTTGTACACATCTCGTTTGATTTCTCACTACAAGTGTAATCCTTTTTTAGGCAATAGCTGTTGTTAGCTTGTAAATTACAGCCTCTCTGTCTGGCAGAGCTTCACTCTGAAGCAGCCATGATTGATTCCTACCCATAATCTTATATCCCTCCATCGTGGGATGACGTGTGTTACCTGCTATGCACTGGCAATTAAATTGTTTCGTAACTAAAGGACAGTGCACAAAAACCACAAAGCCTTTTTTTGGGTCGTAAAAATGCCTTAGGTGCTACAAAATCTCCCCAAGGGAAAGAAGAGGTAAAATGTCAAGGTTATCGCCAACCATCAGTTTCCAGTCAACAAGCTGATGGATTAGACATAAACTGAGGACCAAATAGTCTTCACTGTATGGCAGCAGCATGCACAGTAATTAAAAAGCATACTAAAGGCAAAAAAAAAAAAGAAAAAATGCAGGCTATAGAGGGGGAACCCAACCACAGGAGGATCAGGCTCACTTTTAACATGCAGTTACAGATATCTGGATTCTACAGTATGTCATCACAACAATAAGTGAAAGGCCTTCAGCCAGAGGAACAGCCATAAAACCCAAGTTTGACCATAAAAGGCCAGCAAACATCCACATGGGATTTTTTAGGCTGGCAATCCAAATCATGTTCCATTTTAACAGAGCTCATGCTGAGGCCTGCGCTAAGATTAGAAACAAGAGACAGATGGAGGAGGTGGGCAAAAATAGGGAAAAACCGGTGAAGCAGAGGAGGAAAAAGAGGAGAGTGACAAATACGACGAAGGTTAAGGAGCCACGGGTTAGATGCAAAAATGAGACAACCCTGTGCAAGATAGACCTTAAAAGGAGGAGGTGGAAGAGGAGGGAAGCTGACATATGGATTTGATTACAAGGCGATGATGTCATGTATGTATGTCAGGTAATCAGCCCCTGGGCTGTGTGTATTGTACACGCACGTGTGTGTTAGACAGCCCTCAAGTGTGCTGGGCAAGACCGGGCCTTGTCCGTGATGGCAGCAGAAACCACACTCAGTGGAGAGAGTGACTGTGTGTCTTTGTCTGACTTTGTCTGCTTCTGCTTCATGCAGCCAGTGGATCAGATCCTTAAACATATTGCTAGGGGGCAAAAAATGTGCACATGTGTTATTTGAAAAAAAACACACACTCTGCTTTATCTCTGGTTTCCATCTGGTTTGGACATTAATGGTTTTATCAGATTCATACCTTGTATATATATATATATATGCACAAATATGCACTCAGAAGCACTTCCCTGCTCCCCTGTTATCTGTGCAACGATTTACCAGCACTGGGAAACCTTACATTTAAAAGTAAATTGTCACAATATACCTACAGAGCAATTACCGCAAGCCTGTTAATTTCCCTTGTAGTGACAGCTTTAGATGAACTAAAAGTTAGCAGCTGCTGTTCAGGACGGGCCTCAACGGTCCAAGTTCGCCCAATAAAGTCACTGGATCCCCTCAACTGAATTCTGCTTACATACTTAAACTATAAGTTACACTTATTCATGCAATTTGGAAAAACCTAAACACCCACACCACCAATATCACCTATATTGGCCCTGTATTTAATTGTTATTGGATCAATACCAAAATTTGCAGTATTATGCACGGTATAGTGCAGTACAGCACTACTCTTTGAATCTAAAAAGAGGTCTGTGCAGTTGATTTTAAGCATGATACTGTGCACACAGTGAGCTGTACGAGTGCGTGGTGAGTTCATGGATCCACTTCTGCACCTAGAGAAAACGCTTCCCCTGTGTGTCTCCAGCTTTCAATGTAATTCAGTTAAATTTGATCTATATAGGGCCAAATCAGCCTCAAGGTGCATCATGTTGTAAGCTATTATGTGTATTATTATGTTTTAATGTGAGTGTCAATGGTTTTATCTTGTGTTTTCCCCTTTTGTTTCTGTACAGCACTTTGGGCAAACCTTCTGTTTTTAAATGTGCTGTATAAATAAATTGGATTTGGATTTAAATACAGTAATACAGAGAAAAGCTTTGCATTTGAAATCTAAGACAGATATTTTTGCATTTTTTTAGAACTGTGGCTACATTTCTCTGACTGTACCATCTTATATATGGTTGTAATTATGCACAGAGGGTGTGTGAGTGCAGGTGCATGGGTTTTTTTTTTTAATGGAATAGCAAAATGACTTGAGTCGATTCCCTCCCTGTCAAAGTTGCCCGTCCAGTTCATGTGGTCTGCTGCTGACCGTGGTTCAGGAGCTCTGTCACTTGCACAATTCTGTAGAGCTGTTCTTAGTCTTCAAATGCTTTGTGTAAATGTCATGTGTCTGACACACACTTATTATCACCCTGACATGATTTGTACTTCACTGTGATGTTATTCTCATTCTTTTCCCCCACAAATTTGAAGTAATTTTGCAGCATGTGCTTCGGAGTTGATAAAAGACTGATTTTGGTTATGCAGATCCATGTCCAAAGATAAACCACAATTCAGGAAGTCTACTAAGTTTCACCGTAAAATCATTTCAAGCTGCACCTAAATTTACAGAAGAAAAGAAAATGATCTTATGAAACAGGAACAAAAAAGGAACACACAATATCGTTAAATACTCTTTAAATAAAACATTGTTTTGCATAAATATATTTTTAAAAATCATCTGGTCCTTAGCAACATCTAAAATGATTTAAATCTAACCTGAGGTGTGAAACAGCATGTGGTAGATTTCACCATTTCATTGTATATTTAAACAAAATGAAGCTGAAATACAGAAGCAGTGTGAAAAGGTAAATACATCCCATCCTTCAGTAGCTTGTAGAGCCTACAAGCTCTTTGTCACTTTATCAGTCTGTTACATCATTGTAGGGGAATTTAGGCCCTCTCTTCTTTATAACATCACTTCATTTTCCACCACAGCATTTCAGTTAGGTTGAGTTCTGAACTTTGACTGGTCAGCTATTCGGTTGTAGATCCAGGACAGATGTCCTAGAATACTAGTCTAGAATACTTTGACATGCAGAAGAGTTCATGGTTGACTCAATGACTGCAAGGTGTCCAGGTCCCGTGGCTGCAAAACAAGCCCAAATCACCACACCTCCACTACCGTGCTTCAGACTATATAACACACTATATGAGACGCAGCTCTTGGGGTTTTTTGCAGTTACTCTGAGCATTGCACAGTCTGACTTTGGAGTGAATTTGCTGAGACATCCACTCCTGGAAAGGCTGACAGTTATCTTAAATGTTTTCTGCTACTTAATAATCTTTCTCATTATAGGATGATTTCAAATCGTTTGGAAATGGCCTCATAACCCTGCCCACATTTATGGGCAGCAATAACTGCTTTTCTAAGCTCACTGCTGATGTCTGTCCTTGGCATTGTGTTAACACACGCCTGAATGCTCCAGAGCAGCAAACTGCCCAAACTTGTTTTGTAGTTTATCTGAGGTCATATTAACTCATTTCAAGACCTGGTGATTAATGTTAGAACTCAAACTCGGTGTGCTTCCCTTTAACCACGTAAATAACAGAATCAGCCGATTTCATGTGACTTATGTGTCATGCATCTTTCCATCATTCCTTAACCAATACTTTTACACCTCAGCCAACTTCAAACTCTGAAAATAAGGCTTTACTTTTCCTCCACAGTACAATTCAACTGTTCTTGTTGTGATGACAAAGATGTATCATCCCCAGTCAGAATCACACCGGAAACCATGATAGTGTCAGTCTGAACAAAGCACTAGAAAGCAGACCATCAGTCTTTCAGACCCACTAATGCTTCATGTACGAGATAAGCACATCATGTCTCATTCGTACACATCTGGAATTCTCACTAATACCAGGTCCAAAAGAACATGTTGAAATGGCGGAAGACTGTGCCTTGAGACTGGATGAGTTCAAAAAGCACACGTTGCTCATCCAAACCAAATCCCAAACCTTCATTCTTCTGTGTATAGTCAGCGCCATAGTCATTCCACTGAGGTTGCATAACACCTCTTCATCCCCACACTATTTGTCATTTGGCAGAGGCTTGTCACAGCAAACATGTTTGTGTGGCCCGCTCTTGTGTTTGATCCTTGACATCTGTTTCAAGTGTACAGTACTCAGGGCTCTGAATATGTCCTGATTTAGAAACAGGGTCTTATTTTGGATGACCGAATTGTTTGTTCCAAGAACAAACACTTTATTGCAGGGAAATGGGGAAAAACACATCGCTATAACAGATCGTGCTGATGGTAATCCGTCACACTAAGTATTGCACTGTGCAGATTTTCAAAAGGTTGAAAAAAACAGCTCGTCTATGAAATGAGTGAAGACTTCAGTCTCAGAAAAGTAGGCAACGATGTCTTTCTGCTTGTGCTTTAGCTTCCCATCTCTTTGGTCTTTAGCTGTTGAGTAACATGTGACAATTCCCATACAGAAAGCTCTACCCAGTCCCTCTCTTTTTAGTTGGTGATATATAACCTGTTCAAGACACCAAACAAAATCACATTTTGTGTGTTTGCACAGGAACTTCCTGACCTGAAAGACATGCTATCTTTGGCTTCTACCAACACTCTTTGCACAGACTTGCTTTTCACACAGCCTCATTCATTGTCCTCCAACAACAGTCTCCTCCAATTGGTTAAAAAACACTGTGATTAATTGGATTTTTTTTTTAAACATAACTTGTTGGGCCACATGTTTTGAGTTTACTTCCTTTTAGGAATTCGTGAGTCGTGTCTGGCACCCGCTGCGACTCACGAACGTTGCTCCGTGCACTATTAATGAACAGACATAGACTCAGATTGTGTATGCTGGCATCCGCTGTATCGGCTAAATTGAATTTTGCTTGGAATACGCCACTGGACAAAGTTTGGGTTTTACATTTCCGGCCTTAAAGTTGTCCAGACTCTGATGAAAACGCTTCCTAGATGCTTGTGGCCTTGAACGCTAACTCAATTTCAATGTAAAAGCATCATTTCCAGTATTATTGTATGGTCAATGCACAATTACATCTTGTGATGCCAGAAATAAATGATAATACCGACTTTTCCTCATACTGCATAGCGTTCAGCTGACAGGAAGGGTCATAAAGTCAGATGGGCATGTAGATTGAACACTTGCGAGCCTTTAATCTGTATCCTGGTCATCAAGTAAGTTTAACATGGTCACATCTTTAACATATTAATCCTGCCCTACTGTCGCTTTAAATTTACCCAGAAAATCCAGTTCCTTCAGCTCAGTTGGCAGAGCTCGTAACATTTAGCAACAGTGACCTCAGCCATTGTGAAGCCATGACATATTGTATTTAGTGGGCAGGAGACAGGAAGACTCTTGCCCTCGTTATTCCCTTACACTGCTGGAATCACTTATAACTGCGACTGCCTGAAGCACGTACTCGTAGAACATGCTTTGTGTTTTTACAAACTGTTATGTAACTCATTTGCTGTCTGCCATGCATTGTCACCTTACACCGAGCATGAAACCTTGCCGTTCTCGCACCATGTTTGTCAGGAGCTAGTTATGTCACTCGCTGAAATGCTCCTGAAGTGTCACCACTCCTATTGTCTGGAATATACTGGGCACATTTATTCCCACGAAAAACTGGGAAACCTCACTTAAAGATTAAATTTGCGCCCCTCATGTGACAATAGGTGACACACTGTGGCTTCTGTCTTCAGTTAAAGGCTGAGAATTTTCAGAGTAAGGTGAGAACACCCCCGATGAAGAAAAAAATTAAGACTTTGGCGTTTTGAGCCAAACAATGCGCCACAGATAAAGACTGATGTGCGCTGACTTAAGCTGTGATTACATCACAGTGTGGAACGCCATTGTTTTGTTTGTGGAGCCATTAGCTTAAAGCCACTTTTCACCACACAGGTAAGATGTTTAACCACCCAACCGTTGCTTCAGACTTTCTCATAACCTGGCTCAGTCCAAAGGCAGAGCTCCAATGTGTAATCTTTATACTTTGGATTTTGAAAAGATAAATAAGCAAATAAGTTGTGAAAAATATGCTGGGAAGCAGATGTTGTTTGCTCCTGGGCCATGATGGCTGCTTTAGATTCTATGTTTCAGCCTCCAGATTCATATTTAATAAAAACACATGACCATAGTCACACAAGTTTATTTTACCAGAGAAAGTTGTTCTGATGTGTATGAGAGACATTTCTCCCCATACTCAGATCACTTGAAATACACCAGCCCACTAAGTGGGGGAAATTGTAATACTAACCCCCCCCCTCTCCCCCATCATCAAAAGCAGGCCTAAAAACAGACAGATATCTAATTACATATCTAATCATCTTACTTAAGCCTTCTTTCTATTTCTGCAGGAGACTAAACAACAAATGATTGGATTATTAATTATTAATTGGCTATGACTCAAGTATATCTGCATCTCAATCTCAATATACTCTTGGTGCACAGAACAAAACTTCTACTAGCTCGCTCTAAATTTGTAAAATGTAAGCTTCTTACTTGTAAAGTAATCATTCTTATTTTGTTGTGCCATCAAACCACTATATCCACTGCAGACAAACCTACAGTGAGGGAAACTTTGTTTTTTAACCATTAAATAGTCCCACTTTTTGTCTGTATTTAATACAGTTTGCACACACAACACACACTGTTTTTATTAATGAGCTGCTTTTTTATTTTTACATATAAACTGAGCGAAATATGTTAATTTTAGAAAAGAAAAGTACATCAATACACTACTAACTTACTTATACTAGGCTATATGCAGTCATGATAAAATCTTGTATGCTAGCTAGCAGCAACCGTATTAGCATAGCTATTTTAGATGAATAACCTGAAGATTCAAATGAAACTAGGAATGTAGCCAGAACAAATGTTCATGATACCCTACACTATGTTGGCTACCCTACCCTAGGTAACATAGGCAGCATATAAATCGAGCGCTCTAGTCTATCCTTATGCGCTGAAGGAGGAGGGTGCCAACAAGCACAGGACAACTATATGTGGAAGATGGTGACCAGTGCAGCTGCTGCAATTGAGGTTTTGCAGACATGTGACCACAAACCACACGATGTTAGCTTGTGTACCATTTTTGAAGTGTGAGAATCATGGTGACAATATAGGATCGAGTGAATAAGACCCCAGTCATGCAGGCTTACAGACCAGTCAGTGACCGCCTGGCACGTGTATTCCCCAACCAGTTGGTAAAAATCCTCCCAGTGATTGTTTTGGGTGCTGGGATATTGCTGCGGTTGTAGTTTGAGTGGAACTGACTGACTTCCCCAGCCACTCTCCAAGCTGTAGTGAAACTGTCCTAAGTCGGATGCAAGGCGAATCCAGTTTGTGTCACACTTTTTCAAGTTTATTACCGCTGAGCTTATAGTTATTATTCATAGAGAAATAACTACAGGAAATCTTAGCAATCCTCTAACAACAAAACCAATTACAGGAGGTTTTTGGTACTGCTTCTTTACCCAATGACAGCCAGCAATGCCCCAGAACTTCTGTAATCAGTTGGTGAATACACATTTTCCCCTAGCAACCGGTGATTGTATCATGTCCAACTATGCATCAGTTGCCCACATGATGTCACATGAGATACTTCAATAGCTCCACCCTTACTCATTGATAAGAAAAGCAGTAAGAGTTGGGTATGGAAGTACTTCGTGTTGTGGGTGGATGAATAAGGGGTGATAATTGATTTACAAAAAAGGCAATATGCAAATGATTCTTTTGTGCTTTTCAGACAAAGGAAAGAGATATTTCCAGCTTAGCGAAGCACCTAAAAAATGGCATCCAGATGTGTTCAATTCAGCATACAACAATATCCAAAATATTATCATTCTTATGCTGAAATACACAGGTTTATTTAAGATAGCTGGAACTGCTGTTGCGAAATCAACTTTGTTCCGTCAGCTCAGATGTTTGCAATGAATAACATTATATAAATGCTTATACTGACACAATGTACCAAACAAAAAACAAGACTTGTTTTGGCATCGTATTAGGTAAATCAAGCAAATCTACTCATATTGGTACAAAAAAAAAAATCTGGTTTCATAACATCCATAATTAATTAGTTTTAAACCTGCAGTCACCCCCCCCCCCCCCCCCCCCCCTTCAAAATTAGGTTCAAACGATCCTTTTCCTTTTCAACAGAATTCACAGAATCCCACTGAGCATGTGCGGAGAAATCATCGTTACTCCAGCCATTTCCTAACTGTACTAAATGAGGTAGTAAAAATGAGCTCTCTACTACTTTTACATCTGACATTTATGGAAAAAAGTAAATAGTGCTTAAAAGTTTAAAAAAAAGAAGACCTGGCTGACATAATGGGCCATGTTTGGTGAAAGAACAGGTCAGTACTTGGTAACTAAATCTGCCATTATGTGGACAAAAACACTGCCTAGGGAGAAGAAACTACATTTTATGTTTTTTCATCACTCTAATATGCTTGAAACTAAATAGGTTTTAACTCGAATTTCCATAATACAGCATACTAACTGTGCTCACCGCTCCATGACACTAAACAGGTTCTGCTACTAGGTGGCTATAAGGGAAACACTCCCTGAGCTTAATCAGCATCACTAACAAACCTTTTGAGAGACTAAATGCCAGGGGATCTCTTAGGAGTGGGCTGTGTATACATTTCACAAAGATACAGTATGCGTTACAAGTCTTGTCATGTTCTCCAGCACTGGTCTCAGTTACAAATCCGCATCCAAGAATCTCTTATTAACTTTGCAAGCTGATTATTTTTTCCCCTCTTCTCCCTTGGCTGAAAAAATTAGTTAAGCTGACAAGGCCCATAAGGACATACTGTAACTCGAACTCTTCATCTGTCCTCGCTTACTGTTCGGCCTCTAGAGCACTGACAGACTGTGCAGATATTTCACACATTACATACGACAAGGCATACCTTTTCCCTTCTTATTTTTTTTGTGCCACAACCTTTAGTTAAACAGTTACTCCAGCAGGCTTGCTCAAGCGCAGTTACACATGCGAGCAAGCACACCCCCTTCTTGTGAGCCTCTGCAATGCAAAGCTCCATATAAGGACATGTTGATGATGTAATGGTCCATAGGCAGGGAGCACATCCCTTATTGTTTGGTCTGACTGCAGGAATGCCCACATTACTGCTACTAAGAGTCTGAGAATCAGAGAGAGAGCGGGAGAGCCGAGAGCCCGGGTGTTGTACGGCAAGTTGATCATGAGCTTGTGGCAGTAAAGCTGGGAGAGAGAGCCGCTGGCACAGGTAGGCACACAAAACATTGCCTTTGAGGAGAAGAACTTTCAAAACTTTAAAAGAGCTGCTCCCTTGATGAGCCTGAACGCACACAGATTTTCAGACTTGCATCTTGTCATTCTGGTTGTTCTTTTAAATTATATTTTGTATAGTTACTGTAAGTTACATCTGAAATGTGTCTTCTTTAAAACAGCTGCATAGGAAAATTAAGACATTAGATTCTACTTAATTAGACACCATTGTGGGGGTTTTAATTCCCAAGTATCTTTTTGCATATTTGCTGAGAAATTCTTATAAAAGTTGAATGAATTTAATAGAAATGATCGGAAAGGAGCACTTAATATGACAACTAAAATATGTAGACTGTAAAATTAGGGAAATCTAAGGTAAGGTCCTAAATGTTCCTCGTTGCGTGCTATGTAAGTCAAATAATAAGCAGAAATTAGTACACAATGTACGCCTAATTGAATTACACACAAATATTTGGGTCCCATGTGTAACGACAAGAAAAATGACTGTGTGCGACTGAGTGCGTGTGCAATAGCAGATGGCATAGTTCTGTGATGATAGTAATAAGTATATTATATTAATTCAAGTCACACCAATTAAGAGTAATGCCATTAACTGCATTGTATAAAACAGCAGCTGTGTTTAAAGTAAGTAAAACAGTTTTGGTGCTTAAGACCCGAATGTTTCAGGAGAGTCACATCCAGGTCTCTGTTTGGTTCACACCATGTTATTAATCATAATACCACTAGCAGGAAGTTAATAAATACCCGAACAACATATATCACGCGTTTTGATTGCACTCTGGGGGCATATCACTTGGCCTGTGCGGATTTTAAATACAGTCCGTGGACCTCATCAATCAGTGTCCTCCCTTTGAACTGTTGTCACACCAGCATCTGTTAAAGAAGGAGGAGATGTTCATGTATGTGCACAGGATATATTAGTCTATACATACATGACCTAATCGCTTGCGGTGAGGAAATGGCACAGCAACCCGCAGAGGAGGCGCAGCGGCACTTTACACACAGCGGGTGAGCCACAGTTTCCAGCATAAAAACAGAGGGAAGCCCTCGGCAAAGCTGTAATGTGTGCTAGTGTGTCTCCCATATGGACTTGGCTGAGAGTTCCCGACTGGATGTTTCCTTTTCTTTGAGTGCATTCATGTTATCGTACATTTGAGAGAAAAGGAAAATATAATATAACATTAAGATATCCACTCAAGGACCCTAACACACTAAATCACTCAGCACGACTTGTTTTTCCATGACATTTAACGACTGACAGTGGTGACTATGCATCTGTCTTCCTGGGGAAACCGCTCTGAATGAGATTAGTACCTGATGCAAAGTTTGCACATGCTGCTCCATGAGTGGTAATAGTGATAGCTGTTAAACTGTTCTTTTTTCAAGAATCACAGATCTCTGCGTAAAGGAGCTACACTCTTGCAATGCTGAAAATGTAACGTGATGGGGTTCAAAATGTGGCCCTGAAAATGCAACACACATAGTAAATTAGATGGTGACAGCAGGTAGGTTGAGCTACTAACCATCATTTAAAAGTTTGATTGTACTTCCTTTAGGTGCCACCTGAGGTTGGCTCCAGAAAGGAGTCAATCGTGGAAGGCTCCCATTTTAAAATGGAAGACCAAAGCATTAGAAAACATGTTTTCAACTTTGACCAAAAAAAGAGGAAAAAGAAAAAAGGTTTTGGCCTCTATGGATAGTTTCCCCCTCTCATAACAACTCTAAGTGGGATAATTTTTTTAATAACTTATCCAGCTGGACAATTGAGCTTCCCTGACACAGGTAGTTGAAGCTGATCGGAGTCTGCTAAGCCTCATCCACTACTTTGAGTCATTAAACTGGACCCCTTCACTGTATGTATGTTGCATTTTAATAAATTATCTGACTAATATTAGATTATTATGGTATAGGCCATCCAAAAAGTTTGTCCTTCAGATGTGCTGAGGGAAATTCTACTACTCTATTATTTCTAACTACACTAATTACACTAATTAACTGATATGGGTCTGTTGTGTTGCACTTTGTGAATGCAGCTTGCTAACCAAGCTAGCTAGTATTAGCTGCTAACTTAGCCATCCACCCTTTTATCAATAAAAGCTAACGTCTGGCTTGAAAAACAGCTTTGGCTAATATGGTAACGTTGACAGCTCAAGGTGTGGAACAATGGGTGACATCACGATAGATAAGTCCATCGTATTTTTTTTCACCAAGTGTCACTATGTCTGTTTTTGCCGCATCCATGCAACATGCAGTGTGCTCTAAATTATATCTAACAACCCAAAATGGTCTCAGATGTTGCTCTGTTGGCCAATTACATTCATCTCTCTGTGTGTCCCTGATGAGAAGAAGTCCGGGAACAAATTATCTGATTTAAAGATTTTTTTCTGTACCACAGAGTACATCAGGCACAGAGTAATATAGTCCTACAAAGGAGGTAGAATTTGTCTTTAGTGATGCAAAGTTCTCTTGCATGCAGTAATTTGGATTAATATCCATTTCAGGACTTTTTTTTAACATGTTTTTTTTTTTTAAGCCAGAGTGACAGAGTTTCCAGTAATACTAGGGAACAAAGTATGTTGATCTTTCTATTTTCGCCGATGACATCACTAGGAAAACAGTGGGGACAGAGATAAGAGATTAAATAAATAGTGATTACAAACTGGTTTGAAAAGGACATGTCTGCCTGCTGTAGAGGAGTTTTGCTTTGCAGCTTTTCACACGCATAATCTAATCAAAGAAAAAGCAACCTTTCAGCACATGCATGGCTCCTGATGAGGCGATAAGTATTTTGATGACACCACTGGCAAGCACTTTGTAGTCCTGGGCATGATTTGCAATCAACATGTGTAGGAGACAGGATTAAAAACAAGAGCAAGCTATGTTGATAAAACCCAGACAGAAAAGTGCAAGTCCTTGGGGCTATCAGATTCCTTGAAATGAAAAAGCATGATTGGAGATTTGTTTAATACACTGTTGAACACCATGTCACCTAATAACCCCAGCATAGCAGCCATATCAATCCTCTATATGCAAAAATCAAAGTAGTTTATTCAAGACATAAATCATTTTTTTAAAACTGACATACGTGTAAGTGTGTATTAATATATACCTCCATATAACTTCAACTTTTTCATGTAATTTCACCAGAATAGATCAAAATGTGTAGATTGTCTCTGTTTTAAGTTAAACTGGAATATAAGTAGTAAAAGTGAATAGAGCTTTTGTAGTTGTTTAAATGTAATTGACTGAAGTTTAAAGTAATATACCGGGGAACCTTTCCAAAAAAATGGTACTAAAGTATAATAGCTGAGTAAATATACTTTGAGTTTACCATGAAAAGCTAAACTATAAAGGATGATGCAATCTTGTGTTGTGTGATACTATAAATTTTGGTATCGCTCGGATACCAAATACAGGGTGAGTATCGCTGATACCAATACCGATACCGATAGAGCAGGGTGTCATGATTTATGAGATGAATCTTCATCAGTTTCCAAATGATTAACATATGTTAATGATCAATAAATCACTGTGACTTTTACTTTCTACAATAATTAGTTTGCACAAGAAAACACACTTTTAAGCTTTTCATGCATTTGAAACTGGGTGTTTTTGGCACCTTGAAATGTAAATGTGCCTGTCTCTGAAGCGCTTTGGGTCACCTTCTGTTGTTTAAATGTGCTATAAGCAAATAAAACATGAGAAACAGAAAGGTTCAGACAATTTTCACAGTGCATGTTAGAGTTATATTTATATAAAGTATCAACCCTGGCGCTTCAGTATCGATACGATACCGATACCAGCGTTGCTATCTATATTTGGATTGATCTAACCACCTCTAGTTCAATGCTCTACTCTGACTATACCCAATATTAGAATGGTACATCTTTATTAGAAAATTTCAACATAATTTACTATAAATAAGTTTATTTTTACTTGTCCATAAAAAGATTTCCTCCCATAATGCATTACAACCACACTAATAATTAGGTCTTATTCTTAATCATGCAAATTTATATGTACTTTATTGGGTGTTTTTCTGTGTAATAGCAGCACATGGATCTAGTTACATGTGTCCCCCTAAATCCAACTGCCCTTTAGCAGCTACTGAAGAAAGAAATGACATACTGCTGTAGAAGTGACCCACCCTACTGTACCACACTTACATCATGGCCCACAACCCAAGTGTACATGTGGAATTTGTGTGTGTGTGTGTGTGTGTGGGGGGGGGGTCTTCTGAATAAACTCTGCGGAGCTGTAATTGCTTTTGGAAGCAGGGGGAATTCCTTTAAAAGTATAAGAAAAAAAAAAGCAGGGTGGGTAGGTGGTGGTGGGTTTAGTGAGGGGGAGGAGGGTTGGTAGTAGAGGAACCCCTTAATTAAAGGATTGTTCCATGCCAGTGGGCCATCTGTGTGGAAACGCCTGGCAGACGCACACACAGCAGTCATAACATATTTTCTCCAGGGGCTGTAGGCACTTTGGTGATGCATGCATGTGCCAGACGCCTTGACCCGGGCTGCACACTGTACTTAAGGGACTACAGCTGCATCACATGGCAAACATATTCTATAGTATAAAAATATGGGATTTCATTAGTTGTGGAAATATAAATATTACATATGCTACCCTGTCGGGTCTTGTTATTTTTCTTAAACAGACTGCTTCTGATTTTATTTTATTTTTGTCAGTTTGTCAGCTGTGACAGACATTAAAAAAGTTTACATTCTAAAGTGTTTCTCATTTTTGCTTGAATCCTGATTTCCTGATTTGCTCTTGTGCAATGATGCAGTTATTTCCTTCTATGAGCTAACAATCAGGCCTCAGATTTAGATTATAAGTGGGTCACAGACATATTTTATTGTGCTTGCAATATGTCATGTTGTCCAGTCAGATGATCACTTTCAGAGGTCAGCATTTGGCTGTGTGTCTCTTTTCTGACAGGGGACGTAGGTCTTATGCTACCACCTCACCCACTGTGGAAACCTTCGGAAATTCACTGATTGTTAAACTTAAGACCCACTATTTAGAGCAGGAACTCAGGTTTCCAAAGCATATGAGAATTAGCTGGCACTGAGGGAACAAAAATGAACCAAAGGTATTTCAGAACATAAAGTGATGCTTTTTTTATTATGTGTTAAACTTTCCATGACATAAGAACTTTATTCCTCCTTTGAAATGCTGGGAAAATAACAGTGTTTATGATGTGTCAGAGCTTGGAGAGCTGGACTGTATGGATAACAACAGTGAGGGTGTAGAGTTCCTTTAGGGGTTTTCTTATATAATATTAGTGGATAAACAGGATTAGCATTTTAGATATTTAGGTTTAGGATGCTCTATTTTTACCCTCTATGGAAGACTTAAGCTGCCAAAAAATAAATAAATAATAATTGAGAAATTATCAAAAGATAACAAAATACAAAGGTAAATATTAAAAGGAAATATCAACCTATATACGGTTTGAAAAATTAATTAACGCCTATTTTTACATTTTCTATATTTTGTGCTTTTTAATTAAATAACGTACTTTTGTCAGGAAAAAAGCTAACTAATCAAATTCCTAAAAATCATGTTCCTTTTTTTCTTTCCTTTTATTACAGGTTAAAGCTGTTAATTGATCAGGAAAAGGCCTACCAAGAACGCAAAGACGAAGAAAACAACAAAAAGGTGGCAAGCCTCAAGGAGGAGCTGACAAAACTCAAATCGTTTGCATTGATGGTTGTGGATGAACAGCAGCGTCTTACCGAGCAGCTGAATCAACAGACAGCTAAAGTTCAAGAACTGAGTGCCAGTTCTTCACAAGCCCAGGAAGAGCTGAGCTCAGCTAATGCTCGTCTGCAGGAAGAGGAGCAAAAGGTCTGTCGCTTGGAGGCTGAGCTGCGTGACCAAGCCAGTCGATACCATCAGGAACAGGAAGCCATGACTGCCAAATTAACCAGCGAGGATGCCCAAAACAGGCAGCTGCGTCAGAAGCTTTCAGCTCTCAGCAGGCAGCTTGATGAGCTGGAGGAGACCAATAAAACCCTGCGCAGGGCTGAAGAGGAACTGCAAGAGCTGAGAGACAAAATTAGCCGCGGTGAGTGTGGAAACTCTGGCCTCATGTCAGAGCTTGAAGAGTTACGAAAACGGGTACTTGAAATGGAGGGAAAGGATGAAGAGCTGATCAGAATGGAGGACCAATGCAGGGACCTCAACAAAAAACTGGAGAAAGAGGCCAGCCAAAACCGGTGCCTGAAAGCTGAAGTGGACAAACTGAATCAGAGAATCATGGACTTGGAGAAACTAGAGGATGCATTCAGTAAGAGCAAACAAGAATGCAGCTCACTGAAAAGCAACTTGGAGAAAGAGAGGTCGGTGTCAAAGGTTCTGACCAGTGAGTTGGAAGTCCTCAAAGTCAGAGTCAAAGAACTGGAGGCTGCTGAAAGCCAGCTGGGAAAGACAGAGCTGACTCTGAAGGAAGATCTCACCAAGCTAAAGACTCTCACAGTGATGCTGGTGGATGAGAGAAAGGCAATGGCAGAGAAGCTGAAGCAAATGGAGAACAAAGTCCAGAACAGCACAGGCAAACTGCAGGCTGAACAGGACAGAGTTACATCAGTTACAGAGAAGCTTATTGACGAAAGCAAGAAAGCACTGAGATCAAAGGCTGAGCTTGAGGAGAAAATCTGCAGTGTTACAAAGGAAAAGGATGACTTGAAGGCCAGGTTAAGAGCTGAGGAGGAGAAGAGTAACGATTTGGAGTCTAAAATAAGCTTGATGAAGAAAAGATTGCAATCACTTGAGACAATAGAGAGAGAATACCTGAGAAACAAGGCTAAAGAGGAGAATATCAAAACGCCAATTGCTAACCGCTTCCAGCAAGAAGACAACAAAGTAAAAGATTTGACCCAGGAAGTCGAACGCCTCCGACGCAAGTTAAAAGACATGAAAGTGGTGGAAGGCGAATCATTAAAAACAGAGGCGTTTGAATCGCTGGAGAAAAGATTTAACAACGAGCAAGAAAAAGCTAAAGCCTTGATGGAAGAGCTGGAAGTATCTAGAAAAGAGCTTTCAAAGTACCAGCTGGTTGAAAAGAAAGAGTGCAACCAAGAGCACGTCCTTTACAAACGCCTTAAGGAAGAGGAGGCCAAGTCCAGCCATTTGACCAGAGAGGTGGCAGCTCTGAAAGAGAAGATTCATGAATACATGGGAACAGAAGAGTCCATTTGCCGCATGAAAACTGACCACTCGACACTGCAGAGAAAACTGACCCAGCAGGAAGTCAGAAACAAAGAACTGGCCAGAGAAATGGAGACGCTCACTCGAGAGCTGGAAAGATACCGACGGTTCAGCAAAAGCCTTCGCCCAGGAATGAACGGCAGGCGCTTTTCAGACCTGCATGTTTCCACTAAGGAGGTTCAGACAGACCCACTTGATTTCATGTCTCCCAACTGCAAGGGTATGCCACCGCTGGAACGTGCAGTGGTGAACGGCAAGCTGTACGACGAGAACGAACCAGAAGAAAATGCTAATTACAGCAATGAGCTGCAGCTCACCAAATGTAGCCCCTCGATTATCAATAATGTAAATAATCTTAACAACAACCTGAAAAGAGCACGAGGCCCACTCCTTAAGAACAAAGACGCTCCTCATCAGGTCAATGGAAAAATGCACCCGCGGCAGAATGGCAGCCATGTTCAGCCTGGAGACGTCGTGCTGACCCACAGTCCTGGGCAACCTCTGCATATTAAAGTGACACCTGACCACGGACACAACACTGCAACGCTAGAGATCACCAGTCCAACCACAGAAAACACCCAGTCATTCACCAGCACTGCTGTCATACCCACAAGCGGGGGTCCACCCAAACAAAGAATTACCATCATCCAGAATGCATCTATATCCCCTAATGCAAAATCCATTTCCCCAACAGCAAAATCTAAGAGCTCCTCTGTGTCTGATGAGCCATGTTCACCAGATAGGGCCCTGTCACCTTTTACTATGGCTACATACTCCAGAGCGATGACCCCAGACTCCTGTGGCTCTGTAACCCCAGACAGAGCCATGTCACCAATACAAATAGTATCAGTGATGACAGGCACCCCCGACCGCTCCTTATCCACGGAGCCAGTCGAGGTTGTTGGAGGACACGCCGTCTTCCGCGTGACCCCCGAAAGGCAGAACAGCTGGCAGGTCCAGAGGTCCCCCAGCTTGGGGCCCAACGTCATCACCACAGAGGACAACAAAATCCACATTCACTTAGGGAGCCCATTCATTCAGGGCATCAGCACTTCGTCCCAAACGCAGAGTCCATGCCACACGCCTGGACTTCCGGAACAAAGGACTCAGGTGCTTGCAAACTGCAGTTCTCCTACTGTCAAAGCCAACAGCAAAATCACAAGTAGCATCATGATTAAGCCCACCTCCACCCCAATCCAAAGGCCATCACAAATTACAGTAAGTAATGCCTACGACTGACCTGATAACCCCCAAAACCTTCCATCCCATCCTGCCCATAAGATACCTCTTATACCCCAACTCTATACCCTAAAAAACGTCTGATTTGCTTCATTTTTGAGCTTAAACAGTTGAATGTTTTACTTTTCATTTTTGTTGGTTTGCTTGGTTCTGTGTGATAAAGTTCAAACAACTGTGTGCCTGCATGAAAAAAATAAAGCACTAGAACTTGAATTAATCTGACATAACACAAGGTTTTAACTTAAGTGCACTTACTGTATTGTACTCAGTGGCACATTTGCCATGTAGTCAGACTATTCACACTGATGTATCATACCAATTTTTATACTTCATACTCCACATACTGCATTATTATTAAGTTGTTTGCTTTCCTGAGAATTAAAGTGTGCAAAAAGAAGTATGTTTTAGTTTGTCATCCATGCTTGCCGATTTCATTTATTCACTAAATCCAGCATGTTTTGAATTTTTTCTTTTTAAAAATACATATAATGTGGGAATATGCCAATAGATTAAAATCAGCTCTTTGATTTGATTTGTGCTGCATGCACTGTAACGTTTTAACACTTAAAGACTTGAATCCAGTGAGTCAAAGTCAAAATGTCTGCAGATCACTTTCCGTTAGACTCAAGTGGAAGATTTTTCAGAATAAAAAACACAGTGCTTATGTTTGACCAGATGACACAAACGCAAAGTCAAAAACCCCTCAGGGATTCTCACATGGTTGAGTTAAAATCATAAGCTGATGTCATAGTTTCTTCTTCGGGACACAGAAACCCAGTAACTGAGAAAGAAAACCACAGTTGTGTGAACTTGGGAGTTCTCTTAAATGACATAATGGAAACTCTGCTTAAAACCTTTAAACCTTAGTGCAGCACACCGTAAAGCTGCTGTGGAAGGTGAGTCTTGTACTTTTAAAAATGCAACAGCCGCAGTTGTTCTTCAGCAGTGGTTTTTCAAACATAACTGAAACAATCTTACATATTCACTGAACCATGAAAACTTTTAGCATCAATCGTGTATGCAGCACTGCAAAGGGTACCTGCTGGATTACATCAGTGATTTCAAACCAGGGTCAACAGCACAAGAAAGCCTGCGGGTGTATGTGCAGAGACAATGGATTACGTGGGAAGACTGAATGCACCTGAATAGGTATGAATAGAAGCATTAAAACTCATATGACCGTAAAGGATAAACAGTACAAACAGAAACCCAAAAGCAATAAATACATCATATACAGATGAGGATTAGGTCCACTGAGAAAAAAAATGTAGGGAGTCATGACTTTTCTTTTTCTCTGAAAAAACACAACACAAAACTTTATATATAGTTTTAATTATAGATGAATATAAAAGGGACATAAATGTGAACAAATACTTCACATATAAAGATCAATACTCTGCATCTAATTGGAGCTGTAGCCTAAAGTAATGGCTTATTGTTACTAATAAGCTAACTATAACTCCTAAATGGTCAGATGAAAGCAGTGGCTAACGGTAAACATAGCTGACACTCAGATGAAACTGGCCTAAACAATGATAGTTCAACTGGCTGAAAACTTATTTTAACAACATACATTTTTATATAATTAAATGTGAAAACAAGATATGTTTAAACTCGATTTAAATGAATAGATCTCAATAGATGATGATGTGATGCTGGCTTGAAAAAGGTTGGGAACATTTCAATCTCACATGAGGGTCAGAGTAAAGAGAAGATGATGGAAAAGGGCAGAATGAGAAGGAGACGGAAGACCCTTGTGGCAGTCCTTACAGGGAGCAGTTGAAAGAAGATGTAAAGTACAATTCTGAAAAAAATCTAAAAAAAGAAATCTGGAAAATTATCTACTGCAAATTTAGGGTAAACTATGACGAGCAATGTTTTTTTTTTTTTTTAAAGATTACAACAATACAAAAACTTTACATAATAACAGTCTAAGTTGTCCGACATAGTGCAAAAGATATAGTAATATAATCATAACTTATACATATTAAAACTATTTTAATATTCTCTTAAGTAGTAAAGAAAAACAAACAAAAAAATAAAATAAAAAAAAGACCACAGTATGTCTAGGTTATCTGAGGTAGTCCTGTGCTTAGAAGTTGGTATGGCTGCCCATACCAGGAGGTAAACTTTTCTCAGACTTAATCTGGGACTGTAAGAGAAACAACAGTTTTTAGACACAAACAATAGCATTATCTTACTAAGTTAACATCTGCCTATATATGTTACAAATGGGCAGGACTGAAAATATAGCTCTAACTGCTAGCCGCTACTCTCTGATCCTCACAGCTAATGTGGCTATTAGGCAACTGCTAATAGTTAAACAGGTAATGCTAACATGCCATTGACCAGGTTAACGTTTAGGATAATTGTTAAATACTTCAACATCGTTGAACAAAATTACTTATAAAGAGCCAGATTAACTAAACGGGGTAACTAGATTGTTAGTGCAAAGTGTCTTTAGTTTTAGTTTTATAAAAGTTGTGCTGTGTTCAAAATACAGGCGCAGGTATTTAATTTCAATATGAAGCACAAAAAAATTGAATAAAAAATAAAAGACATCCTTTTTGTTAGTATTCAATATCGGCACAATTAGCGGTAAATTACGGATCACAGTCCAATTTAAATATTCTCCTCCTTATACTTTGTCTGTCACAAAAATCTGTGAGTTTACACCTCATACCTTCTCATGGTGCTCTTGTTGGAAATACCAACACATCACTTGTTTGTTTTTTTTTACCTAAAACCCAGTTTGCACTGGTTCAGTGTTTTCATGAATCTGGCCCAAAAATGTTCAGTGAACAAAAACTACTGTAGCTGCTCCTGAGTGGAGGCCCTTTGTTGTGCCTACCTGTATGCAGCGGTGTTGTATGAAGTTGGGTGTGAACTGTAGGAGGTGAAGACAGCACTGCTGCTCACTACTTTGAGAGGAAGACGCACCCACCTCTAAGCACTGGGACCAGAGGGCACTGCACTAAAAGTGGACTATGTTCATCCAAACATGCGGCGTGACAAAGAAAATCCTAAAACTTTTAAAGTGGTGGAAATAGAGGGAAAAAAAAATGCCTTTATTTCCCAATGTTATGAGCATAGCAACTGAATAATGCACTCCAGGAAACATACTGTAAACATCACAAAACCCCTTCAGAAAACCTGATACTGTGTTTGGGTCACAGGAACACAAACGTATTCGTTGAAAGTTCTTTTTACCGAGCGTGCCTTTGACTGGGTAGAAAACCAAAACGTTTATTTTCTTTTCTCCCATGAATCACGTCCTTTGAGATGAGTCATCTGTATAGCCTGCAAATGTTTTCTATGTATATGCATTCTTCCACATGGACTGAAAATGTTACCTCGTACGTGCGTTTCACTTCACGTTAAATCTGTACCAAAGGTCAGAACTGGATGGTCGGGGAGGGGAGGTTGATTGAAAGGCAAGAATGAAAGGATGCAAGAGGAAAAGGTAATTCATTTCATGTCTTAAGGAAAAGATAATGAACGCCTCAGATGGGCTTTCCTCATCGCAGTGGCATTTTATGTACGCATGAACCTAAAACTAGAATTACATCATACGATTGGCTTGTTTAAAATCAAACACACACAAAGAATCGTAATTATTTTACTCTGTATTTCCAGCTGGATCAAAGCCACCAGATCCATACTTTAATTGTTAGGTGATTCACACCTTTGTTAACAAGTAGGGCAACAAATTAAGTGTTGTAAGAGGTAGAAAGACAAATTTGAGAAAGTTCATTGCTCTTCTTTCCATCCCTGAGCCTTCCTCTTTACCCAAAGTCTTACATTTTACCAATAACCATTAAAAACTAATACACTTTAATGAATTACAAACTCATACTTTGATTTTTCATGGAGCGAGGCAAGTGCTGCAGGAAAACTGTTGAACCTGACCCAAAGGCAGACGAGCTGGTGTGGCAACGAGGCGATGATTAAATCAAGCATTAAATCCAATGAGTGAGAAGGAGCGCAGCTGTGGAAACCAGATCCAAAGCTCGCCTGGGTGTGATGAAACGATGCAGGGGCTAAACAAGATGCTATTCATTAGACCTCTCCTTGAGAAAAGCATCCAGCAGCTGGGATTACTGTCTGCGACCTTAATTACCCCCTGACTCACTTTAAACTTATTCGATTCATAAAACTCATCTGGTTCAGCCAAGGAAGACAGATCTGTGCACGGTATCCCAGCCAGACTGGGAGAATGAGTATCATGTGACACACTGGAAGGCTATTTCATTTAAAAGCCTGCAGCAATGCTCCCTTCTGCTGGGCGAGAGCGAAGCTGTAATCACACTAAGCTCACAATGATACTGCTGATTAAGAGCAGAGTTGTTCAGGGGTGAAAGAAAACATCAAAAATGCCAGACATCCTGATGTGACTTTTGAACAATCAGCTACTGATATCAATCAGCCAGGGACAGGAAAATTGAACGATTACCACGGCGCGAACAAAGAGAGCAGATCTCCGTGCTTTAGCCCACCTTGACCCTTAATAAACAGCAGTACTGGGGTTTTGTCTAAACAAAAGGCTTCGTGAGTGTGAGAGTGCAGACATTGTGAAAGCAAGCCTCTCTCCCACCGCAACGCAAGCACCAAAACAAACCTCGTGTTTGGTTGCCACAGAAACAGCTGTGCCGGTGCAGAGTGTGGGGCAGAGGAGGAAGTACTCAGCTGAACTCCTGCTGTACTGCTGATATATGAGAGGACAAAGCCGCACATTAAGGTCTCTCTCCATGTAAAATCAACAGCACTCCCATGACGTGGGTCAGATTTTCTGGACCATTAGCTCCGCCGAAGCATGAGGCCCTACTTATTCTGAAATTTATACCCCCGTATGAATATTTAAGGCTGTAGTTCACTGAATATTTCTTAATTCTCTAAACCTCACGAGCGCTTCTCCTAACAGCAAGAGGTTTGGAGCTCGGCAGGGAATAATATCAGTGAAGTGATGAAACTCGTGGAAATACTGAAAACTTTCACTGGGCTGGAGAAAAGGATACCAGATCGATGACACTTTCATACAAAGAGACGGTTTCGGTTTTTATTTCTGACTCCAGTGAACTCCAGATAAAAAAAGTTAAGAGGCCTGGACTGAAAAGGGCTTTTGAAACTTTTTTTTTGCTAGAGATATCTTAAAATGCTTTCCTAATATCAATTCTGTTTTAGGGATGTTTGATGTAAAGTACAAAGACATTTTTTTGCAGTACCAATCAGCTTTTGAAAAATGAGGAAAATGAAGAATAAAGCTGTGAAAAGATTAAACTCAGCCGTGTGTAAAAGTCCTGAAGCATCTCTCATTTCTTTATATTTTACTAAGAAAATGGGAAATACGTGCAGTGGTTTATTTAAATGAGCCAGTACACATGGAAATACAGTATATGAGGCAAAAATTAGCTTTTTACAATTCTAACAAGCCTGAAAGTCAATATTTGTCGTTATTTAACCCCCTTTATTCTTCAGCCCAGTCTGAACTCTCTTAGGCAGCTTTCTTGTCATTTGTTTAAGTAGTCTTCAGGAATAGTTCTCCAGGCTTCTTGAAGGACATCCAAAGCTCTTTATTGGATGTTTGTTCTGTTCTCTGTCAACACGATGCCACACTGCTTCGATAATGTTGATGTCCGGGCCCTGGGGAGGCTAATACACCAGCTTTTTTGCCGTGTTTCCCTTCCTTAAGAATGGCGTCTTAATAGACACTTTCACTGATACTATTTCCTGGCTAATAGCTCTTTGGGAATCCACTCGTTGGTGCGAAGATAGTATTTTATGTCTGTCAAACATGATCATAGATCAACATTTAAGTGGCTTAACAAAAAAAAAAAAAAAGCATTTGTCTGAAAATGGGTGCAAGAACTGTATGGCGTTATTTTTGTGCCACGATTCTGAGCGCACGTAAAAAAAAGTTTGCAGGTGCAAGTGTTGTATTTTGAGGAGAAATTTATTTTTGAGCAAAGAAAAGCTGAATTTGAGTGAACAAAACATTGCTGCGTGCAAAAAATGTATTTCCGCGTTTGCTATTATCCACCCACACATACAATAGCAGCCCCCCTCGCTCAGTTTTCGCATTTGCGCTCACTCACAATGTGTTGCTCGCGCTTTCAACATTTCTGCCCGTGCGTGCTCAACTCGTTCTGTACACCGTTATATTTGTGCCACAAAACCAGCCAATCACAGACTTGGATGCAAAAAAATCTGATTGGCTGTTCTGGTCTCCAATCAGCTCGAAATGACGAAATGCAATATCCCAGAATCCATTTCATCCAAAACTCAAACGAGGCAGTGGCAGAGGAACGCAGAGTGGCAAGGTTTGAAATATTACTCTTTCTGGGTCACAAAATAAACTTTTAAGATATTTTCATGCGAGAATGTTGCTGTGTAAACTTCTAATACCTGCTCGATTCATCAAGACATCACATATTTGCATAAGTGCTCTGACGTTTTCGGAGATGCCTGTTACCCACCAGCTGACCGCTTGGGAACTCGGGTTAAACATAATATATAAAGCTGGACTGACAAAAAAATCACAGACTACACCACCAGGTATTATAGGAAAAACCATAAAGCTGTTGTCACAGTGATGTACACTGTCTTGTTGGTACAGTGGGGCAAAAAAGTATTTAGTCAGCCACCGATTGTGCAAGTTCCCCCACTTAAAATGATGACAGAGGTCAGTAATTTGCACCAGAGGTACACTTCAACTGTGAGAGACAGAATGTGGAAAAAAAAATCCATGAATTCACATGGTAGGATTTGTAAAGAATTTATTCGTAAATTAGGGTGGAAAATAAGTATTTGGTCACCTCAAACAAGGAAAATCTCTGGCTCTCACAGACCTGTAACGTCTTCTGTAAGAAGCTTTTCTGTCCCCCACTCGTTACCTGTATGAATGGCACCTGTTTGAACTCATCATCTGTATAAAAGACACCTGTCCACAGCCTCAAACAGTCAGACTCCAAACTCCGCCATGGCCAAGACCAAAGAGCTTTCGAAGGACACCAGGAAAAGTATTGTAGACCTGCACCAGACTGGGAAGAGTGAATCTACAATAGGCAAGCAGCTTGGTGTGAAAAAATCAACTGTGGGAGCAATCATCAGAAAATGGAAGACATACAAGACCACTGATAATCTCCCTCGATCTGGGGCTCCACGCAAGATCTCATCCCGTGGGGTCAAAATGATCATGAGAACGGTGAGCAAAGATCCCAGAACCACACGGGGGGACCTGGTGAATGACCTGCAGAGAGCTGGGACCAAAGTAACAAAGGTCACCATCAGTAACACACTACAACGGCAGGGAATCAAATCCCGCAGTGCCAGACGTGTTCCGCTGCTGAAGCCAGTGCATGTCCAGGCCCGTCTGAAGTTTGCCAGAGAGCACATGGATGATACAGCAGAGGATTGGGAAAATGTCATGTGGTCAGATGAAACCAAAGTAGAACTTTTTGGTAAAAACTCAACTCGTCGTGTTTGGAGGAAGAAGAATACTGAGTTGCATCCCAAGAACACCATACCTACTGTGAAGCATGGGGGTGGAAACATCATGCTATGGGGCTGTTTTTGTGCCAAGGGGACAGGACGACTGATCCGTGTTAAGGACAGAATGAATGGGGCCATGTATCGTGAGATTTTGAGCCAAAACCTCCTTCCATCAGTGAGAACTTTGAAGATGAAATGAGGCTGGGTCTTCCAACATGACAATGATCCAAAACACACCGCCCGGGCAACAAAGGAGTGGCTCCGTAAGAAGCATTTGAAAGTCCTGGAGTGGCCTAGCCAGTCTCCAGACCTCAACCCCATAGAAAATCTGTGGCGGGAGTTGAAAGTCCGTGTTGCTCGGCGACAGCCCCAAAACATCACTGCTCTCGAGAAGATCTGCATGGAGGAATGGGCCAAAATACCAGCTACTGTGTGTGCAAACCTGGTAAAGACCTATAGTAAACGTTTGACCTCTGTTATTGCCAACAAAGGTTATGTTACAAAGTATTGAGTTGTATTTTTGTTATTGACCAAATACTTATTTTCCACCCTGATTTACAAATAAATTCTTTACAAATCCTACCATGTGGATTCATGGATTTTTTTTTTTTCACATTCTGTCTCTCACAGTTGAAGTGTACCTCTGGTGCAAATTACTGACCTCTGTCATCATTTTAGGTGGGGGAACTTGCACAATCGGTGGCTGACTAAATACTTTTTTGCCCCACTGTATATATGTATGATTTGTATCACCTTCATGTTTCCAAACCGACACCATGACCAGCAGCTTTTACAGCTGTGGCTCCAGCAAACATCAGCTGATACTAGAAATTAATATTAAATAAATTCTAACAACAGCTGATCCAGCTTAAACATGCTGCTGTTGTTTAGCGCGACATCCGCTGGTTTCCTGTTTCTGGCACAAAGGAGGAGATAAACAAACAAGAGAGACGATCAGCTGATCATTGATCAGTTTCATGACTGAAGTAGCAACAGGAGAGGGAGGGAGAGAGAATGAGGGGAGAAGAGGCAGCTGTGCAACGTAAAGACAGAATAACTCCAGCTTTGTGTCTTTTTTTCATTCTAGCTGAAGTCCGGGACTAATCACGTTCCTTTTACCCTCAATACGGATGTATTGTAATTGGTCCAGCCCAGAGTTGATCATGACCAATTGGCTAATCCACCACCTTTCATTGTTTAAATCGTTACAAAAACAAATAAACATAAAAATGAAAAATCACCATCGGCCCCCCTGGCAAATGTCCGGTATGCCCAATGGCCAGTCCAGCTATGCGGTCAGCTGGTGGGTAACAGGCATCTCCGAAAACGTCAGAGCACTTATGCAAATATGTGATGTCTTGATGAATCGAGCAGGTATTAGAAGTTTACACAGCAACATTCTCGCATGAAAATATCTTAAAAGTTTATTTTGTGACCCAGAAAGAGTAATATTTCAAACTCTGCCACTCTGTGTTCCTCTGCCACTGCCTCGTTTGAGTTTTGGATGAAATGGATTCTGGGATATTGCATTTCATCATTTCGAGCTGATTGGAGACCAGAACAGCCAATCAGATTTTTTTGCATCCAAGTCTGTGATTGGCTGGTTTTGTGGCACAAATATAACGGTGTACAGAAAGAGTTGAGCACGCACGGGCAGAAATGTTGAAAGCGCAAGCAACACATTGCGAACGAGCGCAAATGCGAAAACTGAGCGAGAGGGGCTGCTATTGTGTGTGTGTGTGGATAATAGCAAACACTGAAATACATTTTTTGCACGCAGGAATGAATTTTGTTCACTCAAATTCAGCTTTTCTTTGCTCAAAATAAATTTCTCCTCAAAATACAACACTTGCACCTGCAAACTTTTTTTTTACTTGCGCTCAAATTTTTTTTACGTGCGCTCAGAATAGTGGCACAAAAATAACGCCATAGAACTGGACTTAAAATGAATACAAACAAAGCAGAAAGAAAAACTTTGAAAGACTTTGAAACCCATTCAGAAAGCCTGGAGAGCCATACAACCAAGTCTGGCTTCTTGGAGGCAAAATACAAAGAAATGAGGGCTGGCTCGAGACTTGCACAGCACTGTGTGTGCCATTTTTGTTTGTTGATTACTCTAAAGAAGATAACCACTTGCTGACTATCACCACATAGGGATTCAGTCACTGTTTAATGGATAAGAGGATCGCACCATGATTGGTGAGATCTTCTTATGTTGTCCTGAGCTGAGTGTTTACAAAAAGAACATCATGCAGCATCAAATAAGACTTGAAACTAGCCATTCAGGTGGAAAATGCATACTAAAGTGACCCAAGTGAGGCGTTGGGTCTCCTTGTCTCTACAGTCAGACCTTCTGCCACCAGAGGACTCTGCCCCTGCTGGACATTAGAAGCAATGCAGATTTAAAGCACTGGCTTAATCCATCTTTCTTATCCAGTCTACTGAGCATAAAAACTACACATTTAAACAAGTGCATTAGATGACAGCAGTGTTTATCTAAATCAGTGTATCCGTTTCTTGAAATGCCAAATGCTAAATAAACATGCTACAAATACATTTACAGAGTATGCCATCTGTGGCTGAGGTTCCTCATAACTGTGGAAACACCTTATCACTGTACTGTAAACAGGACATAGTTTCTACTGTGCAAGGACCGATCCAAAAGTGATGCACCCCAGTGTGCTGCCCTGCTGCTCTGCATGTAAACATGCTCATTAAAAGTGATTGCACAGTAAGTGGAGCAGTAAGTTGTTTAAGAAAACGCGAAATGCGATGTGTCTCATGAGATGCCCTCGTATGAGGACTGTGATATAAAAGCACTGGTTTCTAAGCACAAGTTACACTGTTGGTATCATTACCAGGATGAAGTGGAACTATATCGGGGCCATTAGCAGTTTGCAGCAAAGTTTTTTTTTTCATTTAATCATCAAATCATTCTCAAAATACAGTGGGGCAAAAAAGTATTTAGTCAGCCACCGATTGTGCAAGTTCCCCCACTTAAAATGATGACAGAGGTCAGTAATTTGCACCAGAGGTACACTTCAACTGTGAGAGACAGAATGTGGAAAAAAAAATCCATGAATTCACATGGTAGAATTTGTAAAGAATTTATTTGTAAATTAGGGTGGAAAATAAGTATTTGGTCACCTCAAACAAGGAAAATCTCTGGCTCTCACAGACCTGTAACGTCTTCTGTAAGAAGCTTTTCTGTCCCCCACTCGTTACCTGTATGAATGGCACCTGTTTGAACTCATCATCTGTATAAAAGACACCTGTCCACAGCCTCAAACAGTCAGACTCCAAACTCCGCCATGGCCAAGACCAAAGAGCTTTCGAAGGACACCAGGAAAAGTATTGTAGACCTGCACCAGACTGGGAAGAGTGAATCTACAATAGGCAAGCAGCTTGGTGTGAAAAAATCAACTGTGGGAGCAATCATCAGAAAATGGAAGACATACAAGACCACTGATAATCTCCCTCGATCTGGGGCTCCACGCAAGATCTCATCCCGTGGGGTCAAAATGATCATGAGAACGGTGAGCAAAGATCCCAGAACCACACGGGGGGACCTGGTGAATGACCTGCAGAGAGCTGGGACCAAAGTAACAAAGGTCACCATCAGTAACACACTACAACGGCAGGGAATCAAATCCCGCAGTGCCAGACGTGTTCCGCTGCTGAAGCCAGTGCATGTCCAGGCCCGTCTGAAGTTTGCCAGAGAGCACATGGATGATACAGCAGAGGATTGGGAGAATGTCATGTGGTCAGATGAAACCAAAGTAGGACTTTTTGGTAAAAACTCAACTCGTCGTGTTTGGAGGAAGAAGAATACTGAGTTGCATCCCAAGAACACCATACCTACTGTGAAGCATGGGGGTGGAAACATCATGCTATGGGGCTGTTTTTGTGCCAAGGGGACAGGACGACTGATCCGTGTTAAGGACAGAATGAATGGGGCCATGTATCGTGAGATTTTGAGCCAAAACCTCCTTCCATCAGTGAGAACTTTGAAGATGAAACGAGGCTGGGTCTTCCAACATGACAATGATCCAAAACACACCGCCCGGGCAACAAAGGAGTGGCTCCGTAAGAAGCATTTGAAAGTCCTGGAGTGGCCTAGCCAGTCTCCAGACCTCAACCCCATAGAAAATCTGTGGCGGGAGTTGAAAGTCCGTGTTGCTCGGCGACAGCCCCAAAACATCACTGCTCTCGAGAAGATCTGCATGGAGGAATGGGCCAAAATACCAGCTACTGTGTGTGCAAACCTGGTAAAGACCTATAGTAAACGTTTGACCTCTGTTATTGCCAACAAAGGTTATGTTACAAAGTATTGAGTTGTATTTTTGTTATTGACCAAATACTTATTTTCCACCCTCATTTACAAATAAATTCTTTACAAATCCTACCATGTGAATTCATGGATTTTTTTTTTTCACATTCTGTCTCTCACAGTTGAAGTGTACCTCTGGTGCAAATTACTGACCTCTGTCATCATTTTAGGTGGGGGAACTTGCACAATCGGTGGCTGACTAAATACTTTTTTGCCCCACTGTACCTGTTACCATTTATTTGATTAACTGCTGGACTTAACAGCTTTCACCATACTTGTAGTTTTCTTCAGAAGAAGCACTGATGTGTATTAAAGTTTGCACAAAACTGTCTAAATATATCATTAAACATATTGTGATATTGCTGAAAGGATGTTTAATGCATTTTAAAAATAGTAGAAACCTTTTCCTTTACTGAAAATTGCTCTATTTCATGGCAAGTTACTATATTTTTAAGCTACAAGCACAAAATACTGCAGTCATGCAGCAAAAGTTTGGCAGTGTGTCCATAAAATGTGATGTGATATCCTCTAGTGGTCATTATGAGTATTACAGTCAGTGTTTGCTGAGCTCATGGGCACAGTTCAGCCAGAAAAGAAGTAAAGCCTTCAAACACACCTCTTTTTCATGCAGTCATCTACTGTATTCACTTCTTTCCTCATTGTCGTTGCTATAAGTCATAATGGAGAAATCTGTCATTGTTCCCTCAGCAGATACCTCTAGAAGCATTCCGACGTCCAGGACCGACAAGAATCCCCAAACCGAAGGGCTTCTGCTCCCAGAAAGGGACAAACAGCACAGCAGGAAACCTGGGACTGCAGTGCAAGAGTCAGCCGCCACAGACTCACGTACCTGGTGGGAAAGAGCAGGCCTCACACACAGCTGCATCGCACAACAACAACCCAAATCTAGCAAACCGGAGACTGTGAAATCAATCATTTCTCTTCAGGAGGAAAGCTTTCAGTATGTCGACGCCAAAAACATACCCGTAGTTAGCTGATATATTAAACAGGATAACAATCATTTTAAACTGATGAAGACTTTAAGAGAAGATCCATCATGACCCATGATTCATCTGTGGTGCTTTCAAGACTGCAAAACTGCAACTGTTCAGCGTGTGCACTGCAAAAACTAACAAGTCACAGGAAGTACATTAAATGTGGATTCATTTAATTATTCACTGATTACAAACCAGTAAATAACTTTTTCTGTCAGATTTATGTGGGGAAGCCACTGTGAGAATTAAAAAAAAAAAAAAGAAGCGTAACATTAGATCAGCAAGCGTGTTATATGTTGTTTAATGAAATATTTATTTGTATTGTGACTATTTTGGTTCCTCTTTGCTTACTTTTTATCTGTTGTCGGATACAGATGATGAAACAGCCTTTTATTCATTTCGCAGGATAGAACATGTTTGTATTTTTTAAGTGACAATAATGTACATACTGTAGGTATATAACTGTTGTAATGCAGCTCATTCATAGTGATTATGTGTAAATTGTGACATTTGTGGGGGTTTTTTGGTTATCAATAAAAATCTTTTTATACCTTGAACTCGAGAAATGTTTCCTATGTGACTAAAAAGAAAATCTTATCGACTGAGAGCATAAAGGAGAAACTGACAAAGCCAGTAAACATTATAGTGCGATAAGCCCAGATCATATGGATACTTAATAAAAGCTAGCGTTTGTGACCCGTGGTAGGTACCTATTTAAAATAGGACAGAGCCGTAGGCGCACAGTCAGTTTAAAAGAGTTTAATTTTTAATACAAAATAAAAGAAACGGTGTAACAGCAGCACCTAAAAACAATTAAAACGTTACCTTATTAAAAACGATAAAACTGTACGATTGCCCGTGAGACAGGACAAGCGCTGCGGGGAACAGTTTAAAAACAAATCGACATAGCACACAGGTTAAAAATGGACGGCAACTCACACATGACCCCAAATGGGTAAAACACTATAGAAAAAAAGGCAAATCTTCAGCGCCGTCTTCACTCGGGCCCCCCGCTGTGCATGCAAAAGCGGGGAGGCAAAAAAAGGATTTGTTTTCCCTGCAGCGCCTTCACCGCCTGCGAATCAATATCTGTGGTGCCTACTGATACAGAAAAAAGTAAAACAAAAAAACAAAACCATCGACAGCCGCAGCAGTCAGTCCGTCGACTTACACCAGTTTAAAACAAATTAAAACACACTGATGTGTCGGGTCCTTTGCCCGCAGCCAGAAATCCACCTGGCAAAGCAGCAGCTCGGTACTCTGTGAATAAAAGGCAGGAGATCACTAGCTGGACAATAAAACACAGGAATATTCCTCCACTGAATTGGTTTTGTTACCTGTCCATAAGTTCGTGTCACACCCTAATAAATGTGGGTCAGTGGCGATGAAGTCCACTATACCGTTCTCACGGGAGCAATGTTTCCCACCTACAAGGGTGCAAATAACTGTAAACCTCTGCCAACAGCCAGAGCTCAAGTGGTACATTTTTGTGTAACCTACCGTTCTAAAAGAACTTTAGGGGAGGACGCGTATCAGACTTTCATAGTTAAGAAACACCAACTTGCCCAACTCGGACCAAGCACTCGCAGCTTCAGGTTTGCAAAGGAATACCCAATTGCCCACACCTGCGCTTATGAAAGGAGCGAAGACCAGCTCCGCCCACCAGGGGCGGTCCCAAGTCTCCAGGTCTCACCTGTCACACTTAGAAAAAGAAATTGAATGTTGCCTTACTGTGGTCATTTTAACTCACGCAAAACTGCAAAAGCAGCTTTGCGTGATACCTTCAGTATATCCATTGTGCAGCAGGAGCAACAGTTTTTCCATGCATACACCATATAGATATTTCACTACAAGACAAGAGTGGATCAGAGAAGATTGTAACACACATACATACGTCAAAATTTTAAAATCTAGAGAAATGATGTGGAAGATTTTCGGGAAATAGCAATTTTGTATTATTAATTGGTCGACGTTCAGCAGCTCGCACAATTTGGGGCTTACGTTTAATTAATTGTGACGCAGTACAGAAAAGTTGGCAAAAGATGCAGACTGTGAACACTGGCTGCATACAAAAACAGCCAAGCAAGGACACAAGAAAGAACAGCCAGACTTTGCAGTATTGTCAATGAGAGCACGACTGATATAGAATTTTTACGACCGATACTGGTACCGATATTAGGTGATATTACAAATCTGATACATTGATCGACATTTTTTTTCCATTCAAACACACAAATCATAAACAGATTTGTCTAACATTTCCTATGAGTAATTATTTGAGTAGTTACTAAGATAATATAATAACACTGCTTAAATATCGACTCCCTTACTGTCTGCTCAGATTGGCTGGTTGTTGTTTGAAGCATTTAAAACACGTGTTGCAAACAGGAAAGTTGCAGAATGCTCTATGAACATGTGTTTGAATAAGTAAATAAGTGCTCAAACAGAGTAGAAAAGCGCTCCACAAGTAGTGGTCCATTTTCCATAAATGAAGACAATATAATGGCAGGTCGCTAATATCGGCCTCTGTTTCTGTTGTTTGTTATCTTACCTGTTGTCTTCTACAAACAATGTCCAGAAAAGCTTATTCAAGAGTTTCTGAAACAAAAATTGCAAATAAACCTTTATGTCTTTAGCCTATTGCGTTAAGGCTGTTTGGATGATTTCTTATAGTTTTTATTGGAAGTTTAATCATTTACAAATGTGCTAGAAAGGACTGTTTATCAGTTTCCCCCATTAATAAAAGTATCTTTGATACAGAATTTAATACAAAATAAAGAAATACTGATTAACAAAATCAGTTTTTTGCATGTTACTCTGCATGTTTTGAAATTTTAGGAACATAAGAAAGGGGAAAAAAATGAAACTTTTGGACTGTGGTTTTTTTCATGCTGTATTACATTTATTACACCAAAAAACAAGACTTAGAGCACCACTGTTCTTTATCAGACCTTTCTCATATCACAAAAAACTACCAGAAATACATCAGTTGAGGCAACAGCCTACTTTACATTTTCCAGACAGTTACCTGTGTTTTTCTCACACCAGTCAGAGATTACACAGACTTTGAACCTGGGAGCTGGCAGGATGAAGTCTGCTTAACATCTGATCTGACTCAACATACAGCTCTGCTTGGTATTGCTAAGAAAAGGTCAAGACAGCATGTGAAACTGTGTGAAAATGTCTAATGTCTAATGAATAACTGTATCGCTAAATGGAGTATAAGGATGTTGTAAACTCAATTCAATTTTATTTATATAGCGCCAAATCACAACAAATGTCGCCTCAACAACCCAACAATCATATGACCCCTACATATTCACACTTAACTACGACATTAAAATAGAATTTCCTTCATAAATTTTAGTTTCCAAAAACCTTTTGACATAAAAACAGTCAAACAGTCTTTTTCCAAACCTCGCTGTCACTGATGTCCTGCCAAAGCACACTCTATAGCTGAACGCAGCACAGATAGGAAGTGCCGTCTCTCTTCTCCTCTCTGTGTGGCACAGACCCAGGAGTGGCAGGGACCCTCAAGGACAAAGGCATGGCTCACATCTACAGAGAAATACATGAATAAAGTTGTAAGCTTTAGAATTAAAGGTGCTTATTTTACCCACTAGAGGTCAGCAAACACTGAAAAACTCACAGCGTGTGTGCCTGATCTCTCTCACAGACAGGCTGGTGAGAGCCACAGAGGCCAGAAATGTGTGCGTGCTCTGGTGAGCCAGCATGAAAGGTGTGTGCCGCACATTTTGCCGAGTCAACACCAAAGCATTGTTGAGCAGGAAGAGGCCCACATCACAGACGTGCTCATAGGTCCTACGGCAAAGGATTAGTTCAAAAACATTTGGTAGCACTTTATAATACGGCCTGCGACTAAGGGTGTAATTCCCCTGTAATAAAATGGAATTTCAAAGTATTTTATCTCAAATTAAAATGTAATTATACTGTGTACTGTAAGTAAATGTAAGTACTGTGCAAGTAATTTCAGGTAGTGTGCAATGTCATGGCAATTTTGCAAAAAAACAAACACTATTTCCCAACTTGCAACTTTCAGTTCAGTGGACGTACTATGGAGTGTATTAAACCTGTCTTTTGTTTTTACATCTTTATTTTTTTCTTTATTTAATAGCAAAGGATTAATAGCAAAGTTATTCTTTTTGGGGGTAGGGACAAATAAGTAAATACTTCAGCCTACTCCTTTTCAAACAAATAATGGAATGATATTTTGTAATGATTGTGAAGGCACATGTTTGAAATGTTTGAAATAAAAATGAACTGAACTGAACTGAATTCTGTTCCCATTCAAACCGTGCAATATAACCCAACAGTATTTCATCGAATGTTTGTTTCATCTCCCCATAATATCCTGCTACTCTCTTTTCAATTGCACAATACTATGTCACTTTTAGAATCACCTGCACTGATAGCTAAGATATTTATTTTTCAGGATATAGTTATATTGTTACTACGTTAGAGTTAATTGATATTATATTTTGCACTATCCTACTGTATACTACTATTCTTATTGTATATGTTATTCCTCTGTTCTCTGTCTCTCTTGCTGCATTGAGCATGTGTATGACAAAAGAATTTCCCTCAGGTTAAATAAAGTTCTTCTTATCTTATCTTATCTTATCTTATAATGGAGCCAAGTATAACCTTTTTTTTCTCTTTCACAATCACTGTTCAAACACAACTTTTAAAGGAAGTGTCTTGTTTCATGTAAAATACCAGGAAGTTAGGCAAGATTAAGCTACCACATAATATAGTCCGCACCCAGAAAAGTGCAGCGTAGTTAGCTTGAAAGACAGGGAGATGTTGGGTTTTTTCACAAAATTAACAAAACATTAAACAGTACTTAAAATTACTTACAATGCAATTCTTCTTTCTTTCCCGTAAATACATGAAGTTATGTAATATTTAAAATACTTAATTAAAATTACTTACAGTCTGCTTAAATTTGAAATTCCATTTAATTACAAAAGAATTACACCCTCAGTTGTGGGCCGTATTAAAAAGTGTTACTAAGCATTTGAATGAAACAGACAAAGTACATACGCATGCAAAGTTACATAAAGAAGAACATTATTATACTGCAAATATACACATGGTTACAAAATAGTCTGAATCTGAGCACGTAGCATCGTGAACATTGAAGAATGTAAAAATATTAGTCATACATCTGCTGTCTGAAAGAAAATTGGTGTTTTTACTTGAGAGAATCTGGTATCTGCTCATCAGGGCTCCTGTGCAGAGCAGCATCCTGAGTCATTATTAGTTGCCTGTTTTCTTCACTGAGGTTCTACACGCACACACACACACACACACACAAATATATGGTTTTGAGCATATATGATAAATTATTAAAGAGTTAGAGGCATGAAGAGAGAGGAAGAGCTATATGTGTTTTTTGTATTTTTTACCGGACAGCCTTGAATCTGTCGCTGCGTTTCCTCTATCAGTCTGTCTGCCTCTGAGGTGCGCTTTAACTGAACACAACAAAGTACATATGCATAAGAGGAGAGCCAGCACAGCCACAACAGAGGCATTTACATGGCTTATAGCTCTCAGTTCATGCGTCACCTTGTGTATGAACTCTCTGAACTGGAGCAGCGTGTTGAGGGCAGAGCGGAGATGTGCGTGGTCAGGATGACCGGGGTGTGTGTGCAAGGACAGAGCTTGAAGCAGAGTCACATACTCCTGCATCCTCCACACTGGGCACAGCAGCAGCTCTTGTAGGCTTCATAAACACAAACGTACTTTGAAACACTGTGGTTTGATACATGCAGGCAGGTATGCATAATAGCAAATAAAAGCGTTGTGTCTGCTCTTACCTCAGCATGTGAGTTGCAAGTGTTCTGTCTGATCTCTTCAAGAAAGCTCGAAATGATGGTTTGCTCTCCCTGCACTGACGCAAATACATGTACAGATACACCACAATTAAATTCAGATATATTTTTGTGTTTAACTATTAGAGCCGAACAATAGTGTGTACTGCATCTTCCGTAAACCAGAACAAACTCGTTTTAATCGTATACTTTATTCGTACCTGCATGAGCCACTTTGCATGGCTTTCGTAAAGGGAAGATTACTCAATAAAAAAAAATTCAACCTCAATCAAAATAAATAGAGAAAATCAATTTTCTTTTAGAGTAAAAACTACAATGTCACACACTCTCAACGCTCAGCTAGCCAAATCTGAAACCCAAAGAATACATTATGTACCATTAAAATTATTATAAACTGCAGTAATGTTTGACCTGTTTGTGCTGCTGGCCATGAAATGAAAACGCTTATATAATGCTTTTATAAGAGGTTAAAGGTGCTAGAAATACTAGAAATTGGTTATTTTAGCCCTTTGGTAGGTGGTTGCTATGCAACATGATGATGGCATTGATTGTTAATTGTCAATTGTCATGTAAACCATTTCTGCTAAATTTCAAGTTATGTACGATTAAACAAATGTTCTTTGTTTAAAAAGACACTGGCTTTACCTTATCAATGGTGTGGATGGCAGTGGTGTAGTTGTTGAGGTAGTTTGTGTAGACTTTAAGTTTTGAGCAGAACTTCACGAAAACATCTCCAATACACTTCTCTGCACCCCACTGCTGTAGCCGCACCTGTAAATCAGCCTGAAACACCCTGTGAAGTACACACAAACATGTCTCCCGTGTCATATCCACACAGACAGACAACTTAAAGGGTGGTTTAGTTGACTGTGTTACGCCTGTGTGGCCTGAGAAGGTCATCATTTCCCTCGCTCCCTTCGAGGAATAACACATCCAGGTTGTGTTTTTTTCACACTAGTGCCAATACCAGCACACATACATTTCACTGATTTGAGCATTCATTATCCTAACATCTCCTCATATCACATGTTTATTTATTTATTTGATTTAGTGAATAAAATAATGATTGGCAACACACCCTGCTTGGTCTCACATCCTTGTCATTGGCCGGCAATTAGGGGCTCATCCGGGATCTAACTGATGTTTGGAGACAGTTTGCTTTGTCCTTTGACTCTTGCTCCAGGTCAGGTGGATACCGTTTCCACCTCTGACCTGGAGCAAGTGTTTTGTGGAGATTTGGCTTGTTTTGAAGTCACCTTACATATTCAATTAAATTCTATTTTATTTATATGGCACCAAATCACAACAACAGTCACCTCAAGGCACAATTACATGACCCCCTATGAGCAAGCACTTAGGCAACAGGGGAGTCACCGCACCTAGTGCTCCGTTTACCACTGGGACCACTGTCACCTTCACCCTCCACATCTTCTCGAGCTCTTCTCTGAGCCCTTGGTATTTCTCGAGCTTCTCGTGTTCCTTCTTCCTGATGTTCCTCTCATTCGGAACAGCTACATGTATATATATATAAATATATACGTGTGTGTGTGTGTGTATTTGTTTGTACCTGTTGAGCTCCAGTATTTGTGCAACAGGACTGAGGACAACATGGATGTCAGCATAGCTCAGAATGGCTCTGTTGGAGTTCAGAGCTGCTGTGAGAGGCTCCTTGTACACCTTCAGCGCAGACGACACATATCAAATGAATATTTCTAAATACTGAAAGCTTTCTTCTCTCTGATGTCAACATAAACACTGTGAGTGTCAAAAATGGACAAAAATGGACTTGCAGGGTTGTGGTTGCCCTTAAAATTCAACTTGTGTGGTTTGCATATATTAAATAATCGATACCTGTATTCTGGACTTGCTTAGACAGATGTATATATATGTTTTAGTTCTGAAGGAATATTGTTTTACCACTGATTGTTAAGTTCTGGCACTTGCAGATAAAAAACAAAACTAAAGTATACCTTCAGCACAGCGCTCAGCTTTCCCAGATAAAGACACTCGCTGTGGTGCAGCTCTCTCGCAGCTGCACCTCTCCAATCCAGAACCATCTAAAACCAAAAGAAAGAAAAGATGAATTAATTGTTCTCCTTGAGTTTCCACTACAAGGGGCAGTTTAAAGCAGACACACCTGTGGTAGATCAGGTATCACGTTGAAGCATGTCTGTGAACCACCATCAGCTCCACTGCTGTCCTGTCCATTACCCTCTTGTCCCTTCTTCTCTTCATTCCAGTTTTTCAGAAAGATGGAAAGAAACTCCACAGGTCGGGTCTGAAGGTGTAAGAGAAGGTTAAAAAACACACACAAACACTCTTATGTGAGTTATGTCCAATTACTTTTTTCTTTTTCTGTTGAACTGGTGCATTACACAAACTGCTCTACAGTAATTCCCACCTCCTCCTCTCTGGTCAGAGCAGTGAGTCCTTCGATCAGAGCCTCGCTGAGATCTCTGGACACACAAATCTCATCAAGGCGGATTCTCTCCCACAGAAAATAGCCTAGAAAAATAGAATTTAACCAGACTGCTACTTATATAGTACTTTTCTATTTATATTTAGCACTCAAAGACGTTTCTTATTCATACAACACCTTATTCATAAAAATGCTTTTCTCTACAGTTAAATCCTTTTAACCAGGGGTTCAGCATCTTGGCCAAAGATCCACTGCACTTCTAATTAGTAGACGATCTGCTCTACCTCTACACCACGACACAAACCAACATGTACATGAAACTCACCCAGAGCTCGGCCCCTGGCCTGGAGGCTGGTCCACTGTAGCTGTAGCCCTAAGGTGCTCCTCAGCTCTACCAGAGCCTCCTCCATCCAATGAGCCTGTGCACACCAGCCCTGCAGTACAGCCTCACACACATACTGCAGGGCCGGGAGTGCTGGCTGGTTCTCTGAGAGGCCAGTAGGCACATTGCCGTCAGACCACTCGCTGAGGACTGGGAGAAGATGAAGTATGTTTAAAGAAACACACACTGTGAGGGATACTGTAGTCTACGAAACAATGACAGGGGAGGGGAATATTCCTATGCTTAGGGTCAAAGTTTAAGGGGTTACGCACTGTTCTGGAAATTCCCGGTGGCCACACCCACCGGTGCCCGAACCTCCAGACCAGTCAAAGTGGAGAGATTCTGGAGGAGAGTCACTCCTGATGCTGCAGAAGAGAAAACAGGAGGCGAAGCAGGAGGGAGCTGAAGTTAATGAGAAAATGCTGATTAGAGAGAAGAGTATGTGTGTTGTAACATCTGCTACCAGATGCAGCCAGTGGGCAGAATATGTCAATCCCTCCTCCTTCCTCAGTTGGAGCCACCATGCCACACAGTTTTTCCCAGAATTCCCTATGATCAGGAGTCAGTAGAGTCTTCTCTGATAGGCTAGAGTCTGAAAAGTCAGGGCAGAATTACATAGTAGGTCAGCAAAATAGTGTAATAGAGAAGTAATATCTCTTGGGCTAAGTTTTGGTCAATGGATTAAAATGGCAGGTACCACTTTGTTAAAATGTTTTCAAAATGTCAGCACAGGACTTTAGTCCAGTTAGTCCAGAACAAACTCCTGCAGTGTGTGCACATGAATTTACTCATTGTGATTGAGTCTCACTGTGAAGCAGGTGAATGTCCTGTGTTCCTCCGCAAGCTAGCAGGCCAATCCTCTGAGCTGGTTTCCCAGAAATAGCCCTCTCCACCTGGGTTAGCAGAGATGAGAGAGTCCCTCTATGGTCATAGAGAACCGCAGTCACACTGGGCTTCACTCCGCTCAACACCAGCTAGATTAAAAAGAGCGGACGGGGAGGAATGTTATTTATTCATCTTCCCAGTATGCATTTTATTTCTGTACTCGCGGGAGTGTTTTATGTCTGCTGTTTCAGGAAAATAAATAAATAAATAGATGATGATGTGGATTCACCTCATATGCAGGAATTCTGTTGGAGATGAGCAATAGCAGGGCAGGAGCGGATAGGTGAAGGGGAGAGACTGTGTGAGGCTGTGCAGGTCTGTAGATAAAAGACGACAGCGCTCCTCGGATCTTTCGTGTTTCGCTGAAAGATGAAAATGCATGTTGCTTTCAGCATACTGTGACATTATATTATACAGATGTTTTCACATGTGCTCACAGATAAGTTATTCAGTGTATATAAAGTATTTTGTACACTTCAATCGATTCAAAATAGACTTTGAAACCTCTAGAGCCGAAACAAAGCGGGCTACAAAAATGAGTCACTCCCAGTAGACGCCATTGTAAAATGTCACACTAAACAACAGAAATAAACATGTATACAGGATGCTACAAATATGGCTTTGGTCTCCAGGGATAAATTTCCCCTTGATAACAATGGTACAGTTGTTGAAGATTCAAAATGCAGAGTCCACTGACTGTGGTTGAAGCTAAGTGAGGTTCATCTAATATGTGGTTAGACAATCACCTGCTAATGCTGCAAGCCTGGACTTTCTCCCAGGTCTGAGGTGCAGTTGTGGGCTGTCCTCTTTCCAGGCTGAGAGAGTGGCTGGAAGAGCCAACGCTCCTCAGAGGCCAGGAGAGGGAGGGCTGAGAGACGAATGTTAGGCCAGACTTGGGTCTCCCTTTCTGGGTACCTCCACCTCTGGCTATTTCTGGCTTTGTGTAGCTGCCCCAGGGTTTCCTGGCACTCACAGATAGTCCTACAGATATCACAGATACAGTACATGCATCTGCCAGTAAGGGCGAGTTTTTACTAATCAGGAGCGTTTTGTGCTTAGCAATGAGTTGGAAAGGCAAAGATTAACTGTTTGAGAATCAATAAAATATATTAATCACATTCATTAAACACATTCAATAACATTCCTTCAGTTCAGGTTTATGTATTTAACACTAAATCATAAGATAAGTCGCTTTAACGTACAGTAAAACCAAAATGACCCCCTTTTAGATGGTGGGAATGAAGAACTCCCTCCTTCCAACAGACCCAGGGAGGGGCAGTCATCTACCATTACGCATTAGAGGTTGAAGGGGAAAGAGAAACGTAACAGAGATCATAGACAGGACAAAACACAGAATAAAAGATTGAGTAAACACTACGATTCGCTTACTAGTAACAAACCAACTGTATTCGAATTAACCAAAAAAACTATTAACTCATTCACTGCCAGCCATTGGCAGTGAATGAGTTAAACCCATTGACTCATTCACTGCAATTGACGGCTATAGACGTCAATGGCAGTGAATGAGTTAATGGATGATAACCATTCAGGCACATCTCACTGAATTATGAGACGCATGAAGGGAGTTAGAAATAGTCCAGTCTTAGTTCAGAACATCCACAATTCTGATTTGAACTTTGAACTGATATAAAAAATACAACACGTTTGACACAGGAAACCTTTGGATTTGTCTCTATATTTGTTTTCAGTCCCACAAAGCTTGTAATGACATTTATAAAAAGTTATAAAGGAAATGTCCCAGGAGCTGTTTTCACTAGTCAGGAATCAGACCATCAGGATCTCTGCCCACAACTGCTGCCCAACTCACATCTCACCAGAACCCTACAGTGCCTAGCGCAGGTGGTGGGCCCACAGAAGGCCAGGCCCCATGGGCTAACGCCCAACCACCACCAAAGTTGGTAGGCAGGTGCGTCGTGATACAATGATCACCCGCCAGGTAAGCGGACACGCTGAAGAGAATATATCAGCTGACTTGCCTTGGTATCCTCCATGAACAACTTGAGGAGGTAGCCGGGGAGAGGGAGGTCTGGCTTTTTCTACTTAGAATACTGCCCCCACGACACAGACCCAGATTTTACCACCTCAAAAATGTGTTGCTATAGTTTCTACACCCTGTCATTTTTCTGTTTTTTCTTTTCCACTCACTCTTCTCCTCTCGAAGCTTTTCTCTGATTTGCTGCCTGATCCTCTTCTCCCTCCTCCTCTCTTCCTCCTCCTCTGTCATTCCTGTGCTTTGCTGGTTGAGGGTCCCATACATCTCTGCTGCCTCCCGTGGAGTGAGCCAGTCAAGTGTGGAGAGGCAAGAGACATAGTGACTTTTCCATGCACCAAACTCTTTTTCTCCAGGAGTGTAAGGAAGGAACCAGCCTCGTCTGATGCACCGGCCCGCCCACAGACAGTCCTAGAAAGAAGAAGAGGATTTAACTTGTTTCATAAAACCCCAATTAAGATGTATGAATACATTTCAGATCTCTTCAGGGCTTCTCACCTGCTCAGCTAGAACCCTCCAGTGCCAGCTGACTTGGGCAGCTTTGCAAAGGTCACGTGGGGAAAGAAATGACATCACATACAGGGAGAGAAACCGAGGCAGCACCGACGTAAGGTCCACTTTAGTGACCGGAACCGTCTCAATCAGCAAATCCCGGCAGTACCTGTTCAGGTTACAGAGGTTACCAGTTTGAACTGTGCACCTGTGTACACTTTACTAGTTACAGTTTCAGGCTGAGATTAATGGTTAGGACACAAACGTGTACAATCCACTTTACCTGAGCTGTGACTTGGTGCAACGAGTGAGCAGAGAGTGCAGCAGGTGTTTCCTCTGTCTGTCCGTCCACAGATCAAACCAGTGCAGCACAAGATTCACTCTCTCCTCAAATAACTGGTATGGAAAATGGAAAAAGGATACCAACATAGACACATTCAGCGCGTGCAAAAGTCTCAAGCTACCTCTCATTTCTTAATATTTTGCTTCCAATTAGCCAGAATTTCTTGTAACTTTTTAAAGTGCTCTTGAGCAATAGTTCTCCAGGCTTTCTGCATGTCTTTCAAAGTTTTATTGGACATTGGCTACTTTTTCACTCATTTTCAGTCCAGTCCTTGTACCTGACCATTTTCAGAGGAATGCTTTTTGCTTGTTAAACCACTTAATACTGACCTAAATTCAAGTATATAAAAGGCACCTAACTTAAGGGAAGAACAACTGTTGTGTCTACACAGAACCAACTTAGCAAAAAACACTTTTAAATTGTATCTTTATGCACTTTGATACTTTGTTCTCATAACTTTAATTAAATCTACAAAATATTCCAGAACAAAACAGAACAAAAGGCAGAAGAAGAGAGAAGAAGAGCTTTGAATGTCCTTCAAGAAGCCTGAAGAACTATTCCTGAAGACTACTTAAAGACATGACAAGAAAGCTGCCTAAGAGAGTTCAGACAGTGCTGAAAAATAAATACTGTCACACCAAATATCAAAGTTGTTAGAATTGTAAAAACTTTTTTTGTGTTATATACTGTATTTCCATGTAAGTTTGCACGTTTCAGTAAATCACTTAAGGAACTGACCTCCCAGCCCATTGTTCCTTCAGTGGGCTGGTTTCAGTCATTATGCAAATGTACTGTTTATAAGATTTGGGGAAACCTGCAGTCAGCTGAGACTGAAGAAGTCACTTGGATGAGTGACGAAACGTTTCTCCCACAAAACGCTACGTCCAGATGAAGACCAATAAAGAGTCTCTTGCTGGACATTGACTTTAGGTATGCTCAGTTCTACATTCTACATGTAGAAAATGAAATGATTGTGACAAAATACACAAGTATTTCAAATAAACTAAAATAAATATTAGGTGCTACTTTTCATTACATTTCTTGCAAACAAACGTAATGAAAGTAGAATTCTCCTGATGGTTTTATATAAGAGGTGTGGGCAGTAAATACAAGGTATGGCCTCGAATTGCATTAGTTTCCTCTGATGGTCAAATACTCAAGCTACCAATGTGCACAGAAATGCTGGCTCCATTGGAAAAACAATCAGTTTACCTTATATTTAATAAACATATCTCTAAGAATAAACTTATTTTGCTGTGTTAAAAGAAGTGATTTAACTTCACCCTGTTTTTTTTATGTTTCATGCTTATTTTTTTAAACCTTCAGTTATGTTTGTTTCTCAGATACAGTAATGATGTTCCTGGGCCAATTTGACCTCGTACAGGTTTAGTTATCCAGGGCAATCCAATCCAATCAAGCAATGAATTCCAATAAACATTGTTTATATCTCATTATTAACTCCATTTCAATCAATATTTGGTCCACCTGTGTTCTTTACCCCTCACAGATCATGGTTCAATAAGGACATATTCGCTCGTTTTTCACAAAAAAAAAGTACATTAAAACATTTTATTGTACATTGGAAATACCTACACGTAAAATTCACTTTTCATGACTGCTTCTTTTTTTTTTGTATTACAAACATATATATTGATTGCAACTTATTAAGTCAAGCAGAAGAAGCTTCATATTTAAGAAAAATACTTTTAATTATTTATTTATTTTTGTAGATCATTTTACTTTGAAATGTGTCAATTTGATCTGCAACATAACCGGTTGGAGTGGAGTTTCAAAATTAGGAATTCAGTAGCCTTCATAAAGCCCTGCACTGTCCTGAAATGCATTAACTCTGATTTCAGTGACATGTTGTTGCTAATAGAATATCACAAAGTTTATCTGCAGGGGGTTTACCAAGGCCCACGTAGCATTTCTGACCTGCAGGTTGATCCGCTTGTTGTTCAGGGGAGTCCAGCTGCTGAAGCGGGTGTCGGACAGCAGGGCGCCGGCCTGCTGCGGCTCATAGTCTGTCCCGCTTAGCTGCCACCGCTTCACCGAGTGAGGGGCTGATGTCAGGCTCGCCTCCATGTGCACAGGCGGTTTAAACACCTTTGAGGAAGCACCTTGAGTTCCGCTTCACTTAAAGTCCGATCAATTTATTTCCAGATTGATGTCTTTAAGCCAAGTGTCCACTTGCCAGGCTGCCCCTTGTGCTGTTCTGTGCAGTCAGTCACCTTAGAGACGCATCAACAAAAGGATTCCTGCATTCCTGCACGCAGCACGTTCCCCTGCCTCCTGCACATTAATAATTCAACACGCAGGGTTCACATATAAGCAATCACAAATGAAAGCATCAAATGCTACACAAACTTTATACTTAACCACTAAAGGCTTAGTGTGCCATATTTGATACATGTTTTTTAAGAGCTGTACATCATAAATGTGACCCCCTAAATCCCCCTGAAAAACCTATTGCACAATACATTTTTAAGGAACAAAAAAATGTCTGGAAAAAATATTATACAAATTTTACATATACGGAAATGTAATTATCATTATTTCGTGATTTTTTTTAATTGTCAGATGCTTCAATAAACACTCCATTTTCTGGCAATTAATTCATGGTTCAGACTTTAATGCTTGGAGGATCAAAGAGTATTCCCTTAGAAACCTGTACAAGTGGCACATCACCTAACAATGATGATCCCAATGATCCCAAGCATACTTCCAATACAGTAAAAGTAGACCCGGATAGAAAAAGAACACAATGGAAAACTATCAATTCCGCCTCCCCCAATCCAGGTACTGTTATGACCCTATTTACTCACTTCTCTATTATCTTAGTTTACAGCTGCAACCAAGAAATTCAGACAGAGAACTTTATTGAGAAAAAAAACAAACAGGTTAAACACCCCAAAAACATGGGTTAAAATACAGTGTCCAAGAAAAAAGAAAAAGAATTTACAATCAAAGCAGCATCAAATTATCTTATCAAAACTCTGAATCCAAACCTAAACTCACCTAAAATCACTTAAAGTTTAGAACCAATAAGGCAAAAAATGATTAAATTAAGGCTTGTTTGTGATGACAACATTTGGACTGTTTAGTCTTCTCCAGCGTCAAAACAACACACCAGTGATAACGTGTGCAGTGCATGCTGTGTGTCGCATGGGTATGTGCAAATATACTGAAATGGACCAAGTCCACTCTGCAAAAATCATATGCAAAAATCGCAAACTGGAATTAACTACTCTCAGTACTCACCGGGTCCTTGTGTTATTTTTGGCTGGTTTAAGAATTTTTAAATCTATGCTGCTGTTTAAAGCTCTAATACTGAGAAACAATTAGAAACTAATGCCTAGACTTTGAAAAGTCCAGCTCTGTTTCTTACTGTGAGGAGATCAGTGCAACACAAGTGATCTACATACGTCTGATTAATGTCAAAGGAGCACGTTTACAATCACTTTCAGGTGAATGGCATCACTTTGGTTAGCAATGTATTGCAAATCTAAACTGCTTGGAAATGAGTGAACGCACTACGGCTTGGCTTTAAACAATACAGGGATCCACCAAAGCCAATATAGAAAATACAGAATACAGCACATTAGCTAAAGATCTCAGAGAACACAAACCTCCCTTGGATGCAGCCACGGCTCAGGTAAGTTAACATCCTGCTGTCTTAGTAAGATCAGACCAGAGAGATTTCCATTCAATATTAGCTATTGTTTAAAAAAAAAAAAGAAGGGGAGGAGGAGGGGGGGGGGGGGTGTAATGTGGTGCATCCCTATTAGATTACTTTACAATACATCCCTCCCCCTGTACAAACAGGGAACGCTTTGTTGCCATTTCCATTGCAATACATACAATCAACACTGCTGACACCTTATATATGAAGGATAGAAACTACCTAAATCAAAAATAAATTAATGATTTGTTTAAAAAAGAATTATATGCCATTAAATGTACAAAAAAGATTGAAAAAATATAGAAACTACTTTCATTGCTGAAATTTTATTTATTTATTAAATGTTAAATTAGATATTTGTTTTAAATTGCTTCTGCATTTACTTAGTAAAGAAGTCTGGATGCTTAATAATTTATGTGTATATATATGCATATTCAATTTTTTTAGCCCCAGACTTACTTTTTTTTTGTTTTTTCCCCATTTGTTTATGCATTTCTGCTTCATTGTGCAGACTTTTAGCTAAAGGCAGCCACAATATGTGACAGAAAAATGCATAAAGAAATGTTTGAGGAAATGAGTAAGTAAAAACTTTCAAATGTGTAAGTCAGCAAGTTAAAATTAATATAAAGGTAAATAAGTACAAAAGCAACTTAAAGCAAATGTGCCATATATGGTCAATTTATTATTATTGTCATTTTTTTTTACTATATTTTGGTTCATTTAATTGCATATATACATATATATATATATATATATACACATATATATATATACATACATATATATATATATATATATATATATATATATATATATATATATATATATATACATACATATATATATATATATATATATATATATATATATATATATATATATATATATATACATACATATATATATATATATATACATACATATATATATATATATATATATATATATATATATATATATATATATAGATAGATAGATAGATAGATAGATAGATAGATATTTTGCATTTATTTATTATGGCAGTTTCAACCCCCCATACTTATAGACCCCCATAGGTACTATAAATGAAATAGTCGGCTCAAATTTGATTGAGAAATGTTGGGACGACGGAAGTCACACGCTCGCAGTCCTCGGGATCTCTTGTGTGTCGGCTAGATTCAGTTTCTGACTGGAGAAACGATGTCAAGAAATACAAAAGTTACAGGAGCTGTTAAACGTGAGCTTATTTCAAACGTATTAAGGGCAAAGACAAAAGGATACATGGAAGAACTCAGCTCCTCCAGCTGTGGAAAAAAAAATAACATGTTTTACTTCACTACAAATGCAAAAAAAAATGATTGCAGAATGACATTCCAGACTTTATCCTGTTCAGCATGAAGCCAGCTGACTAAACTCTTTAAGAGTTTAACACTTGCCGGAGGATAAGCAGCTAAATCCTCACAGGGATACTGAGTAGTTACATGACATCAGTGAACGGATTATTTGGCAACACTGTTAAACTGTCAGGCAGCATGCCACGGGCTATGAAAATAATATTTTATGAGTTATGTCACAGTGGCCTTACATTAAGGAGCAACTTGTCCATGTTGGTGTCGCAGGCTGTTTTCCTCTGATCCTCGGGCATTTCATCCACCTCACCGTAGAGGTCAAAGTGCAAGCGTGCCAGCTTCTCCTGCATCTCTCTCACATGTTCCATTTGGTCAATAGAGCACTCATTGCCTAAGACAAAAACAGTCCTCAGTTATCCGTATCTATCATATCTCTCTCTAAGTGTATAGGATAATTTCTATTACTGGATATATGAAAGTCAGTGTGTGCTCTGGTAAAACGTTCCTGTTTTTAGTGAGAATTACCAAATGCCTGTAGTTTCCCTGAGTGGAAGTCGTTGAGGAGACTGAGCAGGCCATTCTCCATCTCCTGTACATCTGAAACATCTGTGAGAAAAGAGTGCTGGACGATCGGTGTTGCCTGGCCCTGGTTCTGACTAGCTTTACCACCCAAACCCTGCTGATACCTGGGTTTATCCTTCACTCCCCTAAAACAGGCGGAAGCAAATACAGGCAGAGTGAGTACAAGTCAACAACCCCAGTTAAGGCTGGGTAAAACTGAAAAATATTGAGAGGTTAAATCATTGTAACTACACTGTTACTACCTCCTGCTCTTGTTCTTTTGGCTGGAGTGAGTCCCCGTGTAGCCAAGGTGCCGTCCTCCAGTGGAAGCGCTATTCTTCCGGCCAGAGCCACCGGACGGAGGCGCCGCGCTGGTGGAAGTCCTGGGACTCTTTCTTTTTAGCTTCCGCTCCTCCATAACTTCATGTTACGGTGCCACTTGGTGAGCTGACCGGACTGGATAGGTAAAAGACGAAAAGCTGACAGGTTGGACTGTAAATCAAAGCCCAGCCCTGTGGCTAACCGTACAGAATCAGCCTGGCAGGGCAGGCAGGCTCCGTACAAACCGATGGCTTTCGTGACTAAGCTAACGCTAGCTCAGGAGCTAGCTACTCGGCTAACCTTCAAACTTCTGACACGGCGTTTAAGCCACACAGCACAAACATAAGCCGATAGATATATTTACTCCCAGTAGCAGCTGAGAAGGGTATACGTTACTTCTGTTCGTGACAGGTTGTCCACTAGATTAAAACATTTGAAAATTCATAGTAATTTCCGAATGTACCCCGCAGGTTAGGTGGCTAGCTTGCAGGTCCAAACTCTTGAAAACTTCCTGTTTTGGTAGGACGCAACGGAGCAGATTGGGGCCGAATTCCAAACCATAACGCTTCACGGCCACTATCCATAGTCAAATTACTAAGTAAAACATGCTAAATCGTGTTACACAACAACGTGGTGCCAATCAAATACAAGCAAAGCTTTATAAAAGCACAAATATACTTACTTTTGAATAAAATAATTTTTTTGACCTTCTCTGTAGAGTCCTCCTGAGGCCACCAGGGCTGCATTCCATTATAGTTTGATATGCTCTCACCGATTTTAGTACTATTTGTTCCTTGAATATTTACAAGACATTTAATATCATTCTTAAAATTAATTTCATTTTAAATGTACTTTATTAATTTCGAACATTTATTTTAGTTGTTATTTGTGAAGTTTTATATGTGAATGCTTGTTTTTATGCATTCAGAAAGAGGAATTTCTTCTTTCTTTCATGTTATTTTTTATATTAAGCACATTTTATGTAATTATTTTAAGTATAACTCTGCAGACTCGGTTATTAATTTCGTTTGAGTGAGCTAACTATGGGTATTATAGGTAGCTTAAAACTAAACTAGACTACAAAAAAGGAAAAAATAATTGAACTGATGTGGAGAGGTTGGAAAGCTAACTAAAACAAAGTAAAAAATATAGAGGAAATATAGTTCATTTTAGTATCTGTTAGTTTGGTAAAAAAAAAAATTATTACAGCTTCCTTGATGAGGCATTAATGGACATGATTATCGAGAAGACAAGATGTCTACAAGACTGCGAGTCAACTGCTTTTAAAAAGTTGTCTGTTATTATAGTAACTCTGGAGCTAACAGAGGAACATCACCAAGCAACATCTCCTCTACTTTGACTTCAGTGTAGTTGCGTAAAGCAACCACAAGAGAGCGATAGGTGAACACCTAATAATGATGCCCTGCCTTTCCCCTTTTCTTAATTAGGAATTCTTTGCTGATAAACATAATGAAAAGAGGCTCTTTGTACACTTTAGTTGTGCATATTTTCACAAATATAAACGAAATTAAAAAAACCCGCTTAACTGAATTCCAGACAGACTATTCAACTTTTTATTGGCAACGCCAAATATTTTGCACTCAGTGAGCATCCGAGTGTGTGTGTGTTTAGAGGTGTGTATGCAATGCTATTCCAGTCCTAGTCTTGAATAGCTTCATTAATAGCTGATTTTATTCACTTTTACTGGAACATAATGAAGAAAAAAACCCAACAAATTCTTCTGATTTTCGGCATTTGCGATTGCATTGCTGTCCCTCACTTGTATTGATAAGCTGGCCTTTGTGTTACTCAGTAGAGAGAGAGAGAGGGAGGAAAAAAAGGTAATTCAGATAAATGCTTAATGTGAATTACAAAATGAATTTCAGTTTGCATCTAAAAACCCTAACTTCCTGCCAAAGGGGTCAAGTTAAAAGTATGACCCAATGAGGATATTTGAAATATCAGACTGTTATATGCTCTTAAAAGATGTGTTTTTCACCCCCACCCCCTGTTAAATGGCTGGGGCTGAATTCTGTGTGACACATCAGGCAACCCGCAGATGTTTTTCTGATCTTGAGCCTCTTGATTTAAAGCTCAGGAAATGACGCACCGTAGATGCGTTGATGCAAACACAGGCTGTAGATCAACCTCGCTGACGCTAATATTCCATTCACGCACATTAACTAGATTTATTATATTTAAAACTGTAGCTCAATTGCACCATGGAAAGGCCCAGTGCGCTGTTTTAAGTCTGCTCAATCCTTCCAGCTCCTCTCCATTAGTTCCAGTTCCAACATCAGCTTTCCTCATAACTGTTTTTTCACAGCGATCGATAATCAAAAAAAGTGAAACAAAATTCTCAGAATTCTGGAAAACTACCTGGCGTGGAAAATGAACTTGAGCTGGTGGGTAATTTTCTCTCTCTCCCTCTTCCCATTCCCTCCATCCTCGCTGCTCGAGTGTGTGTTTACTGCGTGACAGTGGCAGAGTGAGTTGAACCAGGATAAAACGTTACAGATGAAAACATTTAGACTGTCGCATCCACGCAGCCATTAAGTTAGCAGATCCACACACACACACATATATGCACACACGCATGCACCTATCTCTCATCAGTAATTGCAGTGTAGGTGCTGTTTGGAGAGCTAGCTACTAGTTACAGCCAGTTCATTCTTTTCTCGTGTGCACGCCTGCTTGAATATGCATTGGATTGTAAATGAATGACAACTCGTTTAATTACACGCTCGCTCTTATTCCTAATTCTAAGTTAGCAGGTCTTTTTTCCCCGATGTGGCGTTATTCGGGAATTCTGTCAGACAGACTGTCCCTATTAAAGGCTACAGTCTGGGATTGCAACAGATTTCAGTTAAGCTGATATGTGACTGCGTTTAATAAGAAGAGCTACACAACCTCATTTCAGTTATCCGTGTTTTATGAAGTTATTACTTCACTAAAATAAAAAGTCTCTCTCTTTTTTTCCTCCGAGGACCTGACCCATAATCAATGCAGAATATACACTGATGTTATATCAATCAGGAATAAAAGCATGAAGGACGTTCTGTTGTTTGTATTCATGCTCCGCGCACATCCGTGTTCGATACTGCATGTCCCCCAATGTGACAGGACACACATGAGACTTGTAGGCAAGACACTTTGTGTGTGTGTTTTCATTCCTGCAGCTTTAACCCAAAATAAGGCGTTTAAAAACAAACAAATGTCTTCATTAATACAGACACACTTGACCCAAGTGTTTTCTATTAAAAAAAGATGAAATTTATATCGTTCTTGGTCTAGTGTATGAATAAATGTTCTGTGTGTGAGGGAGCTGGACATCTCGTCCTTGTCTTCTATTTGTCTTCCATACAAGGACAGGGATCAACGTGCACACAGTCACATAAACAACACGTGCAGTCTGGGATTGGCTGAGAGGAACGAGGAAGAGATAAGAAATGAGAATTTCTTAAAAAGTAATTTTTTTTCAGTTTTCTTCAGTAGAAATATTAAAGCACTGTGGATGTGATGCTGAGTATCCGATCACTTGGAATCACTTACACACTAAAAAGGATCAAAACAGGGACTAATCGGGCAAAAAAAATGGCTTTAAACTGTTCTCAACATGTCTGCGATGTATGTATGGAAGACGATTAGAGCCGCTGAAAATAATATGGCTCATGATTCTGGCTTTTCTTTCTTTTTCTTTTTTTTTTACATAGTTCTGATTTTTTTAAAAGTCAGAATTCTGACTTCAGTCTCTGGATTCTGAATTTCTTTAATAGTTCTGAGAAAAAACAATTGTAATTAAAGATTAAAGAAACATTTCAGGGAAGAAATGACTAATCTCAGAATTTAGCCTTTTTTTCTAGTTTGGAGAAAATATATTATTAAAGTGGAATCTGGGGGGGGGGGGGTTCAGAATTAATTTTTCCACTCAGAATTCTCAATCAAGGGATGACCTAAATATTATATATGTATTTTTTGTTTGTATTTCAGTGGCTGTAATCCTCTTCTGTACGTATGAGGTCAGGCATTAATGCTGGTAGTAACCTCATGCCCTATTTTTTTATTGTACTCTCCTGCTACATCGAATAATACAAATAATAATAATAATAATGATAAATAAATTTTTTACTGAGTAAGCGATAATTTCAGAAACATGTTGATTAATCTTGGTCAGTAAGGATGTAAAAGCAAGCTCAAACACCTGACACATGAGTGTTAACTACCAAAATATGAGCTTTAAGAAAAGATTTTGAAACCAAATGTGTTAAAGTTGAGACAGAATCTATTTTATCCGTCGATTTTTCACAAAGATGCACAGGCAGTTTAAACAGTATGTTCGAGTTTGAGAAAATTGTTAATTTTGAGTGATTGTTTATGTGTATTATATTTGTGCATATTGGACAACATACATGGATACGGATGTATGTGTGATAGCAACAGGCCCTTCAGCTGCATTAGCGTGTAACAATTAAAAAACAATCATTGGAAAAAGCTCTAGGTGAGAAATCAGTTCAAGGACTTATTAAAACCGATCAGATAAAAGATAATTGATTTTATTAAGAACTTATCAAAATAAACTCTGAACATCTAAATGGTCTAAAACCAGCTTTGTGATGTATATTAGTAATAAAGAGGTGTTCATTTTTGTTCACATAACTAGAATCCTCATATACTGGACTAAAGATGTAAGAGGAAGGTCCTGGAAAGAGAATTTTGGATCTAAAAGACTGCAGTTAAATGCCTTATGTAGGAGGTGCTGACTGTAAAATGTTGCTCCAAGAGTCTCTAATATTTAATATTTCATTTATTTATTATATAAGTCAATCAGGATCTCACTAATTCCACCCAATTTTCATCTGAGACACTTTGGTCATGCCGCATATCCTGGTATCTCCTCCTAAACTTCCGTCTCCCCCTGATTGAGTTCTTCCCCCTCTCCTCCTTCCTCTTCTTCCCTCCCTCCCCCCTCTACCCACTGGCCTCTTCCTGTCCTCCTCTCACCACTCTGTAGAGGGTCCAAGTGACATTTGGCTGTCCCCTGCCTCGAGGGGGTCCAGGAGATGCAGACGTTTTTGGCAGGCAGGCACAGGGAAGCCTAGGGGTCCTGACGGGGACTCCTGGACTAAGAAGAGAAAAAAAGTACACATCATAAAATGCACCCACAGTCAGGAACACACATACGCACTTGGGGTGCACATGCAAAAGCTAGCTAATGCGCAAACAGGGGAGAGCTGACACGTGTTAATGTGTATGCACACTCGTGCACCCACCCATCAAAAACATGTAATGAAGGCACAGTGGATGGTAAATGTGAGAAGGCGAGGGAAGCTGCCCCCTGGGATTTGAACTGTTAAACTACTGAGTTTTCCCAACTGCTTCCATTCCCTGTCTTAGTTAGGATTAGATCCTTATTTAACAAGGCCTGTATGCTGGTAGTTATATGGGATATGTGATAAAACAAGGACATTTCTGCCTAACTATGTTTTTATCCAAGTGCCAAACATACTTTGATATGAAGATACATTTATTTACGATTTAAAAATGCTTAAAAAGAAGTCTAAAGTTCTGTAACATGGCTGAGCGAACATTCCGGTTAGATCGAATCGGTCAGACTGTCCTTGTTTCCAGGTTGTCAAACACGGACAATGACCAGAGATGGGCAGTAACGCGCTACTTGTAACGCGTTACTGTAATCTGATTACTTTTTTCGAGTAACGAGTAAAGTAAGGGATTACTATTGCAAAAACGGTAATTAGATTACCGTTACTTTCTCGTAGGAACGCTGCGTTACTGCGTTACTAAAACCGTGATTTTTTGCGAGAATGTCTCATGACAGTGACGTAAGCGAGTGCGACGGCTATGGTAGCTCGTGTGTCAATAATAGAAAACATGGAGCGAGGGATAGAATACGATCGTGCAGCATTTAATACTTGGAAATACCGACATTACTTTGAATTTGACTCTTTAAAAAGCGACAAAAACATAAGCGTACGTTGTACACTCTGCATCGGAAGAAAACTTTTTTCTACGTAGAAAAATTCCACTTCCAACCTGAGCAAGCACCTAGCACACTGCCACAAGAATGTTAAATTGACAGAAAACCCCCAGGATCCCCTCACTGACGTGACCGCTGTGGCTACCACATCTACTTCCACCGGGCAAACCTCAGATGGACCCACTCCTGCTAAACAGGTTAAACTAGACGTAAGAGCGACAGGACTTAGTGCCGCTGAACTGAAGAAGCCCGTCGCTGTCTATATCGTCGAGGACATGTTGCCGATTTCCACTGTTGACTCTGAATCATTCCGACGCATCGTAGAAAAAATACCAACTAAAAGTGGTGTCAAGTCATTTGTAGGATACCTTGAGAGAGAATATGACAAAATGAACTCTAACTTGAAGGCTACACTCGAAGAGGCAGAGTTTGTTTCCACCACTGCTGACATCTGGACGGTAAATAATAAAAGTTTTATGGGTGTAACAGTTCACTGGATTAATTCCACATTACAACGCAACAAGGCCGCTCTAGCATGCAAGAGAATTAGAGGCAGCCATACCTATGATGTAATTGGAGCAGAGATTGAAGAAATCCATTCATCATATGGACTACAAGGCAAAGTTATTGCCACTGTAACGGATAATGCATCCAATTTTGCCAAAGCATTCAGAGTATGTCAGCCCTGTCATTTGGAGTCTGAATCTGAAAATGAAGAAGGTGATGACAAGGAACCGACCTTTACTGATGTCATAGAAGCTCTTTCAACTGCATCTGGTGATGCACAGTTTAGCCTCCCTCCACACTACAGATGTGCATCGCACACAATTAACTTGATTTCAACAAGCAATGTTGACAAACATCTAAATTCCTGTGCAGACACCAAGGCTGTATATAGGAGTAGCATTGCAAAATGTTCTGCTCTTTGGACTAAAGCAAGTCGATCAACATTAGCCTCTGAACAGGTGGAGGAAGTCAGTCGGAGGAAACTAATGGTACCGACATCCACAAGGTGGAATTCCCTGTATGAGGCCATTTCTAGAATCATCACAATTCCCTTGAATGAACTTAATCCCCTGTGTGTAAAACTGGGAATCAAGTGCCTTAATGAAAGGGAGTACCAGTTCTTGAAAGAGTACTGTACTGTGATGAAGCCCCTGACAGTGGCTCTGGACATCTTACAAGGGGATGAGTGCACCTACGGGGCTTTACTGCCAACACTCACAAGCCTGATGTCAAAGACGCTTGCCCTGAAAGATGACCTCTCTAGAATGACAGCCAGCCTTCTAGATGTCATTGTAAAGGTAAGATTATTATTAATTGCTTTGGTTGGATTTGTTAAATTTATTATACCATTCACAGTGGGTGGATGTTATACTTTGTTTTAAGCAGCGGGTACAATTATTAAAATGATAGAATAAAAGACCAAGTATTCACCCCTTGTTAAATATCAGGGACATTGATCATCATTAATCATGAATATTAATCATAATATCAACAAAAGCCTCAGCCAAAATTAAATCTCATACAGTATTGATAATAGAAAATATAGATGGTTTAGAGCTGTAAAGCCCACAAAATAATGACAATAGGTAATTATATAGTAAAATAATTTTATTCTTAGATGCATCATATTGTATGTTACAGGCCATCAAGACTCGTTTTGATGCTGTTCTGGACAGCCAAGAAGGACTTCTCGCAGTGGCCACTTGTCCCAAGTTTAAACTTCGTTGGCTGAGAGATGAGCGTAGGAGAGAGTATGTGAAGGAGCTCCTGATAACAGAGTGTCGTAAAGCTGCTCCTGCAACTGAGAACACTAATGTGTCCCAAATCCCAGCCAGCCCAGCCGAAATGGACTTTTTTGAATTTCAGAATCAGCCCACAGAAAGCTTCTCAGCAGAAAAAGAAGTAACTGACTTTTTAAGGTCAGGCTATGAGCTTGAGATTCTGAATCAGTTCCCAAATCTCAAAAAGATGTACATGAAATACAACAGTCCAACTCCATCCAGTGCACCAGTGGAACGGCTGTTCAGTTTAGGTGGATTGGTGCTTTCCCCAAAAAGGAACAGAATGTCTGATAGAAGGTTTGAGAAGCTTCTGCTGATGCGATATAACCACTGTTTCAGTCCAAAAGAAAACAATAAAACATAGGTCTTTTTCAGGGTTGCCACAAACTGAGACTGGATTAACAGCCTAAATGTAGCATGCAATAGCATTTTCTGTTTTTGTAATCTCAATATTATGCCTCTCTGCACTTTACTAACTGTTAAAAGATGTTATTGTTAATTTTATTTATTTTATTTACTTATTTTTTGCTGTATTTATATGAAAGGATGTGTGTGTGTATACACAAAAATAATTTATGTTATATGCTGGAGTATGCAGAAATATAGTTTAAGCCTTTATTTTCTTAAAATATGGTGTAATGTGCAGAAATATGTTCAAATGTTAAACAAATTTATTAAAGTCAAAGACTGTTGAATTTAATTTAATTTTTGTTTGATGCACTGTTTATAAAGTTAAGATTAAAAGTAATAAACAATTTTTTAAAAAGACACTTTTCCATTTGATTCACTTTTATATGATGGATTATGCAGAAAAAATAGAATTGGCCCAAAAGGTCTATTGCTTTATCACGCATTCAGGTAGTGTATCATGTTTTTTAAAAGTAACTAAGTAACTAAGTAATTAATTACTTTTGAAAATAAGTAATAAGTAAAGTAACGGGATTACTTTTTTTGAGAAGTAATCAGTAATCAGTAACTAATTACTTTTTTCAAGTAACTTGACCAACACTGACAATGACTTCTCAGAGACATGAGCAAGGTCACTCACCACACTGTGGCACCGGTTCTGGATCCAAATCATATTTTTCTAAATCTAAAAATAGTGTTTTTTTGATCTCTAAGCCAGAAAACCAAAGCAGAATAAAGTGTCCAAATGGGACATGAAGCACAGTCTCCTGGTTAAAACACTTGTGATAGATTCAGACTTAAAGGATCATTTTTAGTCTTTTCCAAAGTTTTCAGGCAGACTTGGTTATATTACAGAAAAAAGGCCATTTGTTCATTTACACTTACTAAAAATGAAAACGTTTTCCACTCCAAAACAAGTGTGGTGCATTGCAACTTACAATGCACCAGATTTTAGTTTGAGCTTTTAAAGATTCAAAGTTTCTACTGCGCTGTACTTCCTGTAAGCTAAGAATCTGACTGGGAGGCAGAGCAGATGAATACTTTAACAGAATTCAAAGTAAGACTCAACAATGGGCAAAACCCCTGTATGACTTTAAAACACAGAACTGATGGGGAAACAGCAACAGGTGTGCAGGTGAACTGCGCAGCTGGGTGGGTGTAACAGGAGCTGAAATGACATGCAAGGGATATTTTGGATTGTGAACACACAAAGGTATAATGAAACATTGTAGCACATATGTGAAGTACCTGTGAACCCTTATTTATCTTTTACTAAGTCTGGGAGAAGCCCTTTAGTTGGTCTACTGTCTGAAACAAGCTATTTTATCTTGTCTGCCTTTAAGGCCACCCTCCCTTTAAGGGTGTTTTCACATCTGCGCTGTTTAGTCTGTTTAAATCATTCTCTGGCTTAGTGTTGCTCATTTGTGCAGATGTGAACACTGTAATTGTAGTTGGGTGTCGAACAAAACAACCACGCCTAGATGGTCTCTGTCTGGTTCTAAATGATGATCTGACATCGATCCGAGCCAGCTACCAGGTGTACGCTGCAAGTCTGAACTAAACTAAAAATACCCTAAGACTACCTGTCACTTCCAAACAACTGGTGTTGAACAGTAGGTGGGACAGGCTTTTGTCCTCTCAGCCAAAGCTCTGTGCTCGAAATGACCCACAGAATCACATAATCAAGAGTGAAAAAAACTCTAAACTTATTGTTCAGAGGAATCTGAAGCCTGACCCGAAGCCTTTTGAGCTTCTATATACACTGACCACACTATTTGAGGTCAGTGAGGATCCAGCCCTGTAGCAGTATACAGTATGACAGAAAGAATAGAAGTAGCCACTAATACTTTACAGTATTAGTGGCTACTGTAATACTTTACAGTAGCCACTACAGTATTAGTGGCTACTATAGAATCAAGCTTCTGCTGCTGGTTTATGGTTTTGGGGCTCTGGTATTCTTACTTCTTCCAAACCACAGCCCCATTTTTCCCCTCATTAAAACTTGTAATTGTCAGAAGTGATGCTGACTCGACTGACATCAGTTGAGGCAATTTTATCAGATTTCTTTGAGCTCCCTCTGGAGCTCTAAACAAAGTATCCAAAGGAGGCCAAAGAAAGAGAAAACATGAGTTGCTGGGATGGACAGTTCTGGTGGTGTGGCTGTCCTCTCCCATCACTCGTGTACCTCTGAGACCACTCATCTGTCTATTTTCCCTCTCCACTCTCCTCTGTCTCCCGGGTCTCTTCAGAGAGATAATACGCTGGTCATCAGGGGAGCAACAGAGCGAGGGGGGATGGAGATGCAGGACTAATTGCGGGGTGTCGTAGCTCAGCGGCGCGGCACTGCCCACTGTTTCGGCTCAGCCGTAATTACCTGGTAGTCACAGATGTTTCGTGCCATTGTTGAATGCCCAGACAGAGAGGAAGGGATAGATAGATGGACGGAGAGGTGGGGGAAACAGAAAGAGGGAGTGTGGTTTCGCCAGCCAGCTGCAAACTTCTGCACACGAGCAAAGAAACAGCTACCAGACACTTTCTCTCTCTCTCTCTCTGCATTTATTCATCCATCTTTTTTCTTTTTTACCCATTCTTTTATTCATCTCTTTCAATCCATTATCAAAGCAACCCTTTTATATTTGCACCTTGAGTGTTGATGGGTAATAATAATTCTTTTTGTGCATGTGTGTGTGCGGGGTGCAGCCTTCCCACTGAGGCAGAACAAAGTAGCGTAATAACTCAGACACTGAGCTGACCCTCTCTGCCGCTCTCAAGTACACTTAATGGAGGTGTGTGTGTGTGTGTGTGTGTGTGTGTGTGTGTGTGTGTGTGTGTGTGTGTGTCTGAGCATGCATGTGCATCGTGAGTGTGTCTGTCCGTCTGCTGGATTTGAATATGACTGCACTTGCATGTGCATACTTGACAGTGTGTGTGTGTGTATGTGTGTGTGTGTGTGTGGATCCCTGTGTGTGAATGTATCCTGTTCTCCAGTGTGTGTGTTCAAATTGCTGATCCCCTCCAGGGGTGAATTGTTATGGCTGCTGTTCTGTTGAAATTACTGTTATTTGTTTCCTTTAAAACAAGCTAATTGCAGCATAGCCGATTGCCGCGCGCATGTGTGTGTGTGTGCTTATTCGTGTGTGCGTCAATTTGTTTGCTTCCTTGTTTATTGTTTGTTTGTGTTGCATTGCAGACCCCTCCAATTTCTTTAGCATGGACACATTTTCACTCCGGCGTCAAAACTCATTCTGCTGCAGCTGTTGGGTGGCAATTTGACTTTTTAGCCAATTCTCCCGCCCCATGTTTTTTTTAAAAAAAAAACTCTTCTGCTTAACAAAAAGGAAAGGAAATTATGTGCACATAAATTGTATTACAAAAATAAATCTCTCCCTGTGAGAATGAATCAATCACATTTAACTCAGTTCCTTTTTATTAAGTGCTGCAATCATTTACTAAATGGCCTTGTTTGTGCCTTCTGAAGTATTTTTCTTCCCAGTGATAAAACTCTTGTTAAAATACTACTAAAAAGCACTCAACACCTTTTTTTTTTTCTTCTTACGCTTATCCGATTCAGGGTCGCAGGGGTCTGAAGCCTATCCCAGCTGCCAAAGGGTGAAAGGCAGGGTACTCCTTAGACAGGCTTCCACTCTGTCACAGGGCTAACACAGACAGACAGACACCATTCAGACTCATATTCACAGCTCACCCATACATGTCTTTGGACTGTGGGAGGAAGCTGAAAACACGCAGACTCAACACAGAAAGACCCAAGACGAGACTCAAACTATGGACCTTTTCTGTGCTCCCGCTTCCACAGACCCAGACTTTCTTGTCCTTAAAAAACTGAGGAAGATGGATTGGAGAAAGATTTTGTGGAAGACACTTCTGACTTGGGTGGAGTGCAGGGCTGGGGTCCTCCATCAATCTGCCAGGTGCTGATTCTGGCCCACAGTTCTAAGGAGGGTAGCTTTGCACAGTTTCCAGACTCGACGGCAGCGTTACAGATCATGCTGGATGGAGGATCCCACTGCTTCTCCCTCCTGGACTAGAAATAGAGAAGGTTGACAAAGCCTGGCTGCAGAAGACATCCATCAAGGCTCCGAGCTCCAGGAAGCAGAGTTGGGGGAAACTACATGTCTTAAAGCAACTTCAAGCTCTTGATTTGCTTTTGCTGGTGGTTGAGAGCTGTTCTTATTTCTAGTTGCAGCTGCATATTCTGCCAAATTCTTATTTAGGAATAGCCACAAAAAAGTGTTGAGGGTGATGGTGTGACTTATCCTGTGATACCAGGCAAATTTTGTGGTGTGGGCCCAATGGATAACTCACGAGTGGACTGAAGAGGAGATGATCCAACAGAGTCACGGTCCAGTTTAACTTAGAAGTCATCTTCGGAGGAAAACTGACAGTAAAGAGCATCAGGTTTCATCAGGGAACCGGGACAGTGAGATCTGAATCTGAATCTCCCGAAGAAAGATTTAGAAGTTGAGGTGAATGTGGTGAGCAGTGTAGCTGCCTGGCTTTAATTCCACATGAATCTCCTGTAGAAGTTGAAGAATCCAAGAAATTATTTTAGTTCTTTGCCTCTCTGCCACTGACACCTCAGGGTCCCGCTTGTTCGCTCTTGAAAATGTATCCAAGGATATATCTAAATTGACACTTCCCATCTTTGACAAGTCAGAGACAGATCAGCACTGACAGAATAGGTACTCATGGTCTGTTTTATGGAGAACATGAAATGCTGAGACCAGAAAGGGAAGGCAAAAAGGAGCAGGAGGCAGAGACCGAGAGGCTACTCACCTGAGCATGTTAGCATAAATAGTCAATAATCACAGCTCATGTCCAAATTGAGACCCGGTAAAAGTTTGACTTGTTAGCAATTATATTTACTATACTTTAATATTTACTAATTAGAAATTAATACAATGCAAAAATGAAGTATTGAATTAGCTAAACTGAAATCTTAACCTGACGATTGTGGTATTTGAAAAGTCACCAGATCCTGAGGCAGGAACTCTATATTTTAAATTGATTTCAAATGTATATCAAAACATTGATAACTACAATATTTGCACTCAGACAGTAATGTCAAGCAGATGCAGTGTGCATTTAAATATGTGATATAATGAAAGAGACTGGGGAGGAGAGAGCAGCAACAATGAAAAAAAGAAAGTGTTGAGTGGGTTAAGCATGTGTGTGCATGTGTGTGTCAGTGTTAAGTGGGACATCTCAGACAGACAGGCCATCCTCTAACAGGCACCCTTCTCTGCCAGGCAGGTGAGCCAGTGTCTCTTTATCTGTCTCTTTCTCACATACACGCGCCTCTGCCAGCTCCTTCACGTCCCCCTGTGCCAGGTATGTCTACGTGCCGTCTTTGTGTGCGAATGAAAGCGTGGCAGATCTGACGAGGAAGAAAACACACACACGCACACACATTCTCACGGGGGGGAAGAGAAGGGACGAGAAGAGGAGAGGGAGAAGAAGAGGTGGCTTCGCCTTCCCTCTCATCCCTCAGTCCAACACTTCTCCTCCTTTCGTTTGGTTCCATTCGATCGTCAGTTCTTTCCGTTTTGTGCCGTTCCATGTGCTGCTGCTCTGTCTCTGCCTCCACTCTTCTCCTGTCCTCTCTTTCTTTGCGCTCCATCCTTTTTCTCCCCCATCGCATCGCTCTCTTTCTTTCCCATCCATCCCCTCTTTCTCCTCGCCTCGTTCCAGTTTCCAAGTGCTTGGACCGGGGGCTTAGTGCTCCGGTCACTGCTCAGGGAGTACGGTGAGCTAAAGTAGGCTCAGAGTAGAAGAACATCACACACGCAAGCGCACACTTGAACAAACAAACACAAACTGGCCCTTTCTCTTGCTCCAATTTCAATTGTGTCTTGTGTGCTACCTACGTATGTCTCTACCTTCTCCAGATCCCAAAGCTTATCAGTACACGCAGCCTAGAAAGCATTATGAGAACTGGTCTGACATCATACGTATCCAAACACCAAGCATTCAGAGATAAGCCTCCCTGTTCCTATCTCAATCAGTTACTCGCCACTCCAGGCCAAACAAAGTTCAGCACAACAGAAAGGCTCTAAAGTTCAAACCAGCAGAAGAGAAATGCAGCTATTATTGATGCACCTGCAATTAAAAGTTATGACAAAGTAAGTGGAAAAAGTGGCAATGAGTTTGATCTGTTATGTATAGTTGCGCAAACATCTCAAGTTAGAGCATGTGTGGTAGCTCTGCATCAGTCTAGACCTGCAAATCTATCTCATGAGCCGGTATTGAATAAATTTCACTCAAAACTGACTGACAGTTTTTTTTTCTTCTTTGGCCACCAAAAGCATAGAAAAGCTCCCTGAAAGCCACCATTAATGTGAGTCAAGCAAGTTATCTGCAAGTTTGAAAAAGGATGACTAAAGATTTTCTCCTTCTGCTTGTATTTACTATTTCTGCCTCTTTGTTTTCATCATTTTTACCAACCTCTTCCCTCATCCTCGCCTTCATCATTGCATATTGATTTCATCTAACTCTCCAGGTGTGTGCTGACCTTTCATATGAGGTGCTCGTTCTTCAAGACTTCAAGAGGTGAGAATGATTGATGTCTAATCTTTGATATCCTATGAAGATGTGTGAGCATGTGTGCACAGTGTGCATTTCTATGTGGGTGTGTGGGTGGGTTGCTTAGGACCTCCTACAGTTAAGGAACCAAAGGTCCTCAGGGTATTAGAGCAGGAGATCAGGGAGTCAGCACACACACACATACACAAACACACTTAACTTGTATGAACACATTCATGCACATTGTGGTGTCTCAGCGACCTCTTGGTGAGTTCAGTGGCAAGGCGTGGTGAGAATAGCCGTTTGAACCTCCAGATCTTAAAGATCATAAAAACACACAGACAACCACACACAGATTAATGCTAAAAGAAAGGAACCACTTTGCTTGTGGGGGTTCAGAGGTCTGCCTAACCACAGTTAAGACATTATCTTGTTAAACGTTGGTTGTTACGCTGTCACTGTGATGCAAACACGATACCTTGTTATTACAATGTAAAAATGATCCAACATCATTTTATTATTCCCATAGGAAGAATGCTGTCTCCACACTCAGGTGGTTAAAAAGGATAAAGCTTAAAGAGATAGTCAGTATTAAAAGTACAATTAAAATAACAAAGTAACAAAAAACAAAGTAAGTAACATAGATTGAGTAAAAAAGTAACAAAAGGAAAAAAATAAAAACAACACAAAGTGTTGTAAATAATATTAATTTCAATTCAACTGAATTTTATTTTATTTATATAGCGCCAAACAGGGTTTTAATAGTTTTGCAATTTTCATTAGTTTTTATTTTTATTTAGTTTTGACTTCAGATTTTCAATTTTATATCAGTTTTAATTAGTTTTTACCAATTGTTTGCTAGTTTAGTTTAGTTTTTATTTTTTTGAAAATCCTTAGTTTCAGTTTAGTTTTGATTAGTTTCAGTTATAGTTTTAGTTGTGTTTGCAATAATTAAGTGTAACAAAATCCCAGTTTCATCATATCAGTCATTCTCTTCTGCTTATCCTTGGGTATGTTGCTATTCCAGCTACCATACCCTGCACCCTGGACAGGTCGCCTGTCTGTCACAAGGCTAACACGCAGAGACAGACAACTCACATTCCCACCTATGGGTTCTTTAAATAAATAAATAAATAAATAAAGGCAGATGAACAACCATTGATACCAGGAAACTATAAAATGTATATCTTGGCCCCAATGAGACTATTAACTCTTGCAGCACCGGGTGTTCGTAATTTTGGTCCAAGTGAATTGATAAACTTTTTGAAGGCAATTGACTCACACAGTTATGTAGATGTCCCAGTCCTGTTGTCTCGGGATGCATCACGCTGCCTTGCCTGGGGTTAGCTTCTGTTTTCTGGGGATGAGGGTTGAGTGTGCTCCCTTCTCAAGGTAAGCTAGGTTAGCCTTCTTGTGTGAGCTTTTCAAGTGCACTTTAAGGTTTGTGGGATTTTTTTTCCCTTTAGAAATGTCCCTCATAATTTGTCTCTTTCCACTACAAGACACTTGCTTTATCCAAAACACAGTCATATTCAAAGTAATCCCAAATTGGACTCTGGCGCTTTCTCTCAACTGTTCCTGACATGATTCTGCGCGTGGACAGAGCAGCAATACAGACGACTCGACTAACGTACTGCCACCTGCTGGCATAATGAGACAGCAAGAAAAAATCTGTAAACTAAACTTCATTTTCACCCTTGACTATTGTATGACACGCACACATCAATGAAAGCTAAACACATTTTTGCTATAAATTCAGTTAATTTTAGTTAGTTTTGTGAAAACTCATTACAGTTTTAGTTAGTTTTCCTTTTTTTGTCTTTATTTTTATTTCCTTTAACGAAAATGTTTTTTCACTTCTAGTTTTCGTTATTTCGTTAGTTTTCGTTAACGATAATAACCTTGGCGCCAAATCACAACAACAGTCGCCTCAAGGCGCTTTATATTGTAAGGTAGACCAATAATACATACAGAGAAAACCCAACAATCATATGACCCCCTATGAGCAAGCACCTTGGCAACAGTGGGAAGGAAAAACTCCCTTTTAACAGGAAGAAACCTCCAGCAGAACCAGGCTCAGGGAGGGGCGGGGCGGGGCCATCTGCTGCGACAGGTTGGGGTGAGAGAAGGAAGACAGGATAAAAGATATGCTGTGGAAGAGAGACAGAGGTTAATAACAGATATGATTCACGCAGAGAAGTCTATTAACACATAGTGAGTGAAAAAGGTGACTGAAAAGGAAAAACTAAATGCATCATGGGAATCCCTGGCAGCCTACGTCTAACTAAGGGAGATTCAGGGTCACCTGGTCCAGCCCTAACTATATGGTTTAGCAAAAAGGAAATTTTAAGCCTAATCTTAAAAGTAGAGATAGTGTCTGTCTCCCAAATCCAAACTGGAAGCTGGTTCCACAGAAGAGGGGCCTGAAAACTGAAGGCTCTCCCTCCCATTCTACTTTTAAATACTCTAGGAACAACAAGTAGGCCTGCAGTGTGAGAGCAAAGTGCTCTAATGGGGTGATATGGTACTACAAGGTCATTAAGATAAGACGGGGTCTGATTATTTAAGTAACATAAAGTAACAAAAGTAAATAATATAAAGCAATAAAATAAATAAAGTAGTAAAAGTAAGTTATATATTTTTTAATGTATTTGTGCGTGCTCAATCATCCAGGTAAGGAAATCCAAAAAAGTTGATTCTGTTCATCTGGATGTAACGTTTTCAGTGAGATAAATGTTTCGTCACTCATCCAAGGGACTTAAGATGAAATGTTTCAGTTTTTGTGTTATGCCTTTAATATTTACTATAAAAGGTTAAAGAGCAATTTGTGTAATACTAATGTGACATTATTTAACTACGCAAAGTAAAAAGGAAGCGAGACAGAGAGTTATGTAAAAAAAGATGAAGAATAAGGAGGGGTCGACTTACAGTAGGAAGAGGGAGAGATGAAGGAGAAGAGAAGAGTCTTTAATGTGTGTGGGTCTTGTAAGGTCATACAGGGGCTGGGGAGGGAGGGGGAAAGGTTACAGGAAAGGTTACTATGATTTATTTAATCACTGATCCATCAGAAGCAGCCACACACACACACACACGCATGTGCACAAACACCACACCGCAACTGTCACATACACACAATTATTTCCAGCTTGCCTTTTTTTCTCCACATCTATGTACCACCTTAATGTTTTTCACATAAAAAAAGAAGATGGAGAGAGAAGGGTGATTTTCTCTTTTACCACCTTGTCAGAGAGAAAAAGAGGAACTAAATTTCATCTAACGGTGCAATAATGGAAAAGTATTAACCTTACAGTGGAACTTTGAAACAACTTATATGATATCTACAAAGGATCTGGGCGATCTACACATTACACTTAAAGAAGCTGCTTGGCAATGGAACCCATGCCATGAAGCTCCTGGTGCCCAGCTATCGTGCTGATGTTAATGACAGAGGCTGAGGTGCTGTTCCTAGACACATATCCTTAGGCTCCCTTACAGTTGATTGTTGAATATCTGGAAGATAGGCTCACAGTGTTGCATGAATTGCCAAAAAACCTTCATACATGGACATTCATAGCAGCTCATGACCCTCTCCTAGAGTCTGGAGTTGCTTAGAGGTTTTATACAGAATAAAATTTGCTTTCATGGTACTTACAGCAGCTTACACTGCTAATCACTGTTAATTTCTTCCCCAGCAAACTGACAAATTACATTCTCTTCAGTATTAATTGTGAGGTTTTCAACATACTATATGGACCCAAGCAGATGTTCATAACTGTAGTAACTACAGAGCGATAGAGCTGATGAGCCACACTATGAGGCTATGGGAAAGAGTTGGTGAAGCTAGATTTAAAAGGAGTGATGGTGAGTGAGCAGCAGTACAGCGCTACAGATGTGATGTTTACTTTGAGAGTGTTGATGGAGAAGTTTAGCGAATGGCAGAAGGATTTACACTCTGTGTGTGGATCTCGAGCAGTTGATAGGATACCAAGAGAGGAACAATGGTGATGCATGAGGAAGTCAGGAGTGACAGAGAACTGGTGCAGGACATGTTTGAGGACAGTGAGACAGAGGTGAGGTAGGTACAGTACGGTAGGAATGACAGATGGGTTCCATGTGGGGGTGGAATTAATCAGGGATTGGCCCTGAGAAACTTTCTTTGCATTGTCCATGGACAGGCTGACAGATGAGGTCACGCTGGAGTTTTCATGACTGTGATGTTTGGATCACAGTAAAAGTAGGGAACAAGCGGAAGAGAGCCTGGAAAGGTGGAGGCATGCTCTGAAGAGAAGAGGAATGAAAATCAGTAGAAGTAAGACAAAACATGTGACTGAATGAGAGACAGGTGAAAAGGTGAAGCTGCGAGGAGCAACCAGGTCAATCATCCAAAGCAATGGACTGTGCACAAGACAGGTGAAGGAGACAGCATGGTCTGAGTGTGTGGAGATGACTTAGAAAGACGAAGTAACAGACTTGCTTTGGACATGTATAGAGGAGGGATGGTCGATATTTTGGATAAAGGATGTTGAAGATGGAGCTGCCATGCAGGAGGAAAAGAGGAAGACTACAGAGAAGATTCATGAATGTAGAAAAAGACATGTGACAGCGAGGAATACAAGTGATAGGATGAGATGGAGGAAGATGATGTGACGACCTTAAAGGAAGCAGCCGAAAGACGAAGATGAGAAAATATGTATCTGGGCCCTATAATGTTAAAGTTGTCTCTCTAGTTTCAGTGTTTTTGTTACTATGTTTTTGCACCATTAAGTTGTAGGCTAATAAATACTTAAAATAGTAGCTTTACTAAACGTGAAGATTTTAAACAATGGTCCCAAAACCCTTTTTGTTGGTTATTATTTGCTGTGGAGATTAACTCATATTTTTTTCCTGCCAACACATAATAAGGGATTTGTTACTGTTTCCTTTGCAGCCAACAGAGTGCGTCTGCTGCTATTGTTAGCCACAAACTGACATACTAACAATACACGATTACATTTATCAAAACATTTTTTTTCCATTAACATTAAAAAAATGTTGCATTTTAACTGCAGTTACAATGTTGCATTATTCCCACATAAAGTTGAACTTTAAAATAGTTGGACCACTACAGTTACCGCAACAGCATTTTGTCAGCTTTCCAAAGTATTTTTGGCCCAATTCCCTGTTGGATTTCTAACCTAAGCCGATACTGACAGCAGCACTGGGTTTCCTGGAACGTGTAAAGAGGCACCGGAAGACTAAAGAGAATAGGTGAGTGGTGCATTGCCCCGGCATGCAAAAGAACGCTCATGAAATATGGACGACTTTGGAATAGTCAATGTAATTAATGTTAGCGTTGAAACAAAATGCCCACCATTGCTGTCACATCACTTGTTTTGCACACTCACACACGCACAAACACACACATACACACATCTTATCCGTAAAGACACAAGGTCGGGTAGATGGATGGAAGGGATGATGGGAGGATGAAAGTGCCACACTCGTTTTTTTCCCCCTGCCTTTTGTGGTGGAGAATGCCCCGAGGCAAGATTTAACAGAGGGAAGAGACAGACAGAGGAAATGAAGGATAGGAAAAAAGGGGGTGTGAAAAAAAAGGAGGTGTCTCAGCGACAATGCCAACCCCCACCATCGCTCCTGCCCCCCTCATTCTCGCCATGTCTACCTCTCCCTGCTTCATTCTCAGCTGCCTCGCTTGAGGCCTCACTAGCCCTTTGTAGGGTGCGACCTTGGTGGTCACTGAGCTGGTGTGAACATGCAAGAAACAAGCCATATGGGTGAGACAGAGCGAGAAATAGATGTAGAGATTCAAGGAGAGAGCCATCTAATCCTTGATTTGTCTCTGTGTCTTTTCTCCCCTCCCTCCTCCCCTCGCGCTCACACACACACCGTCTGGGCTACATATGTGCTCCTTCACCCCTTTCTCTTGGCCAGGGCTAGGGCCAGTGCCCCTGCCACCTTACCCAGGGCAAGGGCTGCATATGTTGGGAAGGTGGGTACTACAGAGGGGGGGAGATGGGCTGGGTGGGCAGCAGATGGCTGAGCCCTAAGGCCTCCACTGGTGTGGCCGGTGGCGAGTGTGTACGCATGTAGAGTGTGTGTGTGGGGTGGGTGGGAGGTAGGTGAATGTGCGTATGTGCTTTGGAGGTGTGTGTAAGTAGGTGGGGGATTGTTGGTCTGCATGTGTGTATATGTGCGTGCACATGAGAGTTTTCTGCTTGGAAGGATGAGTGGACGGGCACCAGTGCAGAAGAACTTCTTCTGGTCACGGTGAGCGAAGAGAAGGAAGAAAGAGAGATAGAAAGGAGGGATGGCAAAGAACAAGAACGCATAAATGAGAAGCATCAAGCGCTACCTGGTTACCTTGGTGTTTTTTTCCAAATTATCATCACCCTGATTTTTATTCACAGGTAGTTTTTGTGCCTGTAGCAGCAGATCTAACCCATTTGATGGTGTATACTTTGATTCTTTGCATCAGTGTGTTTGGTTCAAGCACTTAAAAATTTTTACTGCAAGTGATTCACTAGTTATTTTACCCTTCTTATCTCATTTCTTTACTCTGAGAGGTTCTTTAAAACCACATTTGAGATGTCAGTAGTCTGCAGCGCACAAATGTTCTACCTGCAACACGGGGGGTATCTAAATCTAAATAAATAAATGATTTGGCTGTCTCGGTTAATGACATGCATACTTTTGATATGCAAAACTACAACAAAGTCTATTCAAGAGCAAAACATCAGGATTGTAATATTAATACACATCCCAGAGGTGTGTTGACCAATAGAAGAAGCAGTGTCAAAAATGTAAGCTGAGAGGATTCACTGGTATTAAACACATCTCAGTTTAGGAAGTAAAGGATATAGATTTTCAATTTGGTCTTTAGACCAGAAGAAAACTTTTTTACTCAGTGCTTGAATCAAGAATATATGTACGCATGTTCCGTATTTCGACATAAATGTTGTATACACTTAAAAAGAATTATGAGCTAATATGAAAATATACATAAACAAATAACTTAAATTTTACAGTGTTTGTTTATTTCAAATTATTTATTTAAAGTAAGTTAAATGTCACCATTATTACTGTCCCCCAGTTGGGGCTGTCCAAATTCAGAGGCTGCATCTACCTGAGGACCCGGCCTTCATTGTCAAAGTGGGCCAGGTACTCCGAAAGCCCGGTAGGCCGGAAGTGAGTGATTGTGACGGCCTCCAGAATTACGTCACAAGCTCTCTCTGTGGAGTGAAACTTCTGCTAAAAGTTTATTTTGCGACCCAGAAAGAGTAATAAGGGTAATATAAAAACTAAGTAGCTGCCGCCATTGTTGGAAACTGGAATTGGCTGGGCCGCGCTATGAATTCTGGGATATGGTTTTGCATTTTTGTTGTGGAAAGTCAGGAGAAATTCAGGAGAATGGTGGCTCCGGGAGATTTTTGGGAGGGGCACTGAAATTCGGGATTCTCTCAGAAAAATCGGGAGGGTTAGCATGTATGAGCAACGTACAGAGACATCCTTGATGATAGCCTGCTCGGACTGGGGCAAAGGTTCATCTTCCAACAGGGCAATGACCCTCAGCCAAGTTACCAAAGGAGTAGCTTGTGGACGACTCTTTGATGTCCTTGAATGACCCAGCCAGGACACAGACTTGAACCTAATTGAACATCTTGGAAGAGATCTGTGCACCGACACTGAGCATCCAACCTGATGGAGCTTGAGAGGTTCTGCAAAGAAGAATGGGTGAAACAGCCCAAAAATAGGAATGCCAAACTTTTAGCATCATACTTGAGGTTTCAACAAGTTATTGGGCAAAGATTAAATACTTACGAACATGTTAGATTTTAGTTTTTTAAATGTTAATAAATTTGCAAGAACTTACAGCAAACTTGTAAAATAGCAAAATATATACATCAGACTATATATGTATGCGGCTTTGTGTGTACATGCAATAAAAGCAATGCTCCGTAATTGTGTGTGCATGTACGTATAGAAAATGCTAACCTTAGTGAAATTTTTAGGGATATCGCACATAAAATGTGTTTGGACATTAAAAAGAATTACGGCATTTACAAATGAGCCACTGCCTACATTTTTGCAGATCATCAATATTTGATGGTTGCTTTTGTCGTCTTTTAATCAAGCGTCGTGCAGGATAAGTAAGAAATGTCCTTGACATTCCTAACGTGTGTCTTCTGAACGCATTCATTCATGCAAGCAGCTGTTCATGTGTGCGCGTGGCCTCTGGCACCGTATCTCCTCTGTGCCCTCTAAGGAGGCAAGAAGAAACATCCACACCACCATTCCCTCTCACATGGGAGGGGAAAAGACAAGAGGGAGGAAGAAGATATCAGTTTCGTCCTTCACCTCTCCCACAATCCCCCTCTTCTGCACCATTAGACAAGAGGAAAGTGTCCCGAAGACGCTTGCAGGTATGACACAGCTGCAACGCTCTGAATCTCTCTCTCTCTCTCACACACACACACACACACACCTTGCAGGTATGGGCCAGTTGCCATGCTCTAGATAATAGGCTGTTGAGGATAAAGCTTGTTAGGCAGCCACAGCTGACACGACAGACACCGACACACTAGTTGGAAAAGCCGGTGAACGGAGGGCAACCAAGGATGCAGTGACGACTCAGTAATCTTTCCTCTGGCTCTTTCTAAACTTCTTTCTTCCCACTTTTCTAATATTTGATTCTTCTTTCATGCTTCGTTCACATTTTCATGCTTCTATTAAGCAAACATTAAAAACTTCCAGCCCATTTATAATCATTTAGCTTGCATCTTTTTGGCAGATAGTTATGTGCATACTGTTTGTGGCCGGTTCAGCTCTAAATTTCTTCATCAGCCTCTCACACTCACAGACACACACATGAACACACCCCACAGACTCCCAGAAGGTCATCCCCTCTGAGAATGTCTGTTTGAAGTTAGGACCTCTGTGGCAAGCTGCTGGACGCCTGCTTCACTGTCAGGTGTGTTTGCCCGTGTGTGGATTTCTTGGCGCTTTCATGCTCATTCATATCTGAGTGCCTAATTGTATACTTGTGCGAATGCATGAGTTTCATGCTTTTATTGTGTAATTATGCTTGTTTATATGCTGCATGCTAGCTGACAGTATGCGTGTGCGAGTATGTGTGTGCGCTGGAGAACAAGCACCACAGGCTGTGGCGTGTCCGTGCCTCCTGGTAATGGATACTAATGGCCCTGGGCAGGCCTCCATGGAGCAGGAGGGATAGATTTGTCTGTTTGACCCCATCCTGCTGCCCTCGCCCTGGGAGGGGGAGGGTCTGAAGGGTGGGAGGCTCTGTGGGGGTCTGGGTCACCATCAGCATGCATAACCCTCAACATAAACACACACTGTTAGCTGTGTAAGTGACAGCAAAGACACGCATGCTGGCGTCGCATGTTCTGGAAGGTTACAGACGCTGTGGAGATGATTAGAGAGGAACAGTAGCACGAGTGATTGCAGTTATCTGAAAATATCCAGGTTACATACTTCATAGACAAGTATTCTTATACTCTCTGTGCATTAATGCATAAAGAAAGGTTATGAAGTTATTTACATTTCCAAATCACACATTTTTAAAAGCACTTCTTAACCCTTTAAAGCCAATCGGAGCAGGGACGCTCTGTTTTGCCTAACTATTTTTAAATCCCGGTAGCACTGCAACCACGTAAGCTAGCGCAATAATTTTTTTTGCATATAAAATCGGAGGAGTTGTATTTACATCTTATGCCATCAGCTTGTCCTCGGTCACGGTTTCCTTCCACATATATCTTTGCAAAAACTGCATAAAAAGCACTTGCAGCAACAAAAACATAATTTTCCAGAAACACGCTTTGCCGATCCGATCAGCTGTTTGTAACACTTCCTACGACCATCAGCGTGAACTATCGCGTGTCCTCCATGTCCTGCCCGAAACCGGAAGTGACGTCATTTTGCGGAAATGTAGTTTTTTACCATCAGGGCCTTATGAGCCTTATGGTGTTTTTTAAAGTTATTTTTGACTTTATGACTTTCAGTGTCGTTTCTGGGATGCTTAGGACTCATATTGCACTGCTGGAAACTGTTTATTTTGATGCATGTGCTGTTTTTTTTTGCAAATTTGCATTATAATATTTATTTTCGTTTTTCCTGCAGTATATAAAAATTGGTGTATTTCAAAAATGAAACTATGAAGACACTCAAAATAAATTTCCTGTGGCGGGAAACTATTTTCTGAAAATGTTTTGTATTTACAGTTTTGAGGGATAAGCCTCTTAAATTTCTCTAACTAGAAATATATGTTAAAAAAAACAAAAATGATTTTACATTTTTTTGTAGTTTATTGCACTTTTTTGCAATGTATGTAATTACTATGCACATATTATTAAAATTTGGGCTATAATGGTTAATGGTTGTATTGATGTATAGCAACTTGAAATGCTCCCAAAAACTACAGCACTACAGCATGTAAAAACATAGTATAAGCTCTGGCGGACTTGGTTCTATGGTAGGTCTTAAAGGGTTAAACAAAGCAGGACGACTTGTCGGGCCTGAGCGATGGACAAAGCTACTCGTGCATAATGCGCACATACATGTCATCCCAGGAGGTATTGCTGTATGTTTTTATCCAAGGTTGATTTATTTTTCAAGTAGCCACTCCAGCTTTTCTCTTTTTTTCATAACACACCCTTAAAATTTAGAAACTCTTCAAAAGTGAAAAGTGTCTCCTAATTGCTTATAGGCGGACGGAGCTTCACTTAGCTTCATGTAAATGTTTTCCTTGAAAACATCCCTGAGGCATTACAGTATGACCTTTTGTTAGATTTCCAGCTAATATCACTTTTGAATCAACATTTCTACTGCCTGAAAGGAAAAATGTTAAATTCATCATTTCTTACGTGAGCTCGAGACTTTTTTTTGACCAGAGAATTACTTTTCTTGCTTCTGTCTAATGTTAAAGATGATGGATTTCCATTGTATGAATGTTGAACATTGGGGCAAAATGCCTGGAAAAGGAAGATGTGGCCATGCTGAGCCATTATTTTAGATTTTTTATTTTTTATTTTTTGGTGATTAAAGCTTTTGGCAGAAAACTGACATTTTATTTCAATACCTGTTAAGGTTTTGGAGAGCGACCGACCTCTGAGCAATGAATTGCTAAATTTGTTCTTCCCTTTTCTCCTTCTGTCTCTAAGTAGTTGAATGTCAAAAAGAGGGAAGTGGCTCAGGTAAACAGGGCCTCAGGGGAGAGGTGACCTTTGGGTTCACAGTCAGGGGGACACAAAAGGGAAGGGAGAGGGAAGGAGGGAATGGTGAAAACAAGGCTGAGTGCAGAGAGCAGATAATGGAAAAAGCATGAAACCAGAGAAAGACAACAGAAGAAGAATGGGAAGCGACAGAGAAGAGGGAAAGATGGGAAAATGATCTGACTAATTAACTAGAAAGTTAATATTAAAAAGTATCTGTGGAAGAGCTTTTAAAATCAAAGAATCCAATTGCCTGGAAATGTGAACACTAAATGACAAGGTTTCTTTTTTCATGGTATTTTGAAATGTCCGAAGTTAAACATACTGAACAGCATCTTATTCCTAGAATTGGTTTAGTTAAACCCCTACATATAATTAAGTACAAATTATCTCACCCACTACAAATGCAACACAACCTCAATCCTTGGCTCATATGGACGTTGGTCACAACCCATACACGTTACATTTTAAAGACTAGTATGATGTGCAGTGTTGTTTGCTGTGAAAATTAAATGATACAAGGCTTTTTTTGGGTGTTCAAGGTTCATAAATGCTAATAATCATTTTTAGTCTGTTGCTACGTGGTTGCTGGTAACAGAATACAGACTGTATCAGAAAGAATCAATGGATTTCTAAAAGTTATACTTTTTGTGGTGACAGGCGTAGAAACCTGTGGTAAATTTTAACATGCATGACTGAATACAAAGTTTTACACACGAAACTTAGAATATCACCTCTGGATGCACGGCATTTCTCTATACAATCTACATACAAACTTTTGTGAGCATATATCTGTAGTCAATGCTTTAGCCCATTGGTAGGTACTTGCTAAGCAATATAATATCAGATATGGATAAGAGCCTTCAGGGGCTTAAGATATAACTGTGTGACAACTTTGACTGCTCACCTCCTGATCATGTAGTTGGAGTTTGCAGGCAAACACACAAAAAGACTGGTACAAGCTTCTCCGCCCTTTCAAAGAGTGCTACAGCCCACTTAAAAAACAAAAAATTCAATGGGGCCCATCCAGTCTTAAATCTTCATTCTAATCAAAATAAAAGAGAAATAGAAAGTGATATATTTCATTAAAAATTCTGTTCAAAAAACATAAATAACACAGGTTGTTCGCTACAAATTATTAATGTCAGCGAGTCATACACACAGCGTTAAAGGCACGTGTGTAAGATCAAGCACCTAGCCATGCAATCTGTCTTTAAAAACATTTGTGAATTTCACTGTGGATGCCACTGTGGCAACAAGTCAGTTTAGCAGTAATGTGTAGGTGGCCAAGCACTTATCGTGTTCTAAGCTTGAAACACTTTAAAGCTAAGGAGCTTTAAAACGTGACGCCATCATGTCCTGATGAAATGTCAGAATGCTGTGAGTGACAATAACGATAATCGTGACAATAGGTCCTTAAATAATTTGCTATATATATTGATAACCAGTGTTGGTCAAGTTACTTAAAAAAAAGTAATAGTAACTAATTACTGATTACTTAGAGAGTATGAGTAATCAGTAACTAATTACTGATTACTTCCCCAAAAAAGTAATCCCGTTACTTTACTGATTACTTATTTTCTTGGAAGTTTAGGGGTTTTTTTTTTCGCTGTAACAAGAAGTTTTCTTCCCATGCACAACGGACGCTAATTTTTTTGTCACTTTTTATGGAATCAAACTTAAAGTAAGGTCAGTACTTCCACGCTTTAAACACTGCACGCTCATACTGTCTCCTGCACTCAATATATGATCCATTGTTGATCTGCACACAGCTGTGTCACGAACGTCGCACTTGCTTACGTCACTGTCATGAGACATTCTTGCAAAAAAAATCACGGTTTTAGTAACGCAGTAACGCAGCGTTCCTACGGAAAGTAACGGTAATCTAATTACCGTTTTTGCAATAGTAATCCCTTACTTTACTCGTTACTTGAAAAAAGTAATTGGATTACTGCCCATCTCTGTTGATAACCCTTAAAATGGGAACCCTTAGTAGAATAAAATGTTTCACTTAACGTTAGATGAGGACAATGGACCCTTTGATTATTTCCAAAAATCCTTAAAATTCAGACTTTTACACCAACACATATTAAAGTGGACATGAAACACTACATGGATAAAGGCTATTTTAGGGAATGGAGCCCTGCTCTCAAAAACAGACAGAGATTTAACAGCTGTCTGTGAAGTTGGATTTAAGAAATATGTGGTTATGTTTTTGGAACATGTTTAGCATCATCTCATACCAGTTCAAAAGGTTACTGGATTGGTTGGTCGGTTGGTTGATTGGTTGCGGCTAGAGAGTTACTTTAGTTATTTATTTATGTTAGCAAACTAGTGACAGAGCTGATAACAGAAAACAAGGGAACTAAGAATAACTCACGTTGTCCACTGAGCTATTGGTTTTGTCACTGGTTAGCTAACATAAACGAATGTAAGTTTATTAACTGTGCCCAGCCAACCAACTCGGTGACATCACACTTTTATGCTCTATACTGGCACAAGATAGCGCTAAACATATTCTAAAAACTTTAGCTTTAAGCACTTATTTCATAAATCCAGCTTCACAGACTGTTTTAGAGCAGTGCGCCATGGTGTAAATTAACCTTCATACATGCAGTGTTTCATGTCCACTTTAATGTTTTTAAAATAGGTGATGGTAAAATAGTTGGATTTAGCACCTTTATGCCAGCTATAAGCAATAAGGCACGGCAGAACTGTAAAGCCAGTCAACAAAAAGAAAAGCATGTTAACTTGTCGTCGCTAAATAAATATTAACCAGTACCAGTTTTCTATGCTGATAAAAAATGTAAACTTTATAATCAAATTTTGGAGAAAAAAAAAGTACTTCAACGCTTAAAAACTTCAACCCATTACATGGGATTTGAAAAGAATGACATTCTTAGCTGAAGAAAAAAATTGAAGGATTTATGTGGTAATTAAAAAAATAAATCTAGTCCTTCACAGTGAGTGTAAAGCAGAAAGTTTGTGCCCACTACCCACAGCGGGGAGAGACGTGTGTCTTAGCTCATCAGCGAGGCTCTGTTCAGATCAGTGTCTCCTCTCCACAGGTTACTGCCACTACTCATGAGGGCGACTCGCCTCGCCTTATGGGAGGCTCAGTGTGCTTCAGAGGAGAACAAAAGTGAGAGATTCTCTCTTTAAGTCCTATCCTTCCTGCTCTCTTTCTTCCCATCTTCTTCTCTCCTCTCCATTTGAAGCTTTTCTTCTTAACCTTTCTCTGTGTTCCTCTCTCATTCCGCTTCCCTCTCAGACTCTCTTTCTCTCTCTGTCTCTTTATCCGGATGTCTCCCACCGTGGCAGGCAGACATCAGTAGCCCTAGGGAAGTGCTTCGCTGTGGGAAGGAGCCTTGGCTTTAACTGGCTCTAAGTGGCTCTTGCTGTTTGTCTCTTTAGTTGTTTATTTTCTCCTTTGCTCACCCCGGGCAGGGAGGAGAGAGGGACACTTAGCGTCGGGGAAACCACAGCGTGGCCAGGCAGGGAGGTTTAATACCGCTTAGTAGCCTGCAGAGTTTACATGTTAGGGAGGCACAGAGAGACAAAGTGCAGGTGTGTGTAAGTTTATTATTGCAGTTTGTGTGTCATTTTATCATTAGAAATGTTATACAGATGTCAGATGGCTTGTGTGCGTTTTACTATGTTACTGTAATTACGGTGTGTGTTCACAAGTGTGTGTTTGTATCGACAAAGTCAAAAGGTCCAGGTATGACCTTCTAAGATGACATTATTTGCCATTGATTTGCCTCTGTTTCATATTTTGTCTCACTGGGACTACTGTACCAACAATTGGCCTCTATTGTTCTGTTTTTAAAGACAAACAGCTACGCTGCATTCCCTCATGAAAAAGGTAAAACAATTGTGTTTCTGGTCACTGCCTCAAATTTCAAACCTGACCTGTAACATGGGAAACGTGTTTTAGTTTGAGATTGAATCAAAAATAATTGGTTCTTAAAGGTTTTTTGTTTTTTTTGTTTTTTTAAAAGGGTGCTTTGGAAAAACAATTCCTTAATCTCATGTTTATGTGATGTAGGGGAGCCTGGACCTCAACATTATCCATCTTCTCTTGACAGATAACAGAACAACAGGTAGCCAAGATCCACAGAAGACTTTGCACAGTGCTATATTTAACTAAACAACAAGTGATGGAAACCTGAATACAACACCTTGTGTATTAACAGGATTTCTACCCGAGTTCAAGTCTCATCTGCAAAGGAAAATATCATCTTCTGTTAGTGTTTAGACTGAGTGGCAGTATTTAAATACTGTGAGTTTAATCATGTTTTTTCAATTAAAAAGTCACCAGTCTATTGAATGATCTGTACCAGAATATGGAGAATATGTTGTGTTGCCAGGGAATGTCAAATTTCCATTAGCACAGCTCAAAAATGTCAGCTTTCTTAAATCAAATCAATCAAATCACTTTTATTGTCACATCACATGTGCAGGTACACTGGTACAGTACATGCGAGTGAAATTCTTGTGTGCGAGCTTCACAAGCAACAGAGGTGTGCAAAAATACAATAACATATTGTATTTTTGGTGCTGTGACACCACGAGTGCAGAGGGTGTCTGGATTTATACCAAACTTCTGGGCTTTGCCAGCCATTCCCAAACTTAAATACAACAGCAGTAAATATAGGTCAGAGTAATGTTTAATATCCACCTTATATTACCATGTGTAATTCACTAACATATAAAAATCTATAACTGTAATTTCAAACTGAATTTGTGTTTTTTACTGTGACCCATGTGCAGTACCTTCATTGGTACTAGCTGGCAAAAACACATGCTAACTTTTTCTTTTAAAAATGTTTTATTTAACCAAGATGTGAACTTTTGAGATCAAGAATATCTTTATCAGAGTGTTGCGAGTGCAGATAGGACACAAGAACGTGTCGACAATCACCACATTGTTAAAAGCACAATGCACGAAGTTTACTAGTGCCAGCAGGATCTACCATAAATTGCTTCTAATGCTAGCCTACTTCAAATAAAAGCCCATTGCTTTTAATGGTTTATGGTAACAGGAGAAAATGAAGGCCCAGGTCTATCTTTGAAGAAATGCAGTAGCTTTCCAATATGAAACCACCTGGATCTGTCCATGGTGCTGATTTTTCCTCTCGCTTTCTCTCTCTGTCTCTCACACACACACACACACACACACACACACACACACACACACACACACACACACTGCCTATGTCATTGTGATATATACTCTGAGTCACACTAATGGCACTGTAACCAGCATCAATAGAAGAATAATTTAATAGTTTTTTTTTCTTAAGCTAAATGTTCAGGGAATCCAAGGATATTTGATAAAATGCTCACAAACATGAAGAGAGCAGGTGTTGCTTGGATTGCATGCCTATTCTCACCAAGGCACAATACACGGGAATGAAATGGAAGGCAAGCAAAGGCACTTTGCCATCGTCAAATCAAGCTTTCCATCAAGCACGTCCACGTAGATACATAAAGAATCAATATTTTTATGACTGGCCTCACAGACAGAGGGCCTCTCAGTGAGCTTCAGCAGCAGAAAGTAACTTTTCTGTTTGCTGGCACGGTTGTGCGTTGTTCAAAGATTAAGGCAAATAGGGGTTTAATTCCTCTAAGTGGTGTGCAAGCATGAGCTGTGAAGTCATGCAAAATGCCGGATAGCATGTGTTTATAAATGTGTGCGTTCCTAAGGACCTAAGCGAGTGCATCTTAGTGTGTAATGTGCGCAAGGCCAGGCAGATGTATGAAGGGAAAAGAGCGCACTCTTAAATACTCAGCTCACCTCACACGTATCGTCACACACTCGCCTCACAAATGAACACCTCCGCATCATAATGAGAATTACCTGCATGGCCTCACATTGCACTTCTCATCCCCTTGCAAACAAACACACACACACACTTGCACATTTGCTCATCTGTCCTGGCTCCCCCTGTCACTCTTTCTTGTTCCTATTCTTGTTTTTTTCTGTCTCTGTTTTCACACATGTAAACACACACACACACACACACACACACACACACACACACACACACACACACACACCCCTCCAGTGTCCTCGTCGTCTCAACTTGAGCAGCAAATGAACACAATTAGCCACGGCTCCACAAACACACACTGGGGTATTGTTCTGCTCACACTCACTCAGTCCTTAATCTGCTGCTCCGGAGGGACCTCGGGTGTGTGTGTGAATGTGTATGCATGTGTGTGTGAGTGTGTGTGTGTGTGAAGGCAGTCGAGGGGAAGCATCGCAGAGCCCAGCTGACAGAAGGGGCTTCCAGGCCTTTTTCCCTCAGAGGTTTCCACGATGATGATCAACTCCTCGCGCCTTAGTCCTTGCTGTGCTCGCCTCAGTACCCCCGCAAACACACACACACACACACACACACACACACACACACACTCTTTGAGCAATGGACCATTCGGCTTGAATGCATTTCAAACACGAGCACACACACAGCCACAGCCTTCGGTCAGAGCCAGATGTTACGGGGTGAACAAAGGCATTGAGTCACAAGTTACTGTTCTCAACAGCAGGTTGAGCCTCAGGTCATTATTAGCACACATACACACACACACACACACACACACACACACACACACACACACACACACACACACACACACACACTGAGCAGCGGACCCACTCACTACATTGCACAGCCACTGACTGAGCTTGCCGTTTCTTCCCCTTGAGCAAGTGTGTGCTGTCTTGCTAATTAGACAGCAGGTATCTGCCTGACAATATTTCTTGCAAGAACACCTACACAAGTGGCTGCTTAATGACTGCACTTTAAGATGCCTCGCAGGCCTTTACAGAGGAGACGGGGGCCTTCGCAGCCATGCAGCGCTCTACTTACTGGCTTAAGGCCAGTTGCCACAGTCACATCAGCAGCGTGTAGCATTTAGCATCCGTGCTAAACAACCAATATCCTTATTTACATGCATAATAGCTTATAGTAAATCTAAAAAATGCCTGTTTAATAAGTGTTTTCAAATAAACTTGTGAGATTACAAATACGTATATAGTCTGGTCACTATCTTGATTATGATTTATTAAAATTATCCTTTGACCTTGACACTGAAATGAAATAACATTGAACTTGATCGTTCATTGCTGGCATTTCAGTCATCAAACATGACATACAGTACTGCAGAACATCTTGAGTCACCAATCATTTTGCTTCCAAGCAGCCAGACATTTATTAAAGTAGTCTTAAGCAATAATTCTCAAGGCTTTCTGAAGGTTTATCAAGGTTTTTCTCTGGGCATTGGCTGCTCTTGCCTGAGTGTTTCTTTTTATTGATTCATTTTTTAAACATCACAGAAACACTTTGTAAACCCTCCACCCTCCTTCACTTGTTCTAGCCTCCTCCTCAGACGTCAAACAGTGTTATTTAAGTTTCTCCAGTCAGACTTTCTCCTTGTTTTTGTGTTAGAGGTCTTTTACATCATCATATAATTCACCTCCATGTAAACGTGTTTCCTCATATAGAGAAATGGGGCGTGGCTATATACAGATAATATGCAGATTGCAGGAAGTAAACACAAGCCTGTTGATTTAGAATAAATCGGATATACTAACAATAATTCCAAACCAACTGTCACTTGCAGTAAAATCATACCTGGATAGAAAACCACACAGTGGAGCACTATCAGTCATGTATTGGCCTCCCCAGAGCCCGGACCTAAACATTATTGAAGCAGTGTGGGATCATGTTAACAGAGAACAGAACAAAAGGTGGAAACATCCAAAGAAGAGCTTTGAATGTCCGTCAAGAAACCTGGAGAAAGACTATCTAAAGAAATGACAAGAAAGCTGCCTAAGAGTTTCGTCTTATTTTTTTTTAGTCCTTTATTTATCCAGGTAAAAAATCTCATTGAGATTAAAAATCTCATTTCCAAGAGAGACCTGGCATGTACTATTATGTACTATTTGTCCTCATTTTATGCTCAGGGAAAGAACATTCCCATGCACATATATCATCAAGCTGATATAATCTGGTTTATAACATTATTGCCTTAGTTACCTTACAGGTGTTGACCCTTGCGATTAAACACCGTTCTCACTGAAGGACTTAGAGCTATTTTGTTAATTCACACAAAAGACAAAACAGAGATCTAAAAAATTGTCTTTGCTTTCCACGTATTAATTAAAAAAAAATTACAGAACCACATTCATCAGAACAGTCTGGGTCAGAACTGGAGGCCAACTTTAAACCCTTGAGAGCTGCATGTCATGTTCATCATCTCGCCGCTATGTATCGCATATTTGGGCTTCGTTTTTCTATTCAACCATTCCCTCCTAACTTTCTGACTAGCAGAGACCTCTTTTGTCTCACAGCCACGAGGGATAGTGACAGAGAGAGAGTTGTGACATGTCTGCCAATTTGACTCTACTGTGTTTACAATGACCTTCCCTTCGGTGTGAGGTGCGTTTGAGTGCCTCTGTCACCATGACAACTGGACATATTTTAGTGGCCACTCCAGCTTCTTTCTGCATATCATTACTGTTTTCAGATGTTAAGGTCACTGCACAGAGACAACACTTTAGAGCAAAGTGATGATTTTGACAGTGTTTTATGACTTTTTTAAATGAGTTCTTCTCTAATGTGTTACCTATTGTTACACATCGTCAAACAGCTGCATGTAAAGTACACTTGCTTGGACTGCTTTACTTAGTACATGTTCAGGAACTGTCATCTATGTTCTTTTTATCAGCCTCTACAGCCAAAGTTGTGCAAATTTTAACAGAAAACAAGATTTTTAAAATGTCTTTCAATGTCTTATTTTCTTATAAACTAGAGTGCAATGTAATTGTAAATATCAGGTGGAGCTTAAAAACAAATTATGACTGAGCAAACCTTAAATTATGGCACACATTTTGGAGTTTATTGCCCTTAATTCATGGTAAGTGAATAATCACGCAAAGAAAAGAGCTTGTACTGAGCTGCAAGATCTAAAGGAAGATAGGAAAACCTCATGTATGGACACACACAGCATTGCTTTGCTTTTGCATGCATCAGTTATAAACAGTAAAATTATGTTGCAAATGCGACTGTTTCAATTCAGATGAAAAGCTTTTTTTCATGAGGTCATTTTTCATTCTCCTGTGAGCCACAATGAGAGGAGCTAAACCCTGTGAAGCACCGCGGTGGCATTTGGAGTGGACACATGAACCCCTTTACACAAACACACACTGTCATTACCATCGCTACGTCGAGCCAGAACTCGATCTCAAAGTGCACCAGATGTGTTCGCTTGTGCAATTATTCCAGCAAAGACATTGGCTCAGATGTATTTATTTTGTGTGTGTGCATGTGTGTGCATACGGTCTTGTTGGAGCTGTAAATGTCTTCCATTTGAGCTTCTGGCTGACCTTCTAGCTCCCAGTTTTTCATGTTTAGCCTTTCCCAGTGTTCTCACCTTCCTTGCCAAGTCAGCTATAGTTTCTCCATGTGTCTTTCAGTTGATTGTTTCAGTTTTTCTGCAGCTTTCTTTCCCTCTCATCTCAATAATCTTTTCACGGTCACTGTATATTTTAAAATGATTACATCTAATGTTTTTTTATTCATCTTTTCTTTTTGGCTGAGTCGCTCACTAAAGGACACATAAACAAAACAAAAATAAATTGAAAAGGATAACACGTAAAGTTATTTATTACTAAACTGAAAAATTCAGTAATAAGTAATGCTAATTGAGAGCCAAAAAGAGAATAAGGGGCCGTAATAGCTAGCTTAAAATATAGCTAACAATTCAGATTGTTATCCAGTTTTGTGGATAAACTGTGTGCTAAATTTGTGTCTAAACAGTCAGAATTATTAGCTAAATATAATGGGTGAAAAATCGAAAATATATATTTTTAATAATAAGTAAATAAAAAATTTGAAATTTCCATCTAAAAGCATGGCTTGTTATTCTATACCGTTAGCTAGCACTAGTTAGCAGCTAAAAGAGTATAGGCTAAATATAAAATACAAACAACTGAAATTTTGTGAACAGCTAGTAAACTGTATTGGCTAAAAGGAGAATTTTTTAAATAGAGAAATTTTGGAGGCAAAAATAACATTCATATTCTGCATAGGGATTTTATTTAACACAAAAATGCATTTTATTTGAAATGTCATAAAGAACAACTACCCTACCCACAATCCTATCTGTTACAATGGAAAATATTAACTTAACTTTTAACCATATCAATACTATGAACTAATGAAATATATTGAATTTGAGAACTTTGGAAGTCATTCATTGTGGATTATAAAATTTGCAACGAGCAGTTTCTTCACTGTCAAAAGTAATTAAGTAGACAGTCTTGTAACTTAGCATTTTTGTTCATGTTCCTTTACATATATATTTTTTTATTTTTAAGTCCAAATGGTCATAATACACCTTGTAGCTGATTGGTTTGGAAGTTTTATAACATTCAATCTTCTAAAAAGTCAGTAGATGAACATAAAACTGAAATAGTCCAGATCCAGTTTAAAGGCATTTTAAATAAAGATAAAGAAGTGTGCTGGCTTCTGAGTTGAGTGATCTTTTTCATCTGATCTGCCAGATGAAAAAGGTGGGGAACCTGACATACAACTAAAACATATAAATACATATTTATTGTATGACTGAGTTTGTTGTGTAGTCACCTTAGCCTCAATTTCAGTCCATACCCAGTGAGTTCACGCACAGGTGCACACACACACACTCGTACAGAACCTTTGGGTAACGTGTCCGTTAGCCATGTCACCTCCCCGTTCCCTTTGCTTCACGTGACATTAGTGCCAGCTTTGTTTTGGTAAATTGCTGCAGTCATTTGCATATGTCTGTTCTGTGCTTAGAAGTTCACATTGTTTTTAATCTGAAAAATATGCTAATGCTTTTGTGTTAGCGGAACGCGTGTGATTGTGCCTTTCTGCGCTGTGTGTCTGTCATGTGGCAGGCCTCGTTATAATAGCACAAGGTGAGGGTGACGGAGGTCAGAGCATGTGCCGAATTAATACTCACTGCAACTATTAAGTCCATTTGCATCTGTCCGTATGCCGCTGCAAGCTGAAGTGGCGCCCTGAGAACAGATTCTCTCTTAACCGCAGCGGTGTTCATTTGGACTGGTTGTTTCAGTGGCCACAGAGCAGCAAGGACTGTGAAACATAAAATTTTTACCCGGCGATGTGATAAACTAGGAGACTTTCACAGAATGCCCCTGGGCGTCAGAGTAGGGAGGGAGTTGACCCTGCATCAGCACCAATGTGACCTATGTGTTAACTGGAGATTACAGTGTATTAGCCAGGGAAAACAACTATTTTCCTGCTGGGCCATCACCACCGCTGATTTAAAAAAATAAAAGGAATGCATTTTTTGGGGGGAGAAAAACTGCAAAGATGAAGAAAGGAAGATGATTGTGTGATGAAAAACCCTGTCACTGATAATTTACTGCATGGCACCTATTTACTCAGGAGACCTCAATAATTAACTCACTGTTATAACTGTGGTAAGGGTGGGCGGATAAATCCAAATATCAACAGTATTGATGCCAACGCTGGTATTAGTACTGGATCGATACTCGTGCAATAGAATCTGTTTCTATTCTCTAAGTTCACTATTTTTTAGCCTATAGCGCAGAAGTTGAGCCAGAGTGCTTTAGAGACATGCACATTTAAAAATACATTAAAAGCTGAAAGGTGTGTTTTCTTAAGTGTTTAGTATTATTAATATCACACTGATTTAGTGGTCATTAAAATGTATTGGTATTATCATGGGCAATACAAGCCCTGTATTTATGTGGCACTGGATTGATACCTGAATTAGCAGGTACTAGCACTACTGATGAGTTTGCTTATGTAGCTTCTCTTATTTCATTGCTTAAATCTACGAGCTGAGAGTATTTATGAGTGTATTTATTACCTCCACCTTCTTCCATTTTTCTTTTCTTTGTTATTAAAACTATTTTATTATTTATCCTCACTTTTATTTTTACTTACTCTAATTTTAAACACTGTAAGCTGGTGAGAACACACATTAGCAGGATTCTTATCACATTTTTAAAGCAATAATTAGTACTTTCACTGGAAATGAAAGTAATAAATTCACTAAAATTGGAGGCGTAAAAAAGATGATGTGATCAAAGTTTAGGGATAGCTAACAATCTCCCATCTTTTATTCTCCTCCCTTTCACTCTCTCCTCCACTCAGTCGGTTTTTTTAAACACTTAATATCCTCCTGCCTATTTCTCTCTATAAAGTGTCTCCTTTCTCTTCTTCTGTGCTCTTGCCTCCAATTAAATGCGTAGGCGTTTTATCCTATGATTAGTATCTTGGTTGTTCAGTGGGCAGGCTCATTATCTATGCGCCCTGTTAGTAAAAGCCTTAACGATGCCTAACGAGATGTCTAATCAGGCTGGTTTTAGCCACAAAGGGCTAATTGCAGCTGTTGCTTCTGTCCTCCGTTGAGGCTGAAAGAGGCAACGGGAAAACCTGTTTGGATTGTTGGGTAATTTTTAACACACAAATACAAATCCATACAGCATTATCGGCTGTTTCACAGTGATGCGTGTGTGTGTGTGTGTGTGTGTGTGTTTCACAGGGGGGAGCCTCTCTGTGGCTCCTTGTCATCACAGAGCTGCAGGTTTGATATGGCAGGATTGCAAAAAGGCCTGAGACGCACACACACACACACACACACACACACACACACACACACACGCACACACACACACACACACACACACACACACACACACACACACTGAAGCTCTGCTACAGTTCACAATATGAGCGCCTAACTGGGCAGTAGTACAAGTAAGCACAATGGAGTGTAGCGCGTGTTTGTGTGCATTTGCGCATGTGTGTGTTCAGAGCTCTTTGTTGATGTTCTCTCTGATTCTGTGCCAGCATCACATCCATCTGTCTCCATAACACAAAACACACACACACACACACACACAGGAATTAGTTTTCTGTAAATTTAAAACCAGATCAGGAGTGACCATATTTTATTTTCACTGCCACAACATTTCAGAGAAATCATTTGAAACCACGTGCAAACTTGCAAGACACGGCAAAGTGTTACACTTAGAGAAAACATAGGAATGTCACACACACACACGGCTGCAGAATCAATGAAACTGTACTACACGAAGGACCCTCATTTATGCAGATGTAATGCAATGATCTGCTATAATGATGTTCTGATTATATTCACTATTTAACAGCTGATTAAAAAATGTGGAGAAGCTTAATAAGAAGTGAACTTACATGAGAAACAATGCAAGCCTGAATAAAATTGTAAAAAAGTAAATATTACCATAAATCAATTTGATGAAATTTCAAATGTTGTCAAATGTAAAAATTTCTGCAAAAAAGAATGTTTTTTATTAATGTTTTTTTAAGAGGCATAGATGTTGAAATCAGTCAGAAAGCCTGTCATAATCTTGCTGTATTATCACATGTACCCATTTTTACATTTTTTTTATTATTTGCTTATTTTGCCATAGAAAATCATCAGCGCCTCTATAACAGGAGCAGCATTTTTGCAGTGTTAGGTCACCAACACTTGAATTGATCAAAGAGTTCCTGGTAATATTACAAATTTAGAAAACATTAAAAGCCTGAACGAGTGCAGGAATCTGTCACAGAATGACACTTCATTATTTCTCATTTGTAATGTGTGAATGCGCCGTTTTTTAAATTTGTAGATTTCAGACCAAGCTCATATTAAATTGACTCAGATTCGCTTGTTTTCATAACAAGCAAAATTAAAGCGACAAGGGCCTTTTGTTGATATGAAGCCTTGTTGTTTTGACTACTCTTACGCATGAACTACTTATTTACAGACACACTGCATTTTACACCACAAATGAACCATTATCTTAATCACCTGTGTCCCCTGATGCTATTTCCCCCCTCTTTTGGTTCATATCAGTGCCTGTTGAATTGGTTTGAGCGTGTTGCAGTTGCCACATTTGGCCAGTAGGTGGGGACATGTTTAGCTCTCTGCCGGTGTGCTGCACCTGGCATTGGTCTCCTTTGTAGGGTACAGTTTTAGGGTTCTTTAAAAAGGCTTTGAAAAACGGCTTGTTTTTAAGAAAAAGGGTAACAGACATATATGTTTTTTTAAAATTAATATTATTATTTTTTTTCTGTTTGTCGGTGCAACCCTTCAAGAGACAATCCAGAGGGCATATAGGCTGCTGTTCATTATTTCTCTTGGTGAAAATGATCAACGAAAGCTACTCCTTGCTGTTGTTTTTAGCCAATTTTTCTTGAGTGACTAAAAATATAGTTATTTATCACTTCTCTTGTCTTTCAGCCCAGTTCTCCTGAGGCTCTCCTGGAGTGTATTTTATTTGTCCTGCCTGAGAGCGCTTATCCGATGGCATCTCTTTCGGTGTGTGTGTTTGCATGTGTGTGTGTGTGAGAGAGAGAGTTCAGTGGGTCCTCTTTTGTTCAGTTCAGTAAGTATGTCTCTGTGTGTGTTGACCTGATAATCTGTGTGCTTTATAGAGTGCTGTTCACACATCGGTCTCCACTCTGATCCCAAACCCAAACACAGTCCTCCCCACCCTCACCCACCCCTCCTTTATCAACCCACAGACACACTCTGACAAAATATCCCTCCATCCTGTGATTAATCACTCTTTTCTCCTACATCCCACTTCTTCTGGTGCGGTAAACAAATGGGAGAAAACGCAAACCCTGATTTGATTTTTTTTTTTTTTAAGCAAGCTCAGTCTTTCTATTTTCCGAGAACTGAGTCATGATGACTTTTCTTATTTGTAAATCGGTGTTTTCTGAATTAATCTATGTAGTCTCAGATGTCTGTCTCCCTCTCTTTCTGTCGCTCTTTCCCCAAGGCCAGTCATGCCGATCACACATTAAATCCTGCACCAATCCTAAAATCAAACACAGATTCTTTATCGGAGAACACACTCCCTCATAATCCCAGGATAACTACACCTGTGAGTGCTTCTGTGATTTTGTGTGTGCATTTGTCCTGTGCTAATTGTCTGAGTGGGCTCCTGTTCATGGGGAACAGTAATAATGTAAAGAAAACAGCACAAAGTAGTTAGCTGGTATGTTTTCCTATAGAGAACAAGTATTTTCATTCAGGCAAGATCTCGAATGTAAATCAGAACTTCATTGTCTTCCTGATGATAATTGCATTGGAGAAAAGAGTTAGTTTAACTACAAGGTTATACACATTACAAAGATGAGTTCAGATGAATTAACATGTCATATATGTAATAATGTGGTGCGTAGCAGTGTGTAATTGTGCATGTGCAGCTCACATACTCTGTTTAAAAGATGAAAGTTGCCACTGTCTTCAACGCCCCCTTTTGAAGCCTTGAGGCATACACAGATACCTGCTACAAGTTCACATTTATTGGATAGTCTCATACTGTAATTAATCACACAGCAGATAATATTATTTGGATGTTTCTTTATACCAAGCCAAATAAATAAATAAATATTTTACAATTCATAACTTGAAATTTCAAGTTAATAAGGTTAAATTTTGAGTTATTGTCTCAAAATTTCAAGTTAACACTGCCAATCACAAAGCACCCCGAATGAGTTCATTTCTATGTTACCTGAAAATAGATGGCGCAAAGAAAGGTGCTCTTAATATCCACTAGGGGTAGCATCAGTGAGCTACCAGTGTATAGTAAACATTAAAAAAAAACTGCTCTTGTGCTGATAATAACACCATGCAGTTCAGCTAGTAACACAAGGATTTCATCATTTGTAAAATCACACTGGAAGTACTCCGCAGTTTGCTTATTCATGACCGGCAGCTGTAACATTGTTAGCTTAGCTGTAGCTTTGGTAGCTTAGCTGTAGCACTGGTAGCTAATGCCTTCCCAGACCCAGAATACCAAGAAAATTACCTTCACAGAGATTCCTGACAGGCAGAGTTGTCTCAAAATTTTTCTTATTACCTCTAAATTTTGCAAAAACAAATAAATAGCAACACATCAGTGGTGAAAACAAGCTTTAATCAGGCATTAGCATTAAAAATAGGTTCTAAAAGGCACCAACACTACAAGCAAGCTCAAATAAACAAGGTGAAGCCTAGAAGTGGGTACATTGGCTTGTGTTTGTACTCATGTGTCAGTCAGCCATGACGCCTTAAAATTGAAATGACTAATCAACACATCCTCCGGTAGGTTGTGATATAGTCATGATCTGCTGATTTGAGTTGCTTAACATTAATTTTTAATCATTTATCATGTGCCTGTGACCCAACAGAGAATCCCCAATATTATCTCATGTTCCAAAACATGGATTTTCATCAGTTCACTGATGCATTTGAAGGTTGTAGGGTTGGTGGAGGAATAAGTGGTGCTCAATTGCACATCATTTGTAAGATATGTTATTAGAAAGCTTTTCACTTCGTTAGGTTTAAGGATTACTACTTGTTACTTGGCTGCTATGTCTTTTAAAGTTTTAAAGCTGGTTGTCAAAATGACACCTCCCATATGTTTTTAACCTAAAATAAATGTGTATATCCGACATGAACTGTGTTTCCTCTTGAGATGCATTATTTAAACATTGACCCAAAAACAAACACAGTCATTTCAGTTCATGAACACAAAAACTCAGTTCATTTTCAAAAACATCTGTGAGACCAGGTGAACATAAACCAAACGTGTTGGCTGTACCAGGCTGTAAACTTGTATATTTTGGCTATTTAGTTGAGCATCTTGACCTTGAAGTCTATGGGGATCCATTCTCTCTGATACTGCAAAGACAGGACGGGTATTGCCGATACCGATAGCAGTGTGTCGTGATTTATGAGATGAACCATCATCAATTTACAAATTCTGAGCACATATTAATGAAAACTAAGTAATTTTATACAGTATAATACAATTCAGTGGGCTACATGGTGAACTTAGAGGATAGAAACAAAGTACTGATCCTATCACACTAGTATTGATCTGACACTGATACCAGCGCTGGTATCGACACTATTGATATTTGGATCGATCCGTACACCTTGAATGGGGATTGACTCAATTTTTGGAGCCAGCCTCAAGTGGCCCCTAGAAGAACTGCTGCTTTTTAGTACTTTAGCCCAACTGATGACGACTGACTTTCTTTAATGTTTGCTACAGTGTAACCTTTCTATAACTTCTGCTTCACGCTCATCTTTTTTTTTTGCTGCCTTCAGTTCAACAGTTAAAGGAGTGCTGGAGAAAATACTGTTTGGGGATATTACAGGGCTGGAACACAAGGCTAAGACGATTATTTTAGGAGGGATACACTTCATTTTGTACTTTTTTCAGTGTACAGGCAGCAAGGTGAAGTCCTAACTAAAAGAAATAACAGCCGTGGTGCAACGCGACATGCACGGATTGATTCAAAAGTGCATTTCCCCGGGCCAACCTGGGGATTGTTAATTCATGCCGATGAGCCAGAGCAGAAATAAATGTCTAATGATTAAATGGGTTGCGCTGAGGTTTCCTTGTTGATGTCAATTACATCTTTAATTAGTGCATGTGTAATGTAAATACAGTCTGTTTTGATTGCTCCTGCGCCTCCTGTCCCACAGTAAAACAGATTTTCTCCCTCATTAGGCAGTCACTCCTTCAAGTGCCTCGGTCCCCCAGGACCTGCCCCCGGACGAGGCTGTGTGTGCGCTTCTGAGTATGAATCTGTGATGGCAAAAAAATAGAAGAAGAAGAAGAAAAAGAAAGACAGAACATATGGATCCAAGGTAATGTTAAGACATTTAGAAAACTAAAGGAAATTACATGGTTGTAAAAAGTCCCAATTGTTTTTTTCTATTGACACATTTTTCATCTGCCTCAGAATACACCAAAAAGCCTGTAACCGCCAGCCTCCTTTTATGCGTCGCAGTCTACTGACCTATTCTCTTCAGTCAAACTCTGATTGCTCCTTTAGTCGCTTCCATTGTTGAGGATGCCATTATTTATGTCTCGTCATTATTCCCGGGGTCTTGTGTGAATGCCGAGGCACAAAAAAAGAAACAGGACTATTTGAATAAGCAAGGTTAAAATGTCCCTCAAACACCATGAAAAGATTTCTTTTCTAAGAACTTGCAGCATTTATGTGAACACGAGCGGACAGAGTGGTCGACCACGCCGTTTTCACAGGATCCAGATGTGCAGGTGTTTGAGTCTAAGTCTGCCTCGATGCATGACGGGCACAGTGTGGACTGTTAACAGCCTTTCAAAGCCTCCGCAAGTGGAAAGTTTGGGGGTTTTGGAGGGGGTTTTTTTTGCGTAAGTACAGCAAAGTGCAGATGCAGAAGACAGGAGAAAGAAGGACAGTGAGACAGAGCGTGAGAAGTCACATAAAAAGAGCTCTGAGAGTTCAAAGAGGGACAGAACTGCTGAGGAGAGGGAAACAGAAGGGGTAATAACAGCAAGTTCGCGAGAAAACAAGGGAGAAAAAGTGGGAGAGGTGCCATGTGTTGCACACCTGAGCCCTGAGAAAAGGAGGGAGAGATGGGGCTGGAGGGGTGGCAGAAGGATGTGGACGAGATGGAGGAGGAGGAGGAAAGCGTGTGTGTGTGGAGGGGATGATGGGAGAGAATCAGTTCCACTACACGCTCATTACCACCTATTCATCTGGAAGACATCTTTGCACAGATCCACTGCTGGCTCACTCGGCCACGCTGGCTCTCGTGTCCCTGTGTGTGTGTGTGCGTATGTGTGCGTATATGCCTATGTGTGGGTGTCTTAATGTGTGTGAACACTGTACGTATGTCTGCCTTTGTGTTTTCCCCCTAATTCTAATAAGATAAATGGCTCTATAATCACCCATATTTACATTCAACCTCTGCTCTTTGCAAGTTTCACGCACGCCGCATGACTTCCTTTCTGCTGCCCCGCTCTTACTTTGAAGGCAGTGAGCGCAATTAGTCCTCTTAAACATGAAAAACACACGAGTGCTAATGTCCTCTCAGGATAATGGAAGCTGATGTTTGACATTGTAGCACAAGGTCTCTCATCAGGCCAGTTTAGGCCTTTAAATATCACATGCAGCACTGAGTTTGCTGCTTAAGAACCACAGAAAGCCACTCATGGGTACAAATGATCAAAGACATCCTTACCGGGTTGAATGCCATAATGTGCATATGGTCATGTATGTGTAATGCATGTAGAAGTAGAAAAACACACTGAGGAACACTATCAGTCGTGGACTGGCCTCCCCAGAGCCCAGACCTCAACACTGTTGAAGCAGTGTGGGATCATGTTGACAGAGAACAGAACAAAAAGTGTTTTTGTCTTATATACCTTATTTCCACGTATGTTTGCACGTGTTTTGATAAATCTCTGCTACCTGTTTCCCGTTTTCAAAATGAGGGATGAATCCAGAGTTTTGCACAGCGCTGTAGCTGGAACTGAAAGCTCACTGAAGTGGAGTCTAAACAAGAACCAGAGGAAAAAAGTTAAAACATTTCATTTGAATCATTTTTGACTACTGGTGAACCAAATTCCTCCACTCCAAGGCCAGACCACCACGCTTGTATCTTTTTAGCGTCTCACTAACTTGTTCTGTGTGTTTTTATGGACCGCCTTCAGAAGCATAAAAAGCCCTTTGTGCTCCAGATCCCTCTTCCCTCAAAACTCTGAATAGACGGTTAACCAAAGACAAACTCAAAACCACAGACCTTATGACCAAAGTCAAACTCAATCCACTTCCCACCATCACAATTAAAGCAGGCTGTATCCAATAACCTGTTCCAGTGCATTACAAAGCATATAAAGTTTCAGAATATGATCAATCAAGCCTTTGTTACACTTGCTAAAACTGTCTTCATGCACTCTTCCTTGCCTATTAAAACTTTTTTTTTTGTGTGTGCATCACCAACCATATGCATGTGCGCATTTGTGTGTGTGCGTGTGGTGCAGCTGGCAGCCTTGCAGACAGGTGGGCAGGCAGCACTTCCCTTCCAAAGAGTCGTAGCCTCACAAATGTTCCCTCCTACCCTGTCCTTCCCTCTCGCTCCTCCTCCCCCACATCGCCTTCCTCCTCGTCTCGTTAGCTGCTGTTTTTTTAATGCGCTGTCCCAATCTGGAGGGACATATGTAGTCGCACATTTTCCCCCCTTTGCTCAGGCTCCTAAGAAATTGTCCCACATAAATACTGAAAATTAGCGAGACCAAATGGCCTTTTATGATTTCTTCTGTCACCAAAACGATTTGAAATAGCGGCTTTTATTTGCTCTCTGATGTACATCTGTTAACGGGAATAAACAAGAAAACAACAACAGATTTTTGCATGCGAGCGCATGTTAGTGTTCAAAAGAAACAAGATAAACCGAAGATAAACAGTGTGTGTGTGTGTGTGTGTGTGTGTGTGTGTGTGTGTGTGTGTGTGTGTGTGTGTGTGTGTGTGTGTGTGTGTGTGTTGTTATCAAAACTTTTACACTTCCATACAGTGTTGAAATTGTGGTATTTCTTTTTTTTTTTACAGTTATACAGTTATTCTTATTTTAATGTTTTTTTTTTTTTAAGGAAATCAAGGCAAAGGTAAGTAACATCATTGATATCCATGTCAATGCACAGTGACATTCCCAAACTGGGATGTTCCTGAATGGATTTCCTTCCTTAATAGAGCTATTGTGCTGGAACCAAAGGCTGGCCCTGCCGAGACACACACAAAGTCACCCCGCCAGCTTGAGCATTTGTCCATATGTGTGTGTGTGTGTGTGTGTGTGTGTGTGTGTGAGGTCCAGACTAATGTGCCAGAGCCCTCTGCCCCTCTCTCCATCTGCTGAAGCCCCCCAGGCTGGACCAAGGTCACTCCTCTTCTCTCCTTTTACTGTGGATATGTGCATGTATTGGTGCACATGTGTTTTAGCGTGTGTGTGTGTGTGTGTGTGTGTGTGTGTGTGTGTAGGGGCAGTGAGAGGTATGGTGGAGCTAAAGTGCATATACCATAGGAAAAAGGAAGAGGGGAGTAATAATTATATACAGTCATGGTTAAAACAAAGTACACCTGCTTTCAGTCATCAGGTTTTATATAACAGGACATAATATGAGGTAAATACAACTGCAAATGAACAACAACACATTAAATATTACTAGAGATGGCACGATACCACTTTTTTATGTGGTACCGATACCGATATCATAACTTTGGATATCTGCCGATAACGATATGAATCCGATATAGTGTGTTTTTTAATCAATAAAACTGTTTTTTTAATATCTTTCTGCATTTTGTATAAGTTCATACTCAAGTTTAAATAAACAACAACACTAAAGCTATTCTGTTATACCTGTATGTAAAAAATACACTGCACCCAAAATATTTCATAGTTCAGCAATACTGATCAATCTAATAAACTTAAACCTGCACCATCCTCCCTACTCTGGTATTTTAAAGAGTACTTAGCAGAAATATTAAGCAACCTAACTAATAGGGTTGGAAACTCCCAGCAAAAAAAAAACATAGGGAACCACCCTCCACCTCATGATGCTTAATCGACATAATCAAAGGAGCTTGCAAAGAAAAGCGTCTGGACTTCTTTAAGTTGCTTGAAGACGTTTCACCTCTCATCCGAGAAGCTTCTTCAGTTCTAAGGTCAAATGGTGGAGAGTCCCAGATATAAACCTAGTGGGAGTGACCCCCCACAGAGGGACAAAAGGACCCCCTGATGATCCTCTAATCGCGTGAGCCAAGATGTGAAACTGGGTGTGGGTCCCAATCAGCCAGAGTTTCGGGTGTGTTCATTGTGAAACCTGGCCCCACCTTATCATGCGAATTCCTGAGGTCAGATGGCCCAGGATGTGAGTGGGCGTTAAGGCGTCTGGGAAGGGAACTCAAAACTGGATTATAGATGGCAGACAGTTGGTGTCGTAAACCACCGCCTCTGTTCAAAGATGGTCGCTCACAGTGGACATAGATGGCTTCTTTCACTCCTCTTTCAAACCATCTGTCCTCTCTGTCCAAAATGTGAACATTGGCATCCTCGAAAGAGTGTCCTTTATCCTTAAGATGCAGATGGACTGCTGAGGTTGTCCTGTGGAGGTGGCTCTTCTGTGTTGTGCCATGCGCTTGTGAAGTGGCTGTTTGGTCTCTCCAATGTAGAGGTCTGGGCATTCCTCGCTGCACTGTACAGCATACACCACATTGTTAAGTTTGTGTTTTGGCGTTTTGTCTTTCGGGTGAACCAGTTTTTGTCTGAGCGTGTTGCTGGGTCTGAAATGCACCAGGGTGTCGTGCTTGGAGAAAACTCTCCTGAGTTTCTCTGATACACCGGCTACATAGGGGATGACAATGTTGTTGCGTCTGTCCTTCTTATCCTCCCTCGCTGGTGTCTGGTCTTCTTTTCTGTGCCTCTTTGCTGACTTTAAGAACGCCCATTTAAGATAGCCGCACGTTTTGAGTGCTTCCTTTACATGTGTGTGTTCCTTCTTTTTTCCTTCAGGCTTAGAGGGAACATGTTCTGCCCGGTGGTGTAGGGTCCTAATTACTCCAAGTTTGTGTTCCAAAGGGTGATGGGAGTCAAAGAGGAGGTACTGGTCCGTGTGTGTGGGCTTCCGGTAAACTTCGATGTTGAGTTTGCCGTTCTCTTCAATGTGCACAGCGCAGTCCAGGAAAGGCAAACAGTTGTCCTTTGTGTCTTCCCTGGTGAACCTGATGGCACAGCCATGTTTTTGTCTGTAAAAGCCTTCGTTGTACTTGAAATATGTAGTGGTGAGGCAGAGGTCTAACAGTGTGCAAATCTGATCGGGTGTGAAGTTGGTCCTGTCCTCCAAGGAGCTGTCTTCTTGTAGTCGTTTCTGACAGTCTCCACGGCCTCCGTGGTGGGTATGCAAGTGAAGAGAGAGACTACATCAAAGGACACCATGGTTTCATCTGGATCCAGGGTAAGTTTCTGGACCTTGTCGGTGAAGTCGGTGGAGTTCTTGATGTGGTGTGGGGTGTTCCCCACGAGAGGAGCAAGGATGGTAGCAAGGTGTTTAGCAATGTTATAAGTGGCTGAGTTTATGCTACTGACTATGGGTCTGAGTGGGACAGCTTCCTTGTGGATTTTAGGAAGTCCATAGATGCAGGGTATGGCATCCCCTGGGTAAAGACGGTGATATGTAAGGCGGTCAATAATTTTGTCCTTTTGACAACTGTTTGCCTTTCCTGGACTGCGCTGTGCACATTGAAGAGAACGGCAAACTCAACATCGAAGTTTACCGGAAGCCCACACACACGGACCAGTACCTCCTCTTTGACTCCCATCACCCTTTGGAACACAAACTTGGAGTAATTAGGACCCTACACCACCGGGCAGAACATGTTCCCTCTAGGCCTGAAGGAAAAAAGAAGGAACACACACATGTAAAGGAAGCACTCAAAACGTGCGGCTATCTTAAATGGGCGTTCTTAAAGTCAGCAAAGAGGCACAGAAAAGAAGACCAGACACCAGCGAGGGAGGATAAGAAGGACAGACGCAACAACATTGTCATCCCCTATGTAGCCGGTGTATCAGAGAAACTCAGGAGAGTTTTCTCCAAGCACGACATCCCATATGGCATTTCAGACCCAGCAACACGCTCAGACAAAAACTGGTTCACCCGAAAGACAAAACGCCAAAACACAAACTTAACAATGTGGTGTATGCTGTACAGTGCAGCGAGGAATGCTCAGACCTCTACATTGGAGAGACCAAACAGCCACTTCACAAGCGCATGGCACAACACAGAAGAGCCACCTCCACAGGACAAGACTCAGCAGTCCATCTGCATCTTAAGGATAAAGGACACTCTTTCGAGGATGCCAATGTTCACATTTTGGACAGAGAGGACAGATGGTTTGAAAGAGGAGTGAAAGAAGCCATCTATGTCCACTGTGAGCGACCATCTTTGAACAGAGGCGGGGGTTTACGACACCAACTCTCTGCCATCTATAATCCAGTTTTGAGATCCCTTCCCAGACGCCTTAACGCCCACTCACATCCTGGGCCATCTGACCTCAGGAATTCGCATGATAAGGTGGGGCCAGGTTTCACAATGAACACACCCGAAACTCTGGCTGATTGGGACCCACGCCCAGTTTCACATCTTGGCTCACGCGATTAGAGGATCATCAGGGGGTCCTTTTGTCCCTCTGTGGGGGGTTACTCCCACTAGGTTTATATCTGGGACTCTCCACCAGAGGCGGAGCCAGACATTTGAAACACCCGGGGCTTAGCCCAAAAGGATAGTATGCATGTGGGATTTTTTTTTCCCTTGGGGGGGGGGGGGGGGGGGGGTAGAAATGACTGAAAGATTAATTGGCTCTGTTTTGAGTTTTGTTCAAAAAAGAATGACTTCATATAGGGAAAAATATATATCACATGTGCAGAACACCTTAAACTAGTTTTTTAATTAAGCAGCAAGGCAGAACAAAATCAGGGCTGTATCAAGACACGAGGTATAAACCCCAATTCAACCAGACCAAGAACTGATCCAGAATTAAAACAGGACTACAACAGTTCAAAATCAGGACTACTTGGGACTTAACCAAGACAGAACCAGAATCAGAACTAGATGATAGTAGCACTAAAAATCATCATAGACCTGCACTACATTTATTTTTTAATTTTACCAAAGTACAATATTTAGATTGAGAAAGGTTTATATAATTATTTAGCCTTGTTGTGCAAACAAGCCTGCATAACTTAATAAATATAGAATTTGAAAAATAACAAACCTAAAAAGAAACACTAGGTATGAGATACATGAGTACCTATGATACGGTGATACTTTTGGTAAACAACCATTTGACTAACATGTGTGTCTCACCTGCTCTTGTTCATCTCTGTTCTGTCCTCATTCTCCATCTCCCTCTCTGTTCCTCTCTCTCCCTCTCTGTTCCTCTCTCCCTCTTTGTGCTGACAATCATCAAATATACAGATATTTACAAACTCTTCAGATAAAAACACAAACACTTTTTAATTGTAACATCAAATCAGACTAAATGTTTATTTTTTTAGATTGATAAATATAAAAAACATATTTGTTAACTTTAAGAGTAAAGAGAGAAATCGTCTGTATTTCTTAATTGCAAATGGCACCAAATTGTATTCAAAATTGAGCCACACTTATGGAGCTCCACAGTTCTTTTCCTGGTGTTTTGGTTGACATCTCTTGATTTTCCCATGTCACAGAAACAGGCTCTGTGTTTTGCCTTATATGCATCCACAGCTGTGCCACCTGTTTACTCACATGGACTCTACTAACCTATCAGAAGCTTCTTCAGCTCAGAATGGAATCGTCTGGAGTTTTCTTATTAATTAACAATAAACTTAGTGTACATGTACTCCTAAATTTGATGAAAGTGATAAAAAACAGAAAGCTCTGTCTCTCTTTATTGTGACATTTAACTAATTCAAAAGATATTTCAATATTTATCTAAAACAAAAGTTTACTCTAAATTGATGTTGTGCAGTAAAAATGTTTTATGTTTTCTCCCTAAAGTGTAAATATCTGGTTACAAATGTGAATATCCTGCTGTGTACTGAAATTCCTCTTGTTTTGCATACAAATATACTGAACAACATACAAAGCATAATATATAAAATAACATTTACCTGAGTTTTTCTTTGAAAGAACCCTCTAATGTCCATTCTTATATTTCAGTACATAACTGAAACCGATTTAGTCGGGGAGGGTAAGAACTGAAAATATGAAATAAACACACGTAAGCTAAGACTCTCTAAAAAAAAATAGCATTTGTTCGGCTTTTCATTTCGCCATTTGTTGATTCACTTGAAGAGCAAGTAACGTAATATTGGTCAAGTGATCAGTTTGATATCAATCTTTCGTGATGCACCGTCATATTTACATTATTTGTACGGTACGAATGATTTGCTTTGGTACCTGGTCAAACTTAAGCTCTCCTTAGTATGGCTGGCTCCGTCTCTCCAACAGCGCACTGACGGGCAGCAGCTGCCCCGCCCCCTCGCTCAGTCGCTTAGTGCCTGAGCTTGGATCATACCAATATCAGGGGGGGATTCACGCACAGTCGTAAATTCCCACAGTGTGCACTATGTGCTTCGAATATTGTGTGTACTTTTTGTTTTATACAGTTGTCAGCCAGGCATCTAACTATGAAAAAATTGCACTCCAAAATACCCCGGGCTTCTGACAAAACAACCCGGGCTTAAGCCCAGTAAGCCACCCCCACGCTCCGCCCCTGCTCTCCACCATTTGACCTTAGAACTGAAGAAGCTTCTCGGATGAGAGGTGAAACGTCTTCAAGCAAGTTAAAGAAGTCCAGACGCTTTTCTTTGCAAGCTCCTTTGACTACGATGACCTGGATGACTGAGAACCTTCACAGACTTAATCGACATAATCAACTTTAATTTGATGCAGGTTGGAAAAAAATTGCACAGAATTAAATTATTTTTCAAGAATAATTAAATAGATTCAACATCGTTCTTCAACAGAACTGCAGACTGCACAGGTGGTACCTTCCCAATGGAAAAAGTACTATAGCTTACTAGGGTATATTAGACTTAATAGTTACTATATACAGTAATGGACTTCTATACATTTTACATCAGATTAAAACTTTGGATGTAAGATTCAGATAATTATTTATTAAAAGCTAGACATTTTAAATGAGAATAAGAAAGAAAAGTATGTCTTTGTGCCCCCTTTTCCCTGTTCATGCCCTATCGGCCCCCCTGGCTAAACTTTGCTAGATCCGCCCCTGCACAGTTACCAGCCGTCAGCTAAGTAGAAAAAGATCCTGGTGTAGAAAGTAATATTAAATAAATTCTAACAACAGCTTATCAAGCTTAAATGTGCTGCTGTTGTTCAGCCGCTGGTTTCCTCTTTCTGGTGCAAAGTGGGCCAAAAACAAACAAGAGAGACGGACTTGCGACAGAAAAGCTGATCAGCTGATCATTGATCAGTTTCATGATTGTAGTAGCAGCAGGAGAGAGAGAGAGGCAGTCGCTCCATATATCCGTTGTTAAACTTAACGCGGGAATGCTTTACAAACATTCAGAGATGAACTTACACACTTGCTTTACTTCTCTCTGGGATAACTTCCTCGGAGATGAAATGCTGGTTTGGTAGCGAGGCTACAAATACACACAGCCGCTCTATCACGTGACCACACTGCTCCGACGTGCTACGGTTATGAGCCGAGTTACGCCGTGTCGCAAGTTTTGTGAGGTGCTTTTTTGATATTTAATGGATCGGATTACATTTTTTATTTCTCTCCGATATCCGATCCAGTAATTTACGTCAGTATCGGACCGATACCGATATGTAATATCGGATCGGTCCATCTCTAAATATTACGTTGCATATTTTTTGTTTAAGACAGGTGAAGCCACAATACAGTGGCTGGAAAATGTAACTTTGCCTTCACTCTGTGATTTAATAGCTTGTAGGCCCAGCTTTAGCTACAGTAACTTGAACTAATGGTTTTCTGTCTGACTTTATCAGTCTCTTGCATTGTTGTGGAGGTATTTTGGCCCGCTCTTCCTGATAGTGTTGCTTCAGTTCATTGAGGCTTGCAGGCATTCGTTTACGTAAAATTCTGTAGGTCTCACCAGGTCAAGGTCTGCACTCAGAGTGGGTCATTGCAACACTTTGATTCTTTTCTGTTGTTGATTTTCTGATGTGATCGGGATCATTGTTCTTTTGTATGACCCAGTTTGGTCAAAGCTTTAACTTTCAGACAAACGGCATCACATCTGACTCTAGAATACTTTGGTAAACAGAGGAGTCGACTCAATGACTGCGAGGTGCTCAGGTCCTGTGGCTACAAAGCAAGCACAATCATCACACCTCCATCACCGTGCTTCACAGTTGGTATGAGGTGTTTGTGCTGATATGGTGTGTTTGGTTTACATGGTGCTGGCTTCTATCCAAAGGACATTTTTCTAGAAGTCTTCTTGTTTAATCTGATGAGACTTTGCAAACATATGTGTTCTTTATAGAGTCAAGAAAAAAAAATATTTTCCAAGATGGCGCCACAGTAGGCAGACTGTTTCCTCAGCTCCCAGCTTTTTCCTTTCCTTTCTGTTTTTTCTTGTACTTTAAGCATTTTTTACCCGACACTCTTAGTCGTGTTTTATTTGTTGTGCAAAGGGACATGGACCCACAAATTTTCGTGAGAGTAGTAGTATGTCTTCTACTCTTTTTGGGACTTTTTACCACCACTTCTGGAGAATCTGTACGCCAAGCCATTGTTTACAGTAGGGAGCAGCTGCTAGAACTGGGCAACAGGAAAGTACTCCCGGAGGAGCGACCCAAGATTCTGAAGGAATTACGATGTTGGAGGAGGGGATGCAGGGCTGGAGTGAAGTACCAGGAAAGAAGGAGACGGTACAAACCAAGCATTCCATCCATTCTCATGGGTAATGTGTAAGATCTTTACCCAACAAGATGGAAGAGCTAATTGCGCTAACCAGACTGCAGTGGGAGTACAAGCAGAGCAGCCTCCTCCTGTTCACTGAGACATGGCTCATGGACCACACACTGGACTCTGTCATAACTCTGGATGGCTTTCAACTGGTTAGAGTGGTAAGAGGAGTGGTGGGGGACTAGCAATGTATGTCAATGAGAGATGGTGTAACCCGGGGCACATTACTGCGAAGGAACAGAGCTGTACCAAAGACATTGAACTGTTGGCAGTTAGCGTCCGGCCATAACACCTGGCCAGGGAATTTTCACACGTTATTGTGCTGACTGTTTACATCCCACCCTCGGCCGACGCTACAGCAGCCTGTGAGTACATTCACTCCACTGTCTCTCAGCTACAGATGGCACATCTGTGCCTCATTATTATCTCTGGGGACTTCAATCATGCCTCACTATCTGTCACTCTCCCTAACTTCTCCCAGTACGTTGACTGCCATACAAGGGACAGCAAAACCCTGGATCTATTGTTTGCCAACACAAAGCAGGCTTACAGTGCATCACCCCTCCCCCCGCTTGGCCACTCAGACCGCAACCTGGTCCTTCTCCACCCCACCTACAGACTGGCAGGAACTCTGCAAGCCTCACGGTGAGGACATCGACACCCTCACCCACTGCATCACGGACTACATTAATTTCTGTGTTGAGAACACTGTACCTACCAAGAAGATACAGTGTTTCTCAAACAATAAACCGTGGGTCACCCCAGAACTGAAGGCCCTGCTGAACAAGAAGAAGAGCGCTTTCTGGTCAGGAGACAAGAAGGAACTTAAGGAAGTCCAAAAGGATCTTAAATACAAGATCCGAGAAGGCAAGGAGTGCTTCAGGAGGAAGATGGAAAACCAACTCCAACAGAAAAACGTCAGAGAAGTCTGGAGGAACATGAAAAAAATCTCTGGACACTTCCAGGACAATGGAGGAGCCACAGTGTCTGCTGGGTTAACGACTTGAATCCGTTTTTTAACAGATTTGACAATAGCCCACTTATCACCTCTCCCACCCCCCAGGTTCCATTAACCCCCCTCCAGTTGCCCCACCCCCCCCCCCCCCCCCTCCAGGTGCACCTGAGCTCTCCTCTCACCACAACCCTGCTTCACCCCTATCCACACATCTACCCACAACAAAGCCAGCCCCACCCCCCACTCCAGCCCAGCCTCACATCTACTTCACAGCTGATCAGGTGAGAAATCAGCTCAAGAAGACAAAGGCAAGGAAGGCAGCAGGTCCGGATGGAATCTGCTCCAGACTGCTCAGGGACTGTGGAGACCAGCTCTGTCAGGTGGCCCTGTGCATCTTCAACCTGAGCCTGAACTGTGGAAGACTTTCTGTGTGGTTCCGGTGCCAAAAATCGCACACCCCAGGAAGCCCAACCACTTCAGGCCTGTTGCCTTGACTTCTCGTCTGATGAAGACCATGGAAAGGCTCATCCTGCACCACCTTCGGCCACTGGTGGGCTCAGTGATGGACCCCCTGCAGTTCGCCTACCATTCTGGAATTGGGGTGGATGACGCTGTCATCTACCTGTTACACCGATCCTCTCTCACCTACAGCAGGTGGGGAGCACTGTGAGGATCATGTTTTTTGACTTCTTCAGTGCTTTCAACACCATCCAACCTGCACTACTGAGAGGGAAGCTGGAGGGAGCCGGAGTAGGCAAACAGCTGACTGCATGGACCATCGACTACCTTACCAACAGACCACAGTATGTGAGGCTCCATGACCGTGTGTCCGAGGTGGTAATCTGCAGCACGGGGGTACCACAGGGCACGGTTCTCTCACCTTTCCTGTTCAGCCTTTACACTTCAGACTTCTGTTATAATTCGGACGATTGCCATCTACAAAAGTTCTCAGATGATACAGCCACTATTGGATGTGTATCAGACGGGAATGATCAGGAATACAGGGGGGTCATCAGTGACTTTTTTGGCTGGTGTGAGACCAATGTACTCCAAATCAACGCCGGCAAGACAAAGGAGATGATCATAGACTTCAGGAGGAAGTCAACCCCTATCACACCGGTGAACATCCAAGGGAAAGACATTGAGATAGTGGACTCTTATAAGTACCTGGGTGTTCACCTCAACAATAAACTGGACTGGACTACAAATACAGGCATCCTGTATAAGAAGGGCCAGAGTCGACTCCACCTGCTGAGGTAACTGAGGTCCTTCGCAGTCTGCAAGACTCTGTTAAGGACATTCTATGACACTGTGGTAGCATCTGCCCTTTTCTATGCAGTGGCCTGCTGGGGGAGTGGATGCACGGACAAGGACAGGAGCAGGATTGACAAACTGGTGCAGAGGTCTAGCTCCGTGCTGGGATGTCCCCTGGAGTCTGTGGAGGTGGTTGGCGAGAGGAGGATGTTAGTAAAGCTGACATCCATCATGAACAACCCACATCACCCACTGCATGAGTATGTGAGTGGGCTGAGCAGCTCCTTTAGTCAGAGACTGAAACACCCTTGCTGCAGGAAGGAGCGCTTTCGCAGATCATTCATCCCAACAGCAGTTAGACTCTATCCGGTTGTTCAGGGATGACACGACGAATCCTACTTCCGGGTCTAAAGTAGTCTGCGTTTAATATGGCTTTTGTGTTGTTAACTTGTTTAATGTTATGTATTTTCTTCTATTTGATCTCAAAAAGCTCCTAAAACAGTCAGTGATCACTGTTGACCTCCCTCGGCTTTTATTACCGCTAATCATTTATTTAAGCTCAGTTTTTAAAACCTTAGGATGTAACTACAGCCCAGCCCATGCAGCAGTATATGAATGACTAAGCTCGTATTGTGGATGGATTATCTCAGTTGTTCTCCTGGCTGAAGTTTGGTTACAGCATCCTGCCATGCGATTACATTTGTTCCTGACCACCGAGAACACTTACGTTAACTTTTATTGAGTGGAAAAAAGTTAGCTTGTTTATATTATGCTAACATAGCTGTGTCGCTAGCGGTCACGTAGCACATCATTATATACCAGCTAGCCAAACTTCAGTAACCCTACAAATGTCACTGCTGTTTAGTTTTCTGTCTTCATTTATGTTGGAAGTGATAACAGAGCTGTACGTTTTAATTTGTTTCCAAAACCCCGCAGTCAGGACATGCTATATTGTATTTAGATAGAAGCTAGCGAGCTAACTCCCTGCTAACTTCTAACTCCGTTAAATGTCATAAATTCCGTTTTCATGGATGCCTGGATGTTAAACTCAATTGTTACACCTGGTAGAGCAGAACGCTGATCATTTTATTAAAGATGAAAGACTTTAGACAGTTTTTCAACTCTCAGTAATGCCATAGTGATCGTTTGATATATGGACCTGCAGCGGAGTTTAGGTCCAGACACGGCTAGTGACGTCAGACTGAACAACCGGATAACTCCTCAATCACGATGTCATAAGTCACTGGACACTGTGAACATCTGTCTCTCTTCCACAGCATGTCTTTTATCCTGTCTTCCTTCTCTCACCCCAACCGGTCGCAGCAGATGGCCGCCCCTCCCTGAGCCTGGTTCTGCCGGAGGTTTCTTCCTGTTAAAAGGGAGTTTTTCCTTCCCACTGTCGCCAAAGTGCTTGCTCATAGGGGGTCATATGATTGTTGGGTTTTTCTCTGTATCTATGAAGCGCCTTGAGGCGACTTTTGTTGTGATTTGGCGCTATATAAATAAAATTGAATTGAATTGAATTGAATCCACGGTCACCACTTCATGGATAATGGACCTTCCATGTGTATGGACATGTGCAGGTATATATATGTATGTATATGTATACATATGTATATTTAGTGTGTACATGTGTGTGTGTACATGTCTATAAATAGGAATAGTAGTGGTACAATAGTTATGTCAAGCTATATAGTTTATGTCTTCCATATTTCCAACCATATCCATAATCACATACTGTGTATGCTACCATTGTATATAGTGTATTATCTTACTTTTTTCACTGATTGTACTTATTTGTATTTTTGTATTTCCTTCTGATATCTGTACCTGAGCTGAGGTGACGCAAAAATTTCCCCATTGTGGGATCAATAAAGTCCTATCTTATCTTATCTTATCTTATCTTATCTTATCTTATCTTATCTTATCTTATCTTATCTTATCTTAAGACACCTTTCTCCTGGCAGTCCTTCCAAACAAGCCATACCTGTTCAGTCTTTTTCTAATTGCATTCTCTTGAACAGTTTAACATGCTGATTAGACCTGTAGAGTCTGAACTCTTGGATATTTTTGCAGTTTGTCTTAGCATTGCACGGTCTGAACTTCCGGTTTATTTGCTGGGACGTCTACTCCTGGGAAGATTGATAGCTGTTGTGAATGTTTTTCACTCGTAAATAATCTTTCTCACTATGGAATGATGGACTTCAAACTGTTTGGAAATAACGTCATTCTTCCTGGCATTGTGTCAGCACACACTTGAATGCTCCAGTCCAGCAAAACTTCTACTCTCATAGAGGCGCTCACACTTACTGATGATCACTTAATTAAGTGCATTTGATTAGCAGGACCTGGCTGCTACTTACCCTCTTAATTCCTGTGGAAGCAGTAAGGCTGTTTTTATTTTTTTACACACTACTTCAACTTTTTGGCTTCATTCTTGTTAAACAAACAATAACATAACCATACTTTTGGAAGTATACAATCTCATTTCTTGAGAGGGCTCATCGGCCAAGATTAGATTTAATGTTGAAAGGATTACTTGCATTAATCTGTTTTTGATCACACCCAGCCTAAATACACTGCTGAAAGCATTTGCTATGGTCGCCATGAGATGCTGGTTGAGTTACCATCTACACCCATTTAGTCGTTTAAAGGAAACAAATGCACCAGTACTGCAGCAAATGGAACAGTAAAATAGTGGCATTTTTTTTTCTTTTAATTCATCCCACATATGGTAAACATAATATTGCAGTGCAGTTTCAATGACACTCACCGTTCTTTTGCTTATTCCCAGTTTAATGGTGTTTACTCACTGAGAGTATTAATGCATGTACATACAGGCAACAATTAGACCAATCTGTGGAGAGTCAGCGAGTAAAGCATAAAAACACACTGTCAATTCATGTCCTTGAAAAATGACACTGATAAACATTTTTAATCGCAATAAAATCTAGGCTTCTGTTCACAGAAAAAAAAAAACCTCTCTGATGAACACACACAGACACACACACACAGCAGAAACCAAACATTGATTTAGCGCTGCTCCTTCTCCCTGTCTTAAGACGTGCTTGTTCCCTCCCGAGGGAACAGGCTGGGCATGCTGCCAGACACTAGTCCACTTAGCGGCTAATAGCTCACATAATCACTGCACATGCACGCACATACATACACACATGCACGAAGACACACAGACTATTGCAGTACAGATACAGACATGGCAATTATTATATCAAATAAAAAGAAATAACCAAGTAAATGCAGGCTAAACGAGTTGCATTTTAGCAGCATTAGAAAGAATTCTCTTTTAGGCCTGAGAGAGTAGTTTACGGCTTAGGTAGAGCATGGTATCCCACAAGGTTAAACAGGTAGCAGTGAAAATCTTTAATACAGCTTTTTCAAACGTCCTAGTTTTATTTTGGATGCTTATTAATTTTTACTTGTCACAGAGAAACTACCAGAGTCAGAATTATTAGCCCCAGAGATGCAAATGGTGATCTTTTTTGGTGAGTAACAGTCTGCAGTCAACAATCTCACACACATCTTCTAAACAATACCAACCCATTCTTCTTTGGTAAATCCCCCAAGCTCCTCCAGATTTGATGGTCTTCTGGCCAGTAGTTGTGTTTTTCTTTTCATCTCCACATATCCTTCTTTCTTCATTATTCTTTCTAGATTCCCAGTTCCAGACACACTGAAGCATCCCCACAGCATAATACTCCCACCACCGTGTTTTACTGTGTAAATGGTGTTCTTTGGGTTTTAAGCATCTCCCACTTTTCTCCAAACATAAGCAGTGTCTCTGTGGCCAAAGAGCTCGAGTTGTGTTTCATCTGATCAAAGGAGGGGCTTCCTGTAATCCTTTGTTCACTTCAGTCTGGCTTGAAGCCATCTCTTCCGCAGAAGTGGAGTTTTTCTTGTCTGCAACCTTGCAGGGTTCTAGCAATTGTCCTTTTTTAAGACTACATTTGGAACTTGGCGAAGTCATTCACTAGTGTCTTGGCAGTTATTCTGGGGTCTTTAAACACATCTCTGATAAGTCTTTGGCTTCCCACGTCTGCCAGGCTTGTTCTGTACTGTGTAACTGTCTTTAAAGTTCTTGATGATGTCACTCAAGTCTAAACTGATTTCTTTTGATTTTGGCACGATGCTTTCTCAAGTTACACCTCGAACCCTCACTGAAGTTTTTATACTTTTGGAAGATAACCCTTAGTTTTAACCCTTTAGAGCCGATCGGAGCGGGAACGCTCTGTTATGCGTAACTATTTTAAAATCCCAGTAGCACTGCAACCACGTAAGCTAGCGCAAAAATTTTTTTTGCATATGAAACCGGAGGAGTTGTACTTACATCTGATGCCATCAGCTTGTCCTAGGTCACGGTTTCCTTCCACATAAAGCTTTGCAAAAACTGCATAAAAAGCGCTTGCAGGAACAAAAACATAATATTCCAGAAACACGCTTTACCGATCTGATCAGCTGTTCAAAACACTTCCTACGTTGGAATAGACGTCAGCGCGAACTTTTGCATTTCCGCCATTACCTGCCCGAAACCGGAAGTGACGTCATTTTCGCGGAAATGTAGTCTTTTTTGCGATCAGGGCCTCAGGGCCTATACTGCTCTTTTTAAAAGTTATCTTTGACTTTATGACTTTCTGTGTCGTTTCTGGGATTCTTAGGACTCATATTGCACTGCTGGAAATAGTTTATTTTGATGCATATGCTGCTTTTTTGCAAATTTGCAGTATAATATTTATTTTCATTTTTCCTGCAGTGTATAAAAATTGGTGTATTTCAAAAATAAAACTATGAAGACACTCAAAATAAATTTCCTGTGGTGGGAAACTATTTTGTGCAACTTTTTTGTATTTACAGTTTTGAGGGATAAGACTCTTAAATTTCTCTAACTACAAATATATGTTAAAAAATCAAAAACGATTTTCAATTTTTTTGTAGTTTATTGCACTTTTTTGCAATTTATGTAATTACTATGCACTTAATGAATACATTGTGGCGGACCACCAGGTGGCTCCACTCACACACAAGTTGAAGGGAAGTGTGGGGGTGGAGATTTTGGCGCTGACTATATGTGAAGTTCTGTCAGTTAATAAAGTTGTTGGAGTGAGACACTGAGACCTCTCCTGTCGTTGTTACATACCTCCACATTGGATCACGTCGGGGTCACCAATGTGGAGGTATGTAACAACGACAGGAGAGGTCTCAGTGTCTCACTCCAACAACTTTATTAACTGACAGAACTTCACATATAGTCAGCGCCAAAATCTCCACCCCCACACTTCCCTTCAACTTGTGTGTGAGTGGAGCCACCTGGTGGTCCGCCACAACATATTATTAAAATCTGGGCTATAATGGTTGTATTGATGTATAGCAACTTGAAATGCTCCCAAAAATGGCTCCACAGCATGTAAAAATATAATATAAGCTCTGGCGGACTTGGTTCTATGGTAGGTCTTAAAGGGTTAATTTCATTTTACAACCTTCAAGAATTACGAAGTTAGTGAACATCATTGCACAGTAGTGGTTTGTACTTTGGCTCAATAAACATGTTGGTGTTCAGGCAACTAAGAAAACTACACAGCAAATTCAAAAGTGTTAGTTTTGGTGTTAGTAGTCTTCTTGCAAACGTAGAGTTAATTTTACTCTAAGTAGAGTCACATTCTTTTAATGTAACTCTGAGGTGTAAAATGATAGTAGTTAAAATCGAGTGTTAAAAATGAGTGTTTCTCTGTCAAATCTGGAGGTGTTACAATGGAAACATTAACTCTTGACCTCTTAACTCTGAACTCCTAGAGGGGCTATGACACCAATAGAGTAAATTCACAGACTCCGCCCCCAGCACCATAGGCTCCAATCGAAGCTGAAGTGAAGCCGTTTCAGAACATTTTGCTCTACATATTTGAGTTGTTTGCCATGCTTGGTAAGTCATTTTTTCAAAGATTGTTTCAATTATTATTATTAGCTTTTACTTCTGTGGCTCTTTGGAGTTGAGACAAAGCTGTGTGAAAGGCATTAGCCATGTTGCTCGCTGATAGCATAATATTCTGTTTTAGCTAGCTGAAAGGTATTGTTTGCGGGCAAATACCACAGCCTTGAAAAAAAGCTTGCATGTGAATTTTCAGTCAAACCTTTGGTCAAATACACCTAAAACAATGTCTAGAATGTGAAATGTTGGTATAATGGTGCTACTTGAAGCCTGAAAATGATCTCGCATAAAAATTAAAAAAAAACGAGCAAACAGCAGTAGCTGACGTCCTGACTGGTTTCTACGTTAGCATAGATCCCTCCAGAGTTTTGTGCACACGGTTTAGGTAAAAATGAAAAAGGTTGAGGTTTTACATTTAGTTCAGTATTACCTGTTGCCGGTGTCCTTGTCTTTTGGGAAAATACTTTACACAAGTAATGGCTCAAAAAGGATTCCTTTTTTTTTTTTTACTGTGCTGCAATTGTTTACTGGATTATTTGTGCCATTAATTAGTGTCAACTAATTTTTATTCAATCTCCGCACAGGATATGCTTTTGAAGATAGAATATGGGGGAGAGCAGAAGTGCGTTGAAGTTCCACAAAGGGATGAATGAAGGACATGCATATTGTATTGAAGAAATAAGTGATGAGAATGCTGTTATTTGCATTTACCAGCTCACCTATGTCTGACCTTTTGATAAACAAAATTCTAATGAAAGTGAGAACATGTATACTGTTACATCTTTCAGAAAATGTTTTGAAATTGTGGTGCACAGTTCAGAATAAATGTTTTTCAAAAACCATTACGTCTTTTTAGTAAATGTTTATTTCCAAAAGAAATTTCTAGAAGTTCAGAACAGTAAAATTCCCGCTTTTTAGAATTAATTAGAAGATAACTCTTACGTAGTTAAACTAAAATACTCTTTGAGAGTTAATATATAAACTCTTAACACCAAGTGTTAAATTATCAACTCCAGACAGATTTGGTGTTTAACACTAAATCAGAGTTAACGTACCAACTCTCCAAAAAGAGTTAAATTAACACTCTCTGGTGTGGACCCATATAGACACTTTAATAGTGTTGAAATCAAATCCAACAGTGTTAATTTGGACATGCTGGATTTGCTGTGTAGCATGTAAATGCTGTATTTTAAAATTGGGGAAAATTTGGAAATAATCTTCAAAGAGGAGCTAATGATTTTGATCTCACAAATGGCAGAGACATATTGTGTCTCGTATTTTCCTCAGTGCTTTAAACCTGCAGGTTTTAATGCAAATAAAAGGAATTCAAGAGCTCCTCACTCTAAGTGCAGATTGGCTTGTTGACAGACTCTTATACCCTTTATATCTGCATAAATAAATAAAAATATATTGTTCACTCTCATGTTTCTACATGTGTTTAAGTCCTGCAGTCAAACACATTACCCTGTTGGCTTGGTTAGTATTACCGCCTGATTATTTTATTTGCTTTGTCAACACCAGTTTTATTTTGTCATGCGGTAAGTGTGAAGTGTTTCTCGTTTCCTCTGGTTTCCACTGCCAGCAAACCACGACTTTTTCTCTTTCAATGATAAGAAATTGGTGAGGCGGCAGGGCTGAATTTTTTTTGTGTTCTCTAATTAATCTATTCACAGCACCAGCCACTAAGTTACAGCCATTTTGTCACACTGAAGTTATCAGGAAAAAAGAGAAAAGCTTCTAAAAGTCTCAGGTCAAATAGGAATCTACTGTGTGTGTGTGTGTGTGTGTGTGTGTGTGTGTGTGTGTGTGTGTGTGTGTGTGTGAGCGCAGCATTATGTATATATACGGTGTGCGTCTCAAGGTGAGCCTATCTCCTCCCTTATCTGCTGTGTCTTCAAGGTGTATTGTTGATTAGTCGATAGGGACACAAAGACACACACACACACTTTCACTTTTTATTCATTAGGTTGAATTTTGCTCCGCTGGGCAATAACCACACTCCTCTCTCCTCTCCTTAACATTTAAACTTCATTGTGAGAATAATCTCATTTTACAGGCAAAAAATAATGAGGTAACTCAGTAATCTTAGATTTATTTGCTCACCAAAACAACTTTAGTGGTCCCACAAATGTAATGCTTACAGTGATACTTTTCTCTCCTATCTGGCTGCGTGAAATGAAACACAAACTGAGAAACTGATTTTCATGCCAGCAAAATTGCAGATTACACAGAAAATTAGTGTATTTACACACACTTGAAGTCCTAGAGCTAGGGGTTAAGTGCCACCATTTTTTTCTCAAAGTGAAGATATACACTCACCAGCCATTTGCTAGGAGCAGGTTGAATCCCTTTTACCTTCAGAACTGCTTTAATTCTTCAGGGCACCGATTCAACAAGGCACTGGGAACATTCCTCAGAGATTTTGGTCCATCTTGACATGACAGCATCAAACAGTTGCTACAGATTCCCGTTCCACCACATCCCAAAGCTGCTGTACTGGACTGAGATGTGGTGACTGTGGAGGCCGTTTGAGTGCAGTAAACTCACTGTCATGTTCATGTCAGTTTGAGATGATCTGAGATTTGTGACATGATGTGTTATCCTGCTGGGAGTAGCCATCAGAAGATGGTGCACTGTGGTCATAAAGGGATGGGCATGGTCAGCAACAATACAAAGATAGGTTGTGGAGTTTAAATGATAGCATTAGGGGTATTAAGTGTCCAAAAGTGTGCCAAGAAAAGATCTCCCACACCATTACACCAGCAGCCTCAACTGCTGATAAAAGGCAGGCTGGGTCCTGATTTCATGTCGCCTATGCCGAATTCTGACTTTACCATCTGTATATTGTAGCAGAAATCAAGACTTGAGCAGGTTGTCTTGACCATGTCTACATGCCTATGCACTGAGCTGCTGTCTGTGATTGGCTAATTAGATTAGATAAATGGTGAACTTAATGAAGTGTAATACTTTATACTGTATTATTGTAAAGTACAGTGTAATACTTGTGCACTGAAAGGTGAGCAGGAGTTTGTGCTCCATGCAGTTCAGTCATATAACAGCAAAATAAAATATTGAAAGAATCAAAATTCATGTGGCTCATCACAGAGTGTGCTCTCTGTTTACACACACACACACACACACACACACACACACACACACACACACACACACACACACACACACAATATGAGGTACACTGTGCAAATTGTATAGCTAAATGAACACTGAACTTCCAGTTCAGACAGTCAAACACAAATCTCAAAACCCACATGTTAAAATGCTCACACAAGCTCAAGTATGAAAAAACTTCCAGAGCTGCACCTGCTAGTTTACCACACACACACACACACACACGCGCACGCACGCACGCACGCACGCACGCACGCACACACACACACACACACTGCTGTGCATACAGAGAAATGTCACCTTACTCTTGCAAGCTGTTAGCCAAGCACTTCCATGCCAAACCACTCTGCCCCACTGGAACATGGAGTGAGGAAGAGTATGTGTGTGTGTGCGTGCACACTTGTAGGTGTGTGTGTATCCTTTGGACAGCTCTTTAAAGTAGAGAGTTGCCCGAGGCAGAGTAGGTTGAGCGGACGAAGACAGGCAGATAATGGAGGGGCATCTGTGTGCCAAGGACTGCACCTCAAAGTCACTCACACATACACACACACACGCACATGCGCACATACACATGTGCACACACGGGCTCATGTGTATACAAACAAGCACAGTACATAAGCACCTGAAACGCACACATCACTGCCCACACCACATACTTTTTCTGTCCTTGTGTGGTTTCTATTTATCATTTCTGCATTTATCTGAAAGCTTTTCCAAGAAGTCTCTCTATTTTTTCATCTCCATCTCTGCCGCTTTTTCTATTTCCTACTGTTTTTCCCATTGCTCTCTACTTCTCTTGTTCTCTTCCTCCGCTCCCTCTCTTCGCTCATGTCATATCTCCCTTCAATTTCACATATCTTGAATTAGCTGCAGATAGCCTTAAGTACCCTGCAGTCCACCTCAGATAGGCCGTCACTTTACCGATGGACAGATATACAGTGTATTTGTGTGTGTGGGGGTGAAGAGGGCAGTGTTTTGGAGGGCACGCACATGAAAGGACTCAGCGTGGAGTTTCTGTATGTAAGCCTTTTATATTTATAAATAAAAGGGTGCGACTGGTGGTCAGAACAGTTTATCAGAATATCTGTTTTACAGCCTATAATGACAATTTCAGATCCCACATCAAGCATTCAAGCCGTACTGTGTACTCCACACATTTTATCTCAGTTTAGGTACCTAAATATAGAAGTGGTGTTTTTTTTCAGTTGCATGGATAATATTTCTGATCCATCAGTGGATCAGATGGCTACAGTTTTGAGACAGTAATTATAAAGTGACCAGAAACATAATTGCAGTTAAATGGCAACTATGCAACTACAGCTGTGGTCAGAAGTTTACGTGCACTCATTATAAACATGAATGTCAGGGTAATCTTTGGACTTTTAATGATTTCTTTGAATTGTTCTTTTTCCAGGGTGGAATGATTGTACAGCATCCATCTTTAATGACTTTAAATACGAACCTCTTGTACAATTCTGGATGGATATTTGACCACTCTTCATTTGGAAGAATTTGTAGAGTTCATTTAAACTGGTTGGTTTCCTAGCACAGACCCAGCATTTAAGTATAGTCCCCAAATTTGGATAAAACTAGCCTGCTTTATCCACTCCAAAACCAGTTTTGATGTGTTTGAGATCATTGTCCTGTTGGAACACTTGTATCCAGGTTTCAGCAGTATAGCTGCTAATTTGAGGTGAAGTTTGACATGTTTGACAGTCAGTACCGTGTTCTTAGGTTTGAAAGCCTTAAACATGCATCTTGTCATTGTGGCCAAATAGCTCAACCCTTGATCCTTCAATTTCCTCTGAGGTTGACAGTGGGTCTTCTTCCAGATCTCTGCATAGTGGTGACACAGCCAAATGACTTGTACTTACACACAGTACAGTTCTCCTTGTTATATCTTCACTGAGTTCCTTGGACTTTCCCATTGTTCTGAGTATTGGTCAGTCCAATGAGTGCTGTCAAACAAGTCCTTATTATGTTGCAAAGAGAAACCACCACTAGTTGTCAATTATTATTGCTAATGAGAAGTTAAAAAATATTGTAGAACCTTCAGCAGCACTTTAAAGATTTGACTAAGTGTACATATTTGAGACTCTATGTATACTTTTCACATTGTGTGGATTAGAAAATTTCCAAAGTAAATTAAAAACCAGTTCTTGTCGTTCTAAAATAATTAACGATGTATGCTGTACCATAATTCTACACTGGGAAAAAGAAATCACAGTTCACAGAAATCCTTAGAAGAAAAAAATGACCATAAAATTCATGCCCGTTGTGTATATGTGTGTAAACTGATGGAAAGTGAGTTTAAGACTGATTATAAAAACCAAACTTGTAAGTAAATTTGAGAAAGGAACAGGAAAACATGAGAAGCAAGGTTGCAAAACACAACTCACAGAAAGCACTTTAAATAATGTGAAATGGCTCCAACTGCAGTTGTTTTCGTGACTGTCTTGGCCCATGCAGATTCTTTAAAAAATTAGAACTAAGGATAAATCGTTTGAGTTTTGTATTGTTGATTTTTCCAGAGATGGGTATGGCATGCAAGCTAAAAATAAATATGTAAATCTCCATTGTCTTCCTGCTAATTTATTAATAGGCCTCCTTTGTAATGAAAGATTGCATATGTGCACTGATATCAATACTGGACAAGACAACAGATGAATAAAAATGTGTCCTCACTGTCACTTTAGACAGTCAGGTGGAAACGTGCATCTGTAAGTGGACTGACTCCCATAGGGTCTACATTAATACCAACAACAAATGTGTAGTTTCAGTTCTGATGTGTAGATGAAACAAAAGGCTCCATGCCACATTTCCCCGTCTGTTAAACAGCCTACTGTTTTGTTTCAGGGAAATGCATTTTACAGTGTGTCTCTCAGTTGGATGATGTGCTGTATGTTTATAATAATAATAATAATAATAATAATAAATTTTATTTATGAGCGCCTTTCAAGTCACCCAAGGACACTTTACAATAGAATAAAACACTTAGTAAAACAATGGCAGAATAAGAACAATAAAATAAAGCACAAGATAAAATGAACAAATGTTTATGTGTTGCCAAACTATTTCCAAGCACCTGCAAGGTGCGGCAGTAGACTCACTGCAGGACAGATTTACCGGCCAAGAAACAGGTTTGATTTGCACAAGTTAACCACTGGTGGCCACAATAGTCAGTTTAATGATTCTAATTTTCAAGAACACACGTTTTGATAATGTTGTTTATTATTGGCAACTAAAAAACTGTGTGATTTGAAAGAATATTTCAAGAAATTACAGCACTGTGCAAAACTCTCAAGCCACCTCTCATTTCTTTATATTTTGTGAGGAAAATAGGAGAAAATAGGAGAAAAGGTTAGGGAAGACATGGCAAAGACATGGAAAGACATTATATGCAGCAAAAACAGAGTTTGTACAATTACTGTACTGAACCTTTATTCTTCAGCACAGTCTGAACTCTCTTAGGCAGCTTTCTTGTCATTTCTTTAAGTAGTCTTCGGGAATAGTTCTCCAGACTTCTCCAAGGACATTCAAAGCTCTTCTTTGGATGTTTCTGCCTTTTGTTCTGTTCTCTGTCGACATGATCCCACACTGCCTCAGTAATGTTGAGGTCCAGGCTCTGGGGAGGCCGATCCATGACTGGCAGTGTGTTTGGGATCACTGTCATGCTGAAAAATGAAGCCTTTGCTTTAGCCTGGAGAAATAGTTTGCTGCTTTATAAGAAAGCCCTCCGCAAAGCCAGAACATCTTACTATTCATCACTGATTGAAGAAAATAAGAACAACCCCAGGTTTCTCTTCAGCACTGTAGCCAGGCTGACAAAAAGTCAGAGCTCTTTTGAGCCAACAATCCCTTTAACGTTAACTAGTAATGACTTCATGAACTTCTTCACAAATAAAATTTTTATCATTAGAGAAAAAATTACCAGTAATCATCCCACAGATGTAATATTATCTACAGCTACTCTTAGTACCATTGATGTTAAGTTAGACTCTTTTTCTCTAATTGATCTTTCTGAGTTAACTTCAATAATTACTTCCTCCAAACCATCAACGTGTCTTTTAGACCCCATTCCTACAAAACTGCTCAAAGAAGTCCTGCCATTAATTAATTCTTCGATCTTAAATATGATCAACCTATCTCTAATGATCGGCTATGTACCACAGGCCTTCAAGCTAGCTGTAGTTAAACCTTTACTCAAAAAGCCATCTCTAGACCCAGCAGTCTTAGCTAATTATAGGCCAATCTCCAACCTTCCTTTCATATCAAAAATCCTTGAAAGAGTAGTTGTCAAACAGCTAACAGATCATCTGCAGAGGAATGGTTTATTTGAAGAGTTTCAGTCAGGTTTCAGAGCTCATCACAGCACAGAAACAGCTTTAGTGAAGGTTACAAATGATCTTCTTATGGCCTCTGACAGTGGACTCATCTCTGTGCTTGTCCTGCTAGACCTTAGTCCAGCGTTCGATACTGTCGACCATAATATCCTATTAGAGCGATTAGAACATGCTGTAGGTATTACAGGTACTGCACTGCAGTGGTTTGTATCATATCTATCTAATAGACTCCAATTTGTTCATGTAAATGGAGAGTCCTCTTCACACACTGAGGTTAATTATGGAGTTCCACAGGGTTCAGTGCTAGGACCAATTCTGTTTACATTATACATGCTTCCCTTAGGCAGTATCATTAGAAGACATAGCATACATTTTCACTGCTATGCAGATGACACCCAGCTCTATCTGTCCATGAAGCCAGATAACACACACCAATTAGTTAAACTGCAGGAATGTCTTAAAGACATAAAGACCTGGATGGCCGCTAACTTTCTGCTTCTTAATTCAGATAAAACTGAGGTTATTGTACTCGGCCCTGAAAAGCCTAGAAATATGATATCTAAGCAGATTCTTACTCTGGATGGCATTACCTTGGCCTCCAGTAACGCTGTGAGGAACCTTGGAGTCATTTTTGACCAGGACATGTCCTTCAATGCACATATTAAACAAATATGTAAGACTGCGTTCTTCCATTTGCGCAACATCTCTAAAATTAGAAATATCCTGTCTCAGAGTGACGCTGAAAAACTAGTTCATGCATTTATTACTTCCAGGCTGGACTACTGTAATTCATTATTATCAGGATGTCCAAAAAACTCACTGAAAAGCCTTCAGCTAATCCAAAATGCTGCAGCAAGAGTACTGACAGGGACTAGAAAGAGAGAGCATATTTCTCCTGTTTTGGCTTCCCTTCATTGGCTTCCTGTTAAATCCAGAATTGAATTTAAAATCCTGCTCCTCACATACAAGGTCTTAAATAATCAGGCCCCATCTTATCTTAATGACCTTGTAGTACCATATCACCCTATTAGAGCACTTCGCTCTCACTCTGCAGGCCTACTTGTTGTTCCTAGAGTATTTAAAAGTAGAATGGGAGGCAGAGCCTTCAGTTTTCAGGCCCCTCTTCTGTGGAACCAGCTTCCAGTTTGGATTCAGGAGACAGACACTATCTCTACTTTCAAGATTAGGCTTAAAACTTTCCTTTTTGCTAAAGCATATAGTTAGGGCTGGACCAGGTGACCCTGAATCCTCCCTTAGTTATGCTGCAATAGACATAGGCTGCCGGGGGATTCCCATGATGCATTGAGTTTTTCCTTTCCAGTCACCTTTCTCACTCACTATGTATTAACAGACCTCTCTGCATTGAATCATATCTGTTATTAACCTCTGTCTCTCTTCCACAGCATGTCTTTTATCCTGTCTTCCTTCTCTCACCCCAACCGGTCGCAGCAGATGGCCCCGCCCCTCCCTGAGCCTGGTTCTGCCGGAGGTTTCTTCCTGTTAAAAGGGAGTTTTTCCTTCCCACTGTTGCCAAAGTGCTTGCTCATAGGGGGTCATATGATTGTTGGGTTTTTCTCTGTATCTATGAAGCGCCTTGAGGCGACTTATGTTGTGATTTGGCGCTATATAAATAAAATTGAATTGAATTGAATTTGCAGGTCAAATGGGTCCAGTTCTTGTGTAATTTGGCATACCCTTCCATTACTCAGGTCCTCTGTCAAGTCTTTGATGGACTTTTTATCTACTGATAAGACTTTCAGATCCTGTTCATCTGCTGTAGATAGTTTTTTAAAACATTCCCCTTTGTCTTTTGTTCTCCACTTCTCCAGCTGCTTTAAATCTTCTAAGAACACACTGCACACCATGCTGAGATATGAAAAGTTTTGGCCTAATAGCACTTTGATAATCACCGTGTTGCTGAAACATATCACAGTCTGTCGAACTGTGATATGTTTGTTTTTTGTTTTTTGTAACTGCAACTAAAGATATGTGAACAAAATATGTGTTTTTGTGACAGGCTGCTAATAACAAAATGCCCACAGGTACAATTTAAAATGGGTTCTTTTCTAAGCTGTCTGTCGAGAAAAGAGTTAGGTGCATTTTTTCTTGCTTAAATGAGTCAAAGGTCAGTGTTAAGTCACATATGAAACAAAAAGAAAAATGGTCAGGTTCAAGGACTGGACTGGAAATGTGTGAAAAAGCAGCCAAAGAAACCTTAAAAATAAACTTCAGAAGGCCCGGAGACATAATGCTCACAATAACACTTTATTTTGTCATTACCTTACCTGAATATGTTTGTTAAGGAAACATTTATTTTGTGAAACTGGAAGAAGGTGATTTTGATGTTGGCAGCATCTTTACAGCTACATGGATACTGAATTAGCAGTACCACTGAAGAATGTCTGAGAATAAGTTTTTGCTGGTACAGAAGCTGATGACATGGGTAACATTTTTATGACTTTTTTCTAGCAGACTAAACCCCCTTTTTAAACATAACATTTCAAGAGTAATTTGAAAAATCATTTGTAGAAATCCGGTGCAGAAGTTACGCAAAAAAACCCCGTTTTCACTTGGAAGTTGCATCAACAAAACAAATTTAAAGCAGTTAATAAGCAGACTTAGATGAGTTGTTAGTAAAGGCAGAATCAGGTGCTTGTAATTCTCTTTAGTGTTTTAAATACTGAATGCATACTTTCCTTAAAAGCACTTCAATCAATCAATCAATCAATCAATCAATCAATCAATCAATCAATCAATCAATCAAGGCTTTATTCGCCACGTGCAGGTTGCCCTGCAGTGAAATAGGACCCCCCCCCCGACCTTACACACACAACACAGACATCACATGGGGATACAGGTCGGAGATCGGTAGCGTTACAGAAAAAATATACACTACAAGAGGTTCTTATAAGAAATATACACTACAATGGGAAAGTACAAGAGGAAAAAAAGAGACCTGTACTCATGCTGGGCTCCTGGGAGGACAGCATGAGAACAGGAAAAGAAAAAAACTCCTCTGCACAAAAAAGCACATAAATGTCCACAGCACAACATTATGGAACACGTGACAAGCCACAGGGTCGGGTGGAGGGTGAGGAGTAAACCGAAGCAAACACAGCAGCCATCCTGCCCAGCGCTACCATTCCAGCGCGGGCTCAGACCCGCCATGTTCCCAGGAGGGAACAAGCATCGAAGGCGTTTGGAAAGGGAGGGGGGATGAGTGTGTGCATATCAGTGTATATGTATGTGTGTGCGTTCAGCTGAGACAGTGTCCTTCGCCCTGCTAGGCTAAGTTAACAGTCTTCCAGCCAACCCAGGTGGCCTTGAATGGGAAGGAACAGACTAAACACAGTCGTTATCAGGGTGTTTTTGTTCGGCTCCAGCCTTGCGACCGCAGCTGGCGCCGAGAGGGTATCCGCATGAAGTGATGGTGCTTTTTACTTTATTGCGAACAGCTCATATTAATTTCAAAGCAGTTCTAACAGTCCAACACTGGTCTCTCAATCTCCCGTTGGAGAGCCGCGAGCTTCTCCATGATGTTATCAAACTTGCGCTCTGTGATGTTGTCATTCTTGTGCTCAAAGAGCCGATTCTGAGAACTCACGACCACAGTGAGCCTCCCCAAGATGTAATCCAATTTGCTCTCAGAGATGTTATTCTGAGCTAGTCCTTCCAAGATGTAATCCAGTCTGCACTCAGAGATCTTATTCTGAGTATTCACAGCAGCCGTAGCCTCTCCAAGGTCTTATCCGTGCTGCACTCAATGAGCCCATTTTGAGAAACTCACGCCTCTTCCCATCGTTTCAATCCCAGCGGGCAGCCTTGTGGGGGTTTGAACAGCTGGTTCCGCTTTCTTAATTCTTCGATAAGTCAGGGCCAAGCCAGCTCCGATCAGCCAGGACCCTGTTACCATGGTTCCGAATAGGTACAGTAGATATCTTCAGCACTCAGGCTCACCCGAGCCCAAACTTCTCATTGAGAAAGGGGTGTCAATTGTATTTAGGGACCAGTTGATCCAATCCATAATTCCTCTTTTAGGTTTTAGAGAACAGACTGTGAGAGAGTGTTCCAGGGAAAAGTAATACAAAAAACACGAGACTAGACAAGGACATAAGAGGCTAAGCAGGGAAGCTAAGGGAGAGGAGGAGGAGGAGAAAAGTGCGACCGCCTTCGTCAAGAGCAAGAGCAAGAGACTTGAAATGCCTCGAGCGCAGTTACAGCACTTCACTACATGTCAATATCTTCTGTTTTATAAAATCAGTCCCGGGAACGTTAAGCGAGTGTACATACACACGGACACACAGTGCTTCTATTGTGTTAAAGTTTACCTTGAGTGAGTGATCAATGTCTTATTGACCCATTATATTTATCTCTCTGTCTTTACAGTGTGATGAAAGTCTCTTTTTATTTTACGTAACAAACAAACATACAGTTTGAGGTCTTTTTGGGGCACGTCTTTGCTCCTCTTCACACTTCAACTCATGTTTCATTCAGTCGTATAATCACACCTGCTTTAGCTACATCGTCCTTTTGTCTTCATCTGCTTTATTAATGTCCTCCACTGCTGATATTCACACATGCATATTACAGATGTGTGAGTATCAAGAGGTCAGCGCAACACATATTTAGTCTTTACATGAAGAATTGTCTGTGTTTTATTCAACATCTCTCCTAACCTTGAATCCCATGGAGGAGCTGAAACAAAACTGTTGCCCTCGTGCACGTCGCTGTTCACTGCTTCCCGCATGTTTCATTTAGCAGACTGCAGCCATCAGTGTTCAGTGACAGGTGAGCGCCTGAAGTCACATTAAAGAGTAACAATAACGACAGCACACTCGACACCTTCCAGGAGAGTATTTTACAAAGAGCTGAACGTAATTATTCCTGTATTGAAGGAAAAAGAAAAGCCCGCAGTTCTTTTTTTAAACTGAATGCTATTATCTGTGCTTTCATAACAACACTGGCTAAAATGACTACATATGAAAGAGGTCACGCTTAATAGCAATGCCACAGTAAATGACCAAAAACTCACAATTTCACATTTGAATTCTGGGCGTTTTCACACCTGTGCTGTTCAGTCGGTTTAAATCCAGCTCTGGTTTGTTTCCTTCCTTTATGAAGATGTGAACACGGTAATCACACTCGGGTGGAGACCGAAACAGCTACACCAAGAACAAACTCAAGAGCACATGATCTAACCTTGGGCTGACTGAACTATTAGTTGTATGCTGTGCATCCTGAGAAGTAGCACAGACCACAGACATGCAGAGTACAGCTTTGTCTGAAATTTGCACATATAAATATAAATGTTAGGAGTAAAAATCTCTGTGTTGTCCAACAGCTTTTAACCTAAAAGTTTTTAGGTTTGTAGTGACATATTTTTTGTTGAACTGGTGTACTGGTGGTATGAAAAGGTTAAAAGGTAAAATAAAATCATAAACCGATCATGACCAGAGTGAACAAACTATAGGTGTTAAACTGCCCTCAGTGTCATTATGCAAAAAACATCAATAAATAAAAATGAGCATTTATTACTCTAAACCAGAAACAGCTGAAACAGAATGTGTAGTGGACAGCAGTGGGATGGCAATGGCTCTCATTCACAAATCATATCTGTGCATAAACCCTGCCTACAAACATTTCATGTACTAATCTGGGACTCATCAATGTTTTCTTACTTGAATTTATTTGTAATGTGTGGATGAATAATAACAATATAAAAGAAACATAATAACTAATTTCATTTTTGTCATTATTTACAGTTTTCTTTGTGATTTATCTAGAAATGTGCTATATAAATACAATTTTACTTACTTACTTTTCTAAAACAATATTAAAAAAATAATCCTCACAGAATTTTGCTTTGCACATTAAAACCACATGTTGTGAATCTCGCTGCTTCTGGGGGATAAATACCGTCTATCTTACATAACCATTCATCTAAAGTGACCATCCTTGCTGGACCCTCCTTGTCCACCACCTGTTTCCTTCTTTTTTTTATGCTCACACTTCAGCTAAATTTTCATTTTCCCAAAGCATTTCATTTTTCCTTGAGCCACAGTGAGCATCTCAGGAAAACTGATACTCAGCAATACTTTTCAATGTTTTTCAGTCCTGAGGAAACACTTTGAAAAGCTGGCCCCTTTGTGAAATCTTCCTCAGAAAATTTTCTTTCAGTTGGAAATTCCCCTGCTTTCTTGGTTTATCAGTGCAGCTTCTCTTAGAGCAACATTAGCCCTACCTTTCTATTACTCATTTAGGTACATTTCTCTGTTTTGAGAAAGGTATGCAGGTATGCGGACTACACATAGTACAAACCTGTTGGTTTTAAATAATTCTGAATGAGCCATTTAATAAATTCATGAAATAATTCATGATTCGTTTCATAAATCTGACAGTAATTTTACATGTGCACATATTTTAAATGTAGGATGGGCACATTTCTAAACAGATATGATTGAATGAATCCCAGCGTTTCTCTGTGTCTGCTGGATGCATAAAAAGTGAAACTATTTGCCGAAGCACGTCCCATATCGACTTTATAATTAATGCTAATATGTCTGAAATATCCTTTTTTTAGAGCCATGATTTGATACATCTACTCTGTCCCTACATGTTCAGAGCTGCTCTGGTGAACCACAAGTTGGAAGTTAAAGTCCTGTATCTGCATCCCTGACAAAAACACATCCTTTCAATGTAAATTTTACAAACTTTGTAAGCAACATTTCCTAAAACAAGGTCAAGGCCAAAGTTTTCTTTTTTTTTCCAAAAATGTCTAAACTTCTACATTAACATGCAAAATGGATTTAATTTATCTTTTTTTTTGATTGGAAAACGTGAAAATGTGTTTGATTTTTGAATTGTTGTGGTCTGGAACTTTACTAGGTTTACAAGATACCGTCAATCGATCATGGTCGTGAGTTTTTATGTTGGCTTGCTAATGTTAAAGTGCCTACACATTTCAAATAACGAGCCACATTTTAGATGATCAAATATCTGCCTTCAGAATTTGCATGCCATCTTTTTATTATTATCTTTTAACCTCTGGTACTGATCCCATACTTCGGATTTCCTCTCTGAGATGTGTAAACGCAATAGAATAACTTATGTTCATGACTGACTGAGTCAGTGTGTGTCATAAATTAGATTCTTATAAAACTCATCAATTCCTTTATCAACCTACGTTACTGCAGAGATGTAAGTCAAAATATATAGCTTCCGTTGACTCTTTAAAACTTTGGAAAAAACCTCAGTTAATGCTTTCATACACATGATCATGCACCTGGCATTAACACCAACTACCCAAATACAGTTACATGTCTGAAAAAGCTTCTCGACTTTAAGAGACATAAAGAAGTCCAGACGCTTTTCTTTCCAAGCTCCTTAGACTATGATAACCTGGACTACTGAGAACCTTCATAGACTTACATGTCTTTGTTAATGTGTCTGATCTTCTATACCAGACCTTCCCAAAGTGTGGGGCCCGCCCCCTAGGGGGGGTGCAGAGCCATGGCAGGGGGGACGCGGTATGAAAAGGAAAAAAACAAAATGCTTGGACACTGCTATCATGGGGCAGCCACAGAAACGCAAAGCAGGAGATGAAGGATCGCTGAATATGTTTCCAAACCAACTTCATTCTAAGCCAAAGACTAGAAAATATAGTTAAGCATATCTTCCCTTTGGTTTCACCTGCACAAGTGCCAAGGTAGGTCTCCCCTGCAGAATTGGTTTTCCCGTGCTGGGCTCTTCATATCACGGACAAACAATATCCCACATTCTTGATTTTTAGTTCACAAACACTTGTAATGACTAACAACTAAAGTTACAGTGGGATAAAAATAATATCAGGCTGATCCTGCCACGATTTGTTCCCCCCTTCAAATCACGGACAAACAGTGTCCTACAGCTGTTTATGTTTTTAAATCCATTTTGCACAGAGGCATTTTTTGAAAAATTTATTGATAGCAATGTCAAATTTTATTACACAGAAAAAAAACATCAACTACACATAAAATAATCACACCGTGACGCCTCTGCCTTTGTAAATGGAGGGACAGTAACCTGAAGATAGTCAGATTAACAGTATTTTGTATCTATCTGCCATTCTGCAATTCATCTCATGTAAACAATAACGTGGCTCACAGTGTGACGTGAAAAAAGGCAAATACCCTTTGACGTTGCATGACGAACTCTGTATTCCCGCATGTACGTGCGGGGGGTGGGGGGCGCGAACATTTTTCTTGTAAAACAAAGGGGGGCCCAGCAAAACCACTGTTCTATACAATTCCCTTCATGGTCATTTGGCTCTATCAGTCCTTTTCCTTCACGTTGAACATGAAAATAAGACATATCTCAAGGCCTAAATTTGAGTCGATTGCGTGTGTATGTCTTATATATTAATTTCAGTCTTCGGTCCTGTAATTTACTTTATCTTTTCAATCCTTGCCATTATCCTTTCGCAATTGGAAAGGATGCTCTGGTCACCCTTGCCCTTAGTGTGTGTCTGCTTGTGCTTTTGGTTGTAAGCGTACCTCCATGAACACGTGTGTGTCTTTGTCTCCTCCAGGGAAGAGCGGGGTACGTACATTAATGACTGTTTTATGTTTCTTGCTATCTGAGTCTCTTTTATTCACGTTGGCCATGATGGCCTAATATCTGCCTGTCAAACAACTTCTATTCACTCCTCTAACAGACTGGAGACTGATACTTAAGACACACAAAAAACACACACCTACGTATAGAGCGCTCATACCCTCCTCAGCAGATTAGTGGGTGGTGAAGGAGCCACACTGGGCATTATGTACTGTTCTTGCTCCAATCAATTACTATTCATTTATTCCAAAGGAGTGACCGTGCCTTGATCTGAAGAGGTATTATAACTGTGTGTGTGCCTTGCAGTTTATTCAAATATTTTTTAACAAAACTTTGTCTCTGTTTTATTCTCCTCCCACCTCTGTCACCTTCTGTCTGTATGTTCACTTGTTTTTCTTACATGTTCCAGTTTTTCATCCCCCTCCCATCCCTCTCTTTTGTTAGCATCTTTGAGTTTTTCTCTCGCACTTTGATTACTTCCCCTCCTAATTCTTACTGCTCATCATTTTGTCCTTCCTCCTTTGCTTTTCACATCTTTTCAATCAACCCTGTCTCATCAGTTGCTCTCTCCTTGTTTGTTTCCTTTACTGATAATTCATTTCCTTCTTTTCCATGTTTATTTTACAGTCACAAGCCATAGCTTTATTATCTTCGTCCAGCTCATTTCAAATTAACCAATTTCCTACTGGTAATCAGAAAAAAGTTGGGTTAAAGCAGTGGCTCCCAATCTTTTTTTGCTAGGCCCCCCTTTGTTTTACAAGAAAAATGTTCCTCCTCCCCCACCCCCACCCCTTCTCGCACGCACGCACGTACATGCACAAACACAAACGCATCCTCCAACCACACCATTGCTCCATTGCAGTTTCTTTCACACCTCAAACATTTAGTAAACAATTAAGCAAATGCAAGTAATCTGCAATAAATGACAGGTAGTAATAAAATAAACTACTAACTCTTTTAGGCTACGTCCACACCTACACGGGTATTTTTGAAAACGCACCTGTTTCCTACACACGTAAACGGCGTTTCAAATCACCAAAAACTGAGATTTTTTAAAATTCTTTTTTTTTCCGTTTACGTGTGGACGAGGAATACAGAGTTCGTCACGCAGTGTCAAAGGTATGTGCCTTTTTCCACGTCACGCTGTGCGCCACGTTTACATGAGATAAATTGCAGAATGGGAGATAGAGACAAAATACTGTTAATCTTACTATCTTCAGGTTTTACATGCTTACATTAAGACGCAGTTACTCTCCCTCCATTTAGAAAGGCAGAGGTGTCACGGTGTGATTATTTTACTGTAGTTGTTTTTTTTCCTGTGTAATAATATTCAACTTCAACTTTATGGACTTCCTTAAATCCACAAGGAAGCTGTCCCACTCAGACCCATAGTCAGTAGCATAAACTCAGCCACTTATAACATTTCAAAACACCTTGCTACCATCCTTGCTCCTCTCGTGGGGAACACCCCACACCACATCAAGAACTCCACCGACTTCACCGACAAGGTCCAGAAACTTACCCTGGATCCAGATGAAACCATTGTGTCCTTTGATGCAGTCTCTCTCTTCACGGAGGCCGTGGAGACTGTCAGAAAACGATTACAAGAAGACAGCTCCTTGGAAGGCAGGACCAACTTCACACCCGATCAGATTTGCACACTGTTAGACCTCTGCCTTACCACAACATACTTCAAATACAACGAAGGCTTCTACAGACAAAAACATGGCTGTGCCATGGGCTCCCCCGTGTCACCTATTGTAGCCAACCTTTACATGGAGGAAGTGGAAAGGAAGGCTCTTGGCTCTTTCAAAGGAAGAGTACCCAGCCACTGGTACAGATATGTAGACGACACCTGGGTCAAAATCAAGACATAAGAAGTGGAATCCTTCACTGCGCACGTTAACTCTGTGGATAAAAACATCAAGTTCACCAGGGAAGACACAAAGGACAACTGTTTGCCTTTCCTGGACTGCGCTGTGCACATTGAAGAGAATGGCAACCTCAACATCGAAGTTTACCGGAAGCCCACACACACAGACCAGTACCTCCTCTTTGACTCCCATCACCCTTTGGAAAACAAACTTGGAGTGATTAGGACCCTACACCACCGGGCAGAACATGTTCCCTCTAAACCTGAAGGAAAAAAGAAGGAACACACGCATGTAAAGGAAGGACTCAAAACGTGTGGCTATCCTAAATGGGCGTTCTTAAAGTCAGCAAAAAGTCACAGAAAAGAAGATCAGACACCAGCGAGGGAGGATAAGAAGGACAGACGCAACAACATTGTCATCCCCTATGTAGCCGGTGTATCAGAAAAACTCAGGAGAGTTTTCTCCAAGCATGACACCCTGGTGCATTTCAGACCCAGCAACACGCTCAGACAAAAACTGGTTCACCCGAAAGACAAAACGCCAAAACACAGACTTAACAATGTGGTGTATGCTGTACAGTGCAGCGAGGAATGCCCAGACCTCTACATTGGAGAGACCAAACAGCCACTTCACAAGCGCATGGCACAACATAGAAGAGCCACCTCCACATGACAAGACTCAGCTGTCCATCTGCATCTTAAGGATAAAGGACACTCTTTCGAGGATGCCAATGTTCACATTTTGGACAGAGAGGACAGATGGTTTGAAAGAGGAGTGAAAGAAGCCATCTATGTCCACTGTGAGCGACCATCTTTGAACAGAGGCGGTGGTTTACGACACCAACTCTCTGCCATCTATAATCCAGTTTTGAGTTCCCTCCCCAGACGCCTTAACGCCCACTCACATCCTGGGCCATCTGATCTCAGGAATTCGCATGATAAGGTGGGGCCAGGTTTCACAATGAACTCACCCGAAACCCTGGCTGATTGGGACCCACACCCAGTTTCACATCTTGGCTCAGGTGATTAGAGGATCATCAGGGGGTCCTTTTGTCCCTCTGTGGGGGGTTACTCCCACTAGGTTTATATCTGGGACTCTCCACCATTTGACCTTAGAACTGAAGAAGCTTCTCGGATGAGAGGTGAAACGTCTTCAAGCAAGTTAAAGAAGTCCAGACGCTTTTCTTTGCAAACTCCTTTGACTACGATGACCTGGATGACTGAGAACCTTCACAGACAATAATATGCAACATTGCTATCAATACATTTTTCAAAAAATGTCTCTCTGTGCAAAATGGGTTCAAAAACATAAACAACTGTGGGATACTGTTTGTCCGTGATTTGAAGAGCCCAGCGCTGCTCCCGACACAGGGAAAACCAATTCTGCAGGGGAGACCTACCTTGGCACTTGTGCAGGTGAAACCAAAGGGAGATATATGTGGGCGACCGTGGCTCAGGGGGTTGGGAATCGCATCTGTAACCGGAAGGTCGCCGGTTCGATCCCTGGGCTCTCTGTCCTGGTCATTGTGTCCCTGGGCAAGACACTTTACCCTACTTGCCTACTGGTGTTGTCCAAAGGGGCCGATGGCACGATATGGCAGCCTCGCTTCTGTCAGTCTGCCCCAGGGCAGCTGTGGCTACAACTGTAGCTTGCCTCCACCAGTGTATGAATGTGAGAGTGAATGAATAGTGGTATTGTAAAGCGCTTTGGGTGCCTTGAAAAGCGCTATATAAATCCAATCCATTATTATTATATGCTTCACCATATTTTCTAGTCTTTGGCTTAGAATGAAGTTGGTTTGGAAACATATTCAGAGATGCTTCATCTCCTGCGTTACGTTTCCGTGCTAGCAGTGTCCAAGCGTTTTGTCCCCCCCCCCCCCCCCCTTTTCATACTGCGCCCCTCCCCCCTGCAATGGCTCTGCGCCCCCCCATTGCAGAAGCGCATCATTGATTCCCATTTCTTCAGTTGAATCTACGAAAGGTGCCAAAGACACAACAGTTTGACAAACTTAAAACAGTATTTTTGCACCAGTAAGGCAATTTGTAAAACTGCTATTAGCCAAAAACATTCTGTTTATCTCAGCAAGGTGTGCAGTGGGTATCATGAAAAAACTGAGGAAATTGGAGGAACCGGAAAAAATCCAGCAAATACCTGACATGGGACCTGAGAGATTTATACCAAATTACCTTGTCACAATTGATGGAATTATGGACACAAAAAGTACCAGCAGATTTTGATCCACCATGCAATACCATCTGAAAAACATCTGATTGGAACCAGCTTCATTTTTCAGAATGACAATAATCCCAAACACACTGCAAATGCAGTAAAATCATACCTGGATAGGTATGATTGTTAAAAAAAAAACAAGAAACCTTGTCGAAACCTTACATGCAGATTCAATTGCATCAATGTACTAAAACAGTAAGTCTTCCTAAAGTGTACTGAAAGGGAACCAGAGGTGTTTTTAACTTATCTTAATGGCTCTTTTTAGCTAGAGACGCTATGGCAATAACCAAGGCAGTATTTTGTGACTGAAATGTTTTAATTTTTAATGCTGTTACAACGTTATTTGAAATGCTAATAGCCAGAGGATTCTTCGTGTGGCCCTCGAAAAAAAAAGTATGCCTTGATTTTAAAATCTAAGACTTCCAAACTCCCACTGCTGTGTCTTTCCACTCCATTGTGTTCATGTAAAGTGTGCAGTAAAGCCTTGTAGTCCTAATAACATCCAATTTGAAACCCTTCACATCCATTACCAACAATACTATTATCCCCCCTCCTCTCTCTCTCTCTCTCTCTCTCTCTCTCTCTCTCTCTCACACACACACACACACACACACACACAGACGCACACACTGCATTAGCCTTGGCGGAGAACAATGTGTAGTGGTGACACTGGTCTAAATGGAGTGCTTCATGGTGTGTCTTTGTCTTTGTATTGGGTGCCTGTGTGAGGGGGGCTTGCTCATTTGGCTCATTTTTGAAGAGATGAAAAAGTTCGGAATAAAAAACGAACACTACATTAAACCACTAAGTCTGCTCCTGCTGTTTAGTCAGGGAGTTACTATGCAAATAATGTTTTCTGCTTATTCACAGGATTTTTGCTACTCAGGATATTTGGCAAACATGTGCACACCACCTATTTCTACATGTGCCAAACCGCTGACTTTGGTAAACCAGCCTCCTCACATCTCTCTGAGCATTTTTTGTTCATCTAAGGCTCATCAATATTTTCCTCACTTGTTCTCAACTGTTTTTTTGTTTGTTTTCTACCAAGGTGGCTACAGCAAAATCCTAGGTTGTAGCCACCTTGCTCTGTACTGCAGATCAACTTCAAAGCACCCAGGTTATCGTTTCCGTATCTGACTTCCTTCATCCTACCCTCTATAAGAAAACCTGTTTCTATATGTAACTGGAGAAGTAAATTAATAAAAGCTTTTTGGACAGTAAGGGTGTAAACAAATCAAACAAATTTTAATCCCTTATCTTGAGCATAACTTGCTCCAGTGCAGACTATGTGTGCAAGTTACCATGGTGATGCATCACGGTAAAAGTGAACCACTTGATGTCCTTACTGAATCATCAGAGCTGAACGGGTGATGGAGAAACAGGTTTACCTTTTAGGTGACATGAATGAGTTGAAGGGAAGTTATGAACTGTTTCTGAGAGACAAATAACACCAGGATCCTTTTTTACATAGCTGACGGCTGGTAACTGTGCAGGGGCGGATCTAGCAAAGTTTTGCCATGTAGGGCCATTAATGGGGAAAGGGGGGCACAAAGAAATATTTTTCTTTATGTCATTTAATAACTTTGAATAAATAATTATCTGAATCTTACAACAAAAGTGGTAACCTGCTTAAATGTATAGAAATCCATTATTGTATGTAGTAATTAATAAGTCTAATATACACCCTTGTTAGCTATAGTACTTTTTCCTTTGGGAAGGTACCATCTGTGCAGTCTGCAATTCTGTTGAAGATGTTGAATCTATTTAATTAATGTAGAAAAATAATTGATTTCTGTACATTTGTTTTACACTTGCATTAAATTAAAGTTGATTACATCGATGATTACCTAACCCTATTAGTTAGGTAGGTAAGTACTCTTTAAAATACCAGAAACGGGAGGATGGTGGAGGTTGAAATTTATTACATTGATCAGTATTGCTGAACTATAAAATGTTTTGGGTGGAGTGCATTTTTTGCATACAGGTATAACAGAATAGCTTCAGTCTCTTGTTTTTTAAGATTTGAGTAAACTTATACAAAATGCAGCAAGATATTAAAAAAACAGTTTTATTGATTACAAAATACGCTATATCAGATACATATTGGTATCGGCAGATATCCACATCCACAGATATCGGTATCGGACATTAAAAAGTGGTATCGTGCCATATCTAGTAATGATGAGACTATTATATTTATGTCAATATTTTTATGTTTTTAAAGTCTTTTTCCTCATGTGAAGGAGTATTGCCTTAATTTTGTAATGTTTGCAAAATGACAATAAAGAAACTTAAATCTTGAATAATTGAATTTGATTGTTTCTAAATGGCAGAAAAGGCTTTTGACACAGTCGTGATAAAATCAGAAACATCTCTGAATACAATTTTTCGAAAAATAATGTTTCCTTTGTAAAGATATTTTTTTGATACTGCAAATTTGTAACTTTTAGGTATGGTGTTATAACAATTAATTTTACACCTAAAGGTGAGACACTTTTTATTAAGAAAATTCATAATTAAGAACAGTGACACCACCCCCTGCCATGCCCATTCCTGCCCTTTTAAAAATGCTTTTACATATTGCATGAGGGGGGCAAAACTGATACCTCAAATGGGTGCATTAGTGGGATAATCTAATTAATTGCATTAGGAAGCCATTCAGTTTTCAGGAGCAGATGCTTCTGAGTGGCGCTCTGATGAAGAAATATTTGTATGTGTGAAAGGGATCAGCAGCGCCATCATTGTTTGAATTACACTCCAGATTTTACCCTCATACATTCAGCTGCACAACTTAATCGATTCATTCATGCATTGCAAAGAATTTTGTGATACTGAATATATCTAATTGCATTCCTGAATGTGGCACATCAAGCAATTAAAGTGAGCTAAATGGACTGAAAATGCACATCAAATGACTTCCAACAAACACTTGAATACACCAACCAGGGGAGTATTTCTTTTTAAATCACTTGTATCTCAGCTGCCGTTATAGCATACTATTTCTTTGTGTAGTGGCACCATGGTCCAAACTGACCAAGCAGGTTAAATAGCTGCAGGGCAGGATGGCTGCTGTGTTTGCTTGGGATTACTCCTCACCCCCTACCCATCCCAGTTGCTTGTCACGTGCTCTATAATGTTGTGCTGTGGACATTTATGTGCTTTCTGTGCAGAGGAGTTTTTTTGTTTTCTGTTCTCATGCTGTCCTCCCACAGGAGCCCAGCATGAGTAGAGGTGTCTTTTTTCACTCTTGGTCTTTCCCATTGTAGTGTACATTTCAGTGTTTTTCTGTAATACTACCGATCCCCGACCTGTCTCCCCATGTGATGTCTGCGTTGTGTATGTAAGGCCGGGGGGGTTCCATTTCACTGCAGGGCAACTTGCATGTGACAAATAAAGTTCTGATTGATTGATTGAGGTTGCTGTTTTTGGTAATGACTAAAATATCTGAAGTGAAGAAGTTCTAGGAATCAGTTTTGATTCCCTGATGACAAATTCAGATGATTTTGGTGACTAGCGTACATGTCCCATTTGAACTTACTGTAATTTACAAGATAAAGTAATACCAATAAAATGAAATACTGCATATTTAAAGTGTAATGTACACTGTGGAGCCCTGCTCTCAAAAACTGAAATACATTTAACACTGTCTGTGAAGCTGGATTTAAGAAATAAGTCTTGAAAGGTAAAGTTTTCAGAGACTGTTACAGCAGTACAGAGCACGACGCCACTGGGTTGGTTGGTTGGTCGCAGATAATAGACTTACATTAAGTTTATGTTAGCTAACCAGTGTCAGAACTTGCTGGAAAATGCGAGTTACTTTTAGTTCAGAACTTAACATTACTGGGTTCATTGCCTTGTTAACTAACTTGTTAGCTAGCATACTTTATGTTAGCTAAGTAGTACAGTAACAAAACCAATTATTCAGTGGAAAATAAGGACACTAAAACTAAGAAGATCACTTTGGTACTGGTACTCGCAGCAATTCGTTTTATGTAAAAGAAAACCACTTCCTTTAGCAGAAAGTTGTTAGCTAGCTTCAATGAAACAGGAAAATACACTTGTTAGCTGCAATGTTATGGTTTGTAAAGTAGTGATGGGATTTCCGGCTCTTTTTATAGAACCGGCTCTTTCGGCTCAGCTCACTAAAAAGAGCCGGCTCTTTTGGCTCCGAACCGGCTCTTCAGGTTGTTTTGTTGCTTTAATTAACTTATTATTAACAATAATATAAAATTATGCACAAAAGGAATGACTAATGTAAAAAGAAGTGGTTTTATTTATATATGTTTATATATAAATATATGCGGTGGCCCCTAGAGACAAAGCACGTACAAACTCTAGACTCTATTTCTAGCTTTAATTGAACTTCCAAAACAGAGATACCTAGATCACTTAAATTACACAATTGAAATCATATGTGTATTGTTTGTGTATTTATACACAAGCACTCATATATATTCAAATAATAAAAAAAATGTTCATTTACCTGTTACTACCACACACCAAATCCGGTCGTTGGTACTTGCTGGTTTGTGTAGCCACTAGGTAACAAAAGCTCAACACAGTGCCTAGCATCCTGGAGCACTTCTGTTCTGTTTTGTACATGTTTTGAGTTTTTATGTGCTTCTGAGTTTTTACGTGTTTTTAAGTTTGTACGTGCTTTGGAGTTTGTATGTGCTTCAGAGTTCGGACGTGTTTTGAAGTTTGTATGTGCTTTGTCTGTAGGGGCCACCGTAAATATACTTTTATTTATTCATTCCACATAAAATGTAATAAATAAATCGTATAATACAAAAACCAACTATTCACATTTCAACTTTTAACTATTTAAATTTTCAGCTTTTTCCTTTTAAACAAATTTAAAGTGAAACAACACAAAACACTGCAAACCACAATTAAATATATATTAAAATATGAAAACTAAAAGAAGATGCTTATCAGGGCTTGCAAAATCGCTACCCCGACGTCCCGGGGCTAGCGATTTTTCCAGTCGGGCTACCAAAATCTAACTCAGCCCTGCCCGTTGGGCTGTCATAGGAAGGAAAAATACATGTCAATGCTTTTGCATTCTTTCGGAAATGTAGCTGGGTAATTATGTCATTGGCATCGGTGAGCCACTGTCAATATGTGACATATTGAAATTGCGTTTGAATTTGCGCTTGCTTTTTGCTTTCACTTTCATTTTGCAATCGCACGAAAGGTGTGTAGAGAGCAGCAGCACTGATTGGTGAGTGACGATTAATTGCGCACCAGTTCCTCTAACATCGTCTTATCACTCATTAGCTTACTATTCAAACGTGACAAGTGAAATCTCTGGCAGCAAGCTTAAACATGTGAGAGGTTGAGTGCACAAAAAAAAATCGCTGACCGTTATGTAAGTACGTGTGTAAAAGCAGCAGGATTTACGCTGGTATTTTAGTTCTGCTCAGCCAAATAAGACAGGTCAGGGTGAAGAAGTGACAGCCAAAGAAAAGCTTACCACAAAATGGAAAAGTTATGGCAAATCAGACTATAAGGCAAAAAGAAAGCGCAGCTTTTTTGATTTCATGGACAAAAGAATTTCTGTGGCTGGAATATGACAAGCTAAATAACATGATGGGCTACTGTATGGCTCGAGGAAACTTGGGCTTCTAATCTCTTTAGCATTTAATAGAATCATGTTGTTGTTTGCTCTTAATTATAAGCCTTTAATTCATGTTAATTTGTTTACAGGCAGCTCATATTTTACAAAGATTGGCAAGAAAAGGTGTGTTGTGAGTTTCATTTGATTTCTGAGTTGACAAGCGCCTTTGTTACTGGGACCAGTAATTTTAAGAAAGACCCCATCAGAACCCATGAGAAATGCAAGAAATGCATTATTGCCCAGTCTGCAGTAAGAGCAATTGCAAAAAAAACATACTAAAAATAAACCAAGCACAACAACAAGAACTCCTGAAAAAGCAGTTTAGAGCAGCGTGCTATATTGCAAAGAGTGAACTACCATTGGCAAAATTTAGCAGTCTTTGCAAACTTCAAAAAGCAAATGGCCTAGATCTTGGTTCCACTTACTTCATACCCGTGACTTCAGTGGACTTCAGGATCTGACACAGACTGATTCATGTTCTGCACCGTTCTTACAAGTTCATAGAAATTTCTGTTCAATTTGAACCAAGTATTTGAGTTGATGGTTGTAATTTTTATATAGTTGTTGTGATTTATCAAGCAATTTTTTTTTATTAATTTTTGTTTCCGTTACAATATTATACTTTAATGTATAATATTGTAAAGGAAACAAAACATAAAAAAATTGCTTTCTTTTTTATTTGGGCTACTTAAATTTATTTTGGGCTACCAAAAAACTGAAGAATGCCTGCCCAAAGGGCTACCAGAGATTTTTTACGAGCCTTGCATATTCTCTGTCATATGGGCCTACATGAATAAACTTTCTGAATCCTTTATCATCTGCAACCGGAAATAGTTGTGGATGATTACTATACCTTTCTCATGTGACGTTGTTGTCCCTGGCTCTCTTTCTCTCTCTCTCCCTCCTGCTCTGTTCCTGTGCTACTGCGAGCGTAACTACCGCTCCCCCCCCCCTCTTCCTAGCGCAAAACAACTCGCATGCGGAGTGAAACGGAAAAAAAAGTGCGAGAGAGAGGGTGAGAGAAAAAAAAAAAAGGAGCCGGCTCGCGTCGTTCACGTCAAAGATCCGGCTCTAAGAGCCATTTCGTTCGTGACCGACACACCACTATTGTAAAGCACTTTAAGGATAAGGAGGAGGAGAGCCTGTTTGAGTCAGAATAACAAGCTGGAGTCAAAAATTGTTTTTTCTGTTAAAAACGGACTTTTTCTCATCGGGTCAGGTGGACAGAGTGGCGCAATCTGTGGACAGAGCAGATGTCTGCAAGGTGTGATCAGTGCTATTTTATGCAATAAAATAGTCCTTTGCCCCAAGTACATCCAAAGAGTTTACAACATAACAGGTTACTACATGTGCATCACACCACAAACAAATTCTTACCTCACATTATGTCACTGAGTGAATTACTTAATACTGGAAGTGAGGAAAAGCAAAGCTCAAATGTAAGTGAAGGAGAGCAAACGTGGAGATTTTTTTCACCTGTGGAGCTGATGGCTGATGAAGTCACAATAGAATAAAACTATGATAACAACCTCGATGCAGCTAGAGAAAATAGGTGGTTTCTCAGTGGTTGGATTTAAAAAAAATTTGTTGTTCGAGACCGATTGGAAGCAGTTGTGGTGACCAACTGGCCACCCAAATGTGGAGTGTACAGCACCCTAACACTCTGATGAAGGTGAGTTGCACAGGTCACCCGGTGGGAGGCAAACTGTCTCCAAACAATTGTGTTCCCATTCAGACTGACTGTGGTCAGATTAGTGAAGATCTACAAATAATTGCCATCTAATTCATAAATCCAACAGATTGCTAACACAGCAATCGATGTCAGTATTTCTTTTTTGTGTGTGTATTTAAGTAATTTCTGTGTATGCAGATGGCAAAACATTTCCAAAAGATGACACAAATTTGTGATTTTTAAGGATTAGCTACATTAACCACTATATAATCAGAAGTTGATTGGATGTAATTGCCCACTTGACGCCATTCCATCGTATTGCCTTGTTCAAAGTCACTTTGAAGAAAAACTTTGAAGCTGATTGTGAATAGTTGCAGAGTTAGTCCCTATCTTTGAAGCAACCATTTCAAAGGCAGGTGCAAGTTTGTTGCAGAGGGCCACGATCATCTTTCGTTGTGCTGTGGCCTTCAGCCCATGTTGTCCCAAATGTAAAGGTAGCATAATGTGGCTAACATATCCAACTGGCTAATAGTATTTCTTTTGTGCTATTAATAATTTTTTCTTCAAGGTTTCCATGTCTCTCATAGTTGTTTTTAATGAAAACTCAGTTTCACTAAACTATTCAACCTCTCTCCAACCTTCCCCCTTATGAGGCGACCTTCCTTCCTCCATTTCTTCGAAGCCACGTAGCCCCCTCTCCTCCCTCTTTCCATCCCTGCCCCCTCTTATTGTAAGAACCAGCAAGTCTGTCAGACAGAAAGAGGTCAGACTTCTTATCCGAGCTTCATAATGGTTTCTGAAAAGCAGAGCACCGTGCATTGCAATAATTAGCAAACCATCGGACAATAGATGCTGCATAATCAGTATGGAGATGTATGCTGTCTGCCTGTCTGTCTGTGGCTTTTCCAAACAAAACTAAACACTCACCGTATTCCTGCTTCCTTGGAGTATGTATTCATTTGTGGGGCTTTTCATTCTCTTTCTGTCTTGTGTTATACTGCAATTTTGTCACTCACTACTCAACCATGTTTCTCTTTTTCTCTCCTCTTTTGCCCCCTGCTTCTTTTGTTCCACTACTTTCCTTTTTTCAGTCACTACTAAAACCTTTTCTAATGTCTTCATACCCAAAACCCAATCTTCTTTTTTTCCCACTCTTCAAGTCGCTAAGGTGCTTTATCAAAACGGACAAAACGCCGACTTACTTTACTTCCCAGCACAGTGAGGAGGTTTTTCTATTACTGTGTAACTGTGGTGAAATATGTATATCTGTAAGATCAGGAGTGTGTGATTGTGTGAGTGATTTGTGACTCTCTGTGTGTGCGTGCATCTGATGTGGTGCAAGGTCGAGAGCGGTAAGTCACCACCTGTTGGCCCCGAGACAGCAGCACCTACACACTTAAACCACTTCAGCCTCAATAGTTGCCTTAGAATTCCCCTTCAAAGCTAGTTTTCATACATATTCTATATCTGCTTGGTCCAATACTGTGCTGCAAATATATATCAGACTTACATTTAATAAATTATTCAAAATCAAAGGTATGTGTCTCCTTCATATGCAATCAGTCTGCATAATGATTAATGTTCCCTAGCAGGGTCTGCAATGAAGTGGAAAGAAAACCATAGCTGGTAAGGATGGGGTACCTTCAACAATTATTTATACACTATTACTGAATAACTTTCAGTAATAACCCTTTCCTTGAACTTAGCCTTCAGTGGCATTAGTTGCCTAAGTTTCGCAATAATTACAGTTTAAGTTCTGTTTATACAGTGAATTTCTTCAACATATTCAAACCAGCAAAGAGAGGGAATTTTTCGATTTTTCTCATTTCTCATTTTCTCATTTCATTTACATTAGTAGTTGATCTTTAGTCCCCATTCTCTTGTTTTGGGCCCCAGGGACACAAGCAACCACCAGTCGCTAAGGAAAAACGAATGTTCACTGACTGATTGTGAGTGTTTTTGGAGGTTGCTGGCACTTACTGTAAAACTGATTGCTAAAAGCCTCAGTCATGCATTCATATGCCCAGTGATCTCAGGGGAACCATCCCCAACTGGTTGGGAAATGGTTGCTTGTTGTTGACAGGTGGTTGGAAACAGGTATACAGGTATTTATAATGCAACTGCTTTAGTTGCTAGCAGGATAACAAAGCCATTAATAGTTTTTGTAGACTTGTCTGCAAACAATCTCTAAATAACCAATAAGCAATAGTGAAATTTAAAAAAAAAAGTGCAACTCAAACCACAGGCACACCTTTGAAAATAAAAGTCGCTCCGTGTAAGATTCCTGCTACTTGTTGGTTACTTAGCAAGTGTTTGCAGACTAGTCTGCAAAAACTACTAATGACTTTGTAAACCTCTAGCAACCAAAGCAATTGCATTATAAATACCTAATTAGGGGAATGGACTTCTTTCATAGCAACTGGAGGCTTACGTGGGGTCACCGACTGGACTTTTTTATGTGGATCCTGCAGCTCAAAGGGTTGTATGAATGGATGAATGAGGCGTTATATAAGAACCAGTCCATTTACTGCACCTCTGTCACTCATTATGGTGATGGTATGATACAGTTGATGCTGATTTGTCTCATATTCGTTTTTTTTTTTGGGGGGGGGGGCATATACATTTGTATATTTTTATACAAATACAGGGATATTTTTCATAAAAGATGGATGGGGCTGATGGATGTACAGTCTAAATTTCGAGTGTACAACTAATGAAACTGTCACGATCTAGTTATAGGGACTCAAACGCAGAGCGGTTAGATGTCTCCAAAATGCAGTTTATTTACAGTTCCAGTGCACAATATATATACGGTGAAGGGAATCCAAAACTCCAGGGAATCACAGGGTAACTCTCTCACACTCGCTTACGTCTTCTTGCCCACACTCACACACGTTCACACGGCAGGGAGGTCGCAGGTCCGGGGGGAAGGTCTGAAGCAGAAGAGAAGGGAAGTCACAAACTAATCACAAATCACAAAGCTCAAGTCCACAGGAGCTGTGAGAACACTAACGTCAGTAGTACAATCATCCAGCGACGAGAGGATCTGTGTTCCAGCCTCAAATAGTGCTCCCGGTGATGACAGGTGATTGTTGTCAGGTGTGTGGGCCAAGGGCGGGAGCCTACAGTGAGCTCCGCCCAGGCAGAGAGGGAGAGAACCGAAACAGCAAATGTAGCCTTGTGGGGCTGGCCGTGCAGGCACGGAGACCATGACAGAAACATTATCACGCTAAATGTTTTAAATACATTTTTTATTTTATTGAATTCAATTTAACAAACGTGGAACAGGACAGAGATTCAACATTTTTATGCAATAAATGAAACCCCTAACCTCTCTGAATGTATCTTTTGGTGAGCAGGTGCACCTAAATCAAATGCAGTCATTTCAGAAATGTCACCACTTAGTGTATCACACCTAAACTCAATCTTCACTTCCACTTCACTTTTGAGAGCTCTGATATTTTCTGCCACAATACAGAGACAAGTATCACGGTGCAATCGCTCCCTCTGTTGTGCTGTCACTACTTATGTCTGACTGACCTCGGGATTGACATAATGTCATGTTCTGCACACAAAATCAAGTATTTAGTTGACACTTTAAAAGCGACTTGTCCTGCATTCATAACATTCAAAACTATGAGCGTGAAAAGTATAAACACAATGAGCTTTTCTTTTTACCAGACATATTTTTTTAAACCAAAAATGAAATTCTATCATTCGGGTAACTACTTGAATGCTGAAAAGAAAGATGGCAGACAATCAAAACACGTGCTGCAAATAATCACAAAACTTACTGCAAAGAAGAAAAAAATACTCCTGTGCAGTCAGAGGAAAAGAAAACAGACCAGGTGAATCAAACAAGGACCGAGGACCAACACAGCATAATCTCTGAAAGGTATGAGTCAAACCATCAAATGAAATGTAGCGTGCTAATTTATTTTAGCATACGCATATGTTCTCATTACCAGTTCTTTGGGGGGGGGGGGGGGGGGGGGGAACAGAAGCAAATCCTCAATCGACTACGGTCAAAGGAGCACCTTTTTTTCAAAATCTATCTATGTTTTCTCATTTCTCATCCAGGAGACAACAGTTTGAGGACCATTTGGGAGATTGGTGCTTTGTGTGCCTTTCACTTGCTAAATAATTTCATTTTTATCCCTTTTTCTGCATTTGCTTTCATTCAGTGTCTGCTGAAGTAGTAAAACGACACATGTCACCATCGGCCATCCCAGCACCAAGTCGTGTGAGACTGGAGAGAGACTGTGCACTAACTGAATCAGCGGTGCAAGAGACATTACATTTAATAACTATGTGTTTTCCCTCTGTGACCTTTCCCATGTTTACCTCAGCAATTTGAACTGAGGATACCTACCAGATTATTTAGATCATAAATGTGTTAACACCCCATTCACACAAGACATAGAAAATAGTCAGCGGTCCTACTGGAAATCTCTGGTTGCTAGGGAAAATGTGTATTGCCTTTCCTGGAGGTTCCTGGCAATCACAGGAAATCAGTCACAGTAACCTCATGTGGTTGCTTTGGGTGCTAGCAGATTGCCACAGTTGCAGGATAATTTGTAGGTGTATTTGTAGATACTGCTTGGTTAGGTATGGAAGACAAGAACATGTCTGATAACACAACTACTAACCAACTACTTAATGAACAATGGAGACTGCTTGCCTTCAAAGTAAAAGTTGTGGATTATCACAGAAACCAGCAATTATTTTGAAGGCAAACAGCATACTTTCAGGTTGAGTCACACTTTTTTAGGTTGAGTAGTGAGCAAGTGTTTGCAGACAAATCGGCATCTTCCATGCAAACTACAGGCACCTGTGGCAATCTGGTAGTGAGCAGAACAATCACAGTGATGTCTTTGGTACAGTACCTGCTTTCAAAACCATTTCACCAAAAACATGCAAGCGACTGGTTAGAAAATACATATTTTCCCTAGCAACCTGAGGTTGCTATAGCCTGTATGTGTGAGGCCTTTCATTTATCTGACTCTAACAGTGTGGGATCAGCTTTCTGTCAGCTGTCAATACACTTGTTTAACTGGATTTTTACATAAGCTGTGTATATTACACTGTTCATTTATTGAATTTTTGCCAGTTCGTCCACTGTGTACCACACCTCTCACCCTATGGTAGCTGGGATAAACTCCAGTCACCTATTAATTGGAGGGTTGGTGGTTCAAGCCCTGGCTGCTCCAGTCAACATGCCTAATTCAATTCAATTCAATTCAATTTTATTTATAGAGCGCCAAATCACAACATAAGTCGCCTCAAGTATCCTTAGGCAAGATACTGGGTTGTGTGAATGATAGAAAGCACTCCAGCATAGAAAAAAAGAGTTTTTGTGAATGAGTGATGTTGTGTAAAGTGCTTTGAGAGCTCAACAACTAAGAACCAGTGCATTTACAGTATGCTTCTTATTGTCCTTAACTTTGTGTTTTAAAAAATAAATACTATATTTGTTATCATTGCTACTACATATGTTAACACATCTATCAATTACTGTGAGTTTGGATAGAAGGTTTGCAACCTATGAAGGGGGGAGAAACAAACAAGCCTCATTTCAAATAATGCTGGAAGAGCACAAAAGTGAAGGTATGTAGCTGCTGAAATGCAGACAAATGAGTAAAAATGATGGAGTTGTTACTATGCTTCCAGCAAAAGAAACTAAAGGAGTAAATAAGCATGCATATCTGAGGTGAAGCTCATCTTGGAAGCAAAAGATTTGGCGCTCCGAAGTTTGGCAATCGTCATTTTAAATGAGCTATTATCAGTATGTCATCTATGTCTATGTAAACCATGATTATAATGCAAATTAATTAACACAACAAGGTTACAATGCTCAGCTTAAAAGCAGGAACAAATGTGTGCAAATAAGAAAAAAAAACATATAAACTTATGAAGTGCTGTCATTGTCTACCTCAGTCATTATGGCCGTCTGTTTTGTAGGAGATAAATCATTTTCTTATTTGTTGTTGAATCAGAGACGGGTTTAATAAAATATGACCTCCGTGATCGAAGAGCAATTACGGAATTTGTAAAGAAACGTAATCAAAAAAATCTGGAAAACCCTATTGAAAGTCGGACATCTTCTTTTAATTGGAACAGCAACGAGAATAAAAAAGAAAAAAAAAAGTTAATTAGTTTTTTTCTGCCATCAGTGACCCCTTACAAGACTGCAACAATTTTCATAAAAGGCACAGCTCTGTCTGTTTAGGACCAAACCAAGGTCAGCACCTTTCTATTTATCTATTACTGCAATTTTGAAGGGATATTCACTAGTTACTATTATGAGATGAAGTGAACTTGAAGTTTCCTTGAATATTGCCATTAGTAAAGGCAGAGAGCTTTGACAGTGCGTTTATGGGTGCTAGGGATGGAAAAAGAAGATGTTATCACACACTCTTGGAGACACACAGTTCTGATAATATGCAGCCGCACACTCTGAAATACTGCTTTAGTCGCAAGCTTATGTTTTTCTATTTCTTTTTCTCTTTTTTTCTTTCAATTTGCATATGGGGTCATTAATTTTCTCAAAGCTGTGGACTTAATGAGTGGATGGCTGAGAAGCTGAACGGGATGCAAATAATAACATTTGATAATGCAGAGTGACAAAAGAGGGGGAGAGGCTTCCCATTCACTGAGATGGGACTTGAGGTAAATATGCACAGTAATTATATATCAGTGCACTTTAATTACGAGGCAACACGGGGAGTGAGAAAGAGGGAAAGAAAGAAAGACAGAAGCGCGCTGAATTAGATGTAACAGCATATAAATCCAACATCTGAAATAAAGACACAATGAGGGAGAAGAAGACTAAGAGCGGGCTAAGTGAGGAATTAGTATAAAAAACAGTAAAAAAACAGAAAAATGGCAGTGATTAGATAGATGCGGATGTGTTATTTGCAAACACGCGGTTACTCGTATGTGCACAGCTTCCAAGTATGTGAGCTCTTTGCTTCAGTCATCGACTTGATAACAAAGTAATCCCTTTGGTAAATGGCACTTATTAGAGATGAGAATCTTGAGTAAAAGACAAATCAATAAACTCAAGGAAGGGCCTTTTATGTGTGTGTGTGTGCAAGAGAGAGAGTGTTAGGGAAGTCCCTGTGCCATTTTTACCTCAGCATATACTTGCTTTACACACTTGATGTTTTCAAAGATGCTAAAAATGATCTATTTACCTTTTCTGTGACACTAAACTGGATTGGATTTAGCTCGACAGCTGGCATCCAGTTTCTATCACATCCGACTCTTTGTTAGTGGATCTTTATACTGTACTGGCATTAAATTGAACCAGTAGCTTTAAATGGAAGAGGCGGGAAGTTCAGGGTTTCTGCCATCAGTCTTTTGTGTGCTCACCGCAGGCGGCTGACATTTCATTTCTTAGCAAGGCAGCTACATTTGACCTACAGTAAAAATGATTCTAGTGAGGTACATACAGCTTACTAAACCCATTTTATCTACATTCACTGGCCACTTTTTTAGGTATACCTTCTCCTTACTGTGTTGGATGTTCATGGCATAGATTCAACAAGGCAACGAAAACATTCCTCAGAGATTTTGATCTGTATTGACATGATAGCGTCACATAGATGCTGCATATCTGATGGGAATCCTCTGTTCAACCACATTCCAAAGCTGCTATATTGGACTGAGATGTGGTGATTGTGGAGGCCATCTGAATGCAGTAAACTCACTGTCATGTTCAAGAAACCGGTTTGAGACGATCTGAGCTTTGTGACATGCTGTGTTATCCTGCTGGAAGCAGCACTGTGGTCATAAAGGGATGGACATCCAGTTTTGATGGAGTCTGTATACCTTGGTTGTAAGGAGCGTCCAGCAGTTCAAAGCAGTCTGGCTATTCACCTCTGATATCAACAAGACATTTTCTGCCAAAGAACTCCCGCTCACTGGATATTTTCAAATTTTCAGACCATTCTCTGTAAACCTCAGAGATGGTTGTGTGGAACAATCCAAGTAGATCAGCAGTTTCTGAAATATTCAGATCAACAACCATGATACATTCTGTCAGGTGTGACAAAAGTGGGCCCAGGTGTTAGCTCACTCAAACACGACAGTAGTGAAATAGGTTTATTTACAGTGAAAGAACAAGTTATACAGAATGCAGCACAATGGCGGGGAACTCAAACTATCTGGAGGGGAAACAGAGGACAGAGTTAACAAGGGGAGGGAAGAGGAGACGAAACTGCAATGTACACGAGGAGTAGCTGGAGAGCTAACTTCTCACATGTTTACTGGGGTCTTAGGCTAGGTATGTGAGGCAGGAGTCCTCGGCGGAGACAGGCAGGGTTCGATGATAGTGCTGGTGCTGGTAGTGCTGGTGCTGGTACCGCTCCGGCTTGTTGGTCGATACCAGTCCAGAATGGAGGCACCAGAGTGAGTCGAGCACCTTGATAAATGGAGTCAAAGACGGCAAACTCGTCACCACTGAGGCTGACACAATAATCCGACACCCGAATAATCCGACGCTCCTCAAATAGCTTGTGATGCTTCACAGGTGTGTCTGGGAAACCCTGAGGATGACAACCACGCCTGCCAGCTTCAAAAAAGGAAACAACAAAAAACACAAATGCACACGCTTTCCCAGCTCCTAACACATTTAATCTCTTTTCTTCCCCATTTTGATGCTCAGTTTGAACATCAGGGTTGTCTTGACCAAGTGTTAATGCAACCTAAGTCTAGGCTGAAAACCAGAGGTGATCGTGCCTTTGCTATTGCAGCTCCTAGACTGTGGAACAATCTCCCTATTGCCATTCGCTCTTCTGACTTAAGATAGTTTGACTATTATTTGGTTGGCTGGTAAGTTTGTCATGTCTTGTGTTGCTGTTTGGTAAATTTGTCTTATTTTATTTATTTCCTAAGCTGTGAAACACTTTGATCGAGACTGTTGTTTTTAAATGTGCTATATAAATAAATTTTGATTTGATTTGAAATGTACAATGTCAGTGCCTAAATTAATTGGGTTGCTTGTCTGTGATTGATTAGGTATTTGTGTTAACGAGCAATTAAGGTGCTTGAAAAAAAAGACAGCCTTAATGGTGTTGTTTAATAAAGCCTCAAGCCTCTAAGCTCAACATTTTAGCTATCAACATTTTGTTTTTGCAGCGAAACAAAGTGCTTCTCCATTTTTGGACGCTAGCATGCTTGGCTAACATGCAGCACCATGAACTGTGCGGTCACTTGCTAATTAGAGCTAAGCAACATTTAAAGAAAGTACCTGAATTTACCTGACCAAAGCTGGATGACAGTTAGGCTGTCAGTATAATAAACCACACAGCAAGTCATTATTTGTTAGATAATTTTATTAAAGAGGTTCTAAAAGGTACCATCACCACAAGCACATCAGAAAGGTTGAGGTGAAACACCTACTCAAACTGGCAGCACAGTTCAGAAGTGGTTAGCATCGTTGTGTCCCCTCTGTGTGGAATATGGATGCACTCCCCCTGCTTACATGGGTTTTTACCAGGAGCTCCAGCCTCTGTAACCATTATAAACTACAACAAAAGTAATTCATGCAGCACCTTTAAAACTTTAAAAAGTTCTTTGACAACACATTTGACTAATGCTGCTTGGCTTTCTTAATCTCAAGTTTCCTTGTAATTCGTTGTAAAATAAAGGTTAATTCACTAGCTGGGCCCACGTCTTCATTTTAGGTTTGGCAGCATTTAAGCAGGTAAAAGTGAATGCTTTTACATGAATTGAGCTGTGGTTTGCGGAAGGCCTCGAAAGGGACTGGCGATGGCTCCCAGGCCTGGCAGATCCCCATGCACTAAATAGAAATGAAGAAGTTAAAGAATTGAGAACAAGGCAGGAGGCAGGGAGGGTGGGGCACGTAAACGAGAATGAACAGCTTGCAAACCTGGAGGAAGCTATGTAGATGAAAACCGGAAGGAGCATGTTTGGAGGCGTGGTTCCGCTCCTGAAATTCCAATACATAATCTCCAAAACAAAAAGTAATTGAGGCAAAGCCACCTGGTTTCAAGTTTGGCATTTTACCATGGAAGGCTACGAGGATGAACTATGTTCCAGAGCCAGCCTCAAACGACCACTGGATATCCTGCACTAGTAGTTCAGTTTCTCAGCACTGGAAGATGCAGCTTGATTTTAATCCAAGCAAACAGAGAGAGCTGATACTAGATTATACTTTTATTTTTTATTTTTTTAAAAGAAAGAAATGAGAGAGACATTCACCAGTGCCAGGACATCTCATACAGAATAAAATATAGTGTATGCTGCATACCAACACAAAGTGGCATTAGCAAAATAATTCAACACAATATGCACCTAATTACAGGTAAAGGACAGACGCGTGATTTGCCAGCAGTGAGCTTGTCTCCCCTCACGTCTTGAGCAACCACCCCCTTATTTTCAGGGAAAGGGTGGAAAAGCAGAGGAGGAGAAAGAAACCATAGAAATCCAAAAATAACTTTGCTCGTCATGTGACCTACATCCTCTTTAAAATACAATGACACTTCACACGGATTTAATTCACTGAAGAAAATTTTGGGATGGACGGACAGACTGACAAAGAGTGAGAGAGCTCTTCAGAATGGGAATGAGGAGTATGAGGAGTGGGGGTGGAGTGGACAGATGTGCTCTAATGTGTTTTGGCCCGTTTTCTGCATGGACAAAAGCATAAGTACACACACTCTCTCACACACACATGCACACAGACACAAGTCAGTCAGCCAGTATATCTGTCTCTGTTTCTTTATGTGACACTGTGGTGTAGGACACTTTCTTTCTCTTTACTCTACAAAAGTGTATCTTTGCCATTCATTGCATGCAGTCATAGTCATGTAGATTCACTAGCATATGCATGCACACGCACACACACACACACACACACACACACACAATCCCTGTTTACATGGAAAGAAACCTAATGTGTCATCCAGCCACCTAGTGCATCCTTTGCTGCTGATTTTAGCCAATCACACAATTAGAGAGCTGATGACCCATCTGTCCACATGATTGGCTGATGGATGTGCCTGAGTGTGTGTGTGTGTGTGTGTGTGTGTGTGTGTGTGTGTGTGTGTGTGTGTGTGTGCGCATCTCAGTGTGAAAGGCTCTGACGAGCCCCCAAGCACATCTAGCCAGTGACAATTTTCTTTTGTTACCCTGCAACTACCAACATTTGCAGAGAGAGACACAGAGCTAATGCGAGCCCGTGAACAACTTAATAGCACTTGAACCAGTTTGCCAACTTGGAGAAATGATTTCATTCAATTAGATAATTCTCCCCCTCTTCCTCTCCCGCTCGTTCTCTTGTTCTCTGGAATGAGTCATTTGTGATATAATAGCCACATAATGGCTTAAAAGCAGGTTCGGCAGGAAAAAGACAGATGTAGGGTGAATAAAATGTGAAATGGTGAGGTAAAAGAGGCTCAGGAGTTGGCACAGACAAGCTGTATATACCGCCATCAAGAAAGGAATATATAGAAACTAGTGCTGTCAAAATTATCTCGTTAATTGTTAAGATCAACGCGAAATGTTTAATGCATTAAAAAATTTAACGCTGATTTTGTTTTTTTATTAATTTCCTGTAATCTAAGACCTTTAAATTCATGAGCACCTCTGGAGGAGGGGGCAACAGTGTGCTATGCTGGCGTTTGGCCTGACAGAAATGATTAGAAGAAGAAGTGACACCATGCTACTATCTAGCTAACACTAGCTAACACACGCAAGCATGGACGAGGGCGGACTTTTGGGTGGAAAGTTTCTCTTTAAGAAGTTGCCTGATGGCTTGTTGGACAAAACGAGAGTAAGATTCACAATTTGCAAAGCTGAATTCAAGTACCACAGAAGCAGTTCATCACTGGCGTATCACCTGAGAGCAAAACACCCAACTGAATCCACCTCTACGGGACCTCGCCAGTCTACGCTTCAGGAGTATGGTGCTTGTGGACGAATAACAAAAAATGTGAGAGAAAAGGTAACCAATTCCTTGGTTGTTTGGATAGCTAAAAACTGCCGACCAGTTAGCATAGTAGAAGATGATGGACTGAGAGAAGTCATTCGTGCTGCATCAGGAGATGAGTGTTACAATCTGCCCTCGAGAGGAACCATTGTGTCGAGACTGCACACTTTGTATGGGGACCAGAGGGCTCAGCAGTCCAGCAAGCTTGTGCAAGTAAGGAATGTCGCTCTCACCGGAGACCACTGGACTTCGGTGAACAACGATAATTACTTGGGGGTCATGGCGCATTTTATTGATAACGACTGGACTATGCAATCGTTTGCACTAACAGTGAGTAAAACTGAAGAGAGACACTATGCTGAGGCGTGTGCTGACCATTTTCTGAATGTTGCAAACGAATGGAAAATCAAGGACAAGGTAACCACGCTTGGCACCGACAGTGCTCGTAACATGGTTGCAGCCGCCAGACTACTTCCATTTGAACACATGCCCTGCATGGCCCACATTCTGCAAAGAACGGTCACAGTTTCTCTTAATGACAGCGCATTTGAAAGGGCTCTGGCCAAATGTCGCAAGATTGTTGGACATTTTAAGCATAGTCCAGCAAACGCTCAGGAATTAAAGGCACAGCAAGCTGCACATGGACATCAAACAGAATCGCTTGTTCAGGACGTTCCAACAAGATGGAACTCCACCCTAGAGATGATCAAGCGGATCCAGAGAAACAAATTTGGGCTGACCACCATCCTGACTCAACAAAACAGCAAGGTGACTATGTTGACTGACCAGGAGCTTGACAGACTGCAAAAGCTGGAGGAACTACTGGAACCTTGCAGGTAAATACATTTTGTTTCTCATGATTGTGTGTCTATCTTTGCATTCTAGCTTTGTTTTCAAGTATGTTCTCCACCTCCACCTCTCTGTGTATTTTCATATGTAGTTTTTATGTTTGTCTCTGTGTGATTAATAGAAAAATACAGACTTGATCTTTCTATTGCAGATATGTTACCGAACTGCTGGGAGGAGAGCGGTATGTCTCTTGTTCCATGGTGTTGCCAGCCTTGTGTCATTTGTTCAGGATTATGGAGCCCTCAGATGATGACCCAGTCTACGTTTTGAGGTTTAAGAAGATTTTTACCACAGACCTAGCTCAGCGGAGGGACAGCAGCAATCTCACATGGCTGAAGATCGCTACTGCCCTTGATCCCAGGTTTAAAGATCTTAAATGCCTTTCCAAAGATGAAAGAAGAGAGGTGTGGGCATCAGTACATGACCTTCTGATGTCAGAGATGGATGCACACCAACCATCTGCTCAGACAACAGAGGAACCCTCACCAAAGAAGAGCAAGATGTCCATCTGCTTGCTGGGTTCTCCTGATTCAGATACAGAGGAAGAGGAAGATGCTATAGACTAGAGATGGACCGATCCGATATTACGTATCGGTATTGGTCCGATACTGACCTAAATTACTGGATCGGATATCGGAGAAAAATAAAAAATGTAATCCGATCCATTAAATATCACGAAAGCACCTCACAAAACTTGCAACACGCCGTAACTCACCTCAGAACGTTAGCACGTCGAGCAGTATGCATCACGTGATAGAGCGGCTGTGGCATGCGGGACCTGTCGGTGGTCTGGATAGCATTTGGAGCTTCGCTAGCAACCCAGCATTTCATCTCCGACAAAGTTATCCCGAGAGAAGTAAAGCAAGTGTGTAAGTCCATCTCTGAATGTAAAGCATTCCTGCGTTAAGCTTAACAAGCGATATATGGAGCGACTGCCTCTCCTGCTGCTACTTCAATCATGAAACTGCTTAACGATCAGCTGATCAGCTTTTCTGTCGCGAGTCCGTGACTCTAGTTTGTTTTTGGCCCACTTTGCACCAGAAAGAGGAAACCAGCGGCTGAACAACAGCAGCACGTTTAAGCTTGATCAGCTGTTGTTAGAATTTATTTAATATTACTTTCTACTCCAGGATCTTTTTCTACGTAGCTGACGGCTGGTAACTGTGCAGGGGCGGATCTAGCAAAGTTTAGCCAGGGGGGCCGATAGGGCATTAACAGGGAAAAGGGGGCACAAAGACATACTTTTCTTTCTTATTCTCATTTAAAATGTCTAGCTTTTAATAAATAATTATCTGACACCCAAAGTTTTAATTTGATGTAAAATGAATAGAAGTCAATTACTGTATATAGTAACTATTAAGTCTAATATATATACCCTAGTAAGCTATAGTACTTTTTCCTTTGGGAAGGTACCATCTGTGCAGTCTGCAATTTTGTTGAAGAAAGATGTTGAATCTATTTAATATTTCTTGAAAAATAATTGATTTCTGTGCATTTTTTTTCACACTGCATCAAATTAAGGTTGATTACGTCGATTAAGCATCATGAGGTGGAGCGTGAGGGGTGGTTCCCTATTTTTTATTTTTTTATTTTTGTTGTTGCTGGGAGTTGGAACCCTATTAGTTAGGTTGCTTAATATTTATGCTAAGTACTCTTTAAAATACCAGAATAGGGAGGATGGTGTAGGTTTAAGTTTATTAGATTGATCAGTATTGCTGAACTATGAAATATTTTTTTTTGCATACAGGTATAACAGAATAGCTTTAGTGTAGTTGTTGTTTTAAACTTGAGTATGAACTTATACAAAATGCAGCAAGATATTTAAAAAACAGTTTTGTTGATTAAAAAACACTATATCGGATTCATATCGGTATCGGCAGATATCCAAATTTATGATATCGGTATCGGTATCGGACATAAAAAAGTGGTATCGTGCCATCTCTACTATAGACTGCTGTCTGAATCTGTACAAAGCAGAGCCCAAAATTGACATAGGAGAGTGTCCACTACAGTGGTGGTTAAAGAGAGAAGGAGCACATGCCAGGCTGGCACCTATTGCACGCAAGTACCTGTCAACCCCTGCAACCACAGTGCCTTGTGAGAGATTATTCTCACTCTCAGGTCACATCATTCAAAAGAAGCGTGCTTCTTTGTCATCAGACAATGTAAACAGAATAGTCTGCCTCAGTAACTGGCTGAGTGCAAAGAAGGACTAATCCAGATTGCTCCTTTGAAGTGAAAAATGTTCAACATTCTGGGTTTTCAGCTGTGTCTTTTTGTGTTTTAAATACTGAGTTTTGTGCACCCTTTATTGTTATGATATTCACTTTAACCTGTAGGCCTGGGTTCAGTCACTGTTGATGGCCTTAAAGGTTTTTTGTAAGTTTTCACTGTGTTAAAGATTGATGAAAACTATTAAAATTCTCTTTGAATTTCAGCATACATTCTTTGTGTTTATTCTGCATTTACTTCATTGTGTTGCATAAATGTCTGTTACAATCTTAAAATATAAAGAATAAAAAAAATGTAATTGGAGCCAGGCTATTAATAAAGTAATTGAGATTAATCGCAATTAATAACAGAAAATTGTGAGATTAGTTAGTTAATTTTTTTTAATCTATTGACAGCACTAATAGAAACATATAGAAACCACACACACGTATATAAATACTGTATACACACACCTTTGGCTCCATTTGCTGTCCATTAACAGTGTGTGGTGCCAAGCGATTGCATCTTCTCCGATGCTATCTGTTATCGAAGTACACGCGTCCTTCAGGCGTCCATCGTGCTATCGCTCCTCTCATCTCTCCTCTATCTATCTTGCCATCCCTCTCCCGTGCTTCCTCACCTTGCTTTCTGCTTGTCATCTATTTGTTTCTTCTCGCTCTGCTATAACTTATTTTCCACTTTTGATGGCCTTTTCTTTAGCACTTCCCTTCTCCGTAACACTTTGCTTTTGATGTTCAGACCAACAGTCTGTGTTTATATTACACAGATGACTTTAGGTACACTATATAGACGGCACAGGTTTAAAGATATGTGTGATAGGAAAATACTGAGTTGTCACTGATGGTCCATTCAAGGACCACTATAGATGCCACAGAGCAAGGACACTCAAAATTCACAGAAACAGGAGTTTCGTGTCCTGAATGTGATCACATGGTTATGGTAAATGGACTGGTTCTTATATATAGCGCTTCTACTCTACCTGAATACTTTCATGAATACAACATGTTTCATTCACCCATTCACACAAGGACTTTTTTCTGTGCTTCCTCCAACTTGGGGTGGAAAGAAACCTAAGTCAGTTCTTCTAGAAGCAACTCTTGGCAAAAGGATATTCTGGGTTAACAAGACCAGATCCCAATCTAACTTAATAGGAAGAGAACAATAACTGAAAATATATAAATTATAAGAATGACCATCGGGTTCTTGGTCACCACACTGACTAAAGCCCAATCCATTTATGGATGATGGAGAATGCATCTCCATCTCAGTGCTAAATGCTACAGAAACATTTCTGTACCCAGCTCTGTGTCTTGATACAGTCTCTGTCTCTGAGGTCTACAGACAATTTCCTGGACTCCCTGCGTTGGTTTGTCCTCAACTATAAGACCGTATATAGACAGGTGCTTGTTTTTCCACAGGTGCCACAGGTGGATAAAGCTGTAGAAACAGATGAACAGACAGGTGATCAGTGGAAACAGGAAGCATCGGAGTTCAATTTTAAAGTGAAAAATAAAAAATTGAATCTTAGATGGAATAAAGCTGTAACATGACAAAATGTGGAACAAGTGAAGTGCTGTGAGTACTTCCTTTGTAAGGCTGTAATACCTGTTAACACTGAATGCAACACTGTTGTTAAAACCTGTACAGACTCAAAGTACAAAAGTTGTGTCGCTGTCCACAAATGTGTACCTGTGTACAGTGGTGAAACATTGAAAATGTCAGCAGCAGATATGTGTGCATATTTAATCTATATTGTTTTTGACTGACTTGTTTTTTGTCACTTTCTTGCGTTTCTCCTTTTTCCCTCCATGTTTAATTTTTTTCAATGAGTGACTAGACGAAATACTACAGGTAGCTGTAACAAAACAGGGAGATACAGGCCGATATGTACTGTGTGCCTGGAGAGATGCTGCACGTCTATGCGATGCAGGGACAGTGAAGCAGTCGCATGTGCTGCATGTTCTCTGAGAGGTTCATGAATGCCATCCTGATGTAACCAAACCATTGCCTCGAAGGTCCCGGTGTTTTCTTATTCTCCTCATTTTTTTCTCATCATTTTGTATTTATAAAAGAACCTTGATCCACAGCTGAACTGGTTATTTTTCAGTTCTTAATTTTTCTTGTTATAGTGTTACCGATAAACCTCAGAGTGAAAGGAGAAATAGTGCTTTATTTAAATCCATACCGTCAAACAGAAACACTCATCCTTTGCATAAAGAGATCTTTTTTTCTACTTCTACAACTACATTATGGTGCTCGCTGGAACAACAGAATTGCATTTAATTGTTTCTGTTTGAACTTTGCTCCTCAGAGAATCGTAGATTTGTGAAACACGCAACCAAACTCGTGCACTGGCTTGTCCCTCGACTGACTTCAACCAGCGCTGATGCGTGACACACAAGCACGGCTGCACGTGCACACTGAATTCTATTTCTAATCAATTTCTGCATTGTTCTTCAAGTGGTCTCTTCAGGTAAAAGACTGAATTGGACAATCGCTTCCATCAAGGATTTCTGCCGAGTACTGTACTACGCAGAGAAAAGAGGGAAAGGGAGGAGGAGGAGGGGATGGTTATGGTGGAAGACAAATTCTTTCTCTGCCTCTTCTGCATCCCAGTTTGTCCTCACTGTCTTTCTCACCTTTGCTCTCACACACACGCACATACATAAATGCACACATATACCGCTCCTCCAGGAGGCAATCAAGCTCTTGTGAAGGGCTTTGAGTAGTTCATGCGAACGTCGCGCTCTGAGTGGTTACTTGAGTCATCAGGTCCGTCTTAGCTGCCACCCTCATCTTGCCCCCAATCATCCTCCATTACCTGATTATGCGTGTAGAGACTTGTGAGGGTGCTCCTTTGTACCACGCGTGTTTCTGTGTTTTCTTCCAAACAACAATCTTTACATCCGCTCTTCCTGCACTTCTTACTTGTGTCCGTGTTTGCGTGCTTGTCCACATGAATAATAAATGTTTGCATGTGAATATCACAGACGCAAATGTGTGTGTGTGTATGTGTTTTTGTGTGTGTGTGTGTGTGTTATAAGAGCATCCTCAGAAAACAGGCAGGGGCCACGGGGTGACGGAGGAAATGAGGGGCAGAGAGAGAGAGGGGGAGAGATTAAGGAGGTGACGGGTGAGATGGTTGATGGGAGGGAAGGAGCGGGCTGAGGAGGGGAGGGAGAGCCAGGAGGAGACCAGGGGTGAAGAAGGGGCGTGAAAGGAGGGAGGGGGAGAGTGAGGAGGAGAGAGCTCTTGAGGGGAAGAGGGTGGTAATTACTTAGGCTCCTTCTCTGTCTGTCTCTTTGTAAGTTTTGTGAGTTCTGAGTCGAAATGTGGCACAATTCCCCGGTGAAGAAGAAAAACGATGGCTTTCTGGTGATTATTGCTTTAAGACAATTTCATGAATCCAAAAGATTTTTAGCAAATGAAGGCAAAATACATCGTCGAGTTCAACAAGAAGCCACAGTGTGCTTGGAGACTAGAAACGTTACACATCTTAGACAGATGCTGTCCAGTACCACTAATGTGTCCAAGGGGCAATGTCAAAGAATCAAGACAGATTCAGTAGAGGTTTGAAATACAGTCTTGCCACATTTGCATTCCCTGTGAAATGCATATGTGATATTACATCAACGGAGTCCGTGGAGCTCGCCTGCATAGGTTCTGACCTGTCTGATAATGGCTCTTAAAGTGGCACTGAAATTACACCAAAGTCATCCTCCGTTCTTCCCGCATCATTAAAGTGATGTCAGGAGAACGGTGGCACCTGCAATTTCAGGACACACAATCATCAAAATGTGCAATGAGCTGTTGCAGCATTTATCTGATCCCTGATCAGTTCGACCTCTGGATAATCGGTGTGGATCAAAGAGCATCGATCTGTATGGGTGATGGAGTGGTGTAAGTGTACCTGTGTTTGTGCTGGGTGAGCTCAACTTTTACTGCTGTAAGTGAGCCGCTGAAGTTATTTGTTAAAGAGCCTCGGTGAAAACGAATGATTGCATCTGGAGATTTCAAGTGTGTGAAGCTTTTGGTGTTTGGCTAACCTGGGAAAAGTTGGTGGTGCAGAGTTTTCATGAGCCAAGAAAACAGAAAATGCTTAACCTATTTAGGGACGGAACTTTGGCCTGTCCTAGTGCAGGGTACACTGTGGACAGGTGGCCAGTCTGTTGCAGGGCTAACACAGAGAGACAACCATTCACACTCACATTCACTCCTTTGGGTAATTTAGAATTACCAGTTAACCTAACCACACTAACTGCATGTCTTTGGACTGTGGGAGGAAGCTGGAGTACCTGAGAAAACCCATGCAAATACAAGGAGAACATTCAAAACAGAAACCATTCAGTTTTTTTTAACAATAATAATAATAATAATAATAATAATAATAATAATAATAATAATAATGGATACTTTATTGATCCCCATGGGGATTTCTCTGCATTTGACCCATTCACTCAGTGAAGCAGTGGGTCCATATTGATTACAAATTTGGTTTTCTATGAATAAACAAAAAACTTTTTATTTTATAATGACAGGTCATCCTGGGACGTAAGCTACCAGACCTCTTCTGTAAGTGTACACATTTATTTCATGGCGACAGATTTTTTTTCTTTTACTAGAGCAGGATTTCTCTGAGATATCCTGTTTACACTGCACTTCTTTTTCTAATACCGATATATCTCAAGTGTGTAGTTTAACTTCTGTACACTGACAGAAAGGCGAAGTTTCACAGTGCTAACAGTGCTAACCACCACACCACTATGCTGCACCAAACAGAAACATTTGTCTTTAATTAAAGTTTAGCCTGGTTTATGTCAGCATTTATTCAGTTTTATAATATATTATAGATGTATCTAAAAACATTACAAAATGTAACCACTACCCCCAGCTCCCCTCTGCTCCTTTCAAGCAAATACCTGTACTTGTCGTATAGGTTGTGTTTTACAAACTTAGGTCCCAAAAAATCTGATTGCAGAGCCATTTCAAGCTGCAGCCAACAGTAATGATGTATTGGCTAACCTATGACCATGCCCTTGTCAAAACACTAGCACTGTACCAGCTGATGGATGGAGGGACAGATAGGTTGATGGAGACAAAAGAAAAGTGGATGGAGAAGAGAGGAAGGCATGATGGATGGAGGTGGTGTTGCAAGCATGAGATGAAGTGATTGATGGAAAGGGAGGGAGATCAGAAGGAAACAGCGGGTGATGGGGCAAAGACAATGCCGGGGGGGGGGGGGGGGGGGGGGTACTGTATGGCTTTTAAGATGTGTGTGACGTGAAAAAGGACTGTGTGTGTGTGTGTGTGTGTGTGTGTGTGTGTGTGTGTGAATGTTTAAGGGTGAAGAAGGTGCTGGACATGTCTTTTATTTGACGATAAATCACTCTCTGATCCACAGCAGGAGCAACAAAAACTCCTCTCATCTGTCTCTATCCCATCTTTCCTGCTCTGCTCCTCTTTCTCCTTTACTCGGCAGGATCCTGTACTTTGACAAAGGCCTAAAAAATGAAGTCAAGAGGTGGCACAGCCTCCGACTGAAGGAGCATCTTGCACAATGGCGGGGGAGGCCGGCTTGTTGGAGGATACCAGCTTTTTCTTTTCCATCTCATGCAGTTCTCTCTGTCATGCAGCCGGCACGTTAGACATGTATATAAATTAACTCTTAGAGCAAACATAACATGTCAAATATAAGCATATACAGTGTTTTTTCCATATATGAATCGGAAAATTCAGGCTTTAAACTTCCAAGATTTTCTTAATGCACTCTGCGTTTGATTCATTCACTTGTTTACACAAGTAAACAACAACGAAAAGCCATTTCTTTCTCGCCCACATGAATAAATAGAGGAACTTGTCTCAGCAGACGTGTAAGCTGTTTGGTGAACTTGAGGCAAGTGTACTTACCTCCCCTTCATTTCTTTTCCATTGGTCCTCTGTGTCACCTCCCAAGTGACCATCTCTAAACAATGATCCATCCTGAGCATCTCCAAGAAACACACTCCATCCTGAGAGCCCCCCTCGCTCTTCCTGTCTTTCTCCTTCACTCTCAAGCTTCCTGTTCTTTTCTCCCTGGTTCTTGTTCTCATCCATCTTCCCCCTCCTCTCCCCGGTTTATCCAAACCCTCTTCATAAACTCTCTTGTTTCTCAGTTTGACAGTCATTGTCGCATCCTCAGCGGTCTCCCAGGAGTATTCAATTTCAGCACATGTGCTTATGTTTGCTCTGCAGGGACATTCTTTGTAGCAAAAAGAGTGTCACCTTCTAAGAAGAACAGCAATCAAACAACGTTTCGCTCTTCTGCCACCCTCATCCCTCTCTTTTTTTGTTCTCCTGTTTCCAGAGGATTAACCCATTTATTTGTTCTTCTTGTCCTCAGGGACATTTACTTGTTCCCTCTTTTATCATCTCCTTCATGTCCTTCCTTTCTCCTGTCTTCGCAGCTGTTGTGTGATTGTTTTTTTCCAGATCAATGTTAGCATTACACATGTATCAGCTCTTTTACAGTGTTTACTGTTTGAAAAAACATGTTAGCAACATTGGAGCTCCGTGTGCAAAACAAGTTTTTACTTCCGATATATATTGGTGCTATTGTGTAGAATCTGAAATACCGTGCAATACCTACTGTGTAAATTATTATTTTTTAATTTGCCACAACACCAGGCTGATAAAATACATTTTAAGGTTATGTTTGCTATATATGGTATCTTTGCTATATTGTTTATTTTTGCATTTGTTCTATTTGAATATGAAAACAGATACAAAGACTCAGGTAACATTTTACAATAAGGGGCCAGAAGACTTGCTTAGGTACTAAGAAATGAGTGAGAAATCAACAATAACTTAACACTAGTTTCATTAGTAAATATTTTATATCTTCCGATTCAGGACTCTATAGAAGACAAAACTATCATTTGAAAATTTGAAAATCACTGGAATCATATCGGTAACTAAGTGGATAAAGATTCAATTTTCAATAAAGTTTTATTTATATAGCAGCAAATCACGCCAACAGTTGCCTCAAAATGCTTTATATTATAAGGCAGAGACTCTACAATAGTAGGGAGAAAACCCCAACAATCAAATGAACCCCTATGAGCAAGCACTTGGTGACAGTGGGAAGGAAAAACTCCATTTTAACAGGAAGAAACCTCCAGTGAAACCAGGCATGAGTTGATGATTAAAATAAACTTATAATGGTCCACTTTCGTCATGATAAACTCTTATCCAAAGTCTCCAAAACCCAGAGTAACGTTAAAGTGTATGCAGACCCCGGCCCAGCAGCCAGAGCCTGACATTCAACAAGGAACAAAGGCAGCGATGAGCAGTCAGGCTTGCAACATTGTAGCATTAGACTGTAAAATCACTGTGGTGATTCTGTTGAAGTCTGTGAAGCAGGTTTTACACTGTAAACTGGTTTTTGGTGTCAGATTTCTGCTTGGGCGACCGTGGCTCAGGGGGTTGGGAAGCGTATCTGTAACCGGAAGGTCGCCGGTTCGATCCCCGGTTCGATCCCCGAGCTCTCTGTCCTGGTCGTTGTGTCCTTGGGCAAGACACTTTACCCTACCGCCTACTGGTGTTGACCAGAGGGGCCTCGCTTCTGTCAGTCTGCCCCAGGGCAGCTGTGGCTACAACCGTAGCTTGCCTCCACCAGTGTGTGAATGCGAGAGTGAATGAATAGTGGCATTGTAAAGCGCTTTGGGTGCCTTGAAAAGCCCTATATAAATCCAATCCATTATTACACTAAAGGATGATTTTCTTTACGTCGCCAATCAGACAGAGGTTTGTGTCAGTGTGTGGCACTGCAGCCTAAGTTACACAAGCAGTGCAACAAATTACATTCTCTGGGGAGTAATTACATACTGTGATGCAGTTTTTAAAAACATGTTTAATGTTACATTTCAAAAAAATAATAGCCTACGTCATTTTGGGGTTGGAGGGGACTGTATATAAAAGGAGAACAAGGCTACTTAGACCTAACCCAGTGGTTTTGGAAGCCTCAAGGTGAACATTTGGACATTTGGAGCTCTTGTGTTCATATGGCTGTGAGACCTAATAATAAAGGGTGACCACTCAGCTCAGAGGAAAGAAAATAGTTTATTGGGGTCAAAGGTGAAGTTAAAGACACATTTACATTAGCCCCTTTAAGTAAAGGGAAGCTCTTGCCGGTGGTGGTTGTGATACCTCTGGATCAATGATTCCAGCGTGTAATTATGTCAAGAAAAAAAAGAAAAATAAAGAAAGAATTTTTCAATTTCTGTGTCTTTACAAAATTGCTTTATTAGGAAACATGCCCTGTTTTAGACTAGAATAGCAATGGAAAATATAGAGAAAGGTAATTTAAGTTACAGCACAAATGAACAGGATCTCTATTTCCCACTGGAACACTGCTAAGCAATTTTTAAACAATAACATTAACCGTATTTTCCATCCAATTCTGCAAAACACAATAAGAAAGGAAACTCTGCTTCTTTTCTATTTGACTTTCCAAGTCACTTGGAAGGCATTATTCCCCCGTTCTCAAATTCCCACCGAGAATCACATTGTTCCAGCGAGTATAAATAGCAATGAAGAAAAACTAAGTTGGAGACACAAACTTTTTCTTTTTCCTTTAAAGTGATTCCACTCTTTAAAAACCGTCTTCGTCCGTTGAGTCCAAAACCAGGAGCCGGGGAATAAACTTCCACTAATGCTTTTCCATTTTTTTCTTCAAACGGGCCTTCAGTCGCAGTAAAAAGGACTGCTGTCTTGGCTGCCATTGTGCCGTATAGACAGACAGTATGGCACTAAAAAGAGATGTGTCAGAAACCATATGCTCGCTTGAGCACAATGGCCGTCACGGTAGTCGCGCCTATCCTCAAGACAACACAGGGAAAACACACATGCAGACACACACTCAGGTGAAGGTTTGAACACACACATTCTTATCACATCCAAAACTAAAAAAAAAACAAAAAAACATCCTCCAGTGTTCTCAAAAATGGACCCTGATATATGTCAGCTTCACTTCATTTTCTGCCTCACCCTCTCTTATTTCTTCTGTTTTTCTTCCCCTCGCCTGTTTGCCTTCCTCCTCTGTTTCTGTGCCACGCAGTGAAAACAGGACGCGTGTGATAGACCAGGAGGCTCCTTGCAGTCCCTGGGCACCGCCAGTGTGCCTGCATGTGTGTGTGTGTCTCATTACACTCGCGTGTATGTGTCAGCAAGATAGATGGACGCAGCTGTCAACCCAACACTTCCTGTAGCCTCTCCGTCGACCTTGCGCTAACCTGGAAGTATTTCTCAACACCGTGGCCAAAGTCTTCCTGTCTGGAGCCACGCCAGGGCTAAGCAGCTTGCCCTGATTCACGTGTACACGCACACAAACAAATGCAAGGATGTGTCTGCTTTGTGTGCAGACCTTCTGAGAGATGGGAACAAGGAAAACATGCCAAATTCAGATACACACTTTTTTTTTTGTCGGCTTGCAGGCTGCTGTCAGTACAAAACACAATCCAACCTCAACCTTGCAATGACCACCTGACCCTAATTTGACCCTTAAAGGCCCTGACAAGTCACTATCCTGTTAAGGACATTCACGGAAATTTGCAAAGATTAAATCCATTATCGCTGTCACAGAAGCCTCCCTTTCTTCTTTCTGAATAAAAGAGCACCGATAAATGAATAACTAGCTGTATGAATAAAAACAAAAAGTGGCAGGACCAGTATGATTGGGCCTCATGCTAATGCTCAAGTGTGCGTTGCATGCTTATGCAAGCTGGGGGGAGCTTTAATACATCTCAGTGTCAATCTGTGTGGAAGTATGTCTGAGTCCAGGAGCAGGGGTAGAGTACAGAACTCCACTTGAGAGGCCTCGTTGGGCGTCCAGGCCCGGGGCTCGCCTGAAGGCACAGCCCGTCTGGAGGAGCCCTCGGCTGGGCAGCAGCTGAATAAAAGATGGAAGGGAAGTGTCAGGCAGGAAGGCCAGGAGCACTGGGAGGCCCAAACCGAGCTGGTGGAGACAAACAGATGCTGGCTGAGAGAGGAAAGGAAGGACGAAGGAAACAAAGTATGACAGAAGGAAAAAAAGACTGAATGAAAGAAGAGGGGGAAAGAGTACAAAAAAGACTGATCATTCTGTCTCCAGATTATCATCACTCATACCTTCCAGTCTAAAGTTTCATTTACCAACATCCATAGGTAAGGAGAAACATTACAGATATATATGATGAAGACTTTGGCTGCATGCAAGTCTTATTGACTAGGATGGGATGGCGATATAGCTTTCAATACATTTTCGTGTAATAGATCAGAACTTTGCAACCCCAAAATGATGGCCCTTGAGTTCCCAGTCTTCACATGAGAGTCGAAGTCTTAAGTCATACCTTGTTTCTTTATATTTTGCAAGAAAAGTGTGAAATAGTAATATGTTAAAATGTGTTAAAAGTGAAACATACATGGAAATACAGTATAAAAAGACAAAAACTGAGTTTGTACAAAGCTTGGAAGTCAATATTTGGTGTGACCACCTTTATTCTTCAGCACAGTCTGAACTCTCTTAGGCACTATGCTTGTCATCTTTTCTTTAAGTGGTCTTAATAGTTCTCCAGTAGGAATAGTTCTTCAGGCTTCTTGAAGGACATTCAAAGCTCTTCTTTGGATTCTTCTGCTTTTTGTTCTGTTCTCTGTCAACATGATCCCACACTGGTTCAATAATGTTGAGGTCCGGGCTCTGGGGAGGCCAATACATGGCTGATAGTGCTCCATTGTGTCTTTTCTATACAGGTATGATTTTACCACATTGGCAGTGTGTTTGGGATCATTGTCATGCTGAAAAATGGAGCTGTTGACAATCAGATCCTTCCCAGATGGTATTGCATTATGGATCAAACTGATGCTACTTTTCTGTCTTCATAATTTCATCAATTTTGACAAGATCTCCAGCACCACTGGCTGAAATTTAGCTCAAACCATGACAGAGTGGAGGACACTCCTGACCTCCTGGTGATGATTTGAACCCAAGATTTTAAATTTGGATTCATCACACCATCACACCTGTTGGACTAATTTTCACTCCAGTTCTCATGTAACTTTTAAAGCTCAAATGATTCATAGCTCGGTGTTAAATGGTTTAACAAAGAAAACGATTTCTCTGAAAATGGTCAAGTACAACGAATGGACCGGAGTGAAAAAGCCACCAAAGAAAACCTGTGAAAGACCTTCAGAAAGCCTGGAGAATTTTTGCTCAAGAGCACTTCATAAAGGAAAAAAGACAAGAAAGTCTGGCTGCTTGGACGCCAAATATAAAGAAAGAGGCTGTGGGTCAAGACTTTTACACAGTACTGTACATTCATGAACAAAAAAAAAAAATGTGATAAATGTGATAAAAAAAAAAGAAGCTTTTTTCTCCACATTTCCTGAACCTGTAAGCCAGTTCCAATGCTACATCAATACTCTGTTATCAAAACTAAATGTGACTTTTATTTAATGAAAATAATTGTACTTAACTAATAAGTTAATTTATTCAATGTCAATATGTACCTAAATAATGAGTTCATACTTAAAACACACTTTTCTAATTAATTTGAGCACTTTATCAGAAAAACATTCAGAAAAGTGCCTTTTTTTGATTTTTCCTAACATTTGCACACACTCACACTACGATCGGGGCAACTTCAGGTTCAGTATCTTGCCCAAGGACAGACTAAAGGAGCAAGGGATGGAACCAGCAACCTTTCGATTAGTAGACCTGTCCCCCACATATGTTTATGTACATGATAAAATAATGTCTGCTCATCACCCAGTATCCATTTTACATCCTTAACTCCGGCCTCACACCTCTTTCACTATCTGTCGTGTAAATCATAGTCGCAACTGTGCAATAATGAGTTGAGTGTGTGGGCAGGGGTGAACACTGTGTATGTGCGCTGTGTGTTTATATGTGTTTGTGTGCGTGTGTAGTTTTGCATTTGAATGGACTCTGAAGAGCCCAGTGTATTTCCCTAGCACTCTGCATAAACATAGCTAGTGTTTTTATAAACACCTTTCACACCTCTTCAAGTGTATCAGTGTCCATCCAGGTGTGTATTCAGGGACATTATCGGTGATGAAAATAACAAGGATGTGGGCTGTTTTCACAATCGGAGATGGTAAGATGAATTGTCTTTTGTTTTCATTCCCAGCCGAGGTGAATCTGATACAGGGTAAAAGAAGGGGTGAACCTGAAAACCCCCAAAGAAAAAAATCTTATTGTATGATTAATAAAAAAAAGTTATGATTTCATCAAAATCTAACATTGAGTGATTGTTGACATAGAAAATGTCAAAAAAAAAATCTCATGGCAAAGACCACAATCAGCAATCTTAAAATTTTCTTAACATTTTCTGACATGTCTACCCTGAGGCACCTCACCCCAAGCCTGCTAGTTGTGGCTGATGATATTTATCTTTAAAAATGCATTGTGATTGTTAGGAGACATGACTCAAACCGGAGTAAGTAATTTACTTTGCTGGGGAGCAGCAGCCAGGTGAACAGGGGGGCTGAACAAGCAGCTACCAACCGTTGGCCTGAATAATTAATCTAACACACAAGTGCCAAAAACTCCAGGTCCTCAAGTGGCCACTTGAGTCTGGCACATAGACTCCTGTGTAAAAATATCCAACTTTTCAGTACAAATAAATATGTTTACAGCCCATTATATAAAGTCTGTGTTTCATTTCTGATGAGTGAAAGCCCAACATTTTGTTAGTTTAGCACTAGCATTACTTTGCACTTCCTAATAACGTAGCACTCCACCCTTTTGGTCGCTTTTGTTTCCTAGCTCCAGTTTGCCTGCGATGGTCATAGACAGGCTAACAGATGAGGTCACAGATGTTTGGACACAAAGTTAGAGTCAGACAAGGCTGAGATGGTTTGGATGTCGACAGAAACAGGAGGAAAAGAGGAGTTTCAGAGGAGGTTCGTGGATGTAGTGAATAAAGACATGCTGAGGGTTGGTGTGACACAGGAGGATACTAGGAATAGAATGAGATGGACAACAGCACATTTTGACTGCCTTGTTGTCTGCTGCCTATTACTGTGAAGTTGGGAGATGACTAAAGAATGTAAAGGTTTAGCAAGAGGCTAGGAAGAGTGAGAGAGAGGACCTAGCAAAAGCATAGAAGACACCAGAGAAAATGATTTTCGAGAAGATGTGTAAAAGAAAAAATAGGGGAAAGACAGAGGAACAACAGTGTCAGGGGGCTGGGTCTGTGATCCAGCATTTTAAGTTCATTTTGTATGTTTGACATCTGTTATGTTGGAGTTCTTGTGTTATTATTTAGTTAGGGTTTAGTTGAGTTAAGTCTAGTTTATGTTTTATCTACGTCTGCGTTCCCTGTCCTCTGTGTAGTCTGTTTTGTCCTCTGTGTTGAACTTTTAGTTATGCCTGTGCTTGCATCTCCCTTATCTGTTCTCACGTGTCTCTCCTTGCGTCCTCCCCAGTAACACAATCACACAGAGCAAAGAATCAGAAAAAACAGGATAAATAAGGAGAAAATGTAAAATGTAAAAAAACAACAACACACAAAACAAAACAAAACAAGAAGGGCAACACCAGGGCCCTGTTTCAGGAAGCCGGTTTGGAAAACTCAGAGTGAAAAACGACACTCACGGTTGAGTAACCCCGAACTGTCCAACTCGGAATATTCCGTTTCAGAAAGGCTGATAACAATTAGTTCAGTCAACGCGGAGTTGCTTTAACCCCAAGTGAAGCGCGCGGACGAGGATACATAAAGCCCTGATAAGCGGAGCACAGATTAAGCGAGTCACCATGGAGACGGAGGGAAAGAAGGCGCGGTCAATGTATTTCACAGCGCTTGAGGCCGAAATTCTGATGGCAGCATATGCCGATAACATGCAAATTCCGCGGAAAAAAGTAACACAGCCACAGCTGCAAAAGCATGCATGGCAAAACATAGCCGACAGAGTCAATGCGTGAGTGTTAATATAAACATTGATCGAGGGATTTCCACCCATTTAACACGTTATTTTATCATATGTTATTTTATTTGTTATTTTATACATTTTATTTTGTGATGTGATGTGAGCGCAGGTGCAACCCAACAGGCCCCAAACGTGCCTGGCAGCAAGTAAAAATGAAATATAAAAATATAGTCCAAACAGGTAAGGTGTAATTGTATTATGAGCCATAGTGCTTGGTCTGTTTGTCCCATGTAAATCAATTGCAGTTAGAGGCTACATTAATTTTCTTTCTGTAAGCACTTATTGAAATTATCTGAGCACATTACAAGTACATATTTGCTTACTCTGTATGCTCAAATGTGGCCCGTTATAGCCAACAGAAAAAAAGCGGAGGCCCGAAAAACAGGTGGGGGTCCTCCACCACCACCACTCACAGAGGCTGAGCAGTTGGCCCTCAGCCAAAACAGTGGGCGCCCTGTGGCCGAAGGCATCTCTGCGGGGACATCCTCTGAGTCAATAACCCCGCAAGACACAAGTGCCTACATAAGGGGTAAATTCAAAATAATACATGATGTGCATACATCCTTTCTTCACAGTCACCTTTGCAGTGCGACACATTCATTTGATAAACTCTTTACCATAATGAATTATTTTGTAGTGAAGTTATTTTCCGACTGATTTTGCCTTCCCTCAGTCTTGGTTGTCTTTGAGAGCATAATGACAATGAAGTGTAAGGTGATTGGTATGTTTGTTAATTGCCATTTGGTCCCTTGTAAGTTATAAGTGACCTGTATAAACCTCATATTCTATCAGTTGATAGTGATGGTGATGGTGTACTGCATCTGGTGCAGCCTCCTGTTGAGCCAGACCAACATGCAGTTGTGAGTAATACTCCACAGATTATATGAGTTTACAGTAGAACAGCAATGTTGTCTATTTCTTTACTACAGGAAAATAATGAAGAAACATTGACAGCTGTTACAGAGGAGGAAGCAACAGAGACACTTTATGAGGTTTACATCTTTTAATACTTTGTGTACAGGAAATACAGGCGACCAATAAAGCCAGTTGAACAAAAAATCTGTTTATTCTTCTTTCAACATGTTGAGGTGATGGGTCAAAAGAAATGATTGTGACATATGGTGTCTCTGACTGCTCTTCCATCTTGTATGTCCGTGGGAGGGTCAGGATGTTCATGGTTTGGATCACTGCTGATGTTTGGTTCAGAAGGACAGTGTTCTCCTCTAATTGTGGCAATGTTGTGAAGAATCACACATGCCACAATAATGTCACATGCCCTTTCTGGGGTGACCCTGAGTCTTTGCAGGCACTGGAACCGGGCCTTAAGCATTCCGATAGTCATTTCAATTCTGGCTCTTGTCCTGCAATTAGCCAGATTATATCGCTGCTGTGGGCCCGGTTCAGGGTCAGGGTAAGGGGTAAGCAAATAGGGTAAACATGGATACCCCCTATCACCAAGCAAGTAGCCAGTGAACTCTCCTAAGACAGAAGGGTACACTTCAGTTCAAATGTCCCTGAAGCAATTGGTCTTTATATATTTTAAAGTATTCTCAACTCACCATGTCCAAATTTTGTGCTCAGTGTACATTCACGGAATATTTGTGAGTCATGGACAGAGCCTGGCCACTTGGCTTCCACATTTGTGATAATGTTGGCAGCATCACATATGATCTTCACAGTGCAGAGAACACAAATTAGCATCCATTACTATAATGAAATAATTTGTTAGTTTGACATGCTACAGGGAACTATGTACCTGTACATTAATGCTGTGGAAAGACTTCCTGTTCACATAGTCTCCTTCATTTACTGAAGGAGCAATGATTGGAATGTGAGTGCCATCTGTACAGCCAATCACGCCTGGGAACCGTGAAAATAAATGTGCAATTTAAGTAGTAGTCCAAGTATCACCACATCATACATTAAGTTTTGGTCATCCTGATACCTGCAATTTTGTGGCATCCCTCTTTGATAAATCTTGTGGGTCTGTGACCGGGGAACACCACAAACGAGTACAGGAGACGTTTCAGTGCAACTGTAACATTCCTGACTGCCCGACAGACGGTAGCCTTGGAAACGTGCTCAGCGTCACCAATATTATACAGAAAGCTCCCATTTGCAAGAAACCGAAGTGCAATACAAATAATATGCAATGAACTGAGAGCATGTCCGCGATGTGTCACATGCGTAATATATGGCCTGAGGATGTTATCCAAATAAATTATAGATTGTGCTGAGAAACGGTAACGTTCGCACAGAAAATCATCAGGAAATGATAAAATGTCCAAACGCGCTCTGATCACTCTCTCCCGGCGGAGAGCTCTGCGGAGAATTTGGGCTTCACGATCTACTGGCTCTTCAAGGAAGTGGCACGCCATGTCCGACACTTCCTACTGTCAGGTTTCCGACAAAGGGGCGGAGACAGTCAGGGTTAGTTGTAGTAAACCTGCTAGGGGGCAGGTTAGCTTCACGGAGTGTGTCGTCATAGTGACTCACTCAGGCTGCAGCTGAACTCGCTTTGTGAAACCGAAAACCCAGAGTTTTCGTTAACTCAGGGTATACTTACTCAGTTTTTCCACTAAACCGGCTTCCTGAAACAGGGCCCAGGAGACCCAAAACAGAACGCAACAGAGAGAGAAGGAGCATGTGCTGATTCAGTTATCTCAGCCTCTCAGTGTTAGCTGATAGAATTGAAGTGTTTAGCATTTATGTTAATCATTCACACAGGCACCGGATTATCACTCGGCTCTGCCAAGAGTCCCCTCTCCCCCACCCTCTCCTCTGGCACTACTTTGCTCGTCACCTTTTCCACAGATACACCTGGGGATCTCTCCGTTTGTTTACTTCACCTTATTTCTTGTTTTTTCCGTGCCTTCCCTCAATCTTCCCTATTTTTTTCCAGTCTTTCCTCCACGCTGTCCTTATTTTAAAAACTCTCCCTCTGTCATAATGATTTACACCCTACAAGACACTTCTCTACAAGTCGAACGCAACAGCAAGAGTTTTACATCTGATGGACGCTCGCGCATGCAGGGATTGGCTCAATGCAGGCTAATAATAGACGATTGGCCATCGTGGGTGGTGAGCTGAGGAAAGCCCATGCGAAGAGTTGAAAAAATGAATATATTAGAGGGGGAGAAAGAGTAAGCTCAGCCGCTGTTTTCAATCCAAGAGGATCCAGTTCAAGCTCTGAGGTTATCTCACTCATCCATAGTGGCCACTGTGCAAATATTTTACCCAAAGATTTCATGGCAACACATAAGGGTGGGGGGTGGGGTGTTAACTGTTTCAGGGAGGCACTTCTGGACCAGCTGGCTCCCGACTCCTTTCAGGGAATTATAGTTTTGCATGTGTGTGTCGTAATTGTTGTTGTTGGTGGCTCTGTTTTAACTACATGTGACTGAAGTCCTGCACATGTTCTGTTCTTATCATTATTCAATCATTAGTGATCAAAATGGTTTCACAAACTTCTATGCATATATTAAAAAGAAGAACCAACAGTGAGTCTCAGTCCCACAGGCCTAGAGACCAGTTGGCAACCACCCTGAGTCTGCTTGGCAAGTGGTAGTTGGAGGTTGCTTCCAGGGACTGTTACAATGATTGCTAAACCCTCATTCACATGAGGCAAGAGACAGTGATCCTCTGACAACCAACAGCTACTGAAGAAAAGTCTGTATTGTGCGACTGGTTGGCAAGTGGTTCTTGGAGGTTGCTGGCAATTGCTAGAGTGAACTCAGTCCCTAAGTATACAGAGCTGCACTGAAAACCTCAATGCAATTGCTTTGAACTGCTAGCAGATTGTCACGGGCACCACTAGCTTGCATGGAAGACAGCAACACGTCTGCAAAGTGCTCAGCAAGCAGGAGAGGAACTGTAAAAAGTGCAATATAAACTAGCTTGCATGGAAGACCAGGTGGCCATAGAAATCAGCCAAAGACATTTTGCTTTTAAAATAAAACAATTAAGAACACTTCTAGCTAAAACCTACTGACTAATGCAGTAACCAGGAGCTGAAAATAGTCTTTAAAAATGCACTGCATAATTCTGCTTTTCAACAATGAAAAACAGCAAAAGCTGATTGTAAATAAGGTTAGCACGTTGTTAAAGCAGGCCATACAAAAGGCGTCAAACGTTTTGATATATATATATATATATATATATATATATATATATACCTCAGGGTGCTGGACTTGGGGTGAAACCCTCCATGCATGGTCAGGAGCTTTCTTGTTTATAGTTTTCTACTTTATTTAAAACTGATACTTGCTTGCACTACGATCACATGTAAAAGGGCATATACCAAGTAGCCTTTACTAAATTCTTAGTAAATGTAAAAATTGTAGCAAAGCTTAAACAACAGAAGCGCAAGACTAATCCACTCGAAGAGACTTCCTTCCATCCAGCAAAGTGTTTTAGGCTCAGATTCAGCTTATATTCAAGCAATGATGTGCTATTAAATCCATACATGCAGTATTCATAGAGAAGACAACTGTCAGAAAATGTAGATTGAGGAAAGACGACAGCACGTCTTTCTTCAGTTACAACACTTCCACTGGCAACATAGAGGTATGGTATGGACACACACACACACACACACACACACACACACACACACACACACACACACGCACACACATACACACACACACACACAGAGGAGGATATATATGCAGACATAAAGGGTATTTATAAATATGTGGATAACAAAGTTGCCTTGTGATTGGAGGGGAATGATTTGTCATGGGATCAGCAGATGCACCACGCGCACTTACAAACACTAATTTTTGCTTATTATTCTTCTTTCATCGCCCTTGGGCTGTTTGTGTCTTCTGCAAGGCAGCATTTCCTTAAACGTCAGCTGTAATAGCTTTGAATGATGTCTGTGCATGCTTGAAACACAAAAAACAAACCTTGACCCATTAGTGTCCATTTGGATTAAACGCGTTTGTTTCCTGCTCTGAGATTTTTGTTTCTCTCAAAGCTCAACCTTCACACGCAAACATATTGGAGACAGACGAGCACTGGCATAGCCAGTGCACATGAGCGCAGACAGCTGACACATATTTATACAGAAATATATTGAAAAGAATGAAATAAAGGAAAAGTCTATGTGATAATTACTAAGATAGTCTTGCTGAGATGATGGATTATAATTTAAAAGAAGAAAAAGTGTTACTGCAGGAATATTCTCTGGGGAATCCTTGTCCCTACTCTATAGTGTACAGTGAGATCAGCACCATGGACAGCGCTTGTCCTAACTTGTGTCTCTCAGCTTTACATCACTTATGATAAGACTGTATCAAAGCCAGGCCAAGATACCCAAGTTTAAGATTTATGCACCTTACAGCAAAGTGTTTTAAACCTGCTAACTGACCTTTTTTCCTCACTGTATATACACACACTCTTGTAATGTTATGAGGCACTTCACGCTAGTACCTCGTTGGACCCTCTTTTGCTTTTTTAACTGTACTACTCATGAGTACAGTGAACTCGTTGTTATGCTCAAGGAAACAGTTTGAGATTATCTGAACCACAGGGTGCACTGTGGCCATAAAGGGATAATAATAATAATAATAATGGATTGCATTTATATAGCACTTTTCGGGGCCCTCAAAGCACTGTACAATTCCACTATTCATTCACTCTCACATTCACACACTGGTGGAGGCAAGCTACAGTTGTAGCCACAGCTGCCCTGGGGCAGACTGACAGAAGCAAGGCTGCCATATCGCGCCATCGGCCTCTCTGGCCATCACCACTAGGCGTTAGGTGAAGTGTCTTGCCCAAGGACACAACAACCGAGACTGGCAACCTTCCGGTTACAAGACGAACTGCCAACTCTTTGAGCCACGATCGCCCAATGGACAGTAACAATCCTCAGGTAAGCTGTGATGTTTAAATGACACTCAGTTGGCACTAAAGGGTCAAGAAAATATCCTCCGTGTCTGTTATACGCCATCAACAGCTTGAACTGTTGATACAAAACAGGATGGATCCATGCTTTCATGTTGCTTATGCCAGATTCTGACCCTGCCATCAGCATTTCACAGGAAAAATTAAGAAGTGGCACCTGGTGTGGTCTTCTGCGTGAATGGGTGGATGACTGGATATGTAAAGCGCTTTGGGGTCCTTAGGGACTAGTAAAGCGCTATATAAATACAGGCCATTTACCATTTACCATTCTGCTGCTATAGCATTCAGCATATGTTGTGCATTCAGAGATTCTCTTCTGCATACTTTGGTTGTGATGTGTGGTTATTTGAGCTACTGCTTATTTCCCATCAGCTCAGCTTTTTGAGACCATTCTCTATAAACCCTCACACGAGATACTTGTATGGGAAAATTGCAGTAGATGAGCAGTTTCTGAAACACTCAGAGCAACAACCATACCACGTTCAAAGCCTTTATTCACCATTCTGATGCTCAGTGTGAACTCCCACGGCCCGTCTTGAATATGGCAGAAAATCATGCCTAAATGGATTGAGTTGCTGCTATATGATGTAGGTGATTCGATATTAGGATATTAGGTATATCTAATGTGTGATACAGTCCTGAAGAAATCACAGAAACAGACAAAACACCACTCTAAGTTTCAGCCTTGTTTGCTTTTGGGTCTCATTCTGTTTCTTTTTTCATTCCACAGAATTAAAAAGACACAGAAGTCAAGTTTTTGTGAAAGCTGCCTGGCAACAGCAGAGTCTTAAATTTTTTCCCATCACTTAAATCATTCATCAGTTCCAGTTTTTTCCTCAATTTCCCCAATCCATGAAAGGCTCTAGGTTTAACAAACTATTGGTGAATCCAATACATGTATTTACCAACAGTATTTCACGAAAGAGGCATAAAGCTTTATTCTCTAACTCTTGTTCCTTCTGCCAGAACAGCTATTTTACATTAGGATGTTAAATGTTAAAAGATCAGCTTACAGATACTAAAAGGATTAAGAAATGCAGAATCAGACACAACAGAATGATAAACGGACAAGATTTGCTCTCTTGCCATTAATAACTGCCCTATGGGTCACTTCATCCAAACTTCCTTTACTCTGGCCTGGACCAAGTTCTGATTGAACAATAAAATCTTTGGTCTCCTGTTCATTTGACACAGCTGCCTATAGTTCTGACATCTGGGTAACATCACCACACTGCTCTAAGATCATCACATGGGAAATAAAATAGATGTTTTACATGTAGATAAATAACTGTTTAGCATGTTGGAAAATAAAAGGTGAGCATGCCTGACATGCTTTTGTATCGCGACGCGAAACTCAACTGAGCAGTCGGTCCATTACAATAGAAAGTTTAAGTATGATCAAAGCAGCTGAGACGATTTTTGGGTTCTTTTTTGCCTTTGATTTCCTGTTCTGGTAAACACAAACATGCTGTGACAGTGATGTATTGGCTTTTTCTCTGTGTGCAATATCTACAGTTTTCTCTCTCAGCCTGCTATCTCCCTCTGTCTTGGCATCTTTTCCCTCCCTCCCTCCCCTGTTCCTCCATCTTTCTGCCCACCACCCTATTTCATCTCTCTCTCCCCTCTCCTCAGTCGCCGTATGTCTCTCGCCCTCCTTGCTGATAGTGGCAGACTACAGCAGGGGCCTGGTGCGAGGTCACAGGCAGCCTTCTTGTAGCATATGGACTTGTTTCCTTCCAAGAAAACCCTGGCCAGATGAGACCACACACACACACATGCGCACGCACACACAATAACAAGCAGATTTACAGCACAGAGAATTCTAAGAAATAAATACAAGATAAAAGAAAAAAAAAACCTCCATGCAGACACGACTATGCACTACTTTAAATACACAAACACTGACACACTCGCAGTTTAAGTGTGTGAGATTAAAGAATCTGATCGTGTTTCTCATCTTCTCTTTGACCCGAGGGTTCAATCTACTTGACTTGCCGTAATCTTGGTGTTAAGACACAAATACGCACACACACACACGCACACACACATTCACTGTGCTCAATATTCCAGTAATCCATCGAAGACCGGCTGAAGAAGTGTCCGTAAACACACGCTCACAATTAATCGTGCACATAAGCGGAAATATGGGGTCATCTATTAATCTGACACAGAAATCACTGACTTCTTAAAACATACTGAGCATTTTTGATGCACACGGACACACACAAATGGCACACACACACACATACACGCACCCCAACAGAGCTTTGGCAATCTTAAATACGTCTCGAACATGCACAGAAGTTAAATGGTATCGAATAATCTTTAGCAGGCTTCACTGTGAGGTCTTGGACACACACACATGCTCGACCATATGTAGAATATACACAGATACAGTATAAACACAAACACACACACAGAGCGAGAGAGAGCTGGTAATCTTCCAGCCAGCTGAAGTGTAATCAAGAAGGAGACAGCCATATGTCTGAGGGTGCTGAGCCTTGGCCTCGCTCTCTCGCAGTCTTTCAGTTTTCCTTTTCAGTCTCAGTTTCTCTACTTTTGTTTTTCAACATTCAACTTTTGATCCTTTTTGTTTGCTTACTCTTTTTTCCTATCAGTTTCTGCCACAAATAGTGGAGACAGCACAAGGTCAAGCCACCTCAAACCACTTTAGCTCTGCTTTAGGACTGAATAAATCCAGAATATGGATAGAATATGGTTAAAAACATGAAAGTCAAACTGTATTCATACACTGGGTTAGTACTGTGAGTCATTCAGTCGTGTTATATTTTCAGAAATTCCTTCACTTCCTTCATGCTCTGAGCTGTCCTTTCACTCGTCATCTTTTATGATCTCTGTCATGGATATCATCTGTTTTTCCAATTAAAAGGTGATTTGGTTTGCATTAATGTATGTAGCAGGCTGTCAGTGCCTCTGCACGTGTGCGTGTGTGTGTCTGAGTGTGCATGTGTGTCCTGGTCCCCTGTGTGGGGACAGCTGGTGTGTCAGTGACCCTGGCTACAAGGAAGCCTCATGCTTCTTCTTGTCTTCCTTTCCAGAATTCCCGAGGCCATTTTGGGTCCTCGCAGCCTTCAAGTGCCAGTTCTTGTGACGGCGAGGGTGCTGCTGTGTATGGATTTGGAAATATAAAACATATACATACATAAACCTACGTTTAAATAGTCCCTGATTGTAAAGATTAAGTCCAATTTCTTAAAAGCAAATAGCCAGAATGATTTTCTGCCTTCTCCTTCGTGCTATCCCTCAATCCCATCGTCCATCTCACTTTCTTATCATCTATTCTTTTAGCCTTTTCTTAATCCTCCACCCGCCGCTCCCCTGTCTGATGAAATGACCATATCTAATCCTCTGTTCCCCTTGGGACAGTTGTAACTGTATTAAGACAGCAAATCCGCGTCCTTACAAGTGCTACAGATGTCTTTCTTTATTATCCCCTCTTTCTCTTTCGATCACTCTCTCTCCCTCTGTCTCGTCACATCTTTCTCTTAAACCTTCTAAATCTGCTCTTCATAATCTGAATTTTTTTTTCCTGAGCTCCAAAAATGGTACACGTATAATCTCACATTATGCTTTTGTGGATTTATTTGTGTGTGTGTGTGTGTGTGTGTGTGTATTTCTATTTTATAATTCCTTACTGTCTAAAGTTTAGCAATGGTGAAAACCCAACGGGCTGCTTTTTTGGATTTTGGAAATTACACACACACATATTACACACACACACACACACACACACACACACACACACACACACACACACACACATATTTATCTCTGTATCTCTCTGTCTACATGTATATATATATACATATATATATATATATATATATATATATATATATATATATTAGGGGTGCAACGATATTCGTATCGATATTGAACCATTCGATACAGTGCTTTCGGTTCGGTACGCATATGTATCGAACAATACAACATTTGTAATTTATTTTATCAACTTTCCTTCTGACGATGCTGTGTTGAGCGCTCAGTGAATCTGCGTTCGACTACTCCGCCTAGGCTGCACTGTCGAGCGCAGATCCACTGAGCGCTCAACACAGACTGCATAGTCAGAAGGAAGAGCGCAGGGCAAGCTAGCAAGACAGAAGTTAAGCTCTCCTTGTAACATGGACCTCCCCCACCCTCATTCAGATCTGGCGTTTGGAATTATTTTGGTTTTCATGTGACGTGTGACCCTGAAGGTAAGCGAGTCATGGACTAAAGTAAAACAGTATGTTGGATGTGCCGTGCAATGCTCAATTACATGGGTGGGAACTAGTGTGTTAGCGCAGGTAGCTCGTTAACGTGTTGGCCGTCTAGCCCCATGCACGGGGCGATCGGCGGTAGCTCGTTAACGGAGATTTGCCGTGTTGTGGCGTTAAGGTCATTTCAACGAGATTAACCTGAAAGCACTAGTGGGAACACAACGAATATGACTGCACATTTACGCCAACATCATCCTAGTGCAAAGACAAAAACAACAAGCATGCTACTAACTTTAGCCGAGTCATTTAGACAGCTGTTAGCACATGATTCTCCTTATGCTGCTGAGAATATAGCCCAGAAGAAGCGGATAGTATAGCTTTTATTTTGGAAAGAGACATTTCTCTGTAATAAACTCTCTTTTCCAAAGATGAGTGATTCCTCAATCAGATACAGGGCTTGCAATATCGCTAGTCCGACGTCCCGGAGCTAGCGATTTTTTCAGTCGGGCTACCAAAATCTATCTCTTCCCTGCCCGTCGGGCTATTGTAGGAAGGAAAAATATATGTCAATGCTTTTGCATTCTTTCAGAAATGTAGCTGGGTAATTATGTCATTGGCATCGGTGAGCCACTGTCAATATGTGACATATTGAAATCGCGTTTGTTTTTTTGCTTTCACTTTGCAATCATGCGAACTGTGTATAGAGAGCGACAGCACTGATCTGTGAGTGATGATAATTTGTGCACCAATTCCTCTGACATCGTCTTATTAATCGTTAGCTTACTATGCAAACATGACAAGTGAAATCTCCCGCAGCAAGCTTAAACATGTGAGAGGTTGATCGCGCAGAGAATCGCTGAGCTTATGTGAGTGCGTGTGTAAAAGCAGCAGGATATATATTTCAGTTCTGCTGAGCCAAATAAGACAGGTCAGGGTGAAGAAGTGACAGCCAAAGAAAAGCTTACCACAAAACGGAGAAGTTATGACAAATCAGACTATAAGGCAAAAAGAAAGTGCAGCTTTATGGTTTCATGGACAAAAGAATTTCTGTGGCTGCGATGTGATGAGCTAAATAACCAGGGCTGCACATAAGTGGTCCACAGGTGCGCATTCGCTGTCAAAATAAAAAACACGCACAAGGGTTAGGGTTAAATTTAAAAACTGTACTTTTGAGTTAAAATATATATTTATAATTTTAATAAATGACAAATTAAAAAGGCATGAACATTTTTTTTGTATCGAAAAAATATCGAACCGTGACACCAAAGTATCGAACCGAACCGTGAATTTTGTGTATCGTTGCACCCCTAATATATATATATATATATATATATATATATATATATATATATATATATATATATATATAGTTATAGTTAGCGAGAGATAAATTCTCCACCCACCCTGGCAATCTTTATTCTTCAAGCTCGGGTCCTGGGAGTGTGAGTGTCCTGTGCAGTATTTTTGCTGTTCCCAGGACTATGCTCTTCTGGACAGATCTCAGATGTTGTTCCTGAGATCTGCTAGACCCACTCGCCCAGTGTGGGGTCTCTGCCCTGAGTGCTCCGATTACCACTGGGACCACTGTTACTTTGGTACTTCTCCAGCTTCTCGTGCTCCTTTTTTCCTCGTGTTCTTGTCTTGCTGTCACTCGGTGTAGCTACATCTATCACTATGCCCGTCTTCCTCTGCTTGCCCATCACTATTATGTCTGGCTGGTTAGCCATCACCACTAAGTAACCAGTGTTGGCTTTTTTCACGCATGAATTTTGACTGAAAGTGAAATCAAAGTAAAAGATGGACTGTGAATTACCGTAAATATTTGATAAAGATGCGGAGAATTGTGGGAAAGACAGACACTTAAATTAAGACACGAAAATTAAGAAAACAAGGTTGACATCTTGCTTAATACTTGACAAGTTTAAAAACCTGACATCTCAAAAATACACAGTAGCACTTTGGGTCAGCTTCTGTTGTTTAAACATGCTGTAGGCTATATATAAAATAGACATGACAGTTAACACAAAAAGGTTCAGACATTTTTCATAGTCTGTGTTTCAGGAATTTTTTTTCTTTTCCAGACAAATAATTTATTTAGCACTACTCAGTGGGCTAAATACTGAACTTAAAGGGTAGAATAAAAATATTGACCCTATTACACTAGTATCGATCCAATACCAATACCAGCACTTGTATTGATACTATCGATATTTATGCTATTACCTAAAGTTCAACCACAACAACATATTCCACATTTCCCAATGCAAAACACTAAAAATAATCCTTTTCCGCAGGCTGAGGATCTACAGCGTGACTCCAGCTGCTGACACATAACGTACGTCTTTATTATCCCCTTTTGTCTCTCTTCCCCCACCAGGATCACAGCAGCTACGTGCAGATGTGTCTTTTATTCTTCATTACACAGCATACACTCAGTCTCGTGGACAGTGAGCGCGAGCGTGTGTTTCTTCTGGAGTCCTTCCAGGTGTCTCAGTGACGCCCTGCTGATCGGACAAGCAGAAGAAAAGCTCAGTATTTTTCTGCTTCATCGGCTGCAGCCGCCGCTCCTCTCCTGTAAGCAGGTGCCAAAGATGCAAAGTGAGAAGGCCGCTGACTGGTGCAGCTTGTGTTTTGTTGCCCCTATTCTCATTGTGTCGGCATATTAAGATTTAGTCTTATCAGGTAACAGTCAGTCTTTATATATAATTATCTATAGAGTCTTTATCAGTGTACACATTACACTATCCTGATTTAAATTTTATTAGTTAAAACAGAAAAAAGTTAAGCTGGTAGCTTCCCAGATTTTAACAAGTAAAAAGAGATTCAAAGGCACGAGCAGGGATATGTGAAAAAGAAGGAAGACATAAAGGAAACAATAAAACAAAGCAGCTTAAAGCAGCTAGAAAAAGAGTGACGAGGTTGGACTGGAAAATATTCAAATATATTTCATATAAATAGATATTGATATAAATCATGATATAAATCAAATAATTATTTCTGTCAAGCTTAAATGTTCCTTTTTACTTAAAAGGTGAGATGTGAAGATATTTTGGTTTAAATTTCACCTGTTTTTTTTCTCAGAAGTTTGACATGATAAAAGAAAAATTATACAAGTGTATTTTTAATAAATAAAATAAGCATAACTTAACAAATGTATTAGACCATTTGTCATAAATACAAGAAAATAAATATTTTAGAAATTTGTCAGAAACATATTTAAAACTAAAAATTACTAAATTTACTGGAGTGAACTTTGAGCCGGCAGAAACTGATCAAGTGTAACATTCAAACACTAAAACAATTTTTTTTTCTGTTCAGGAATGCAGATAAATAACTGTAATTTGGCATTTTAATCATAAAATAATGATTATTTATTTCCTGCATTTGGTCATAAAAAAATTCACAGATAAAAATAATCATATTTTACCATAAAACATATCATTTTGATTAAAGAGTGTGTTCATACTGATGGATTAACCATCGCAGAAACATAAACCTTGGGTTTGTTAAACACAGAATAATAACCTACAGTCTTAATTCTGATCAGTCAAAAGCTTCAAGTTTCACAGAGAAATACAAACAAAATGAGTTCATTCAGTTTCAAGTAAAGAAAGTAGGTATTAAAATAAACAAAGAAAAAATTTGCTTTGAGGTCTGCTTTATGGACCAAGGCTAAAAAACAAACAAATCCACCACCAGAACCAAAAAAAAAAAAAGGTGTGTATGTTTTTTGTAAAATATCTCCTTGCTACCAAATTCTTTGCACACTTCTTTCAACAATGTCCTCGTCTTTTGAGCATTGGGCTTTGTCAGCAAAGTAAAATGTGGGGCAAACATTGTACCTGCGTGGGACAAAAGTGGAACATTTTGTCTACCGAAGACGTACTCAGAAAATTCTACATCTAACTTAAAAATAAAGATTCTGTTCTAGTAGTCACATGTGATTTTGCCGTTTGCTGTCTCCTGAGAAATCTCAGCCCATTCTTTTTTGGCAAATGTCTCAAGCTCTTCCAGATTTGATGGTCTTGGACCTTGGTCTTCAGTTCTCCCCACAGGTTTTCATTGGGATTTGAGTCCGGATTTTGTACAGGGCAGTCAGTAACATTTGCTTTGGTCTCCTATGTAGTTCTTCACCAGCAGTGATGTATATTTTGGGTCACTGTCGTGCTGGAAGATGACAAGTGCCGACTCAGAACCAGTTTTATTGCTGACTGTTTGAGGTTTTATTTCTAAATCTTCACATTTCATTCTGTCTTCATGATTCCTTCCACCTTGACGAGATTCCCATTTTCAGATCCACCGAAGCATCCTCACAGCATAATACTGCCACCACTGTGCTTCGCTGTGGGGATGCTGTTTTTTTGGTTGTACGCCTCTACCTTCTTTCTAAAAACCTAAGCATTGTTTCTGTGGCCAAAGAGCTCTAGTTTAATCTGATCTTACTAAAGGACCTGCTTCTACTATGCATACTCTTTCTCCAGGTTGGCTTTAGCATATTTGATTCTGGCTTGAAGATGTCTCTTTTTCTGTTTTTTCTGATCTGCCACCTTGCAGTTTATTCCTGACTTGAATGAGTTATTCACTCATGTCTTTGCAGTTGCTTTGAGGTCTTTAGACACATCTCTCACTTGTTTTCTTCCCAGAGTCTTTCAACTCTTTTGCTTGTGCCATCAGCCTCAGACTTTCATGTACAGTATGCAAAAAACACTCTGATTTTAACATGATTTTCAGATTAATGATGTGAGTAAAGGATATAATCTGGACATATATCTCATCTTAACAGATATACTAGAATTAAACAGATAATCCGACAACTTTGTCATTGCTTTCACTTCCTTGTCAGAAAAACGATGTTACTATTGACAAAGGAAATGTCCTTGAGAAAGCCCTTTATGGACAAAAACATGATCTGATCTGCTCCAGCAGAGCACACACAGGTTACAGTTAGATATAAATACACATTAGGATTTCAGCTGGCTATTTCTAAGATGTAGGGTGGGTAATCAGGCTTTTCAGATCAATTGGACATCAAACACAGCTCAGTGTGTGAATTTGATCCTGTAAATGCACACGCGTGCACACAGCTGCTGGTCAATCGAAGGCAGAAAAGACGCAAACACAAAAGACCAACAGGTGTCTTCTGTTTGGGTTTTAAGACAGCATTACTAGCTCAGACCTACAGAAATAAACTCCTGTTCACAATAAGACTGTGTGTCTTCCATGCAGAAAGAAAGGTGTAGTCATAGATAATGCAGATAACATATCTATAGTCTATTTTTTATTACTTACCCACTGTGCTGAGGGCATGGCTATTTTAAGGGCGTTTTCACACCTGTAGTTCGTTTACGCTGGCCCAAATCGGTTGTGACTTTATAAACTTGTAGCTTTTACCCCTGATTTGGTTTGATTTCACACAGAGAAAAATCAAAGTGAATCTCTACAAACCACACGAAAACTGAGAAAACGGAGAATTAACGTTCATTTCACAGCTAGTTGATAGCCCGTACAGACCTTTGTACATCTATAGTGTCTTCCTGCATTGCGAATATAGAGCATACGTGGCTACGGGATGTTTTTTAGCCCATACTTACAACGTACATCTGGAAGTTGGTTCGGATTATGGTCTGCTTATGTTCACAAGATAAACAGAGTGGTCTGGAGTTTGTTCAGGACCGTATCATGACCACCTCCAGCAGTGGGTCTCGGTGTGGTTGTTTTGGTCTGCACCTGAGTGTGATTACTGTGTTCACACCTGCACAAGTTTTATTTATTTATTTATTTATTTATTTATTTATTTATTTATTTATTATTATTTTTTTTTTTTTGCCTGTCCCATTTGGCTCTTTTGCCATCAGAATTGTTGTCTAAAGGCAAAGAAAGATGCCCAACGGATTTACTTTACCAAATTGACCATCCCAGCCTTGCCGTAATGGTCCATTTGATTCACCTTTTATTGTTTATTTTATTTTCACTTACTGAATACGGGACAGACTGGACTGGGGGAAAGAAGGGGAGAAAGAAAGAGGGAAAGAGAAACAGCTGAGAAGAGGGACGGGGGAGAAGGGCAAAAGACAAAAACCAACAGAATGAGCAGAAAAAAAAATGCATATATCAATCACCTGGATCACCTCCTGAGAAAGAAAAAAGAAAACAAGCAGAAGAGAACAAGAGTAATAGAATAAACAACATCACAATGATATATGGGAATATGACAGTAAATACTAAATATTAAACATTATTGTGCAGCACATAAGATCAACAGAACACAGTGTGCTTTGAGGTAGGAGCCAAAAAGGGTGTAGTTTGTGGGTGTGATCACCCGTGTGTACACCTGTGAGCATGGACGCGCTTGGTTTTTTTTTTGTTTTTGTTTTTTTTAAAAGGTTCCTTCATGTAATGATCTGCTAGAGGGTGTGGGGGGGCCACAGCCCCGTCCTCCAGGGTATGAAGCAGGTATGGAGGAGATCAAAACTCCAGACATCCAGAGGCCCCCAGAACACAAGAGACCAAGGAAGACCAACAGAGGGGCAGCCGCGCCACTGTCCCAGAAAGAGCTGAGGAGAGTCCCAGATGAGGGCTCACTCAGCAGCCGCGGAGCAGAAGCCAGGGGGAGTTGCAGTGACGCGCCCGTGAGCTCCGCCGGCAGCCAGCCGTGCCTGAGTGACCGAGCCCCAGGCCGAGAGGCCGGGGGCACCCCACCTCCGAAGTGGCCCGAGCGAGCCCCAGGCTCCAGGCCCCGATAAGCAGCCGCCAAGGAGTGAGCCGGTGTGTACCTGGACGCCCATCCCCGGACACAAAGAACCACCAACGCACCGATGTCTGAGGGAGTCCGCCACTGGCAGGGGAAGTGGTGGTAGGGGGAGATAGGCCTCCAAACCTTGGAGGGCCTGAGGTGTCCCCAGAGAGGTGGCGCCTGACACCCAACCTGACATATAGACACAGAAATACAGGCACACACAGACACAAACATCCATTCCCACCCTCATGCTCTCATATGCACTTACTCCACACTCAACCAACGTGGAGACAGACATAAAGAGACGCTGTACACACGATCACACTCCCCAAGCGTACTCTACAAACCGGGTCTAGGTACCCTTGCCCCTGGAGGGGGGAACTGCACCCAGACCCAGGTGGTGTTACCCTTTTCCCTGCGGTGGGGGGAGGCAGACGGCCCCGACTCTGCAGCAGCAGGGAGGCCCCACACTCCAGACCGCAGTCGGACGGCCAACTCCTCCTCCTAGCCCCCCCGCTCCAGCAGGTCGCAGAGAATGGGGGTGAGAGAAGACTCCAAACCTCCCTCCACCCGCTCATTGTAGTGTTGATGCATGTGTGTTCTAAGGTGCATTTAAAACCCAGGAGGGCTTGGAGCTACCTGCCAGAGAGCAGCAGGTAAGCGCATGGTCCCTCCTGCTAGCCCTCAATGTCTACATGTATTTAACATTGAGAGGTGGGCAACGACGCCAGGGGTGGGGTGTACACCCTGATGGTACTTTGGATTCCGTGTATCGTGCCCACCCCCAAGATCCTATATGTATGTGTAATGAGAGTGTGAGTAATGTGAATGTCTAAGTTGTGGGATAAAATTGAGGCAGAGGCAGCCAGAAGGGGACAGGGGGGGGGGGGGGGTAGCCTCCTCTGCACCCTGGTGACATACCCCTACTCCAAGGTCCTGCATGTGTGGGTGGTTGTGGTGGAGCGGGAAGAGGGAGGCAGCTGGAGATGGGGAGGGAAGGAAGGGAGGGGCAAGTGACCCCTCTCTGGGGCCAGCTCCCCCGCTGACCCCAGTAGGCACCCCCATACTCCGCGACCCGCCAGGGAAAGGGGGCCCAGGCCCATCCAGACCGGGGCCCAGCGCAGCAGCGCCCCCCGGCCCCACAGAGCCCGGGACAGTCCACCCAACCCCACCACAGAGAAAACTGCACCCACCCCACCATCCACTCATCTTCTAGACTACATAAGACAATAAACACCCAGGCTGAGATCTTCCTCCACCTCTCCTGTATCTCCCCCTTCTGCAGAGAGAGCTCCTGAGGAGAGGAAAGCTCCTGCAAGATGTGACAATCTTCCCCACCAGTTGAAGAGCCCCCCAGGTGGCTCGATGCACCGGCGGCACCCCGCTCCAGGGCTGGGCCCCCATGCACCCACCCGCCCACAACTCCGGCAACACACCAACCAGGACCCAAGCCCCCGAGGCCCGGCCCGGGCCCCAGCCCAGAGACGGAGCGCCCCCAGAACCTCACGCCCATCCCGGACCCACCCAGGGGTAGCCAGGCTACCAGGTCAGTAACCCACGTCCGTCAGCACAGACCCTCCCCTAGCCCCGCTGCACACAGCCGCGAGGAAACAGTCACCTGAGAGCCAACAGAGCCCCTAACCGGACATGACCGCTACCCCAGGTTGAGCCCCCCAAGGAAGATGCCTCCGGGGAACCCCCCGACACCCTAAGCCTGTCCCTACCCCCACACCAATCACAACAGTGAAGGCGGGACCAAACTATGACCCCCCACCCCCACTAGGTGATGGAGCTGATCAAAGGAGCCCAGAGCAATTGATCTGATGTGGTGGCAGAGGCTGTATCAAGACCAATGTAATCTAATAGATAATTTCTATATTGGTTAGAATTAAGATTATTTTTATTTTTCCAGTTCATGAGGACTGTTTTCTTGGCTATGCATAGGGCAGTGAAAACCATATGGGCGATATTCTTTTCTGAAGTGACATTATCTAAGCTGCCCAACAAACACACTAAGGGGGAAGTTGGAATGTTACATTTCAGACACTTCGATAAGTCTTCACATATCTCGCGCCAAAACTTCTGAACTGGTGGACAGAACCAAAGAGCGTGGATATAATTGTCCGGTGAATTGGTTTGGCAGTGTGAGCAGTTGTTGGTAGACATAAAGCCCATCTTGAACATCCGATGACCTGTATAGTGCACTCTATGTAATATTTTGTATTGAATTAATTGAAGACTGGGATTTCTAATTAGATGAAAGGTTTTTAAGCAAATCTGAGACCAGAAGTTTAGGTCTAAGTTAACTGATAAATCCGCTTCCCATTTTGCAATTGGAAGTGGTATTAATTCATCCGTTTTAGAAAGCATTCTGTATATTTTGGATAGTAATTTGGGGGTTTTAAGAGTAAGAAATTGAACCACACTTGGTGGTGTTTGTAGTTCAACTTGACCCAGTTTAAATTTCTTTTTTACTATGGATTTAATTTGTTGATATTCTAAAAATCTTTTCTTGTTGATCCCATATTGTGTAACTAGTCCGTCAAATGAGATAAATTCTGTTCCTTTTAGTATATGTTCTAAATATTTGATTCCTTTACCACTCCAATCTGAAAAGTTTATCATATTATTGTTTTGTAATATGTCAGGGTTGTTCCAGATAGGTGTACGTTTGCATGGGATTAATGAAGACGCCGTCAATTTTAGAAACTCCCACCATGCTGTCAGAGAAGAGCTGATGTTGATGCTTTTAAAGCATTCATGTCGTTGGATGTTTGAGCTGATAAATGATAGGTCTGAGATCTCTAGATTATTGCCAAGTGCTTGTTCTACATCTAGCCAAGGTTCATCTAAGAGGGTATGTTTTAGCCATCCTGAGATAAACTGAAGCCTGTTGGCTAAGAAGTAGTGCTGAAAGTTAGGCAGTTCTAGTCCTCCTTTATCCTTGGTCTTTTGTAGTGTTTTTAAGCTTATACGTGGGGGTTTATTTTTCCAAAGGAATTTGGACATACATGAATCTAGAGATCTGAACCAATCTTGTGGCGGTTTAGTTGGGATCATTGAGAATAAATAATTTATTTTTGGTAAGACCATCATTTTTATAGCGGCAACCCTTCCCATGAGTGATATGGGTAGACATTTCCATCTAGCCAGATCATCTTCTACCTTCTTTAAAAGTGGGATATGGTTTAATTTAGTTAGATCTGCAAGCTTGGGAGAAACATTAATACCTAAATATTTTATATTTCCCGATTGCAGTGGTGTAGAAGAGGAATTATGGAGGGAGCCATTAATCAGTAGAACTGTAGATTTTGACCAGTTAATTGAGTAATCTGATATTCTTGCAAAAGAGTTTATCAATTCAATCACCCCAGAGATATTGGTTTGTGAATTTTGGAGAAAGAGTAACACATCATCCGCATAAAGGCTGATTTTATGTTCCACGTTCTTGCATTTTATGCCCTTAATTACTGAATTCTGTCTAATTGCTGCTGCTAGTGGTTCAATAAAAATTGCAAACAGTGAAGGGGAGAGTGGGCATCCCTGCCTGGTGCCCCTCAAGAGACAGAAGCTGGAGGATGTCTGGTCATTTGTTCTAACACAAGCTGTTGGGGAATTATATAATATTTTTAACCAGTTTATGAAAGAGGATCCAAAACCAAATTTGTGTAAAGTTGCAAATAGAAATTTCCAGTTAACTCTGTCAAATGCTTTTTCTGCGTCTAAAGAGAATATTGTAGTTTCTAGGTTTTTACTGTATGAGTAGTCTATCAAATTAAGTAATCTACGTGTATTAAGAGGGGGGTTATTTTCTCCAGTCTCTTTGAGAGAGCTTTGCAGATTATTTTAAGGTCTACATTTATAAGGGATATTGGACGATAGCTTGAGGGATATACAGGGTCTTTGCCTGGTTTTAGCAGGAGATTAATGTTTGCAGAATTCATATTTGATGGAAGTCTGCCCTTTTCTTTAATTTCCAACAACGTTCTGTAGAAAACTGGTGCTAGAATCGACCAGAATTCTTTGTAAAATTCTGCAGGAAAGCCATCTGGACCTGGAGCCTTATTATTGGGCATACTTATCAGGGCTTCCTGGAGTTCACCTGGTGTCAGTGGTGAATCCAGTGCCATTGCTTGAGTGTCCAATAATTTTGGAAGGGTTATGTTGTCCAAAAACTGATCAATTTCTTTTTTAGATGGGTTTATTTGTGGTGAATACAACGTTTTATAGAAATCCCTGAAAATGTTGTTTATTTGTATCGGATCATATATTGTGTTCCCAGATGAATCTTGAACAGCACATATAGTTGTTTTTTATTTATTTATTTTTAGCTGGTTTGCTAGAAATTGACCGGATTTATTACCATGTTCATAATTTTGTAGGCGTAGTCTTTGTACTAAGAATTTTGTTTTTTTTTTATCAATTATCTCATTTAATTCTAGTTTTGTTTTGTGTATTTTGTTCAATGTTTCCTGATCTTGGTGGGACGCGTATGTTACGGGAGTGATGAGTAAGAGAACCCAGACGCGGATCGCTCGTTAAGATTGAACAGTGTCTTTATTTACAGTGAAGCAAATCCAAAGTAATCCATAGTGCTAAGTCCCTTCCGTGCTCCCCTCGTGTGTCCATACGACTTTCGTAAACAGTGACGTCTCTCCTCTTGTATCTCCGTCTCACTCGTAGCCTGGAAAAAAGGCAAACAGATGCGGTTAGCCTCCCGCCGCTATCAAACGTTTGTCTAACACTCGCTGAATTCGAGTCACTACCCGGCTTGGTGGAATACTCCAGCGCTGTCTGTCACTCAGCCACACCATTAAATAGTTCTGTCACAATGGTGGATGATTGGCAGCAGCTGGCGAGGAATCAGTTGCAGGTGGGACCACTCAGAGTGGCGGAACTTCCGGGTCGGACATCTCCTGTTGCTACGCAACTGCGTAACAACTACAACGGAGACAAAAACAGAGCGGGAGAACAAACACACACACACACACACACACACAGGTCGCCGGTCGGGGCACCGTCAAACCTGACAGTACCCCCCCTCTAATGGGAGCCTCCCGGCGACCCAGCAAACTTATCAGGGTGCCTGCGGCGGAAGTCTCTCACCAAAAACTGAAAGCCCCTACCGCGGCGCCGGGCATCCAATATCCGCGAGACGGAATACGCCGGCGAGCCGTCGATAATCCGGGCGGGTGGCGGGGGCCCGGAGGGCGGGCACAAAGGGCTGGTCCGGACAGGCCTCACCTGGGACACATGAAAGACATTGTGAATTCTCATGGAACGGGGAAGAGACAAACGTACAGTCACAGGATTCAACACGGCCAGGATGGGGAAGGGCCCGATAAAGCGTGGAGCCAGTTTCCTAGACTCGACCCTCAGAGGAACATATTTCGCAGACAGCCATACCTGTTGCCCGACCTGGTATGCAGGGGCCGGAGCACGGCGGCGATCCGCAAGTCTCTTGTTCTGCTCAGCGGTCCTCAAGAGGGCGGTCCGGGTGGCGCGCCATGCCCGCCGGCAGCGCCGCAGGTGGTGCTGGACTGAAGGAACCGACAATTCCCCCTCCGACACAGAGAGAAGCGGGGGCTGATACCCCAGGGAGGCCTCAAACGGGGAAACCCCAGTAGCCGCCGACGTGCTAGCATTATGGGCATATTCGACCCACGCCAGTTGATCGCTCCATGATGACTGGTTCGAAGAGACCACACAACGCAGCATCGCTTCGAGCTCTTGATTAGCCCGTTCCGCTTGCCCGTTGGTTTGAGGGTGGAAGCCGGACGACAAGCTGGCCTGGGCCCCCAGTTCCTTACAAAACTCCTTCCACACTCGCGATGTGAATTGGGGACCCCGATCGGACACGATATCTTGGGGAACCCCATGGAGACGGAACACCTGCTGCGTGAGAATCTTGGCAGTATCCAGGGCCGAAGGGAGTTTCGGCAGAGCAACGAAATGAACAGCCTTTGAGAAGCGATCGATCACGGTCAAGATGACTGTGTGACCCGAGGAGGGGGGAAGACCGGTAACAAAGTCCAGTGCAATATGAGACCACGGGCGGCTGGGCACAGGCAATGGACGAAGGAGGCCAGCAGGGGGTGAACAGGAGACCTTGTTTCGGGCACAAACGGGGCAAGCGGCCACATACTCCCGAGCGTCCTTCCCTAGAGTCGGCCACCAAAACAAACGTTGCAGAAAGGCGATAGTGCGGTTTTTACCTGGGTGGCAGGCAAACTTGGCCGTATGGACCCAGTGAAGGACCTTACTTCGGACCGCCGTGGGAACAAACATCCTCCCATCGGGCCCAGTGCCCGGATCAGGTTCCGACCGCTGGGCAGCCTTAATAACCCGCTCTATGTCCCAGGTCAGAGCCCCCACGAAGCACGAGGATGGCAGAATGGGTCTCTCCTTCTCGTCTGGGTCGAGATCCGGGGAAAATTGGCGCGATAAAGCATCTGCTTTAAGATTGCGGGAGCCAGGTCTGTAAGAGATGGTCAAGTTAAACCGAGTGAAAAACAGAGCCCACCTGGCCTGCCGGGCATTCAGTCTTTTGGCCGCTTGGAGGTAGGTCAAGTTCTTGTGGTCTGTCCAGATAACCACCGGATGCTCGCTGCCTTCGAGCCAATGTCGCCACTCTTCAAGCGCCAACTTAATGGCGAGGAGCTCCCGGTCTCCAACGTCGTAATTGCACTCTGCAGGAGATAAGCGACGTGAGAAAAAGGCACATGGGTGTAATTTTGCATTCACTCGTTGGGATAGTATTGCCCCCACACCTGCGTCTGAAGCATCCACCTCCACAAAAAAAGGTTGACTGATGTCTGCCTGTACCAACACCGGAGCTGAGGAAAAGAGGTGCTTGAGTCTCACAAAAGCCCGTTCAGCGCCGGGAGACCACTGGAATGGCTGCTTAGGAGAGGTTAGGTTGGTGAGAGGCAGGGCGACCTGACTGAAATTGCGGATAAACCGTCGATAGAAGTTGGCAAATCCCAGAAACTTCTGCAGCTGCTTACGGTTCTTGGGTTCAGGCCATTCCACCACTGCCCTCACTTTGGCCGGATCTGCCCGCAGCCGTCCCTCCTCGAAGATGAACCCCAAAAAGGAGACTGTCTGCACGTGAAACTCACACTTCTCTGCCTTTACAAACAGCCGGTTCTCCAACAGGCGCTGCAACACCATTCTCACGTGCTTGACATGGTCAGCCGGGTTCCGAGAAAACACAAGGATGTCGTCTAGATAAACGAAAACACAATGATTAATGAAGTCCCGTAAAACATCATTTATCATGGCTTGGAAGACCGCCGGAGCATTCGTGAGCCCGAAAGGCATCACCAAATATTCAAAGTGCCCACGATGCGTGTTGAACGCCGTCTTCCACTCATCCCCCTGGCGGATTCTCACCAGATGATAAGCACTGCGGAGGTCCAGTTTAGAAAAGATGGCAGCCCCCTGAAGGAGTTCAAAAGCAGAGGTGAGTAAAGGAAGCGGGTATTTGTTCTTAATGGTTATCTTGTTAAGACCTCGAAAGTCAATGCAGGGGCGGAGCGTTTTGTCTTTCTTCTCAACGAAGAAGAAACCTGCCGCGAGAGGAGAGGTGGACTGCCGGATTATCCCGGCCGCCAGCGAATCGGTGATGTAGCCCTCCATTACCTCTCGCTCTGATTTCGAAATACTGTATAGACGGTTTGTGGGCAAGGGAGCGCCGGGTAGCAAGTCTATCCCACAATCGTACGGACGATGGGGGGGAAGAGACTGGGCCTTTTCTTTACTGAACACCTGGGCTAGGTCGTGATATTCAGCTGGAACTGCAGTCAAATCGGGAGGAGCGTCAGGTGAAGATGGGCTAGTGGACGTCTGGCTAACTGTAGCAGAACGTAAACACTGTTCATGACACTTAGGACTCCACCCAGTTATCCTGCTGTTCTCCCAATCGATCTGTGGGTTATGGCGTTCGAGCCAGGGGTAGCCCAAAACTAGCGGAGTGTGAGGAGCCTTGAACAGAAACAGGCTGATTTGTTCAAAATGGTTTCCGGAAAGAGAAAGAGTCAAATCAGTAGTGCGATGTGTTATACTGGCCAAGGGGGCACCATTCAGCGCCGCCACCTGGAGGACCTCAGGTAAGGGTTCAACAGGTATGCCCAACGTCTGGGCCAGGGCTTCGTCAATAAAACTTTGTTCGGCCCCCGAATCGATTAAAGCACTACATGGGTGAATACAGGACTGGAAAATCAATTTGGCAGGACAGCTGAGGTGGGGCAAGATGTTTGCGGTAACGCCCGTCAGTATGCCCACGGCTACTGACGAGCAGCGTCTTTTCCCGACTCTGGGCATTTATCAGAAAAGTGTCCTCTCTTTCCGCAAGTGAAACTCACCCCCCTGAGGTCTTCTCCGTCGGGCCACAGACCTAAAGCTGGCTCGACCGATCTGCATGGGCTGCTCCTCCTCCAACGGCTGTTCCTCCCACTCCCGTCTCCACTCGAGAGAGGGCCCTGCCGAGGTTTTGCTGCCGCCCGCTGGTCGCCGTCCAAACTCACGCCTATGCTCATCCAACTGAATGCACACATTCACCAAAGCACTGAGCGACTTAGGCAGTTCTCTTGAGGCCAACTCACGTTTTAGATTTTCGTTCAGGCCGTTTATGAAAGCCCCTCGTAGTGCATTTTCTTGCCAGCCGGTCTCCTCGGCCAAAATCCAGAAGTCAATCGAGAAGTCCGCTACACTCCTCCATCCTTGTTTCAGGGAAAACATGCGATGTGCTGCGCTGTCGGCGCTGGAGCCTTTGTCAAAAACACAACGAAATTTGCACAAAAAATCTTCATAAGAGATAGCAGGTTGCATGCTTACCACGGCCTGGGCCCATTGTAAAGCGCGTCCAGTCATTGATTCCACCATTAACCCCACCTTGGCTCCATCTGAGAAATAAGACCGAGGCTGTTCTCTAAAAATGAACGAACATTGTGTTAAGAACCCGCGGCTCTTATCCAGATCCCCACTAAACTTCTCAGGGGCCGGCAGCGGGTGCTCGCGCTGCAGTGTGGGAGGGGAAGGAGGCAGAGGAGAAGCCGCGGCTGTGCTGAGAGACGGCCCGGGCGACGGAGCATCAGCTGCAGCCCCAGGGGGAGTTAGCAAAATCCCTTTTAATTCAGCAACCAGCTGCCGTAACACAGTTTGTTCTTCAACAACATGTTTCATCATTTTTTCATGGCGTTCCAACATCTCACCTTGAATCGAGAGTTCTCGCAGAACCGGAGCGGCGTCCGCTGGGTCCATGTAAGTGGCTGGAGTATTCTGTTACGGGAGTGATGAGTAAGAGAACCCAGACGCGGATCGCTCGTTAAGATTGAACAGTGTCTTTATTTACAGTGAAGCAAATCCAAAGTAATCCATAGTGCTAAGTCCCTTCCGTGCTCCCCTCGTGTGTCCATACGACTTTCGTAAACAGTGACGTCTCTCCTCTCGTATCTCCGTCTCACTCGTAGCCTGGAAAAAAGGCAAACAGATGCGGTTAGCCTCCCTCCGCTATCAAACGTTTGTCTAACACTCGCTGAATTCGAGTCACTACCCGGCTTGGTGGAATACTCCAGCGCTGTCTGTCACTCAGCCACACCATTAAATAGTTCTGTCACAATGGTGGATGATTGGCAGCAGCTGGCGAGGAATCAGTTGCAGGTGGGACCACTCAGAGTGGCGGAACTTCCGGGTCGGACATCTCCCGTTGCTACGCAACCGCGTAACAACTACAACGGAGACAAAAACAGAGCGGGAGAACAACACACACACACACACACACACACAGGTCGCCGGTCGGGGCACCGTCAAACCTGACAGCGTAGGCTTCTTCTAGTGATTTGATGTTTTTTTCTAATTCCTGAATATTTTTGTTTTCTTTTTTCTTTTTATGTGATGAGAAAGAAATTATTTTACCTCTCATCACAGCTTTCCCTGCTTCCCATAGAACAGAAGCTGATGTTTCGGGAGTGTCATTATAGTCCAAATATGAAGTCCACTCTTTTTTAAAATATTTAATAAAGTCTTCATCTTTAAGTAGTGATATATTAAATCTCCAGTTTTTTCTTGGCATAGTATTATTCTTGTGCATTAGTGTTAAAGATACAGGACCATGATCGCTGACAGCTATAGGGTGAATCTCAGTGTCTGAAATGTCGCTCAGCAGTGAGCTGCTGACCAAAAAATAATCCAGACGAGAGTAGGAGTGATGGACATGTGAGAAAAAAGTATATTCCTTACTGGTGGGGTGAAGTTTGATTTAAAGTTCTACAGTCACCTCATTCTCTAATTTGAGTCAGTGAATTACGTTTCCACCATGACTAAGGTTTTAGTAAGTTGTTTTAAGTATGGCCATTCCAGAAGACTGTGCTCCAGTTTTTATGAGTAAACTTTTAGTCTTTTATTTAACACTAATGAGCAGGTACATAGGTTTGTAAGTTGGGCCCATACCTAAACCAGGCTTGTTAGAATTAATTTATAATTTTGTACTTCACCCTCACACTTGGTCACTTCTACTACAGAAAAACAACATGATGTCTATGCTAGAACCTTGAATTGTGGAGTGCAGAAATCAATGGATCATGCCATATCTTTTATATACAGTCTATGGTTCAGTCACAGAACTCTATGCAAGAGGAATCACTTTATTTATGAGGAATTCATAATTTGGACATCAAAATGGGAAATGCTTACTGTCTGTAGGATTATGCCTCTGTAATGGGCTGACAGTATGTTGTATCCACTTACAGATGATTTGATACCTTGATTATTAAAGCTGCCCTCACAAGAAAATCCTGTAACTACTGTACAGTGGGAACAGGCAGAAAACTGGGCAATAGGCATGTAAATCAACTCTATTAAACACTACTCAAACTCTTCAAATACAGCTTGAGATACAAATGTGTGCATACTGATTGTTATTTTGTGATATAAATAAAATGACCTACCTTCTCATGAAGATTAAGATTTTAATTTTTTTAAATTATTTATTTAATCACTGGTATTCAATTTGACTGCATCCAAGATCATCAGTCTTTGAGCTCATTTCTTCTTCATCTTCCTCCACTGCTGCTCTGTTTCCTTTACCATTTTCTGGAGCCCTTCAGTGGCCCTCTGTAGTATGCTCTGTAGTAGATGTACTCTACTCTTTTCATTTGCCTGGGCATTGTGGCCTTCCTTAATCCACAGTGTTGCAGAGATCGAGCTTCACACACGGAACATTTTAAAATATTTAATGTAAAAAAGTCATTTTCATGGGCTAATCCGGGCCTCTAAGACTGACTCAGACTTGTTCAATGACAGTGGCCAAACAGAAAATGCACCTTTACTTAGGTTGTGTCAGTAAACCCACAAGGCAGGAAGAAACTGAGTTCAATATTCACAACTATAACATGAGGAAACACAAGACAGATAAACAGCATGACTAAACACACGTAGGCTACTAAGGGAGACGGAAAACACCAGGGATCACAGCTAAACCTAATCATGGAAAACAAGACAGAGGAAGCAAAACTAAATACAACGCACACAAGACGAGAATAAAACAGGGAGTAACTAAACAAAGGGAATATCTAATATGACAACAGGAACTTAACAGCAAGATACAGGGAACACATGAGGGCAGGAAAAAGTGAAACTTAGGGGACTAAAATAGAAATTAATATAAAAAAGTGTAAAATTGGGTTGCAGAGCCCGGATCATGACATGATCATCAGACAGGTGGAATGAGGGACGTTTCAGACTAATGACCCTGGACAAGCAGTAGAAAATGGATGTATGGTGGATATTGAAATACTTCTAAGGAAATGTTCCATTTAGGGTTTGGTCGTTCAGCATCGCGCCTCTACAGAAAAACTGCAGGGAGACACTTCACAAAGGGGTTTCCATGTGACATGGAATGAAGAGAATGGACAGTGTATAAAGAACAAAGTAAAACACAAAGAGGCATTAAGGGAGATTTTGACAGAGACATACCAACTGCTAAAAGATACAACACACTTGTGCAGTTCAGGGGTGTTTCATACATATATGCTGTGTTTAGGCAGCAATCAAAATGGTCCTCTTTGGGCTCTGGCACTCTGAGGCTTCTGGATGTCCGGGGCCTGGATCTCCTCCATGTCTGCTTCATACCCTGGGGGATGGGGCTATGGCTCCCCACACCCTCTAGCAGATCGTTACATGGAGAAACCTTTTGAATACAAGCGCGCTTATCCACACAGGTGTGCACACAGGTGTACACACGGGTGTTCAAAGACACAAACTACACCTTTCTTGACTGCTACCTCAAAGCACATTGTGTGCTGTCGGTCCTGCGTGCTGCACAATAACATTCAGTATTTAGTTTCTACTGTTATTTACTGTTAGCTAGAATATTGCGATGGTGTTGTGTTTATTATGTTGCTTTTTTGCTTGTTTTCTCTTCTGTTTTTTCTTCTCTCAACAGGTGATCCAGGTGATTTTTTTTCAAGTGCCTTTTCTCACTGTCCCTCTTTCCCTCTGTTTTTCTTTCCCTCTCTCTCGTTCTTTCTTTCTTTCTTTCTTTCTTTCTTTCTTTCTTTCTTTCTTTCTTTCTTTCTTTCTTTCTCACTTCCCTATCCACCAGTCATGTCTGTCCCACAGTTTGGATTTGGGAGACCTTCTTTACTTTCAAAATCAGGCTAAAAACAATCTGTTTGGATATAGAATATAGTTAGGGCTTGATCAGGCGACCCTGAATCTTCCCTTATTATACTTTAATAGGTTTATTCTGCTGCAAGCTTCTCATGAAGCAGTATTTCTTCTTCACTCACTTGTGCTTATACACTTGCCTGCATTTAATCATTAATTCCACAGTGTGTCTTTTGTCTGTCTCCCTCCCCTCACACCCAGCCGCTGCCCCTCCCTGAGCTTGATTCTGCAGGATGTTTTTTCCTGTTAAAAGAAAATTTCTTTCTTCCCATTGTTGCTAAATACTTGTTCATAGTGGGGGCATCTGTTTGTTGGGGTTTTCTTTGTATTATATAAATAACGTTAAATTGAATTGCCAATCAACTTAACTGAGCATCCTATGACTGTGGGAGTAAGCTGGAGTACCTGGAAAAACCTAGCAGACCTGAGGAGAACATGCAAACCCCACACAGAAAGGTCTCAGCTGGGCTGTGGATTCAAACCTAGGACCTTCTTGCTGTGAGCCTGCACCTAACCACTGTACCACTGTGCTGCCCTATATTACATTTGACAAAAGCCCACATAAAATCTACATAGGCTGTCAATTATTAATGTAGACAGCAGCAGCTTTCAGTTTCAGTGTACAGTGTGCTGCTGTGCACTCACTGCTCAGTGTTTCAACTTTATACACAACTTAATTTAGCAAAAATCCCTTTGAGTATGATAAAGTCAGTAAAGAATTAATTCAACAACATGTGCTTTAAGATATATAAAAACAAAAAATGGACGCACTTTCAGCCTTTTCAGTAAAGTGACGTCTTCCTTAACAGGACGGCTGACTGTCATTCTTATTTTACAGCAGGAGCTAAGAGAATTCAGCAATATTTATACTTTAATCATTATACTGCATTGCACTTACCTTAGGAAAAGATTTGAAAACACTGCCACATAAAGAAATCTAGGACATAACTAACAAGGTGTGTCTTTTTCCATTTTTAATTTGAGGATCTTGTGCGTCAATGCTTGCGAACAAAGGAAACTCCTGGTGAGTTGCCAGGAGATCTACTCAGAAATGCTGAACTCTTGTTATCCTTTGGCCCAACGTTAAAACGATGAATTTGTCTTTTTCTTTTGGCAATTCGGCCTAAACGCCAAATGTGTCGACTGGCTATTTGGGTTAGTATTCCATTTTAAAATCCTGAAATTGTTAGACAGATGCGTTTGGGGGTTTTTTTGGTAAAAAATTATTTCCAAGTGGATACCTTTAGAAAGCCAGTTTAATGCCATTAGGGACACACAGGCTTGGTGATTTCCTCACACAAGATGCATATAATGGGTGTTGACAGATTTACTCTTCCTGATGTTTAACAAAGTAAAAGGATGCACGCCACACCTACAGTGCGCTGGTGCGATTGCATGAATGTGCTCAAATCTACTTGTAGGCCGCAAGTCAACTGTCGTGATTTCAACACAGGAAATACTGGGCTTGTCTTAAAACCTGCATTAAGGACAGTAAGCCCCTGTGGATAACACAGGGTAGTGTTTTATAGAGGTATTGTTCTGGACAGTTCAGATGAAGTTCAGGATGTACCGTTTAGGATGACTGCGTCCACTTTCAACTGCTGACTGGGATAAGTGAACAGAGCAAGAGTTTTTGAAAACATGTGAAAGTCCCAGCTAAACCTCAAGTTTTACCCACCCTAATGTTATATTTCTCAACATAGAAATGACTGCACAGTGTACATTACATGTATAAAACATGTCCTAACAGTTGGTCTAATGCAAACTTTCCTGTTTGGGCAAGACAGGAGGTGTAACAACTTTTACTTCCTGGGTCAGAGGTTGGGGGTAGGTGATCGGCCTTGCAGCTGCATCCGTCAGGATATGGCAAACTGTGATCTCGTGCTACAGTGGGTGTGTTTTTTAAACTTCAACTAGAAGTCATAAGAGATTGTGATTGAACCCATATGGAAAAGATATATATAAATATATATAAATCTTATAAAGTTTGTATCTGTCTTGTGTAAAACTTGTATGAAAAGCATAGAGTGAAAAGAGATATTAGATCCCTTGAAAAATTATATAAATGAAAATTGTATGTTTTGGATACTTCCTAAAACAATATATGAAAGTAATGAGAAAGTGTCCACTTTCGTGAGTAAATCATATAAGCCCTAAATGATTCACTATGTGAAGCGAGCCAAATCTGATGCAAGTCTTTTATAAGTTTTTTCTATTTCTTTTCCATATGGAAAATCCAGACAACACACACACACACACACACACATAAAATGAAGCTCATTTAGATGCAGTCAAGTACATAACAGGAGAAGTTCTTGCTCTTTAAATGTGGCTGTGTGTATGATGTGAAGTCTTTTGTGCGTCTGTGTTGTGCTTGTTCGTGACAGAATTCATGCACTTTAATGTGTGCATATTGTCATGTAACTCACTGGGGTAGTGTGGAGGAATACACATGAGTTACCACACACACATACACACACACACACACACACACACACAATTTACCATTGATTGAAGCAACTCAATACACTCACAGACAGTGCCGGCTTGAAGCAGGAGGACAGAGCCTGTGGCAAGGTGATTGAGAGAGCACTCTGTGTGTGTGTCCATGTGTGTGCTTGGCAGGCAAGAACAACTGGTGACATCCGCAGATGAGCGGCAGTCTACATACAGTACCTGTCTTTCTTTTCTTTGTCTTCCCACAGCTATATATCGATATTTATTACACACATCTATCTATCCGTCCATTTATCTATTGCCCTTCTCCTTTCTCTCTCTCAGATGTGTCGGGGTCTTTAGTAGTGTGATCCAGAATCGCCTGCCGCATGCTCTTTGGGCTTCAAACACACAAGGTGAGATCAGCACACATGAAACGATCATAGAGAGGGACAAAAAGATGGTGGGAGGGATGGAGGGACAGAGAAAGGCAGGTGGGAGGGAGAGGATGTGGGGAAGGGAAAAATCATAGGGAGTCTGATGGCAGGAAAGGATGAAAGTGGAGAGGGGGATGAAGGAAGAGAGAGAGACATTTATTTCCATTTTAATTTCTTTTGTATTGTAGATAATGTTGAAAATAAAAGTGCTCGTTTTAAAGTCACAAATTAAAGAATTTTTTTTTTTGGAACAAGCACAGGACATTAGCTCTGTTACAGGGAGATTAGACTTTTCTGTTAGATTTCCAAGCTATTCAGCTGAGTGCGTGCTTAATTAGAAATTTGAAGCAGGAGACTCGTGATCTAACTCTCTTTAGAGATTTTAGTGTGTTTCTTAGAAAGAAGGATTTACAAGGGCTTAATTAAGTTTAACCTCCTCAAAGACCCTGACAGCCATCCCTGAATCAGGTTCAGATCTCAACCCTACCAACATAGGATATTTTTAAGACTGATACCAATACCGATACTTAGTGATTTAAAACTGTGAAGTATCAGCTGATATTTGTCTTCTCTCAGACACATAAAAATTGAAAAAAAATTTCTAATTTGTTATGTTTAGTTATTTATGAGTTCTTGGGATAATACGTTTTAAAACAACCTTGTTTTATTGTCTTTTCTGGTCGCGGATAACTCATAAAATGTGCGCCCTCTGGTGGACAAACTGTGTAAAATCATTATTCATAGTGTGGTTAATGGGTCGATATATTGACCAATATATTGTTCAAATTCGCTGAGTTACTAAGTGAGGTTAAATAAAAGTCACGCAATGTTTAGTTAAATGCACAAATTAGATCTATCATTACTGCATTCATGTGCTGGTTAGCTGGTTGAAAATTAGCTTAACTACAAACCAAATCTTGAAGAAGTTACAAATAAATAAGAGGGGTTTTTTTGTTTTTTGCTGAAGGCTACAATTCTGAAGAATATCTAGCTATAGGTGTAGCAGGAGTAGCAGGTTGGCAGACAGGCAGCAGCTCCGGTGCTCTGATTGTCTTCAGATCAAGCTTAAGACAATAAAAAAGAAGTAATTTTTACACCATCACACACAGAAGAAGAATTGCTGTTGTTATTTACCCGAGTCACGCAAGGTTTGGGGGGGATTTTTACATGTCCGAGAAGCTGCTGTTCACACCAGGATTGTTGTTTTTGGTAATGACAGTTTCTCTGCCTGGCTCACAGCAGTTGTGGCCATAGCAAAGCTCTGGGCAAAGGGAACTGAAGGGCACCGCTAGCTCAAGGCAAAGCCCAGTAGGTACCATAACTCACACAGAACAGACACAACACACACACACAGGCATCTGGTAACTTTTACACTCACTGCTGCTTTCCTGTTCTTTAATTCTTAATTGTCCATGTTTTATAGAGCATATTAATTGCTATTTTAGCATCTTAAATGCTCCTTTGTTTGAACACAAAAGACATCAGAGGTGTGGATGCCGTTTAGAAAGGTCATACCATCTATTTCGAATTGAATTTCCCAGTTGTTAAATGCAGTGACTGTAGCCCTGGAGTAAAATATGCTCAAAAGCACTGCATCTAATCACGACTTCTTTTGAAATCTGTGTTATCCAAAAGTTATCCAAATATCGGCTACAATTTTAAATTGTTGCACATTTCCTGCTGTGCTCGTTGCATGACGCCATTTGGGCCAACCTTTGGCTCTCAGACAGACGACCTCATATTTGAGTCTAGAATACTTTTGAATACTTTTGTTCTTGGGTTTGTTGCAGTTTCTTTGAGCACAGTCGAATCTTTGGGTGGATTTGCTGGGATGTCCACTTTTGTGAAGATTGGCAGCTGTCTTGAATGTTTTCCACTTGTGAATGATCTTTTTCTCTGTAGAATGATGGTGTTCATTGGCATTGAATGAATGACTGCTCCAGATCAGCAAATTACCAGAGGAAGGTGGTCACACTTGCTGCTTATCAGTTAATCGAGTGCATTTCATTAGCAGCACCTGGCTACTACTTAACCCTGTAAATTCCTATAGAAGCAGCAATGGTTCACACACTGCTCCTGCATTTAGGCTTAATTTTTATTAAATAAATAATTACATGCTGTAATATATCATGTTTTGTTTTAAGGCCTGGTAAAGACCTGATTATTTTGATTATGTATTGATAACAAATTTCCCACGTGTGGGACTAATAAAGGTTATCTTATCTTATCTTATCTTATATGTAAAAACTGAAAGAAAGTGGCATTTCTTTGTATCCTGACTGTAAATGCCATATTAGGTGGACGCCGCAGTCACAGCCATAAACAATTATAAGCATTTATTTATAGCAAAATCATGTTAATCCCTCTTAAGAACATTTTAGTGTTTGGGGACTTTTTTTTTAATTGTGCAAAAAATTATATGTAAAGAAATATTTTTTCTCAGGCTAGCCATATAGCATGTTAAAGCCTTTTGGATTTTGCTGTACAGAGTAAAATGATCAAAACTGAGATAATGTACAAGCTCCTCCTTTAGTAACACAAACCGATCAAGCCACGTGTTTACTGCTTGTCATTTCTGTTCTGGATCAGGTCCTCAATGCTGCTGATAAGAGATTATTATGCTAATGCTAACAGCACTGCTAGCCTTCTGAGGTTCACGGTGTCAGCGTTCCTCACGTGAACCGAGACACTCTGCGAAATGTCAGCCTCCGCCTCCTACGAGGATGTGTGTGTACATACGTGTATTGAAGAGAGATGACTTGAGATAAAGGAGAGTCGCCCGCAAGTGCGTAAAGAGGCACACAAGCGACATGCACACAAGCGACATGCACATGCACACTCCCACACACATGCACGTCTGCATGCTTTAAAACCCAGCTCAGATATTAATTAAAGTTCATTGCTTCAGTAATTAGCAGGGCAGGATAATACCAATAAGTGACTTATTGCCCCCCCCAGGTTCAGCTCTCCCTCGAACTTTAATTGAATGAGTGACATTAAAACTTCAGTGGCCATTTGGCAAGGTTGACTAAACAGTCGTAAACAGCAAAGGAAACACTTCAAGCATGAAGGAAAGGCTTCTTACAAACCAAAAGGTGCCCTATTCCTTTAGCTCTGTGGAATCCATAATCAATAATGAGTACGCTTAAACGTTACATACTGAGATTTACATACTATGCAATATGTTGCCAGTTTGGTAAATGGTAAACAGACTGGTACTTATATACCCGTTTTCTGTTCTAATGTGTAACTGTGAAGTGGGCTTTTTACTACAAGCCTCAATCATAAAAGTGCTTTTTTAGTACACCAGCATTTTATTTAACATTCACATCCACACTCAGATGGATGCATCAGAAGCAACTTAGGGTTCAGTATCTTTTCCCAAGTTCTTTTTTTCTTCTGGATGCATGCTTCTGGTCCCAAAATGTAAAACAACTAGGTTTAAAAATAGCTTTGTCGTGGCAGCCATTACTCAGATGAACAAATGATACTTTTTTCCATTAGTGAGGGGCGATACTAGGCCCAAGTTTTAATTACTGTTTATCAGTATTTTGTATTATGTGAAAATGTTGTCTGCTGTGGCTTTGTTGAGAGTGAGCATGTGATGATGGATGACCCATGACTGCAGCACAAATCTGCCTACAGGTACAAATAAAGTATCCTGAACCAGGGAGTCAATCCCAGACCTTCTCGATGCTAGATGACCCGTGGTCCCTCCTCATCCACAACCACCCCAGCAGCTGTGCCGAGTTAAGAACAGAAAACTTAGAGGATTTTTAAAGCCCAGGTTTTGCTCTCAGAGACAAATCATTGCCATTTTCTAAGTAAAAATCAGGTCTGGTGTAACTGGCAGCATTAAATAGAAGCTAACTGCAAGAATTGGGAGCATGCAGATTTACTGCCATGGCACGGCTTACTGGGACCCTTGATGGAAGTGAAGCCATGGTAAATCAACTTTGTTTAATCTATATTTTCCCTGCAGTGACAAGTTAATATGTCTGCTGTGAAAAAAGCTCTTTTGGATTGCATAATGTTCTACAAGGCTATATAATAAACTATTATAGGCGCTCCCACCAGGTGAAGAAAAAGAAATGTCTGGCAAATTATAGCACTTGACCAGAGGCAAGTGAAATCAGCTCTCCTGGCCCTGCCATTTAAAAAAAATGTATTTATTAACACATTATATCTAAAGCTTGTGTTTCACATCAAGTCTTTCAGTCTTTCAACACGCTCCAGTAATAAGAATTGAGAATATACCGCAAATGCTGAACTAATAGAGTCTTAAAGACTTCAAAGTCTTCATAACATTTTTAAATCACCTTTTTATTAAAATGTTTATTTTAATCATAGTTTATCTTCAATTCTTTTCTTTGCATTTCCTCTCATTCTCTCTCTCTCTTAGCGTCAAGCCAATCAATCATCATCCATTTTGTGGCTCTCCTGTCACAACCTCAAATCCTATACATTCCACACACACAGAGATATGCACAGATAGACGCGCATGCTGTACGTCCTCATATACACGTATACAAAGGCATGCACACAATCACACGCGCACAGAACACACTGTTTCTGCTGCGCCTTTGTGCTCCTTTAACCTTGAGGTCTGCAAGCGCCCCACTGAGATAATCTCTCAGACTGCCTTCATTACTGTTATAGGACATAGACACACACACACACACACACACACACACACACACACACACACACACACACACACACACACACACAGAGAGAGAGAAGCATCAAGGAAAAGCACATACGTTTAAGTCCCACTACACACTTGCGGACACACGCGCAGGTAAAAGAGGTGGAGCATTTAAAATCCCTTTTTTCTCACTATTGACTTGAATCAGCATTAGGCTCATCAGATAGTCAGGCCAGTGTTGGGTGTCTGTGTGTGTGTGTGTGCGTGTGTGCGTTATTGGCTGTCCTCCGCCTAACTGGCTAGACGGACACAGCCTCCAGGAATGTCAAACCTCCAACCTGCATTTTGATGTGGGCACCCGCAGTTACTTGTACACCATCGCCCACCACGTGTTACTGTGTGTGTGTGTGTGTGTGTGTGTGTGTGTGTGTGTGCGTGGTATATTCTCTGACTGACAGGCCCTGGGCATCACAATAACCAGACAGGTAGAGTAACAGTGTATAGGAAGGAAACTTTTAATAACACATCATTATGTGTGTGTGTGTGTGTGTGTGTGTGTGTGTGTGTGTGTGTGTGTGTGTGTGTGTGTGTGTGTGTGTTGTTTATTGTTGGTGAGTCCTAGAAAAAAATATTTCTTGGGGTTTTTTTTGTCAGAATGTATTTTTTTATATATATTTTTATAATACCATCATAATTCACCTGTAAATTGTATTTTCCACCCTTGTGTGAACATACTGGAGAAGTGGAATTTGTTTGTGTGTGTGTGTGTGTGTGTGTGTGTGTGTGTGTGTGTGCCCTTTAAGTACCAGTGACAGTAGCTTGGCATACGATCTACACTGCCACTCAGTCACCTGCCGCTCCACCTCCATCTCTTTTATTTGCACTTTTCCTCGTCTTTCATCCTTTGGTTCACTCTGTGACAGAACCTGTAGTTTTTGAGAAAGTTTTGAATGTTTCATTCTTTTATCTTTTTGCTCATTATTCAGTATCAAAAATCACAACGAAAGACGCTAACGGGTTACAGCCTAGCCATTTAAAATTGGAGAGCGGAATTAATACCAAGGCTGTGAAGGCTTTCTTTAATGCACTCCAATCCTTTAAAACTCTCTTAACCCTAGAGAATACGTTCTGATCTTCTTTTCTCAGATGGCAAATGTTTCAATAGGAGAAATAATGACTTTGTTTAAGAAAGATCAAATGTGACTGGCTTTCATGCTGGGAGAAATAGTCAGCGGCACTATGGAAAGTGTGTCTAAATAAATTAAAATATTGTGGAAAAAAACTTTTTCTTTTCTAATTCAATTCAAAAAGATAAACACTCAAGTATTCTGCATTCATTACATGTGAAGTGAAATATTTCAACCATTATTTTTGTTGAATTTTCATGATTATGTTTATAGCTCTCGAAAAACAGAAATCCAGCATCTTAAACTGTTAGAAGATTTGCAATGAATACACTTCTGAAAAGTATGCTCATTGTTTTTTACATTTGCATGGCATGGAGGCGATCAGGTTGTGGTGGTGCTGAGGTGCTGAAGGTGTAACCTTCAGTTTGTCTGTGTTTTGCGTCAGTGTTTCTCATCTTAATCTTGATAATAGGAGTTCTGTGATTTTCTGGTCAGATGTGCTGGATGGCCAATCAATCACAGGAACATCATGGTCAGCAAACATCTTATTAATACTAAATTTTACTTGCTGGCACCGTTTTAAAACGCTCAAGGTCATCTTATAATACAAAACAAAAAGAACAGGATTAAAAAGAGCGGAACAATAAGAATGTAAAACACACAGAACACATAAAACTGGATGATTACAGCTGATATGGACATGAAGACCTTCAGAGATAAGGTGCAGTACAGCTAAAAGCACAGAGACCCACGTGAACAAAGTAGAGATGGACCAATCCGATATTACGTATCGGTATCGGTCCGATACTGACGTAAATTACTGGATCGGATATTGGAGAGAAATAAAAAATCCATTAAATATCAAAAAAGCACCTCACAAAACTTGCGACATGGCGTAACTCGGCTCATAACTGTAGCACGTCGCAGCAGTATGCGTCACCTGATAGAGCGGCTGTGTGTATTTGTAGCGTAGCTACCAAACCAGCATTTCATCTCCGAGGAAGTTATCCCAGAGAGAAGTAAAGCAAGTGGGTAAGTTCATCTCTGAATGTTTGTAAAGCGTTCCCGCGTTAAGCTTAACAACTGATATATGGAGCGACTGCCTCTTCTCTCTCCCTCCCTCTTCTTGCTGATACTTCAATGTGAAACTGATCAATGATCAGCTGATCGGCTTTTCTGTCACAAGTCCGTCTCTCTTGCTTGCAGTGGCGTGTCCAGCGGGGTGGCCTGGGGGGGCACAGGCCACCCCCCCCCAACCAGACTGGCCACCCCAGGTGCCACCCCAAAGGCAAAACAATAAAATTCAATCAAATATCAAATGTACGATTATGTTTTCACGGTGAAGCTCAGATATCCGAGTGTAAGTGAATGCAGCATCGGCTTCTGCGCTATGCGCTTCACGTTAGCAAAGGTAGGAGAGCCAAGCACGAAAGACGGCACTGCAGGAAACAGTTTTTCGGTGAAAAAAAATGAGGACAGAATAAATGTCCCGGTAAGTAATATTAAGTTTGTTGAGTTTAGTAAACTTCGGTGAAATTAGAATACCAAGGAAAAAATAACACTTAAAGAATTATTGCAGCCGTGGAATATTTCAGACAGTATGCTACTGAGGGCAGCTAACATAAGAGTTATGAGTTATACGATATAATCCAAGTCGTAACATTGCTGTATGGAGCTGCAGATTTGGTTGCAGGTTAACATAGCTGGAGTGGCCATCGGGCATACCGGCCCGGGCATATGCCCGGTGACTTATTTTTTATTTTTTTTTGTAATGGCATGAACAATGAGAGGTGGTGGATTGGCCAGATGCAGGTCGATGTGTAAAAATAACTCCGTTGTTTGGTGGTGGCTATGGCGGGGCTTCCACAGAGGCCAGCAGGTGGATGAGGGAAGGGGAGGCAGGAGGAGAGCCCCGAGGCAGCCACCAGTCCGAGTATCAGGTGAACTGAACTTCAGGTAAGAAGTTATGACCTGCAGTCTATCTGGGTCAGATATAAACCAAGTTTAGGTGTAGTTTATTTTCGTTGTGCTGACTTTTTACCCTCAGTTGCAATAACTCATACTGCGTTCTAGCCAGCTTGACGGAGTTGTTATACAGCTGGGTGGGTGCTATGATGTTACTGATAGTGAACTTTATTATATTCATAAGATTAGTTAGTAGAGTTGCCAACGACTCCTTAAAGCTTTAAAGCTTCCTTTAGCTAGAATGGAAAAAGACACAAAGCTGGATTTATTCTGTCTTTACGCTGCACAGCTGCCTCTTCTTCTCTCATTCTCTCCCCCTGCCTCTCCTGTTGCTACTTCAATCATGAAACTGATCAATGATCAGCTGATTGGCTTTTCTCTCTTGTTTATTTATCGCCCACTTTGTGCCAGAAAGAGGAAACCAGCGGATGTCGCGCTAAACAACAGCAGCACGTTTAAGCTGATCAGCTGTTGTTAGAATGTATTTAATATTAATTTCTAGTATCAGCTGATGTTGGCTGGAGCAACAGCTGTAAACCTGCTAGTCATGATGTCGGTTTGGATATGTGGTGAGAGGGAAACATGAAGATGAAACCAGGAGATGTCCTTACTGAATCGTCAGAGCTGAACAGGTGATGGAGAAACAGGTTTACCTTTTAGGTGACATGAATGAGTTGAAGTTATGAACTGTTTCTGAGAGACAAATAACACCAGGATCCTTTCTTAGGTAGCTGACAGCTGGTAACTGTGCAGGGGCGGATCTAGGAAAGTTTTGCCAGGTAGGGCATTAACAGGGAAAGGTGGGGCACAAAGAAATACTCTTCTTTCTTATTCTCATTTAAAATGTCTAGCTTTTATTAAATAATTATCGAAATCTTACAACCAAAGTTTTTATCTGACGTAAAATGTATAGAAATCATACATATATCAACAAGACAGTGTACATATGGAAAAGATATATATAAATCTTATAAAGTTTGTTTCTGTCTTGTGTGAAACTTGTATGAAAAGCATACAAGAGTAAAAACAGATATAAGATCCCTCGAAAGATTATATAATGAATCTTGTATGTTTTGGATACTAAAACAATATATGAAAGTAATAAGAAAGTGGCCACTTTCATGAGTAAATCATGTAAGTTTTTACTATTTCTTTTCCATATGGGACTGTCACAACAGCATTTGTTTTCATTCAAAGTCTTTATGGCTTTAATACCTGGTGGGCCGGTCTCTAGTCAAAATGCCCGATTTTCTGTCCCAGTCCAGCCCTGCAGGTTAATACTGGCAGTGTCACCATGCCAGCTGACTGTATTTCATCATCAGCCAGTGTTGCTCTTTATACATCAATATAACCAAAGTTTACCATAAGGCAGCATAGAAAGTATTTACTTGCTTTCAGGTTTTATTCAAATGTTAGTCTTTTCAGTTGTTTCCCCACTTTTTTCCTGTTTCAAAATCAAACACCAGTTTGTGAGAAGATTATCTTCTTTTTTTAACAGACAGATAAAGTTTTACATTGGAACTGGCTAATTTGTCAATGGTTTGTTACAAATGTTCGTATTTTAATATTCAAAAATGTTTTTGCCCAAAACATATGTGCACTATATGTCAGTAAAAATACTATGCAAATATTGCTGTCCTTGACTGCTGAGTAAATACTGACAAAGCACTGATTGTATCTCTTGTACTTTATCAACGGAGTATCTAAAAACTTTGCACCGTAGTGGTTAAAATCTCATTCTAATAAGAGTTAAAAGCGCATTCGGTTATTAGGTTTATAGGGTTATTGAATTATGGTTAACGGTTGGTATAATTTTTTTAAACATTATCTGCCAATTACATCTGCCACCCTTCTCCAAATCTGTGCCCCTACCTGGCCCCCCCAAGAAAAATTTTCTAGACACGCCACTGCTTGCTTGTTTTTGACCCACTTTGCGCCAGAAAGAGGAAACCAGCAGCTGAACAACAGCAGCACGTTTAAGCTTGATAAACTGTTGTTAGAATTTATTTATGCTCTACACCAAGATCCTTTTCTACGTAGCTGACGGCTGGTAACTGTGCAGGGGCGGATCCTATTAGTTAGGTTGCTTAATATTTCTGCTAAGTACTCTTTAAAATACCAGAATAGGGAGGGTGGAGTAGGTTTAAGTTTATTAGATTGATCAGTATTGCTGAACTATGAAATATTTTGGGTGTAGTGCATTTTTTGCATACAAGTATAACAGAATAGCTTTAGTGTTTTGTTTTGTTTTGTTTTTTTTAACTTGAGTATTAACTTATACAAAAAGCAGCAAGATATTAAAAAACAGTTGTATTGATTAAAAAGCACACTATATCGGATTCATATCGGTATCGGCAGATATCCAAAGTTATGATATCGGTATCGGACATAAAAAAGTGGTATCGTGCCATCTCTAGAACAAAGTCTCAAAGACCAAATCAAGGAGAATCTTAAAGATGAGAAGCAAAATCTCAGACTGAATATGTTGAAGAATAGGGAGCCGGTGAAGCTGGATGAGAATTGGGGTAATATGGTCAGTAGACTTGGTGCAGGTGAGTTGTGGACGATTTGGAGCCAACTGAGGAGTTAAGGAGACCAGAGACAATGGCATTACAGTAATCCAGATGAGAGGTGGATTCAGGGCATGTACTAGGATTTCTGTGCTTATTGAGTGTCATCAATCCAATTAAACTTTTCAATGAAATTGTATTTATATAGCACCAAATCACAACAACAGTTGCCCCAAGGTGCTTTAAACTGTAAGATAAAAACCCAACAATAATACAGAGAAAACCCCAATAATGAGATGATCCTTTAGAAGCAAGTGCCTTGAGGACAGTGGGAAGGCAAAACCTCATTTTAACAGGAAGAAAGCTCCAGCAGAACGAGGCTCGGGGAGGGGCGACATATGCTACGACCGTCTGGAGTTTAGGGGAGGAAGACTAAATTAGGGGGAAGAGAGGGTTAGGAATGGAAAGTAGTCCCACTTCAGGTCACTTACATGTAAACTGGCATTGCGCACACAACTTTGAATAAACTTTTACCGGCGAAGAAGACATCTTGTGTCCACACGAGTATTTGTAGTCACAGAATCAGATTTTTTTTTATGATGGGGGATGATTGGATTTCCAGACTGACCTATTTTTAATTTTAAAAAAATCACACATTTTTTGTTATCTATGAAAACTGATAAAATGTATGGCTATAATTTATTTCATTTAATTTCTTTTTCTTCTGGTCTTTGTTTAGTTTCCCACACCACCTGTCCCTGATTATCCAGCCAGTTTTCCCACTACCTTCCTTTTGGCAGACTGTCTTCTTACCCTGTGTAGCGAAGCTTTCCGGTCAATTGATTTGTTTCTAGTTCAGATCTCAGACACTATATAGACAAAAGTACTGGGCCATACCTTTTAATTTCTCAATTCAACTGTTTTCAGTCCCATGGCCACAGGTTTATACAATCAATCACCCAGCCATGCAGTCTGCCTTTACAAACATTTGTGAAAGGATGGGTTCAAAAGAGCTCACTGAATTTGAGGTACTGTAATAGGATTGGATTTCTTCCCTCCTAGATATTCCATTACAGTGGTAAGTGATATTATTGCCAAGTGGAAGCGTTTAACAACTATAGCAGCTCAGCACCAAAGTGGCAGACCATGTAAAGTTACAGAGCTGGGTTGCTGAGTGCTGAGTCATGTCTTTAGTGAATATGTAGTAAAATCACATGTTGTGAATACATTTCTAAAGTAGAGTTCCAGTAACCTCCTCTTCCATTAACATCAGCATAAAAACTGTGCCCCAGGAGCTTCGTGGCATAGAGTTCATGGCCGAGCAGCTCATGTAGGTGTAATGTTGTAGGCGCCCAGGTACCATTGTCACAAAGTGTATTTCGAGTCAGTGCCCCTTGTAATGGTCTCCTTTTACCCTGATTTTGGACACTGGCCAGTTTTATTCACCTCTCTAACATATCTCAGGTGTATTTTTTTTTTTAAAGCTTTTATTAAAGCTTTAGCTTTAGGTTTTTGGTGTTTAGTGTTTTGTTCCTGATGTCCTGTTTTGGGGTCCTTTGCCTTTGTTGTTCATCACATTACCCATCCATCCATCCATACATCCATCTTCATCCGCTTTATCCGGGGCCGGGTCGCGGGGCAGCAGCCTAAGCAGAGATGCCCAGACCCCCCTCTCCCCAGCCACCTCCTCCAGCTTATCCGGGGGAACACCAAGGTGTTCCCAGGCCAGCCGAGAGAGCCAGCGTGTCTTGGGTCTGCCCCGGGGCCTCCTCCCAGTGGGACATGCCCGTAACACCTCACCCAGGAGGCGCCCAGGAGCCTCCTGGGTGAGGAGGCTCCTGGCTTGAAAGGAGCCAGCTGAGGTGGCTCCTTTCGATGTGGAGTAGCAGCCGCTCTACTCTGAGCCCCTCCCGGATGGCTGAATGTCTCACCCTATTTCTAAGAGAAAGGTCAGCCTCCCTTCAGAGGAAGCTCATTTCCGCCGCTTGTATCCGCAATCTCGTTCTTTTGGTCCCTACCCACAGCTTGTGGCCATAGGTGAGGGTAGGAACGTAGATCGACCTAAATTGAGAGCTTCGCTTTTACACTCCGCTCCCTCGTCACCACGACGGACCGGTGCAGCGTCTGCATCACCAATCTGTCTGTCGATCTCCGGCTCCCTTCTCCCATCACTCGCGAACAAGACCCGAGATACTTGAACTCCTCCACTTGGGGTAGGAACTCATCCCCGACTCGGAGTGGGCACTCCACCCTTTTCCGGCTGAGAACCATGGCCTCAGATTTGGAGGTGCTGATCCTCATTCCCGCTGCTTCACACTCGGCTGCGAACCGTTCCAGTGCGAGCTGGAGGCCTTCACTCACATTACCCATCTTTATATAAAACCACATAGGTGACTCCCGGCCTATTTTTTAACCTTGTATGTTGAATTTTGTGCTCTTCTCCATAAGAGTGTGTCAGGCGTTGTGTGGAGGTGAGGAAGAAGGAACCCAAACGCAGGACTTGCAGGTATAGAAATGACGGGGATTTATTGGAGTGGGTGAATGACCAAAACAGGAACGAAGGACTGGCTGACTGAAAGACTGGATGAATGGCTGGCTGAAAGACTGGATGAATGGCTGGCTGACTAACTGAACATACATACGGGGAGACGACAGGAACATCACATGTACATCAATGACAGGACAGTGAACGAGTAGAAACAGAGGGCTTAAATACACAGACTGATGAGGATGATAATGAGAGACCGGTGAGTACACAGCTGAACATAATCTGGCTAATGACACAAGGCGAGCTGACACAGGAAAAGCAGGAAGTGAGCACATGGAAGTGGAAAAATAAACTGAACATGAACAAAACTGAAAACACTGGGTCACCGACCCAGGAACCCTGACAGTACACCCCCCCCCTTTCAATGGCCGGCAGCCGACGGCCAAAAGAGAAAAAGCCCAGAACAGGGCGAGCGGGGGGGGCCAGGACAGAGGGACGGAGTCCACACCAAGACAGTTCAGGAGGGCGTCCAAGCGGCCCGTGGCCAAGACGAGACAGTTCAGGTGGGCGGCCGCGAGGAAGGCGGCGGTGGCCAATGAGCCGGTCGGGTGGGCGGCCGCGAGGACGGTGGCGGGCGGTCGAGAAGAGATGGTTCCGGCGGGCGGCCGCGATGAGATGGTTCCGGCGGGCGGCCGCGATGAGATGGTTCCGGCAGGCGGCCGCGAGGAAGATGGCCGCGGCCACTGAGCAGGGCGAAGCAGAGGCTGATGCTGGACCAGGCGACGGCACGGGAGCCGGGGGTGACGGAGCCACAGCTGTAGAGCCAGTAGGCGCAGAAGCCTCTGGCTGGTGACAGGCTGGGCCAGCGGGTGCGGAAACCCCTGGCTGAGGCGCAGGAGAGCTCACAGCTGTATCTGGGCGCTGTGGCTGCAGGTCCGGGAACTGAACAGGATGGTGGACGGGCGACTGGGAGATGGGAGGCGACTGGACTACAGACTGGCCAGGAGCAGACTGGACAGACTGGAGGACAGGAGCAGACTGGACAGACTGGAGGACAGGAGGAAGACTGGACAGACTGGAGGAGACTGGAGGACAGGAGGAAGACTGGACAGACTGGAGGAGAGGAGGAAGACTGGACAGACTGGAGGAGACTGGACTACAGGGGACTGGAGTGAAGGCTGAACAGCAGGTGAGGGAACTGACTGGAGTGAAGGCTGAACAGCAGGTGAGGGAACTGACTGGAGTGAAGGCTGAACAGCAGGTGAGGGAACTGACTGGAGTGGAGATGCTAAGGGAGGAACAGAGGTAGGCGAGGCTGACAACGGAGCTGAGGTTGGTGTGGCTGATGGCTGAGCTACAGACTGGGCTAGACAGGGAGATAAAGCTACAGCCTGGGCTAGTAAAGCTGGTGCCTGAGCAGGGGACACTTCAGCTAGCCTAACCAGGGATAAAGCTAGTGCGTGAAAGGCTGGATCAGGTGGTGGATGAAGTGGTGGACTGATTAGCTCTTCCAAGCCTCTAGGGGGGTCAGGCTGGGTTCTGGCTGCCCTCAGCCTGGGCGCTGGGACAGGCACGGGAGGTGGCTGGACACCAGTCACCCCCACCCGAGAAACAGAAGCGGGTGTGGCGTTAGACTGGGTCGCAGCTGCCCTCCTCCTGGGAGCTGGCACTGGTGTGGGTGTAGACTGACTGACAGGAGTGGAGATAACGACTGGGTGTGATACTAGCAGGTTTATCGGGGATTATTCTGGTCCTCCTGCCACCACTATTTACAGTCTTTGACTGAACAGTTCTTGGGGGAGTAGAGCAGAAAAATTCGTCCCAGTCTACATCGTCATCTAGGAGGGAAACTCCCCATGAATCGGAGATGAGTCCGTTAATTGTTTTGAGTGAGGAATCAGTCGAGGAGTGCGAAAAACAGTCACTGGAACTCACCACCGGGAGTTGTTGAAAATGGTCCATCTTATGGCGGTGTGTGCGCCACTTTCTCCGGGAAGAGGAAGTTGCCGGGGTAAACAGCTGAGCCTCTGGCGCGGTAGCCTCCATTGTGCCGAGGTGGGAGGCGTAGCCGCTGTGCCGTGGCGAAGGTGGAGGTCCGGCGAATGAGGCGGCAGGTGTGTGAGCGAGGAGCGGAGCGGCGAGAGAGGGAGCAGCCGAAGCGCGACGTGAAACGTCCACTCTCCGCGGCAAATGCTCCGGTGCAGGTGAGGCAGCAGGTGGGGGAACGCGGCGTCTCTGAGGCCCGCCCAGAGCCAGGCGAGTCCCCTCGAAGACATGCTCTCTCTCTGCAAAGAGCCGCTGTTTTCCCCTGAGCTGGTCTGCCCAACGGGAAAGCGCTGCCTCCTGCCGCTCGTAGAGGTCCGAGTCCGCTGGGTTCCAATCGTGTCTTCGTGGCACGGGTCGTGTCATTTTGTCAGGCGTTGTGTGGAGGTGAGGAAGAAGGAACCCAAACGCAGGACTCGCAGGTACAGAAATGACGGGGATTTATTGGAGCGGGTGAATGAACAAAGCAGGAACGAAGGACAGGCTGACTGAAAGACTGGATGAATGGCTGACTGACTAACTGAACATACATATGGGGAGACGACAGGAACATCGCATGTACATCAATGACACGACAGTGAACGAGTAGAAACAGAGGGCTTAAATACACAGACTGATGAGGATGATAATGAGAGACCGGTGAGTACACAGCTGAACATAATCTGGCTAATGACACAAGACGAGCTGACACAGGAAAAGCAGGAAGTGAGCACATGGAAGTGGCAAAATAAACTAAACATGAACAAAACTGAAAACACTGGGTCACCGACCCAGGAACCCTGACAAAGTGAGGGTTTTCAAGAAAATAATATGACTTTAAAATAACCAAAAGAGTTCATGTTATTGTGAGGTGTGTCATCGAACAAATATTCCCAGAACAAACAAAATTGTTTAAAGTAATTCAGATACTTAGGAGAAATGCTAATTATTTACTTAAAATTTGGGTTGAAACTTTGTGGTACCTTTACAAATTTAATTAACCTATAAATTTAAGATAAAAATAAGTGATTGCAAGAGAAAGAATTCACATTATGGCAAATATTTCAAAAGGAACAAAAGACAAGGGATTGAAACCCAGACAGTCACAGCTGGACTGCTGGTGATACAGAAATTCATGGGGAGAAGAGTGCACTGTGAGCTTGGAGCCACTGTTAAGATCTTCTTTAATTAATTTGTATTTCTCAAGTTTGAGTAAAAAACCTTTTTATCTGTTTAGCCACTGGAAAAAAACTAAAAAACTAAATCAAACTTTCTCACCTTCAGCTGCAGACTACCAACTTGTGCAGAGGCTTCCAAATAATCATTCTCCACCTTCAGAACAGCATTTAAAGTACATAAATGAATCTCCCATAAACAAAAACATATAAAATTGAGGCTGAGTGAGCCGAAGCAGTTCACCGTACGTGCATTTAGCCACAAAACGCCAATCTTTTCTCAATGCCCCGATGGCATCCTTGGAAAGATTTAATTTTCCCTCAAGTGCCTACCTCCCATCTCTTAGAAAAGTATGCTGTCGCTTCTCCACAAGGTTTCCTCACTCGGAGGATACATCTCTCTTCAGTCTGAGTTCAAGTGTCTAATCTTCTGCGTCTCAAGGTCAGCATTTGTATGCACTCTTAAGGGTCTTGATTCAAACAAATGAGACAAGAAAATTAATCGGAGGCAATGCATGAAGTGTTGAGTGTGTGTATAGAGTGTGTAGAGGTATGAATGCAAATTACTATGTGTGTGTCCAACTGGAGTCGGTAGAGGGAGAGCTCAGCTGCTCGGGTCCTGGGCCCAACGGGACTGAACGAGGGATGAAAGCAAAGATAAAAGACAGCGAGAGAAAAAGTGAAAGAGGGAGACCGTGCACTGTGCAGAGCGGAACATTGTTCTCTTGATCACAGTCAGAAGGTTTCGTGTAAGTGTGTGTTTTTGTGTCTCTGCGCACCGTTTGCGTGCACGCCCGCTCATAAATATATGGCTGTATGACTCGATGCCTGCATTTCATTGCGTTTAAGACTCATCCAATAGAAATCACATGAATGTTAAAAATTTCTTAAAGTTTACTTTAAAAATTTTGCAAGGAAAAAAACTACAAGGAAACCTCCTACCTCATTGTCAGTTCTATGTTCATTCTTAAATAGAGAGCTGGGTGGTGAAAGACAGTAGGAGGGGAACATTTTATCCCTGCCATCTATCCATCCCTCCCTCCCTCCTCTTTTTTTTATCCTCTTTTCCCTCACATCTATTATTCACCCCAGTTGGCAGCCAGGCACACACCTAAATAAACCTCTACCCATGTCATCTCTCACTCCCTTCATCATGTTCACCTTTCATCAGCTCCACTCTTCTCTGTCTCCATCTACCATTCATTGAGAGATACACATATTTATATTTAATTTTAAACAGGCATCAGGTGAACACATAGGACAGAGGTATTTGGTAAGGTCTGACTCCTGATCTGCAGATTTTAGGAATGTGATCAAATATTTGCCTTAGCAGAGAGAGGTCAAAGGATATCTTTATATGGTGTTGCTCTGAATAAAATTACTAGACAGAGCATAAGTAGCATAAATAGCATAAGTAGAAGCTCGTGCTGCTGAAAAAAAAAGGCTGTGTCCATTGTTTGGAGACATTTTTTGGCTTTAGTCATGAGGACCTCAAACAAAAAGAAAACTACAAGACAAATATGGAGGACCACGCACATCAAAATAAAGAATTTTATGCTTCAATAATGAATAAAATATGCGTTAGTAAATTCATTTACAAATTCATCTTTTATTTATTTAAACATTACTAAAGTCATTTGTTATTTAATAATTTCATTAAAAATAAAAACACAATTTATAAATCAATATTTCAAAATGGATAATTAATCCGTTAATAAACATCGAAATCAAAAATGGATTTCACAAAAAAGAATTTAACTCTCAATAAAAAACTTATTTCAAAAAACAGTTCAAATTCCTTAAAAAAAGAGAAACAAGTAAATGGGTTCAAAAATCAAAGATTTATTTCTGACATTTAAAATGATGATTCCAGTCCTCATTTTCAAATCCATTTCCTCACTGTGTTTCCCTTTCCTGTTAGCTCAGAGATTAACTACTATATTAGCATATAAGCAGTTTTGGTATTAACTACTGGATTAGCTAACCCACTTCGCAATTCCGAGACGCTCCCAGTCCTAGAAAAAGGAATGAAAGGAGCTTTCTGATTGGTTATAGAGATACATGGTAGCTGTCTGGATTTTTCTACACTGTTGTTTGTGGCGATAGCATTGCATTGCTAAGAAGTGTGTGTGTGCTTGTACAAAGCCCATTCAGCCTCCATATATGGACCAGAAAAATATGCATGCATAAAATAATTACTCATCAATTGTAATCAAGGTAAAATGTTAGTTTGTTGATTAATAATGTTTATTAATGGTGATTTTAAGGTCATTTGGTTCAATCCCTGGCTTGTACAGTCTGTATGCCAAAGTGTCCTTGGGCAAGACACTGAACTCAGAGTTGCTCTCAATGTGTTTATCGGATTGTGAGAGTTAAACAGGAAAAGCTTAGATGTAGATAAAAGTGCTTACATGAATGGCTGAAGGAGACATGTTGTAGAGTAGAAAAGCACTATATAAAAACCGGTCCATTTACCTCTGAATGCACAATATAAAGTGCCTTGTGGCAACTGTTGTTGTGATTTACACACCGACAGAAAATATCAGCATCTTTCTCTAACACTGTCTTGGCAATAGAGCTGCACCCAAATATCTGGTCAATCTTATATTTATTTCTTGGGTAGATATTTGTTTTTTATTAATTGGCCACCTCACGGCTACCACCAACTCAATTTTTGCTGGAGTTAGCAGCTTTTTGTTCCCACTCAGTATCACCTACAGAAAAAAAAGAATCTACATCTGCCACCACCCTTCCATGTTAATATCAAAAAAAAATCTGTAATTAGAATTTATAACAAAAAAACTACCAAACTCCAAAACTAGTTTCTGAACACTTTCTGCAATAAACACTGAAACCTGGCTTGAAAAACATTATGATAACCTACAAGATCAGGGTTAAAAGTCATCTGCTTCAGGGTGCAGGTTTAGCTTACTGCGTTGAGGCAACCACACGCCATAGCGATGGTGGTTGCCTCCGGGTTTGAATCCGACTCACAGCCCTTTGCCGCATGTCTTCCCCTGTCTCTGTCTGTCCCTGCTTTCCTGTTCTCTCTTCACTGTGTCTATCAAATAAAGCTGAAACAGGCCACACAAATATATATATATTAAGAAAAACATCTGGTGGACTCTCTAATTTGTCAAATTCCTTAAATAAGTTTTACGTGAAAATTACCTTTAACTATGTCTTTTTCTTCTATGAGTTGAAGAAGACATTTCTTAAATAATAGAGAACGTTTTGCAAGGACACTTGTATCTGTACCATTTCATGCTACATTTAAAGTTCTGCTTCCTGCATTCATTTGCTAATCTTTTCTATAAAATATATCTTCATCGTATTGATTTGGTCAGTATTACAAATGTAAACCAAATTTCACCCACAAATTGGCTTCATATCCACAGCACAAGGATGTACAAGTGAACACACAGCATGAATGGAGAGTCAGCCCAACAAATGAGAAACTGAATTGAGACTGAACACAAATCCTGTTCTTGACCTGTAGAAAAAGCCCTGCCTGTACGTGCACATGGCCTAGAAAGATGCATGACAGCACAAAGGAATTACATTACAATTTAAACACTTGTTGTCTAACACTCTCAGCTGCCACTTAGGGATGGAGCTGAGCTGAAAATCGTCTGTGACATTACCTATTAAAAATGTGTGGGCATGTGACACTAGGTTTTCCCACATGTGCCAATTCCAGATGGCCTCAAAGAGACAACAGGTGATGCCAACATCACACACGCGTGCAAAGTGATGACCCACCCCTGAGAGCCCTCTAACCAGACTTTATGCAGAGATCAAAAAACAAAGTATAAAAGAAGAAATCAGAACTGATGTCGGTGAAGGTTCAACATTAAGAGAGAGAGAGAGAGAGGAAACAACCTGTCTTACAACGAGAGGAAAGATACGTGTGAGCGCATCAAAGCAATGTCAAGAGTGCCTGCATGCTCATGCACATGTGCTCACATCAGAAAGACAAAGATTCAAATCGCACCCTCCTTCACTTCATTCCCCACACTTTCACAGTTACACACCACTGCAAACTCCCTTAAACTTAATGCCGTGTACAAGACAACGAATTCCACCACTTCACCAGTAACGAACTTAACATGTGGTTATTTCCTCCAGGAAGTTTTGACTGGTTTTAATAGATGAGATAACTTTATGTTTTCGACGCTTTAATGTAACTTTAGAAACACAAAGCCAGCACACATTTGAAAGGCTCAAAGAAGTGTTTGCACTTATTAATAAATTCTCTTAGCGGGAATCTGTGGGCACAAACGAATCGTCATTAAAAGTCCCTTTACACAGATATCCCAGTAAAACCACATGTGTAAATGATCAGATTAATGATTCGTGCATTTTGCTGCCTTAGCTCCAGTCCTGTTGTTTGCTCACACTTTATTTAAAGGCACTTCATGAAGCTTTTTCTAACATGATTTACCAAACTGTCAGCTCTGGAAGAAGACATAAGTCATTATTCTTTAGTTTCTGGGTTTAAAGACAAAAAAAGCATTTTACAGTTTGTCCTATTGATAAAGACCCTCCGCCACAGCCATTCATACTACACCACAGTAATAAATAAATAATTAAATTACAGGAAAAAAAACATTTTTTTTACAATGTATCCATGGTAAAATAAATAAACTAATAAAACAGGACACTTTTTGTGATTTAACAAAAAGTTTTTGCTTTATAATTACAGGCAATGAGCTACCAGAAGCTTTTCTGTAATTTTACACATTTATTTCTTAGAGTTTGTGTGCAAAGAGTCACTTTTTTAAAATTAAATAAATAAATTTATTTTAAATAACGTAAAGTTCTTTTTCATATTTTAAGATATCACAGGGTGTAAATGTGCAGCTAAACTTCTTTACACCAGCGAAAGGCAAAGTGGGCTGTATGTATCCACTGAATGAGTTTTGACATCTCTGTACTAAGTACAGGAGGCAGGAAGTTCCTCTGTTTTCTCTGCGAAAGTCTTTAAATCCTAAACCATGAAATAATTTTCATATGTGGTTATTAAACCTTCTGACAAATCAAAGGCTAATAATAATAATTAATAATTAAATATTCATATGCATATTTGAGGTTTTATTTATATCATATTTGCTATATCTGGCTTTTTTTTTGCAATGAATTGCTTAAAATGTATTGTGCAATTTGTTTAGGATTTTCATTGGGAAAAAAGTCACAAAGATGATGTATTAGTCTGAAAAAAAAATAAAAAAAATTCATGTGTCAAATATGATACATTAGCTGTTTCGGGTTACGTTTATGCAGGCTGTACAATGATGCACAAAATTGTTCCTTTTCATTGGGGAGTTGCATAAGTTATGTGAATATACAATTAAACTTTCCTCGCCTTTCCTACTTGCATCTCTGGTGGGGGGACTGTGATGAGAGGAGACAAGGAAAGGACTCAAGCATGAGATTCAGCACCAGTGTACCAATGTCTTAGATGATTGATTTTCAATATAAATTATACACAGTACTTTGATTACATTAAAGAGCTACAGTTTATTGTTCTAAATTTTTATATTTTTAAAAAAAGCTGTTATTGAAGTAAGTTCAGTTTTGAAGTTATTCAGGTGATCATCGTCTCATTTTTTTTAAGTTCTTGTCCGTGTTGCTTGATGACATATGCAAAAACACTGTTCTCTGTGATCAGTCAGTAGTTTTGCTGCCACATCAAGCACATTCCTAAACAAGCACAAAGTGCAAAGAAGAAAATAAAGATGGAGACAGAACTTTAAGCCACAGCAACACTAAAGGAACTCAGTTGCCAGGTTGACTCTTTTATCCATCAGGACACTCTGAGCGAGCTGATGAAAGAAAAAGATCAACTTGAAGATCAGCTGGTTTCCTCTCAGTTCAAACAACACGATTCATTGTAGACATATTGCTGCAAGAGGAAGATCAAAGCGCTGGAAACTGAGCTAAAATAAGCGCACTATGACCTGAACAACTCTCAAAACAAAGAAACAAGTCTTACCTTAACACTGGAAATGGAAAAGCAGAAACTGAAGCACCCAACAAGACTTGTGAAGAAGTGCAAGGCCAAACTGCAGTCCAGTGCAGACCGACCTGAGGACGCTGAAGAAGAGGTCATGACTTTGAAAAAGGGCTTAGTTGATTAAAAAAATGACTTTAACGAGGAAGGCCATGACGTTGTGGATAAAAGCACCACCCTGCAGACTCACAATGACCAGGGTGCAGAGAGTTATATAATATGTCATCCGAACGAAAACTCAAAGGTGAATGTGGACTTCTGGGTGGAGCTGGAGAAAGCACGGCCATCCAAGGTTCAACTGGAGCAACTAAACCAGGCGGACATTGAAGCAAAGGAGCAGCTGCAGCTTCATCAGTCGGTGCAAAGAAGAGTGTTTCTCTATGAAGCGACACCAATGGACTCCAGCAAATGGCAAAGGAAACAGAGCAGCAGTGGAGCAAAACAAGGAAGACAATCAATTTGTGAGATTGTTTTCCATCTTACTTCTTTTGACAATCAATTATCTCATGTCACAAAGTCTGTGTGTATTCAACATGTACAGCATGTTAACTACAACTGGGGAAAAATGTGTGTACTCTGAGTGTGTCCACAATTTGAATTTTGTTAGAATTTAGGCTTTAGTTCTACCACAGTCAACGAATAGACGGTGCCGCGTGAAAACAAAAGTTAGTGTCATTAATTTGCACCTTGAAAAACACTTAAATTCATTACACAAAAAGACCAGTGACACAAATAGAATTTTTCTTTTACTTTTGTGTCTGTTCAGCCGTTTTACTTAATAACAAATCTCATTTCTAGATTTTTATAAGTTGTTAAATATCCAAAACTGTCTCCCCACTAAGAGAGATTTATTATGATGATTTAAGATTTATTAGTCTTACATTTTTACTTCCTTGCTGTTTAGCGATGGCAGCTCCTATTTCAGAATCACTAATCTATTTGCAGCCCTGTTGGCACTCTTGCACTTCCGTGCTCGGGTTACATCACATCAGACTGGTTAACAGTGATGATCAAAAATCACATTCTCCAAATTACAAATGATTAGTACAACTATTAAACACTAATCCACAGTTACATAGAAAAAATAAATGAAATCATAAAATTTACAAAACGTATTTCTATTTTTAAATATTTAAAATCCAACCGTGGAGCGAACTCGCTTGTCTTTTACCGTCCTTCTGTTTTCTGAGGGGGGAAAATGGTCAACATAAGTTGCTCCTCACTAGGCCACGTAGATAAATGACTTCACTTTTTAAGGTGCACACTGACCTTTCTGAGCTGGAAAAGCAGAGCAAATACTAAATGACACAGCTAATTGTTTCACCCCAGAGTCCATTCTCCCTCTCTCACTCCTCTTTACTTCGACCAGTACCTTCCATCATTTCTTCTAATTTCTCTCAATTATTTTCTCCTTATGCTCTCTCCCATGAGGACGTGTTTGTGTGTGTATGTGTGTTTGGTTGACCTTCCTGAACTGTATGGCCATTAATGGAGATTAGATAAAGTTGTCTCTTGCCTGACTCATTGGCATGCATTAAGCAGAGTACGATAATAACATACACACACACACACATTCAAAAACACACGCAGGCAGAGTTACACAAGAAGAACGTCTTAAATCGAGGATATAGGACCAAATTAAAGGTAAAAGCGCTCTTGGTCTCCTTCTTTTGTGAGACATCATCTGTTTTTCAAAAAGCCGTGTTCAGCGTCCTTTTCCCTCCCTCTAATGGATTTTTGATTTTTCCAGAGCATGCGACACAATTAGCTTGTCTTTCTTTTTTATTAATGACACATTTACTGTTTTCTTTCCCCCCGCTGTTGTTTATTCTTACACTAAATTGAAGAGCGAAGAGGTCTTAAAAGTGCACGGCATGTCTGTGTGTATTAGTGTAGGTGTGGAGTAGTGTTATTTATTTGAACTAGCCTGTGGCTTCATTGTTCTTGTTTATTTTTATTTTTGTGAAACCTATGAAATTATCAGTGTTTACGTTAAATAGGAAGACACTGTTATTAAAGTTATTTTTAAATTTAAAAGATTTCATTGATTGCGGCGCGTGGGTTCGGCACCTTATTCACATTCACTTCCATTTTCTTTATCATTATATGTGCTTAGGGTAATGGGGCTGAAGCCAAAGCGATCCGTCTACAACTGTGTAGATGCTGACTCTTCCTATCTTGACATGATGAAAGTACATCGCAGTTACAGAATATAATACAATGACAGTCATACTGAAGGATGTGTCATAAAGAGAGAAGCTAATTAACAATTCCAAGGACAAGTGATCTGAGCTCACCTCGCAGTGACACATCTGATATCTACATACAAATAGTGAGACCTTCCTCCCACTCAAAAGCATGACCAGTATAAGGGAAACAGCAAAGTTTAAATATGAAAATACTATGCTTCAATTAGTGTGACGAGGTCAATCTCTCAAAGCTTAGTTTGTCTTAATCAGAGCTAACATAAGGAGACTCATAAAGCAGAGGTTAGAGGGGATCGTCCTTATTTCCTCTCACATAAATATCCTACACAATGGTGAATGCTCATATTGAACACTGCCTAGTTAAAGTTTTCACAATGGTGAAATGACCCACAGGTCAGTGTAAGTGCGAGTTTTACTACTCTTGGATTTGTATGGATTTGTCATTGAGTGTGAATATCCCTAATATAGTGAGACTTACATGCTTTCAAAGCCTTCAAACCTTTAAGAAGGGCATCTGATCTGAAGAATGTTGGCTTAAAGTTGGCTTACCTGTTTGCTTTGTGTGTATACAGTGTGTGTGTTAGAGAGGACAAAGGTCTAAAAACATCTAAAAGCCTGAAGAGATCCTTCTGAGATCAAGTTACAGCACAAAAATCTCGAGCCACCCCTTTGATATTTTGCCAGGAAAACTGGAAATTGATTGATTGAAACCTGCAAACATACAAGGAAATACAGAAGGGAAAGTCAAAAATAACTGAATGAAACTCTTGCCAATCAGATAATATTGCATGGTGGATCAAAATCTCATCGTACGTTTCTGCATCAATTTTATCAAGATCTCTAACACCACTGGCTTCAATGTAGTTCAAACCATGACAGAGCCTCCACTGTGTTTTACAGATGGCTGTAGACACTCTCTGCTGTATCTCTCTCCTGACCTCCTCCATCCATAGTGATGATGATTTGAACCAGAAATTTTAAATTTGGATTCATCTCTCCAAATGTTGCCAATTACTCAGTCCAGTTCTTGTATAATGTTCATACCTCAGCCTTTTCTCCCTGTTTCCCTTATTTAAAAACGGCTTCTTGACAGCCACCCTTTCACTGGGACCATTTCTGCTCTGGTTTCTGGGGAACAGCAGATGGATCATCTGTCACGGTCGATAGCAGGGACTCAAGCGCAGAGCAGGTTGACGTTTCCAAACACAGTTTATTTACAACACCAGTGCAGAATGTATACAGTGAGGGGGGAAATCCAGGGATCAAAAGGTCCAAGGGGAAGCTCTCTCACACTCGTTCTCGTCTTCACGCCCAAACTCACACACGTTCACACAGCAGGAAGGTCACAGGTCCGGGAAGGAAAACTATCACACAGGAGAGGGAAATTACTCACAAGTCACAAAACACTTAAGCACAGATTCACGGGAGCTGAGAGAATCACTAACGTGTTTCGCACAATCATCCAGCGATGAGAGGATCTGCTTCCCAGCCTCAAATAGTGGACAGGTAATGACAGCTAATCGCGAACAGGTGTGTGGGCCAGTGAGCTCCGCCCAGGCAGAGAGGAAAACACATGTAGCTTTGCGGGGCCGGCTGGGCAGACACAGGGACCATGACATCAACTACACTGGTCCATACCTTGATCGAGGTGCTGTTTTTAAGAGTGGCCTAATAAACAAAAAACATTCCTGTGAAAATGTTCGGGTACAAGGACTGGATTGAAAATGAGCGAAAAAGCAGCCAATGTCCAAAGCAAAACTTGTTCAACACCATTTTAGAAAAAAATATAAAGAAATGAATGGTGACTTAAGACTTTTGCACAGCACTTGAGATTGAGCTGAGGAAATCCCTTCAAGCTCATACTGGTGCCATGACTGATACGGTCTTTAGTAGCAAGTATAGCTTAATCTTTTAAAAATGTGAAGGAATGTTTTGACATAAAGCAGAAACCCAAGTAATTCACATGATGAAATTAAGTATTTTGCTTATTTATGGGGTCATCATGCAAGGATATTACTGCTAATGCTAATGATGTGTAGCTGTAATAATGAAGTAAATGAAAACATAACTCCTTTATTTTAATCAAACTTACCCAAACAGAGAAAACTTTGCCTGTTTTTCCTGAATGTGTCAAGTCTTTCCATGTGCTTCACACTTCGCTCTTCAGCACAGTGTCTGGTTTGACCTCATATTCCAACCTTACCATTTATTTCTTCCTCCAACAAACACTCACACTAGCATTTTTTTTGTACCTTTGTCCTTTTTCCATCTTGTCTTTCACACTGATTCCTCTTCCTACCACCTCTCGTATGTCACAGTGCTACACAGATATACACTCAGAGAATCCCACTTAGATACAGACACCCAAAATGAAATCAAGCCGAGCCTCCCTCTGGGTTCATGTCCCACTTTCTCGCCAGGCAGTACATGACCATACTGCCGCCGTGAGACTGACGGACCTCTGGCACAGAACAGCACAGTGCCGGACACAAAATCCCTCTCAAGGAGCAGATGCTTGCTTCCTCTTGACATATGCCCCTGAGATACAGCAGGGTGAGGGGGGGATGTAATGGAGGGTAAGGCTGAAGATAATAGAGGGCGGGGGTGAAGGAGGGAGAGCTTTACTGTGGAGGAACAGTGAGGGAGCTGAAAAGGGAGGAAGGGAAGGCTACGGTTAGAAAAATGCAAGTCGAAGGCAAAGACTCAGAAGAAAAATCTGAGGGCTAATTTAATTGTAAATAATACTCCAATAATACTTAATTCAAAGGCCATTTTGCCTCAATTATGTCAAAGCTCCTTGAGGCCAATAAGCATGAGTGCGTAGAAAAAAAGAAACTTAAAAAAAAAAAAATCAAGCCAAGGGCACAAGGCCAGGTCAGAGTGTCAGAGAATGAGCTCAGAAGAAGAGCTAAAGATGAACAGATGGCGTTGAGCTGTGAAAGAAGAGATGTGATGGGAAGAGCAGGATGAGGCGGGAGAGGAAAGGAGGAGGGGATTTTGAAAAAGCATCGCCACATTTGTATCCTCTCCATGTCTCTTGGCTTCGTTTTCACTCTTTAAATATTCCTGATAGGTGACCAAACTACACTCAAAAGAAAGCAACTCGGTTTTAATTCACTGGGAGATGGTAATTAAAATCCATGCAATGGTCAATAAGAAATATAGGGAGAAATTACATGGGTTATCAGTGTCTTTTGCAGCCTGATAGCTATTGGCAGTGGTATTTTATGAAAATGGATACCAATAGTCACTTTGAAAATCATATATTTTCCACGAATGATGAATTACTGTGTGAGGAATGTACATGAGGGGTTATGGTCTGTATTCACAGCAAGATTATTTCATCAGTAGCTCTTTTCAGAGACTTGACATTACACTTACCTTGAGATTTCAATTTTGACTGAGTATTCAAAGTATAGAAAGCCATGATAATCATATTTATATATTTTCATGCAGAAGGTCAGGTTGAGGGAAATACAAAAGCAAAATCTTACGTAGCTCTGAATATATAATCATAGAAAGACATCATTGTAATTGAGAAATTTTGCTAAATCCAAGATGCCAAAACCTAAACTCTGTATTGATAGAAAACTAAAAGGATCACCAAAACCAGTAATAATAGCATTTACAACCACAGTAAAAGGCTTGGGATCTGTGTCAATTAAAAAAGCCATAACAAGGGTCATGGCCACTTTTGAGCCATTCTCAAGCTAATTTTCATCAGTCCAGGTCTGTGATCTCTACAGAAGGCAGTAACAACAAGAAGCAATGCAAAAGTTATCTTCACTTATGTGAACTATGCAGAGTTTATGAGTTGTCACTATGCTAGGTAGTGACTGCTGAGCTCACAGTACTGAAGCCAACTCATTTCCATTTTAAATGTGCAGTTTGGGGGTTTTTTTAATGGAAAAAAAACGAATATTATACTCATAAATATACACAGATTAGTGTCTAACTAGGTCTTCCAACAAACTGACTTCTTACAAACTTAAAATTGATCCAATGAAAATAGGCGCTGACCCCAGTTTGTGGAAGCCACCATCTTACCCCGGCATCTTGAATAGACTTATAGATGGACATCGCTGATCTGCATAAATGTGTTTTATTGGTTATAGACAGGCTACATACAAATTACACCAAAGCTGGAGGTAAGGAGAACTCGTACACGTGGGTGACCATGAGGCACCTTCAGACTCAGCATATGAAGGTTCATACCTATGATTTATCATCTGAGAAGTAGTCCTTATCACCAAAAACAGACATCATCTCCACCAATCACCTTAAATCTGATTTTTCTTCCTCTTGTCAAATATTCATACCTGTATCTTTCACTGAGAAACAACCGATACTGTACAGACACACACTCTGCACAAGTACTTGAACACACAAACACTTACAACAACCCCTAGTATTGCAAGGTGAAATCTGTTCATTAAAGAAAACAAACAGTATACACACACACACACACACACACACTTGAGCACATAGTCTTTCATTAACACACACAGGAATTTAATTAACGTCTATTGATAAGCTCTGTCTGTCTTAAGGACATGTTTGTTTGTGAATATGTATATGTGTGTGGGTGTGTGTCTGTGTATCTTAAGGACATGCTCGTTATGCAGTCATTATACAGTTATCTTCTTGATTTGTGAAGCATGAAGAGGAGAAGCACACACACACACACTTGCGAAGTGTAAGCTATAAACACGGTGTGTTGACGGATTAGATGGGAGTTTTTAATCATCTTAATTAAACCCAATTGTTATTTGTTGAATATTTGGCATTTATGAAGTTCACGGGGATATAAAGGCAGATTGAATACTAATTGAAATAGAAGATCTCAATTTTATTACAAGACTCTGTCAAGAAGTGGGAGATGTTCAGTGCTGGTTTTATGGAAATGAGAGGTTAAAAACAACAACTAGAACAACTGAGACTCTGAAATGTATTTAATATTCTTTGTTATGTTTTCATTCATCAAAAGATAGTCGCTGTCAGCTCCCAGGCTAGAAACTGCTGGACCGTTTTTTTGTTGAACAAGCATCACAACATCCTGAACCTTTAATAGCAAAGAGGAACCTTAGTAGCAGAGTTGAATTTAAAATCCTTCTGACATATTGTAGCCACATTTTATTCACAACAGAAGACAGAAAACATCCAATGATCAAACCAGTGTAAGAAAAATATTAGCTCATTTTCAATTTAAGGGTGGCAACATATATCCGCAAAGTTGGGTTGGGTTGACCATCGCCAAGAGTTTGATCACAGGGGATCGTCTGATTGTCAGGGGTTTCTAAATGGAGTCATTCTTATTCTACGAGAGCACTCAAACATGCCTTATTCACACCCACAAGCACGTTTTTCTATCTGACATTCACACTGATAGATATACCAGAGAGCGCCTTTTGGGGTCAGTATCTTGCTCAGTGATATCTGATATGCAGAGTGGTGCAGCCAGGGATCGAACCACCAACCTTCTGATTAGTAGATGACCTGCTCTACCTCCAGAGCGAAAGCCACCGCTTTATAATATTGTCAGTTCTTCAACTTCTAATGTCAAGGGCCGGTACCGGTCCATGAGTCGTGAAATTTATGGTTTTCGGGGTTTTTATCGTTAACTCGGTTTCCCTGGGTCTTTTCCTGTGATGTAGTTGTGCTTCTTATTTTGAAAGAGATATTTGCGCGTTACCATAGCGACCAGAGATCATTAAAGGGCAGACAGGAGGATGTTACTCTCAATGTTGTTGCCGCATTTCAGGAGGACGCTGCTAATAAAGTTACACAATTACACAGTGAATTCGCGTTTATTATTGTATTTATAAAATACAACAGTTTTTGTCTTGGTCGTATCATTTTATTTTGATGTATTTATCCGCGACACCTTAAAGGCTGGTCCATGAAAATATTGTCTGACGTTAAACCGGTCCATGGCGCAAAAAAGGTTGGGGACCGCTGCTGTATATCACTGTGAATTGGTACCACATTAACTGAAGTAAACTGAGCTGATCTGCACAGAGAGCACACAGAGTGATATGTTATGTTAGATGGGTTTAGGGGGGTCTATAATACAAGAGTAAAATTTATACTTTGAAGATATTGTGAGTGTGTGAGAGAGAGTGTGCGTGTGTGTGTGTATGTGTGTGTGTGAGAGAGAGAGAGAGAGAGAGAGAGAGAGAGAGAGAGTGTGTTAAAAGATGCTTGTCTGATTCTACTGTGGCTGGCAAGAGCCTTTCTAGAACAGTAATTACAGACAATCGTGTCCCTGGAAGATGATCCAGGAGTGCACACACACAAACACAAACACAAGCGCTTGCCAAAAGACAACACCCAGGACTCCTCTTCTAAATGCACCTGAGAATAGAGTAACTCTTAACACACACACACACACACACATCCTAGCACCTGAGTACGCTCACGTGCCAGCAAAAGACCACAGCACCGTCTGTTGCCGCCACATAGACTCAGTCTCTCTCTTTCTCTTTCACACACATACACACACACACACACACTCGAACACACACACAGACTAATTGTCTGTTAAGTTTCTTCTCCAAATTTGCTATAAACACATATGATGGAAGAATCTGTTAACAGGATTCACAGTGACACCACATCTATAGGCCTTTATACAGTGGCCCTGAGAGGCCAAATGGACTGCAACTAAGGAAAACACCAGCAATAACAAAAATGCTGCAAAAGCACACAAAACACAATGGAAATCGGAAAAATGGAAATGGAAATAGGAAAAAAGAAAACAGAAATTGAAAAAAACGGAAACAAAAAGAGGAAAAAAATGATTTCCAATGCTGGGAAACACTTAAAAGAAGTGGAGGATCTGTCGGTTTTGTGAGAAAAGATGAGAGATAAGTGTGTTAGCCTAAAAATCCGTATTGTATTCTATGAATCGTGCGATTAAAACACACTTACCTAGCATGTTTTGATTCCTGCATCTGGTCCGTCAGGTTATTGTCTCCCCAGAAACACTTCCCTTGTGCTTTTGGAAATCTGTTTTTTCCTATTTATTTTTCCTATTTCTGTTTTCTTTTTTCCTATTTCCGTTTTCGTTTTTCTCTTAAGTTGTTCTCTTAAGTTGCAGTCCGTTTGGCCTCTCAGGGTCACCGTACCTTTACACACCTTACACGTAAAATGTGGGTAAATATTTTGGGTCCTCAAAATATTTTTCTGACCCACCTATTCTTAATTCACACTGACTGTGTGACCAATCAGACCACTACATTTGGCAGTGCGCTTGTAGCTCAAAACGTGCACAGTACTGAATATACGATGTTATGGAAATAGTAAAATAATACTATTTTACCTCAGACACAGCTAAATGCTGCTCTGATTCAACTGTTTCTCTGAAACATATCTCTGCCTTCTCTGACGTGGTCCCAACTCTGTCCACAGCAGTTCAAACTGTCCCACTGACATCCTGGAAAACGTACAAATGCGATCATAATGCAGCTTCAGCTCCTGGATCAAAGCATGAAATTTTTCCTGCTGCTAAATTGGATGTTTAGAAACTAGAGTTGGATGTCTCGAGACCACTTTTACATGGTCTTGGTCTCATCTTGGTCTCGGCGGACTTTTGTCTTGGTCTTGTCTTGGTCTTGACGGAGTTTGACCTCGATCTTATCTTGGTCTCACTGTCTCGGTCTTACTGTCTCAGATCAATATAGTGGTCGGGAGATTTGGAGTCAACAGTATCCATGACACACAACGTAATGTTCGATAATGTATCATGCGCAAAAGCTTTAGCTCTAAGAGCCGTGCTTAGATAGTGCTTTGTAGTGAATCAGAATAGTCGACTCCCATTGAGCGAGAGCTGGCTCCTCACTTAATTTCCTTTCTCTGCTCAGCTCTCACACAGCGACACACAAGTGGCTCAGCTATGCTCAAATACGTCCACATTGTGGCATATTATTATTTTGCCTTTCGCTCCCTTCAAACACAACTAAATGCAACCCATTAGATTGAGCAGTATGCCCGGTCAGTAAGTTACAGAAATGTCAGCGACTTCGTCTATCATAAAATTTGCGTTCATAGAACACAAAGAGTTTTCGGTAAATGCAAAAAAGAAGCATTCTGCAAAGTGCAGATTTTGCAAAGTCTCCTTGACCGAGAACGCCGGGACTACCTCAACCTTCACCAGGCACCTGGAGCGCAAACACCCTCAAAGGTAAGCTAGCCAGTAGCCATCTATCCATCTTCAAACTCTTCTAACTACCTTTCCAACCTCAGATGACCAGGTCATGTTTATGTAATATTGTTATTTATAATAATAATAATAATAATGGATTGGATTTATATAGCGCTTTTCAAGGCACCCAAAGCGCTTTACAATACCACTATTCATTCACTCTCACATTCATACACTGGTGGAGGCAGCTACAGTTGTAGCCACAGCTGCCCTGGGGCAGACTGACAGAAGCGAGGCTGCCATATCGCGCCATCGGCCCCTCTGGCCAACACCAGTAGGCAAGTAGGGTAAAGTGTCTTGCCCAAGGACACAACGACCAGGACAGAGAGCCCAGGGATCGAACCGGCAACCTTCCGGTTAGAGATGCAATTCCCAACCCCCTGAGCCACGGGGGTGTTCTTCAAGCGGTATAAATTATGTAGGGACAGGTTTTTTGCAACCGTCCCTGCAGACTTAACTTGTGAAGATTGTAACTAACGTTACGTTACATGCTATGTACAGGTAGCTAGCGCTAGCAGTGGCTATCAGCTACTTAAACAGTTTTCACTAACTTTAGGTATTTTGGTGAATTCAATGATCTACACTCAACAAAAATATAAACGCAACACCTTTGTTACTGCTCCCATTCCCCATGGGATGGACGTAGAGACCTAAAATTCATTCCAGATACACAATATAACCATCCCTCCCAAACAGTGGTCACAAATCAGTCCAAATGTGTGGTAGTGGGCACATCTGCTATATTGAGATAATCCATCCCACCTCACAGGTGTGCCACATCAGGATGCTGATCTGACATCATGAGTAGTGCACAGGTGTACCTCAGACTGCCAAATGTAGCAATGACAACAGACCTCTTGTCTGACCAGAGGCTTCGTACTTTCCTAGGAGTTACCGCTCATGTTGCCTGCAAGAACAAGGACTGTAGGCATTTCACAGGGAAGCACTGCGGCGAACAAATCGCCTCAGCATTTGACAGCATAGTTGAGGAGTATGACATTGGCCATAAAATAAGCTACATTCTGACGGATAATGCATCCAATATGAAGCGGGCCTTTAAAGTCAGGATGCCAGATGTAGAGCACCCTGAAGGTGACAGCAGTGATGACCTCGAGGATGAAACAATGTGGGAAGATGCAGAAGATTCTGATCCATGGTCAACAGGTGAACATCTTTCTTGCTTCGTCCACTTGCTGCAACTTGTAATCAGTGATGGGATGAAAGAGGTAAAGGCAATAGCTAGAGCCATTGCCAAAGCCAGCAAGTTTACAAACCTGCTGCACAGCAGTAGTAACCACAAAGACTTGTTTGAGGCACACTTTGGCTCCAATAAGTCCATCCCAGCAGCAAACAACACCCGCTGGAATAGCACCTACAGACAGTTAAAGGCTCTGATCACACTTGACCACAGGGCCATCACTGAAATGTGCAGCGGTACAGAGAATTTAGTGTTTTCAGCCCGAGAGCGGGCTCAGCTGAAAGACCTTTGTGCTTTGTTTGAGCCTTTTTCTGAGGCAACAGACCTTACAGAAGGTGAGCATCAGGTGACTATTAGCATGGTGGTCCCCACTGTTCTGGACTTGAAGAATCATCTTATAAAGATGGAAGTACAAATGCCCCAGGTCGTAACTATAGTCAGGGCACTGAAAAGATCCTTAGAGAAACGGTTCTCTGGAATTTTCAGGCAGATTTACATGGACGAAAAGGATCCAGAAGAACTGTTTAGCCATCGGATCTACTTCCTTGCCACCATGCTCGACCCCCAGTTTGGACTGACCTGGATAGATTTAGATGTCCAAAATGGTGAAACCAGACCAGCACTGAAGAGGTTCAGAGATGACCTTAAAAAGTCATTAATAGGAGACTGTATAATAATAATTATTTATTGTTATTGTTGTTTTTGTTGTTCCACTTATTATCACTGTCTTTGGTTTTATAGCATCATTAGAAGCATCCTGTCTAATCCTGTTTGTGTGTGTGTGTGTGTGTGTGTGTGTGTGTGTGTGTGTGTGTGTGTGTGTGTGTGTGTGTGTGTGTGTGTGTGTGCACCCTTTTCCAGACCTTTTGATCACAGAGGTAGACAGAGATGCACCTGCAGCACCAACAAAAGTAGACACAGAATTATCGGATAGTGACTCAGCGCCACCCCCAAAACAACGTCTTCTTTCACGCTACAAGGCATTTAGGTTGCAATGCAGCACAAGCCAGGACTCGAGCACTGATGCACAAATAAGCAAGTACCTAGACAACATAAATGAATGTGACTGTGATGCACTCACCTTTTGGTCAAAAAACAAAGAGTGTTTGCCTCCTCTGCCTTAGTAGAGGAGACATTCTAATGAGACCCCACCGCGCACGGCTAGGCTATAAGATGTTGCGATCTTTAGTTTTCTTGAAGTGCAATCAATCACTGTTTTAAAATGTGAACTCATTTCTCTCCCTCCTCTCTGAAAATATGCTGTTTGTTCATTATATATTTGTTCATAAGATATCTGTTATTTGTTCATAATGTCTGTGTTCTATTTTTCCTGCCCTACTGAACAACAGGCTTGATTTCATTGGCAGTGTGTTGTAATCTCATGCAACTGAAGACATCAAGATGTCAGAATCTTTTAAGCACTTGTTCGTATTCTTATTAATGCACAATTTGTATTAGTATGTAATATTTGTAATTTGCATCTGATTCATGTGAGGTGTGCACATGTCTTTATATTGTTTGATTACAGAATTTTACTTAAAATGGTGTTGTTTGACTAAATAACATCTGCATATCACTTTGTGTTGACAGGCCTAATCCATTTTAGGGAAGTTGATATCATACAGTGTAATTTGGCTAGTACTACTACAATAGGACATGATGCAATTTCAAGTTTATAATCTTCAGTTTGATGTTACAATTTTATCTATATATAGAGTATAACTGAAACCAGTTACATATTTCCCATTCTTTAGACAGTTGTTGGAGGTGATTGCTGTTTTGTCAGATGACTTTGGGGTCAGTCAGTACCATCATGTCAGCCCTCAACAGCACACAAAAGTTAGTCTTTTTTGTCTCGGTCTTGGTCTCGGTCTTGGTCTCGTCTCAACTTGGTCTTGTCTTGGTCTTGTCTTGGTCTCGGTTTAGGCGGTCTTGACTACAAGTCCATTAGAAACTTTGAGACCAGCTCATCATTGTGGACACATTTTTCGCACGAACATAATGCATTTGCTGTGTTTTCACATTACACAACAAGTTAAGATTGAACACAGGTTGCGCAACAAGCTCAGTTTTTAATGTGTTAATTCTACTTTTGTGACACAGAGCTGAAGTTTGATATACAGTGGCCAGGTAGTCATTCCTGTCATACTTCTCTGAGGTCCACCACCTGGTGAATGTGCACGTAGCACACTGCAATGTAAAGTGTCTATAGTGAGGTTACAACAGATTGGAAGGAACAAAGACATTCACATGGACCCTGATGAAAATTGCATCACTAGCATCACCCAAGCAGACTCAAATAGACCCTAGTGGATTTGTTGATGTAGAAAGTAATAATCTATGAGTAACTCCTTGGAGCCTGACCCCTGGTGTTTGTGTTTGACATTATGTCTCTGATGCAGCTCCATCCTTCATGTGGTTTAAACTCACACCTGGCTGGTTAGGGAGGCAGAGCATTTAGTCTGAAAGGCGTCTCTTTTAATTTGAAAATCTGTGTGCCATTCCCGTGTCTGACTTTCTACGTATCTTAACCTGCTTCGTGCAGTTTTACCTGTCAAAAGTATACCAGGTGCTATTTTAAAAGATGCAGATTGGAGAGCAGTTTCCAGGATGTCTCTCAAATGCGTGCCTGGTAGATTATAGGCAGTGTGTATAGCGGACGTGATATCAGTTCCAGTGGCTAAAACGTAACACAGATGTACTCTGTGTACTCCTGTGTTTAGTTGGAGATGTCTTTAAGGAAATGTGAAGCCTTACTGCATGTTTTTTTAATCTTCCTGTTAACAATCATGAACCTTCTACTCTTGTGACTAATGAGTAAAATAGTAACTGACTGAAATCTGTACAGTTTCAAAGAGGATAACAGACTTTACCGTGAGATCCACAACTGTGAGCGTATTGTATTAAATATTAAAAAAAGAAGAAAAAAGAAAAACCCTGAGTTAAAAAAATGGGTGGAGCCAAGAGGCGGTTAATGCCAACACAGAGTACAATTTGGCAACCCTTTTGAAGCTCAATCAGGGAACGGGCGTACATATGGATAGATCTGAAGAAATCTGGAGTAGTACAATAAGTAATTTTCTTTCTTTCTTTTTTCACACTGACTCATTTCACTAACTAACGATCAATGACTTTAGCTTATACGTGTAAATGAGTCCTCACAGAGTACTTCTACATCAACATAAGTAAACAGGATTTTTAAAAAAAAAAGACTTATCAGTTTTATTGATTTGCTACACTGGAAAACAAAATAGTACTACTGACACAAAATTTTCAAACCCAATAGCCTCAGTAAAAGTTGAGGCCCTGTGGTATGTGGTATATTTTTTTGTTTCAAAGTAGAGAAAACAACCAGTCTGCGGGGTTAAATTCAGTCATCTTATTTTGTTAAAAATATCAATGGAGCCCTTAAAGTCAGTTTAATCCAAACAGTTTTACAGGTTTTAACTCATACTGTGTGTGCACGTTGGACAGATGTTAACTAAAAAAGCTAAGCGAGCAGGTGTCAGTAAACATCGGTGTCTTGTGTGTTCATCTCTCAAGAAGTGAGACATTTTCATGCACTAACACAAGCACACACACACACACACACACACACACACACTATTTAGCAGGTTGACACCTTAACCCAGTTGGTGCACATACACACACAATCTCACACACACATTTGGCACATTTAGCACCTTGTCAAAAAACCCTGGTGGCCCAGAAGAAATCACAAACAGATTGAAGATGGGAGGACATGAGGAGGAGGGGGAGGAGGCAGTGGAAATGATATGAAGCGGGAGGATGACACACCTGTTATTAGCTTTTCTCCATACGGTGGTTCAGATGGAAGCTAGGACAGGCGGGACAATGAGAAGTATGACGGGGGGACAGAAGGAGATCCTGGGAGAGAAAATAAGAGATTGTCAGGCATTAATAATGGATGGCAGATCCTTAGGGACCATGTTCAGACATTAATAATGAATAAGACTCAGCTGGAGGGGGCAAGGAAACGCCTCAGCAGAATTTACCTGAGGTAAGACGAACGACATGAAGTAGATGTATAACATTTGATCATGAATTCCAAACTTTCCGGATTTCAGTTGTTATAGGGGGACAACCATTTTTATTCTTTTTTATTTAATCTCATTATTTACAGTACTGTGCAAAAGTCTTAAACCACCAATCACTATTTAGGCAAATGGGAATTAAGTGCATAAGTTTGTTAAATCAATTTACTTCTTACGCCACCTAACACTGACCTAGGATTCATTCAAGTATAAAAAGCCACCTAATTTAAGCAGTGTTGTGTCTACACATAACAGACAACTTTTAAATTGTATCTTTAGACACTTTGTTACTAGCAACCTGTCAAAAAATAATACTTTCTGTAGTATATCTAAAATTCCAACGATGACGCCATTTGACAGATATATAAAAATATTTTGCACCAACAAGATGAGTTCCAAATTTTAAATTCCTCCTGCTTTTTTGCCACACTTTTTCTTGCTTATTTTCTCCATCTTTTACTTATTATTAGAGTGTTAGTTTGTTTTAATAACGTATTACATAATTTACTTAGGGATTAACAAAGTATTCTGATTCTGTTAGCTGAAAACTTAAAAGCTGAAAACTGAAAGACATATCTCAGCGTGGTGTGCAGTGTGTCCTTAAAAGATTTGCGGAAATTGGACAACTGGAGGACAAAAGAAGAAATTGTAGAGCTAAAAAAGTGAAGTCCTGAAGAAATAGGGGAAAAAAAGAGTAAAGACCTGACATAGGACCTCAGATATTTGAAATGTTTTTGTTCAAACTGTTATCATTATTTACGGTTAAGGTCAGGAGAGAGGAACAGCAATGAATATCACAGTAAAACACAGTCATGCATTTTACCCTGTGGTGCTTACTCAAAATTGATGGAATTATGAACCCAGAAAAGTACCATCAAACTTTGATCCAACATCTGGAAAGTATCTGACTGGCAACAGCTTCATTTTATTAGCATGAGAATGATGCGAAAAAGATACTTCCAGTGTAATAAAATCACACAGTCATGGATCGGCCTCCCCAGAGCCCGGACCTCAACATTATTGAAGCAGTGTGGGATCATGCTGACAGAGAACAGAACAAAAGGCAGAAACATCCAAAGAAGAACTTTGAATGTCCTTCAATAAGCCTGAAGAACTATTCCTGAAGACTACTTAAAGAAATGAGAAAGAGAGTTAGCTGCGTTCAGACTATGATGAAGAATAAAGGAAGTCAGACAAAATATTGATATTCAAAATTGTTACAATCACACATTTTTTCATTGTGCATTTGCATGTTCACTGCACCTTTTTCTTATTTTCCTAGTAAAATATAAAGAAATGAGTGGTGGCTCAAGATATTTCTGTGTGTCTTTAAAAATACTTTTTACAAAGTAATGTCCCTTAAAATAGCTGTAGAACAAGTAAATTGAAAAAAAAAGTGAAATAAAAAAAAATCATCCTTTTAATCAGAAAGATGCTTAAAATAATCAAGCAGCAAAACATTTCCCTGAAAGAAGCCAGCGGTGGAGTTACAACATCACCAGTGAGAGTGGTTGTATGACATGTTCAAAATCAGAAAACTCAAAAACGTGTGCATGAGAGGATACAAGCACACTATCGCTAACAAAGGGCCTGACATGTATAAACACATGAACACACAGCTGCTTAACAACACCAATGTCAGATAACCCCCCAAAAAATCCAGATGTTTTCACACAAACACACCATTTTTTATTTTTATGTGCACATTAAAACCCACGAGGTTTGGTGGTGTGCCAGAAGGTTGGTGTCACTGAGAAAGACCACCACGTACACTTATTGCTGCATTGTCTCTACCTCTGTATTTCACATCTTCTCATCTTTTTTGCACACACACACTCGCTTCCTCTTTATGCATGTCCTCACACACACACCGGCAAATGAGCAGCACACTCAAACTAAATGGGTGGCCTGATGGTGAATCACTGTCATTTAGCAACAAAGACCTCAGCTTGTTGTCCCTTCATCCCTCTCTCCCCTCATCTGCCTTTTTTTCTTTCTGCGTCTCTTTCTCTCTCTTTTTGGCCAGTATGTGTGTGTAATTGTTATTGCATGGAAAGCAAAACACAACTGTGTACACAGATTAACACACAAACACATGTATTCAACTTGCACGTCTACCGTCACACATGCATACATGCATGAAACACACACACACACGCCGTACGGGTGTATAATTACAGAGAGTGAAGCAGCACTAAGGAATAATTACAGAGGCTGGTTGCTGTTGTTGTTGTTGATTCCAACAAATAAACCAGTACACAAACAAGATGGAGGGGTGAGAAGCAGGTCAAGCCATTTTTGTGATACAGCACCATCTCCCTCATATCCATGTGTTTTAGTTTCATTTTGGTTTGTCTTTATCTGAACAAATGAAAGTACGCAGACACCTAAATGTTGCACCCAAGACTTATATTTATATAGAGCAAAATCACAACAAAAGTTGCCTCAAAGTCCTTTGTATTGTAAGTTAAAGGCTATATGATAATACAGAAATAACCAGAACAATAAGATGACGCTCTTTGAGCAAACACTTTGGTGACAGTGGGAAGGAAAAACTCCCTTTTAATAGAAAGAAACCTCTGACAGAACCAGGCTCAGGGAGGGTCGGGCATCTGTTGAGACTGGTTAGTGGTGAGGGGAGGAAGGCAGGACAAAAGAAGATGGGGAATATATGTGTTGGCAACACATTCTCGCTCCAGGATGGTCAGGACCCCTACTTGTTGCTTTTTTATGCATTTGATGCCCGTTTACTATTGGTTTCTGCCATCTAGGCTACTGCTACACAACGCCTGTTAGGCGACAGAGAAAGATGACCTGCCAATTAAATACTTTGCAACTTTCACACTTTGACTTTTGTTTATTTTTGCCTTTTCTTTTCTAGTTAGGTTTTGGAACCAAAGCTTTCTTTTACAGGAAGATTGTACTTTGACTAAAATCACACATTTTCAAAAATGGCAGGCAGTCTTCCAGGCAGTCAAAGGTGACCTCCTCCAGTGTGCAACAATCCTGTCCACCATTTCCTTGAGTTAACATGATCATGCATGCCACAAGAATAATCACCAAAGTATATTTCCTCCAGTCTCAAGGCCATGCTACACACAAGATTTGTTCCCACTGAGTGATAAGAGCATTAGTGGGAGGAGACCTGGCTCAGTCTGCACTCCAGTTCAAACTAAGAACTGTGGTATATGGGTTCGTCTGCTTCGTGCATGGTGTATGGTCCCAATTATTCTAGGTGAGATGCATGGCAGTAACCTGTGATGTCAACATTACAAGAGCACTCAGAAAGTGCAACTCCCCCCAAAAGGCAAGGGCCAAAATCTTAGGATATCATATTGAAAAGCTCTGTCCGTGCCCTTTCGTGTGATACATTACTTGATATGGTTTCTTTTTTTTTCAAGGTTATCTATGAATTGGGTGCTAACAAGGTCACATGCTTCACCAACCTATGTACTTATGTCCCCCCAAGGTCCCCCATATGACCTTGGGGGGACATAATATAACGTTTTTGCTGAATTTTACATTTGGTGTGACCTTGACTCAATTTTCACCAAAGTTAAGTGAGCTGGAGCGGTTTTTGGTATTTACCATCACACAAAATTAGAAAATGATAATTGTGGATGCCAGACTGCTAACTAACAGACACACAAACAAACCAACAGAACCAGTTACATCCTTTCTTCAGCGGGAGAACAAGGGATTTCAAGTGGACTCATAATATACCACCGGACATAGCAGGATCACCCTGAATCTAACTGGATTGTAAGGCCTCAGAGGTAACGCAGATGGCAGAAGTGAGGATGCAAGGCAGGCCTACTCGCAAAGCCAAGGAAACAGCCACACACAAACCCCCGCTACCCCTGCAAGCATTTTCCTCACCGACACCATTTTGTTTATTTTGTCCACAAAATAAGCAAACTTGAGCTACAAATTGCTAGAATGTTACTATGTTTGTGACTGCTGTGAGATAATTATAAAGGAGACCTGGATACAGCCACTCATCCTGGACGCTACAGTACAGCTGGCCGACCGCTCCACCCACTGTTACGACAGGAACAGAGACTCCAGCAAGCGCAGAGGAGGGGGCCTTGTACATAATGAGTGATGCACTACTGGTAAGATCATTCTCAACCACCGCTCTTCTCACTTGGAATTAATGTCTGTCATGTGTAGACCCTTCTAGCTGTCTAGAGAGCTCACAGTGGTAACCATAACTGCTGTATATATATGTCGCACCTGATGCTAACATTAACACATCTCTTTCCCATTTGTACAAAACTATAAGCAGAAAACAGCAAGCTCACCAAGATGGAGTGCACATCACTGTTGGGTATTTTAATCAAGCTTGCCTAAAAACTGTGCTTCCCAAATTTCAATAACATGCACAATGTCCCACCAGAAAGAAGAACACACACTGGACCACATCTATTCCAACGTAAGGCATACAAAGCCTACAGAGCCCATACCGCTTCCACAGTTATAAGGATGGGTCAGAGTTGGTCTAAGGGTTCAGTTTCCCAGCTAAGGGTTGCTTTGCGCACACAAAGCTGATTGATGGTGAATACGAAAAAAGCTGCAGGACTTAATGGTGTACTTGGCAAGACATTAAAAGCTTGTGCTGACAGGCTATCAGGGGTTTGAACCATGATTTTCAATCTTTCCCTGACTTGAGCTACCATCCTATCTTGTCTCAAGTCAACCGGTATAATTATAACAGCCTAAACAACTACCTAACTTTGACCCATATGTCCATATCTCCATTGCCTTCCACTTAGAATACCCAAGGAACTACATCACAATGCTCTTTGTTGATTACACTCCCTCCTTCATCATAATCATCCCATTTAATGGATGACAAGCTATCTCACTGTCTCTGCTTGGATTAAAGACTTTCTTACCAACTGTTCACAAATTTACAGTTGCTGAGTCCTTAGCTGCACCACTTTACCAACACATTTCTTAAATTTGCTAAAAGCTCTACTGCAGCTGGGGTCACATCTGTTTGCCATGAGTCAGTGTACAGAGATACAGAAGGTGTCTGTGTGGTGCTCACCAGTAAAACCAAGGTGATGGTCAAAGACTACAGAAGTCTCGTGAATGATCTCTTGGGGTCTGCCAACTTTACAGCAGTAGTTAAAAATCCTCATCAGAGACCGCATCTCAAGTCTGGTGTTAGTGGCCTTCTACTGCTCCATCATTGAGAGTCTACAGATGTGCTGCATCACAGTGTGGTAAGCTGGAAAACTGCAGAGGGCTATCAACCATCAGCTGCCAACTGCCCTCGCTCGAGGACATCTCCAGCTTTCAGTGCCTCAGCAGGGCAAAGAAAATAACCAAAGCCCCTTTCCACCCTGGACAGCACTTCCTCAACCTCGTACCCTGTGGCAGGTGGTGCAGGTGCCTAAAGAGCCACACGTTTCTTCCCCCGGCTCATCAGAAATCTCGAACACTGCAAATAAAAGAATGCAATACTTCTTCTGCAGTGAACACGGTCCCCTGAAAGCCCAGTCATGTCTTAAATATGCAAATGTGTGTCTCCTCTTCATACTCTTTTTTTTAAATATTATTTATATATTATTATATAGTTTTAATGTGCAATGACAATAAACACTTCATTCTAGTCACTAGGTGGGATCAAACAACTTGTCAAAACCATAAAAATGGCTACAGATAAGGCATGTCCACATGTTACTGGCCTCATATATTGTTCTGTCTCTAATTAACCTCTCATTCAACTGGACTTTTACTCTTATTTTTTAAGGGCATAATATCTCTTTTCATTCCCTGCATGGTATCAAAAGTTTTCCGTCTACCACTCCAATATTTTCCCATCTTCCCCACATTAAACACACAAATACACCCCCCCCCCCCCCCCACACACACACACACACACACACACACACACACACATACCCTTATACACACATACTCATACTCAAACACACCGTGCCCAGCTCAGTCACCTGCACTGAAGGTAAATGGAGTGTGAGGTTTTACGGCGCCATGATTGCGGGGTTTGGCTCGGGAGGAAATAAGTGTTTCGTTTGTTTATGTACTATCAGACAGCAGGTGGCGGAGTCAGCACACTACCTCCCGACCTGTAGCGAGGGAGAGAGGTGGACAGAGGTGGAAGCAGGGATGGTGAGTCGAGGGTGGGACTCACAAAACTTAAGCCTAAACATCACTGTGACAAGAAGGAAAATACCCACCGGAAACATGGTGGAAAACTGACCCCACAATCCACGACACACTGTCGCAGAATCTCAACAAAAAGGGAATGTGAAGATAAGTGTGTGTCCATCTGGCAAAGAAAGTATGCGTGTGTGTCTGTGTGTGCGCTATTCGTGAATGCGTGTGAATCAGTAGGGGAGGTGCGAGGTTGTGAGGGTGAGGGTTATCCCACTGTGTCACAGAGAAAGAGTAAAACAGGGAGGGAGGGAGATCTCTTGCATGTGGAAAGAATAGGGAGATGAAAAATGAACGATAGATGAGTGCCGTGCGAGGTGGCTTTGTTCTACTGAAGGGCTGGGTTCGCCAGCAGATGAAGAGCTAACTCTTACCGGGAAATCACAGCTTGGCACAAACCTCTGTCTTTCATTTTTTTTGTGCTCTTTATTTCTGTTCCTATCTCTCAGTTTTTCTTTTACTTTCTGGTCTCTTTGCTAACCACTTTTAATTTTTCTTGCCCTGTCTACGTGTATTAATTTAAACTCATCTTCTCGACATCGCTATTCTTTCTGCCCTCATCCCAGTCAAACTCCATCAGCTTGTTTGTTCTCATTTTAATCTTGATCTGTGCACATCCGAGTCGACCTATCTTGCCTATGATCTACACCATTTTTTCTCTACTCAGAAACCAGACTTTTAAACTTGTTCATCCAAAGGTAGCCTCTATCGATCCCTCCACTCTTTTCTCCTGCCTAATCTGTACTTCCAATTCTTGCTAGAACCATTAAAGTGTCCACAGAGTCTCATTTATGGATGTACCAATTCATCTTTGCCTCTCTTTGTACAAATTCTGATACCTAAACTCACAGTATCTGGTAACACACAGTACCAGTCCAGTAGGTGAGGCAAATATTATGCACCAATATCATGGTCTGACAGGACATATTTCACATTAGAAAAATCACACGGCACACCACCAAACAAAAATGTCACAAAAAGCATATTGATATTTTTTCCCTGTCCACCAGGTGTAGCAGAATTGGCTCGGGTTGTCCCCAGTATACCTTTTTTGCTTTCTTCTGACCACTACACATGCTGGGGCCTTCATCTGGGTCAGAATTTTCTCCAGGACCCAGGTCAGACTGACTACTTTTCCTTTTCAAATATTTATCTATTACTATTACTCGCTGCGTCATCTCGCAGCATGAGTATTATGTAATTTCTTCTTCATCTTCTTCTGTTTTACTGGCAGTTGGCAACCCATTTCATTAGAGCAGGTAGTTGTACTGCCTTCTAGTGGAAGAGAATGTAATTGTTCTGTCCGTTACTCACGCCGATTGCTTAAAGTACTAATCAGGTGGAACCAGATAATCTTTCACGGCACACCTGATCATTTCTCTGCACAGTGGTTGGGGAACACTGGTCTAAACATCACATGGGAAAATTTTGTTTCACATCTGTGATTTCTCACTCTTATGTCATACAGAAAAAACAAATTCGATTTAAGTAAATTGGCTGTAAGAAACCTTTGGTTAATGACACAAATTCATATGCTACATTAGGATGTAAGCATGACTTGATATTCACATGTAGTCACCTAGACTTTACTAGAAAAGTTATTCATTGGCATTAAACCTGATAACAAGTTAAGTAAAGCATTAAATACTGAAAGCAGCTCTTGAAAATGTGCTTTAAACTCAATGCAACATATTCTTCTCTATGTTGGGACCTCTTTCTGAAACACCAAAATCCAAAGAAAGACTCCCCAACTCAGGAAGCTAGACATCTGCGCAGCACTTACCGTTATTCTGAGAAACCACAGCACTGAGAATTAAAGCTGCCCAGGTACACATTTAAACAGCAGGGGATCAATAAGTAAAGAAAATATACCAGGTGTCTTGACAGTGGGAAGAAACCATCTAGAAACCTTCACACATGAACAGTAAAAACCAAAGAAAACACAAAAAACAATAAAAATAAATTATTTGATTTTGAATACATGTTTGTTGTAGCTTGAATGTTCTCCAGTCATGAGTAGACGAGGTTCCTATTTAATAATTTTAGAAAGACAAAACTCATTGTCCAGATGAAATTTCTCTGATTAAAGTGAAATTAATGTAGAGATTAATAAATTCAAATATCCTTGTACTAAATAAAAAAAATTCATGGAACCTGCAACAAATCCCTCTGATCAGATTAATATAATTCCACATGCTAAATGAGGCTGGAATTAAAAGTAATGTGGAAAACATAACTCTGTAAATTGGTCGCAATGTTTCCTAAATGAAGCAACTATCAGTGTCATCAGCGCTGCCATTAATCACTGTCAAAGTAGCTACTATATTATGATAGATAGATAGATATGCAGTGAGATTTGCAGTAAATGAAAAAGGCCAACATAAAAAAATAAATTTAAAAAGCTGGAGTCACTGCGTTGGTAATGATGTGACCATCAGTCACGATCTTAAAAGAATTCCTTCTAGACACGTTTACTTCAGCTACACTGAGCTTTACCATTTAACTATCGTGCTAATTCAGCTTATGTGTGTTACAGTTTCATGAGTGCCCATGCTGCTGCGTTTAATAACCTAAGAACCCCATTATTGGCCGTGTTTTTACCCCAAACTTCTCTGGGTAAATGAGAGCGCCGGGCTGCTTCGGATGAGCCCGAGGCCTTTCCTTGCGTGCTCGGTAAAAGGGGCGGGAGGTAAACCTATGTTATTCAATTTCAATTAAAGTAAAGAAGAAGAGGAAGCTTTAATTGATTGCCGCCATGCCAAAGCTCGCTCTCTCGCTCTTCCTGTGTGTGAGTGTGTATGAGAGAGAGAGCCATGCTGACTATAGACACACACACACACACACACAGATGTCCTACTTTTATCCTTGCTTGATTATACTCAGCTTGCTTCCTGTTTATGCTGGGGAACCAAGCGTGACATTTCAGATTACCACTGCATTTTATTTATTATAATTATATAATTGTACATGAAATGCAAGAAAAAAAATGTAATTAGTTATGTCTGCTTCGTGTTTTCTCTTGCCCCCCTCCCCACCCACATCTGCTAAATGACTGAAAAACGGCTCCGAACAGCGATGTGCACGAGATAAAAGAAACGCTGAGAGGTTAATTCATTTTTATCTGTTGTGATTTTTTATTAAATAAAAAGAAAAAAAGTCAACAAACTCAACCCAACTGTTTGTTTAAGCCTCTGTCCCTGTCCAGAGCTTATTCTAATGTGCCAAGGGCTATCATTATAATACCCCATGCAAATATGGCCATGGTATTACATCAAGTGTAGTTTGATCCCCAAAGTGATGGCGACTCAAAACATCCTGAAAGTCTGCCTGCCTGTTACATTGTTTGCAAAATGACACGGGTCAATAGGCAGATCTGAAACAGGGTAAAAAAGGAAGAGAGAAAACTGCTTTTACTAAGTTTGTTTTTGCTCTTTTTTTGTCTTTTTTATCCTTTGTTTGTTTGCATTATTTGTGCTGGGATTTTTCTATTCTGCACCTCCTCGTCCCTCATCGTGCTTTTTTGGCTGAGCTACAAGGTGTTAATGAAAGCGTTTCAGGCAAACATGTTGATTTTTGTTTCCATGGGGATCCAGAAGGCCTCACAATGTCACAGAGGCTTCGGCCAACAGACTGGCGAAAAGCACTGCTGTCTCTTTTTTTCCGCCCCTCTTTTATTCGCTGTTTCTTCTTCTCCACTCTCCACTCTCCATTTTCTTTTCTTCTTTTTTTTAAATGAATTCTTTCTGTTGGTTTAACTCTTCAGCCTCCCCCTCTGTGTCTCTGCCTTTACCGTTTGTTTTCGCTTATCCGTCTTTTTAAAGCATCTCTGTTTCTTTTTCGCTGCCACTTTTTCCTCTCACTCTTTTTTCCTCTTCCTGACCCTCTCTACTCCGCTTACCCCCTTTCTTCTTTTGTTGTCATTTATGTGTGAAGAGCACTGATAAATGAAGACAAACACAGCAGTGTCTGTGTGTGTGTGGGTGTGTGTCTGAGAGATGGACGCCAGCTCTCTGATAGCATTGTTAGCCTCTCCACCTCTCCTCACTCCACTGCACATCCAGCTACAGGCTTTCTTCCCCCCTCCTCTCCATCCATCCAGGCCCCGAGCCAAGAAGGCAGCTTTGGGGGCCAAGTCAGGCCAGGATGGAGGCTTCATTGTGGGGCTGCAGAGGGCGTTGGTGCTGGAGGATGAGGACCGGGGATCCAGGCCAAGTCCCAGACCCAAGACCCTGATCTGGCTTGCCAGTCAACCCACTAAAGGGCCTTCGTGGCTGGGCACAACATCAGGACAAGAGGGGAGGAGCTGGAGGCTGGAGGTCTCGGCAGCGGTAATGGCGGTGGCTAGATTAAGACCTTCTCTTAGAATCGGCACAATGGAGAAGGTCTACAGCGAAGCTCCGCGCAGACACACACACACATGCACACATACACAACGCCTCTATTCAGCTTCGTCCATGTTGCTCATCAGAGGCAGAAAAGCATGAATAAATACATGAGCAGCGTAGAGGCTCCATAGGTCTGATAAAAAGAAAGAACACACATGAATTACTGGGACTGAAAGAAAGAATGGTAAATTGAAAAGAGGAACAGATGAATAATTTCGATGGTTTTGTACTACAGTAATTGTAGAAAAAAAACGAGGGGTAAGGAGGAGGATGAATTATGAAAATCCTCAGTTCCCCTGAGCTCACAAAATGGAATAATTAGGAAAAGTTAGGAAAGAGCCAGTTTGAAAATTAATTGCAACAACAAACTTTCTGAGCTGTGGTGGAAGTTATATCAGGGTTACTGCAGCACACACACACACGGACACACAACACTGGCTGCTGATGGTTGTGCTCTTCAATCGCAACATGCAGCTATTCTTTAAAAATCTTACTAGATGGTCCCCCTGCGCTACTTATGACAACTGTAATCATTTTAACACAGACTAGTTCTGTTGCAAGTGTTGTAATCGGTTTCTAATTCATTATAGCAGATAATGCAGTGTTATTTGTGCTGCAGTTCTTTCTAAACATCTGCTACAACCAGCACAGCTAATATAATTAACAGCACAACCACTAGCTTCTGCATCACTAAGCATGAGAGTATGTATAAGAATATGTCATACATAAGCAGAAAACTTTTGTCTCCGCACCGGCTTCCTGAAGACATCAAGGTTCTGTTTGGTTTCTGTCTTTCTGGATGTTTCCTAATTTAGCCCACTGTCCACCCGCCTGTGGTACTTAATGTAAGGTACACTGTAAACCCGAAAAGGTTAGAATTTAATTTAGTAGCTTAATATGCAAAATAATTGAAATTGATCAATAATAATATGAAGTAACTCAAATAGAACGAAATGTTTGATAAACTATTTGAGTCAGTAGGACTGCTTTTTATCATCACTTAATTTACGTAAGCATTGAGGTTTACAGTGTGTAAATCATATCGATTTGATATGGACTTTAAAAGTTAATACTTTAAAAGTAATGCTTTACATATTAGGTCTGTTACTTCATCCTTTTTGCGCATGTATTTACAGCAACACAAGCTTTGTGTTTGTTCGCTGCTTGAGGTTGTCAGCCTTTATGTTCCTATATAGTTCTACCTTATATTTTATCCATCACTCATCTGTTTGTTAAAGCTATGTATAACATACAGGGTTTATCTAAGAGAATCGTCTGCTATGCTTTTAATGCTGCCGCCGTTCACCAGGAACAATCCAAACACTTTTAGGAAAACCGGATACGTGAGTTTCACGATGCTTCCGGTTGGTAGCATAGCAACTACAGTGGCTGCAGACATGTTCACAGAACTGTGGGACAATTTGACACACATTTTGTATGTAAAGCTTTATATTCCACCATGTATTTCAACATTTACCACATGCTTTTATGTTTATTACTTAAAAAATACAACCTTTTGAAATCAGATTATTCTTTTTGATACACCCTGTACTGTTTATATGTACTTCCACACATGAACACATTTTGCAATAGATATCACGTCCACAAGTCCATGTGCTCTAAAACACTAAACCCTCTACCAGCTTATGATTTTAAGCGGCTTCCCTTGTAAGATCTTGAGAACTTCAGAGTTCGGCAGCTGCACAGCGCAGAAGTAACTGAAGCTACGTGAGCATTTTAAGTGGTGCAGTCGAGTACATCAAGTCTTGTAACTATTCAATCTACAACCATAAAAATAAACGTGGGGTTTTAACATTGCACAGTTACTCTACTTCCACCTTTTGTTTCTGAGAACATGGGACAAGTTTTAGTCAGCCATCTGATTCCTGAAGTTTGATCTTCTTCTCTGTGGTTACAAACTTCTGAGGCTAACAGAATATAATGTATAATATAGTATTTAGATTGGACAAACAACTTTGTGAGCCTATTCACACATGCAACATGAGAAAAAAAAAGCAACTTTTGAAGCAAAAGAAACGCAAAGCTAAGTGTGTAAGTTTTAGTGTAGACAACCACAAACTTAGGACAAAGCAGTTTAAAAATGTTAATATCTAAACATCTAAAATAACAGTTGCTACTGAACTATGGTTAATTCTATATAAGGATTATACTGTTGCTTGCATGTGCCACAGTCAACATGAATTGGATTAGTATTAGTTTAGTTTACGTTATGATTCCTAGTCGAATCTTAGGATATTTAGTGATTTAGGATAACATGAAAATCTACATTGTATTTGCAGTATATTATTTGATCTTTGGACCCATACAAATAAGCTGTGGTTAGCTTCTGGGGAGCCCCATTTCACAAATAACTGTCTAATACAACAGGGGTGACAAAGACTCTGAACCGGCCCACGTGACTGATTGGGAAATGTGAAGGAAGGCATAAATGTTGGCCTTTTAACTGTATTTTGATAAGTCTTAAAGCTTTTTCTTCTGATAAAGACTCCTCACATAGCTGTTGGTATTACACCAAAGTAATTAAGTCATAGATAAACAAATAAATGACAGCAAGGGTTCTATTATTCCACTATCTACTATAAAAATGTGTGTGTTTTTTTTTTTTAAACAATGCATTCAAAGAAAAAAAAAACAGGACATTTTCAGTTTTATGATTTATGATTGAGTTTTTTGTTTTATGATTTTTTTTCTCATATTAAAGATGTCTCTTCTTTGCAGTGTGGAAGTGGGAGCTTCACTGGTCTGGAGTTTGACATGCCTGTTACACATTATCATGTTGGAATTTGTATTTTCCTTGATTTAAACTGAACTATTAAGGCATTCAAATTAGAAATAACTGAAGGAATCCAACAGTTTATGACACATTTAAGGCTGTCTGCATCATTTCTAGTTTACCTGATGAGTAGAATAAAGCAAATACAGATAAATGCATCAACACTGTTCCTAATTTGCTCACTTTGGTGCAACTTTGAATATTTTTAGATGCATTACGAGTGGCAGGATGAAGAAAACACGTGGAAAGCAAAGCGAAGAGAGAGAAGATCAGAAAGTTCACAAGTATAAATAGACCCGCGGGGACACCGTGTGTTGCTTTATTGAGCACTGTTCGTTTCCTTTGTGCCAGCTAATGTCTGTGTTTCTGCTCACAGAGGAGAGTAGAGGAGCCGAGATACCTGGTAATGTCTGCAATAAGACCTTTTCACCACCTCTTACCTCTTCACCTATACTATACGCTACTTCTGTAGTCAAAGTGTGCGTTCATGCTCGCGTGCGTGTGTGTGCGTTTGCATCAGAGCTCTCTCAGAAAGGACCCTGGGACCCTCCTCGACAGTGAGAGCTTTTAGCTCTTCTTCGCTAATGTCCTGAATAATGGCATCTTGATGGAGAGGAGAAAGAGGGAAAGGGTGAGGACAGGGAGAGAGAAAGAGTGCGTCGGGAGGAGGGGGGGGGGACAGAATGAGAAACCTCTGCATCCATCTGTCTTTACCTCCAGACCTCCATCAGTAGCAGGCCTATCATTATTCCCTCACTATGCCCTTCTATTTTCATTATTCCCTTTTTGTGTATTTTTTCAGCGTGATGATAATCCACATATATCTTGTTCTTGCAAAAAGACACAGTGCCAGTGTGTGTGTGCACATAAGGAGTCCTTACATGACATAGCAAGCCTTTTAGCAAAGTGAAATTTTGATGACATTCAAGTATTATTTGGAAGAAAAAGGGACTATGCTGTTTTTAGCGACATTAGCCGAAGCCACTGCAGCAAATCCTCCAGATGCACCTTTAATAACTGCTGCAAGAAAAAAAATCTACCTCTCTACTTAAAGTGCAGAGGAAAAAGATTCTTTTGTGTGTGCGTCCCCCACTCCACCCACACCTTTATTCTGTACATAATTTGGATCTCAAGATCTAACATAAGTCCACTGAGCAGCAGATCTGATGTCGCCGCTCCTTCAGTCTGTGGCTGAAACAGAAAAGTGGAACTGGGAGAAAACTGTCTGAGGCGTGCGAGATAACGCAGGTTCCTCTTTAGTGCCAAAAAGAAAAGTATCACTTTTTCTGAACCTGTGGTAAATTCCATTTATTGCAACAGTTTTCTTCTTCTTTAGCATCACCTCTCACATTAAAGACATGTACTCGCTGCTCTTTGACGACAACTAAAACTACAGTTGTGCTGTGACTCACAGAGCCAGCTTTAACATGTTGGAGCTTCTTCCACATGTTTGCCTGCAGACTCTGATTCCTCCACAGTGTCTGAGATTTACTGGTTTCAGGCTGCCTCAGGTGGTGTTTTCAACTATTTCCCTTCCCTGCCGTGGATCCGAGCTCTAAAGGTGACTTGCACTGTGGGCTGTTTGACCACGACTTGTGTTTGGACAGTCAGTTTGGCTCTTTGGCTAAATCCTAAAAAAAAACCCCCAGAAACAACAACAACAAAAAAACGAGCAGTGGGGTCAGTTTGATTAAAAGCCTCAGTGTTGCTGTTTGAGTTGTAAGGTCACACTGGGATGTACTGAGTAAACTATAGAGACTGATCATGGTGACTGACCGTGACCGAAGCACACACAGACACACACTTTCTCTTTCACACAGTTCACACAACTTCCACCTCCTATCCCCTCTCTCTCTCTCTCTCTCTCTCTCTCTCTGTTTCACTCAAGTCTCTCTCTCTCTCTCTCCCTCATTGAGTCTTCTCGCCCGTTTGCGCGCTCCCGCTCTCGCTCCAGCACCAGGCGCGCACACAACAGACACGAGTTTGGGGGGGTCATCGCCACATCAGGCAAGTAAATAAAAGGGAAGTCAGCGAGTTAAACATTAAAGCGTTTATTTTCAACCCATCGCAGTGAGAAACATGTTTCGTGTCTGTGTTACTGCTGTGGGTTTAAATGACAGCACGCAATTGCCACGATACGCCATCTAAAAAATATATATTTGTATTACTATATTAGTATTTCTAATTATTGTATTTGAAATTCAACAGCAGCTTCTCTCAGTTTGACATTTCTCCCCCGCTGTTTACAGTTTTCAGCAGCAGCACCGTCCCCTCCTCTTCTGTAAGATAAGATCATTATTCTCCACCTATTCTGGCCTCACACTGAGGATTTTTATTATTTTATTAATATTTTATTTTTTGGTACAGGCCAAAAGGGTTTTTTTTTCTTCTTATCTCTTCAACTTTCTGCTCCTGTGTCCGGATCTCCCAGATTGGCGCAAATTCGCGTGCGCATTTTCTTAAGACAAAACAATAATGTGGAAGTTAGCAAACTTCTAAATGGCATCACCCAGTGCGCCGTGGCTCAAATAGGTCACAGCTTTTACAGCTTATTGTTAAGTGTGTGTGTGTGTGTGTGAGAGAGAGAGAGAGAGAGAGAGAGCGAGAGAGAGAGAGAGAGAGAGAGAGGGAGAGTGGGGGTTGGTTAAAAAAGGAGATCTGTGTGCTGTATTCTGGTCAAGTTCAGCTGCCGTTTCTCTTTGTGCTTAATAATGTGGCAGCCGATCATTAGAAAAAGAAAAAAGAAAAAATGAAATAAGAGGCCCCGAATGCCTCTGCACGCGAGGACAACCCGCATGGCACGAAACACACTCCTGTCTCCTCGGGGGGGATTTCTTTTTTCTCCCTCTCGCTGATTTGTAATTTAATATTTGTTTGTTTTCTGCATCACGAAGCTGCCACAGAGCGCTTTGAATAATTGCGCCACGAATAAAATGTCCACTTCTTTAATTGAATTAAGTGACGCTGAGGTTTAATTCTGGGGGGAAACTAAAAGGCGGGATTTTGAAAAAGCACCTTAAAAAAGCAACTTTGGAGATGCAATTTTTAGAGAAGGAAATCTTTCACACACGAAATGCGTAATAAAAAGAGAGCGCAGGAATCTCCAGCCTCGCCTCAATCTAAGGAAGTTATTTTTAAAATGTTTTTTCAATCGAATTCGTCTTAAAACGTTTTTCATTATTATTGTTATTCTATTAAACCAAAAAGTTAAATTGTGTGTCTTTTTTTTCTTGGGTTTAATTCAGTTTTTATTTTAAGTCCTCCCCTGAGAAATGATGTAGACTTCCAAACAGTTTAATACGCACTGTATAAAATTAAAAGACTCATTTTGAGACTCTTAAAAAATCTCTGGTGTTTTTCATTAACCTCTTGTGATTCGGATTTACTCCTCTGATCTGTGGAAACGGTCAGTGAAGTTCCGTGAACCTCCACACTGTAGGAACGTGACGGCAGTAACAAACACACATCTCCAACAGATTTTTCTTTCTGCAAATAATTTACACAGCTCGTGGCTTTTTAAAGGCCCACGTGCGTGATTTAAGCGTAGAAATATTATGCGTTCGCCCCCGTTATTCTGTTTTATTTACAACTCTGCCTGCTAGAGGACAGACACCGGCACAAACACAGAGACCTCCAGCTCTTAAGCCTCTGCTCTGCTGAAGTGCCCTTGAGCAACAGCGCGTCCCTCCCAGCTCCAGGTGTTCCCTGACCTCTGATCTCTGGATAAGAAGGGAGTTTTCCCATCAACCAGCAGCAGCGGGGTGTTTGTCTGAGTCTCGGTAACTTTCTTTACCCTGAGCGGTACAGAGGTCTCCGATTGCGCACGCGCAATTAAAGATGAACAAAAAGTAGTAAATGAAGGTTTTGGTTTTTTTTAATGCAGACGATGAACGCAAAGAAACATTAAACGAATTAAAGCCAGTGTTTATTGAATCGTTAATGACACAGCTGAGAACATCCAGCACCAAACCAGCTGTCACTCAAACTCTTTTTTATTGAAAAGCAAATTATTTTTAAATCTTGCTATTAACCATATTTAATCAATAAAAGTCACGTGATGCCTTTTAGATTGAACTCAAAGTATACATTTATTCTAGAAAAACTAAAAAAAGGAACTTTTGGAGAAAGACTGGTGAACTGACTTTCAGTTTACCCGCCGCGTGCTCCTCTCTCCTCTCCTCGCTCTGGGAGCGCGCTGTTAACCGCGGGGCTCCTTATAAATAAAATCCACCGTCCCCGGCTCCCCTTCCTTATTGGTCAGGTGGAGCCATTACCTCACTGTGTCGGCCGGTGACGCAGCGTCTTCACGTATCCTTCACGCGCGTCTCTTCTTGTTTCTTCACTGAGAGTCTTGCCGTCGGTCAGAGACGAGCCGAGGAGTGCAGGACGGAGCGGGTGCGCTCGATACTAAACACTTCCCATCCCGGGAGGAGAGCGGCGCTCTCTCTCCCCCCTCTCGCTCTCTCTCTCTCTCATTCTCCGCATCTCTCCTATCGCTCTCTATCGTGCGCACACTTCTCCGCGAGCGTCTCTCTGTTGTCTCCCTCTCTCTCCCGCACACACAGACACGCTCACGCCCGCGCGCGTGCACGCTCTTGCATACGTCTCCACTTTGCCGTAGTAAATTACGGCATTGATCTCAACGGCGAGCGCGGATCTGTCTCTCGTGTTCGCCTCCCGTTTCTTTTTTTTCTCCCCTTCTCGACGGAGCGACTTGGAGAAAGGCTCGAGAGAGAGAGAGAAGTAAGTACAAACTCTTATTCTCCGTGTTTGTGTCTGCTGCCTGTTAGGAACACGCGTGGCTGTGAATAACCCGAGTGCAACTTCACTCGCACTGCCTCCAGTTCATGGACATCTTTTGCCTCACAGCTTCGATCCAGATGGCTCAGTTTAATCTCGGGACTGTTTTACAATCTGCTTCTGCTGAAAAACAAAACACAAAAACAGGCCGACTGTGAGGAAGGACTTAAAAAAATGATACATGAAAGTTTGTTTGAAATTTGAACTCAGACTCTTGGTTTTATTTGGTTTTGTCAGCGCGTGTGCGCGCACACATTCCCTTCTTTCGCGTTTTATGGCAGGTTGATGGATAATTTTTGTTTTTGAAGGGGTAAAAATCCAGTTTCTTGTTATCAGTTTTGCAATTAAAGCCAAACGCGGGCGGGTTTCTCTCTTCTCTCTTTGCTCTTTATCCAGTTTATCCACTTTAAACTAAGAAAATAAACGGCGGGGTGAGTGGAAAAGTCCGTGTCGTGTCATGATCGTGGGCTAATGGTTGTTTGGAATATGACTAAGATCTCTGTGTAAGTGTCGTCCACAGTCTGTTTCCCCCTCGGACTGTGCACGGCTTCGCTTTCCGCTCAGAGCGCACACAGCGAGCTGCAGCAACAAGCTGTGATCGCCTTCACTTTTTAAGTTTTCCCCGTTTTTAACTCAATCGAGACAAAACGAACTAAAAGAAGGAACAAAACAAGTGTAATATTTAATTGTTTGTAAGTATTTATGATTTGGAACTATTACATTTAAATTATGAAGGCAAATGTATTTAAACGGCAGTTTAAAGTTAAAAAGTCACCTAGCGCTTTGTATTCCTTTGTGAATTGAAATCTAACATTTACACGTATTAATCACTAACTTCCCATTTCAGTTCTCAAATACAGAGCCACATATTCCTGCCCTTTAATTTCAGATTAAAACAAAAGTTTCAGTTTTGATCCAAAAAAGCCACACACACTCTCACATCTCCTTTTTCTCCACCTCACCTTCAACAGAAGCTCATAAAAAAAAAGAAAGAAAAGTTCATCCAACTTCTATTAAAATTCATCTGTGAGTAGATGAACCTTTGGAGCTGCTGTGTATTTCTGAGGTGTCCCTGTCTTCTGTTTGTTTAGTGTTTTATTAAAGCGGTCAGACCCGGGCACTCTCAACTTGAACTAAGACGCCAGTTTCAAAATAGGTTGTCGAGCTCTTTGGACCTCACTAATGTAAACTGTTTGTGTCCCTGTGTGTGTGTGTGCATGTGTGTGAGACAGACCACTGCACAGAGTAATGCTGAAGAACCAATAATGCAAACACAGACCAATGTGTGTATGCATGCGTGCTCAGTATATGTGTGTGTGTATCTGGGTCAGTCCCTGGCTCTGTGCTGAGGGGACGTGTTTTTCCTGAACACCTAACAGCAGCAGAACTGGCATAAGTCATATTCAAACTAACCATTCTCATTTGGTAATGGCACCAGCAGGAACACGCCGGGGTCTGCTTTGATCGGCTGCTGTTGACTGATGCAAAAGCATCTTGTTTCTCCGAGCGTATGCGTGTGTGTGTGTGTTTAGTCTTTTTAAATCCTTTCTCCAGCAGTGTTTGAGTGTATTTTGCAGATCGGCCTGAAATCGTACCCGTTTCTGGCCGATGTACGAACTGCAGAACTGTTGTTGTAAAGCTGGACACTCTTAATTTGTGAATCATTTCCCTAGTCTAGAAACTGAAATCCTTTGCAAAACAGATGCAAACACGTAACATGGGAAACACTGTCTGTGTTCACCAGTGGAGGTACAAGTGCAAACAATTTGCGCCTGCTTGAAAACAGACAAGCTGAAATTTTTTAATTGTTTTTTTTTCCTTCACAGCTTGAAAACTTTGTGGTTTGCACTCTTGTGCATCTCATTTTGTGTGATTCAGCTATGAGGCGACTTCTGTAGGAATGAAAAGCAACCTATTGCACAGGTAGTGAAAGCTCTGGGTGTTTCCAATGCTTCAGCAGAGAAACTTAACCTTTCACGGTCACTGTGCGTGCCCCTCTTTGTGTTTGCCATATAGCAGATAAGCCCCACTCACACATGGCAGTACGAGAAACCCACTTTTAATTATTCAGCTCATACAGCATGTGTTAATAACTTTTTTTTGTGGGGGGGGGGAATAAAATAATTTCACAAACAACTAAATTCACTGCAAAATACAACATAAAAATCAAAAAGAAGCAGAAAAAAATCAGGAAGATCATAAAGTGAGGGGAAAAAAACGGGTTTATTTTCCTTCACAGTGGAGTAGAATGCCCTCTGTCAATACGAGAGAGCTTGTCAATTCTTCACAGCTTCTCACAAGATGCAGAAATCAAGGTTAGCCCCCAGGAGACGAGGAGGAAATGGGAAATTATTTTGGTTATTACAGGCAGGTGTTCCTTCTCTGCGGGAATATCTCCTTGAACTATTTTAAAGAGTGGGTTGTTTCTAGCTGTGGTTCCCTTGGCTTTTGGTCAAGAAATGAACCGTGTCCTGTTTTTGTATTTCTCCAACTGTTAGATCAATAAAAGAAAGAGCTTCTCCTCTTTTTCTTTAAATTCCTTTAATTATTGTGTACTCTGATGCTTCATAAAGACGACAGAGATAGGTTTTTCTTGTTTTTTTAACAGCAGATTCCTTTTTTATTACCTGTCGTCATCCAGTGTCTCTAAAATGTGTTAAATTTACATTGTTAGTGTAATTTTCTAATTCAAAATGAAAGTTTATTTGGAGAGAAGGCCACTGATTTTTTGTCTTTAAATATAATTACCAATTTCAGCGAGTGGACTTCTTTCAGATCCTTCCTGTCTGTAAAACCGGAGCCACGTAAGACAGATCAGAGGTGGAAATGAGAAGTTTCATTAACTGCCAGTAAAAGGTGTTTCCTCCTGTTTGTTGTTGTTGATCAGGTAACTCCTCTGATCCTGTGTGCGTGTGTCTGTGAGGACCCCTGGTCATGTCTGCTTAGCTGCCCTGCGTGATGCCTGATCATGACAGCACCACCCTCCTAACAAGACAGACCAAGCGCCGACGTGTTGACATCGGGGTGAAAAGGACTGTGGGTAGCGCGATATTCGCCCGCGCCAGAGACACCCTGATCGACAGAATGAACCAATCCCACGGCCCCGATCAGGACGACGACTGCTCGCTGGTCGGTCACAACCACGGGGCAACCAACGGTGACGGCGAGAAGTCGAACGTTCTGAGAAAGCTGCTGAAGAGAGCGAACTCATACGAGGATGCCATAATGCCTTTCCCTGGGGCTACGATCATCTCTCAGCTCTTGAAAAACAACATGGGGAAGAACGGAGGCAGTGACTCGGGTTTTCAGGTACAGAGAAACACACGGAAACAGGAAGTAGTTAGAAAATGAATAAATGTCACTATTTAGACACTGTTTCATTGAATCTTTCTCTTCTTTTACCCTTCCAATCAACCAAGAATGTAGTCTTAAGTCCTCCTTCATGGATCTGTTAAATTATTCATTGTTATTAAGTCAGTGCTGCTGTCCTTCATCACAGGGGAGTGGTGCTCTGTCCAGTGGAGGCTCAGAGATCCAGGCCGAGGACGCCTGCAGCAACTCCTCCCGTGATCGGGACAGCCCGTCTGACTGCCTCTCTCCTGGGCCTCCTCTGCCCCCTCCATCTTCCTCCTCCTCCTTCGGGCGGCCACCCCCTCCTACAACCCTCAACTCCCACGCTCCCTCTCAGCCCCTCTCCCTTTCCTCCTTCGAATTGGACCGGCTGTCCGACGAGCACCTTCGTGCCAAGCGCGCCCGTGTGGAAAACATCATCCGTGGCATGAGCCACTCTCCGCTGGTCCGACCCAATGCCGGCGACCACAACCAAGAGAGCAACCGCGAAAATGAGAACAGCAGCAACAACAGCAACAGCAGTAACGACAACAGAGGCGACGGCAACGGCCACAGCACCAGCAGTCACAGCCGGAGCGACTGCCCCTCTTCTCTGCTGAGCTCGCCTGGCTCGCGGGGTGGCATGGTTGGAGTCGGCGAGGTCTACAGGGAGAATAAGAGAAAGCAGCGCTTGCCACAGCAGCAGCACAGCTTCACCCAGCTGGTGTGTTCCAGGCAGGAGCAGAGGCAGGAAGAAAGAAGGCAGCTCAAGCTACAGCTGGAAGACATGCAGGTTGGTAGTTGAGTAGTTACTAAAATATAACAAATACATTGTCGGTCCCTTCCTCTGTAGTTTTTATGACTTAAAACTAGGATGTTCGCCAGAGTTTGAGGGTCTAGGCACCGAGAAACATGAAGCTTTAACCTTACAGTCTAATAAAGGGCCATTGTCTTTTAAGCATAACAAAGAATCAAACTTTTAATATATTAATGTCGGCTCCTTTGCTCTTTACGACGAGAAAAATAAAATAGGTGATGCAGAAAAACATTGGGTTACTTATTAGCTGATTAGGTACAAAACAGCAACAAGAAAATATTTTATGTCATGAGTTGAAGAGGTTCTTCTTTACATTCTCTTTCCTGTGCTCAGAAACAGCTGCGTCAGCTTCAGGAGAAGTTCTACCAGATCTACGACTCGGAGACTGAGGAGGAGGAAGACAATGGCGAGAACGGTGAGCCTGACCGAGGCGGAGAAAGAGAGGAGGACGGCAACTTGTCAGAGGATAGCATCCGCTCTGACGGCCTGGAGGAGCGGCACAGAGAGAGGGGCCGACGTGGCCACGATGACCTCTCTGAGCTGGACCCGGGTCTGTTCCTGGACCGGGCACGGGCCCTCCTCCGAGAACAGGCCTTGATAGATGGAGAAATGGAGGAGGATGTGGACAGCAGGGAGGAAGAGGAGAGGAACGGGGAGAGGGTAATGAAGAGGAGGGGGGCGGTGGGGGCAGGAGGAGGAGGGGGGAGGCAGTTAGCCGAGACTCTGAAGCAGGAGCTGAACTGTGCCGTGTCGCAGGTTGTCGACACCGTTGTCAAAGGCTTCTCCTCGCCCAAACAGGCCATTAATCACCATCATGGCTGCCACAGCACCACGCCGGCCGCGCCTTCCTCTTCCTCCAACTCGTCCTCCTCGTGCCCCCCACCTTTTGGCCCCATGCCCTCCCTCACCCCTGACTCTCGATTCGGTGGCGGCGCTTTGGCCCTCAGTCTGAACGGCGATGGCAGTCCCACTCCTAACTACCACTCTTCCAACCAGAGGCTGCACTGCTTTGGGGACGTGATTGTCCCGAGCCCGCTGGATTCGTTCGGCGGGTTGAGCAGCAGACTAAGTGGTGTGCCAATGCCCAACGACCAAACAGAAGCACTGCCTCTGGTGGTGCGAAAGAGCGGTGGAGGAGGAGGAGGAGAGAACGCCGAACCCTCTCTTCCCCCTCCCCCTCCTCCTCACCATCCCTCTCTCCACCCCACTCCCCTCACAGCTTCGCTCGGGTTTAGCCCTCCATCCTTCCGCCACCCGTTCCCTCTTCCCCTCATGGGCTACCCCTTTCAGAGCCCCCTGGGGTCACATGGGGGTGGAGCCGGGTACCCTCCGGGGCCCAAGGACCACCACCGGTCCTCTCCCGATTCGATGGACATAACTCGGGAAACCAGCCTCAGAACCAAAATGGCGTCCCTGGCGGGAGGCCATCTTGGTCACCATCACCACAGGCAGAGCTCCCCAAACCAACATGGCCCAGAGGGTCTGTCGCTATCCCTCATCAAGTCTGAGTGTGGGGACCTGCAAGACATGTCTGACATCTCGCCCTACTCTGGCAGCACTGTATCCTTTTTCCTGAAAGGTTTAGCACTTGTGAGTCTGTGTGAGTGCCTGTGTTGCCTTACATCTGCAAACGCTTTAGCGCTAGAATCAAAAACATTGTGTTCATCCAAATTCTGCACCGGCTTGAACTGTAGGCTGGTTTTGTGCATTAAAATTAGCAACAATCTGCCTACTTGAAACTTTTAATAGCAACACTTAGGCTTTAGAGTGTGTGGCTGATGGACGGTATAGTCCCACACTGCAGTGCACAAAGGAAATGAGGGGCTTCGTCAGTAGAAAAACAAAGATAGGATGAGAACAACAATGAGATTATTTTTTTGTTTTTCGCATTTGATCTTATTTCTCTTTCCCACATGAGTCACATCTTCAGTCAACACTGTCAAACACGGAGACATGTTAGAAGCAGCAGCAGCAGGAGGAGGCGGCAACAGTCACATAAATTCTTTAATATCAATTAATCTGCATTAATTGGTTCCTCGTCTGAGCCTCTTGTTTCCTAGCTGAGTGGGGAAGATGAAACGGACGCGCCCGGTCTTGCAAGAGGGGGAAGATTAAACAGGTCGCACGCTGCTCTCTCAAAGCCCTTTTAAGTCCATGCAGCAGGTTTTGGTGTTTAAAGGTGCTGAGAAAGGCTTGTGAGCTCCCTCTTCAACACACACACACACACACACACACACACACACACACACACACACACACACACACACACACACACACACTGTTACCACTGTCTGAGACACTATTGTGCTGTTAGGTTCGCTTTCATCACAAAGACTTTGTACATAAACGCTCAAAGCAAATCATATTTCACTTTGTCTGTCTGTGTGTGTGTGTGTGTGTGTGTGTGTGTGTGTGTGTGTGTGTGTGTGTGTGTGTGTGTGCAGGGTAGGTAAGACTTCGTACATAGGAGCTCAAAGCTAATCATATTTCAAAGAGCAGGAGAGGGGAACAGGCAAATGCTTGGCCTTACTGACAGACACTTTCTAAATGTGTGTTCTTCAACCTTGTGGGCACACATAAGGAGAAGTGTAATATCTCAAATGTACACTTTAGTTTCCTTTTTATGATTGTTAGCAGGTTGTTCTGGGACACTCCTACTCACTTTCATTTGTTGGCCTTCGGTCTCGGTGGCTCGACAGCTGTGTGTTTTGCTTCATACAAACACACATGCACAAACACATCATCTTTCATGGCGTGTGCATGGGGACAGGTGTTTGCAGGTAGCTGTTTATCTTCTTGTTGCTAACCTTTCATATGGAGAGGGCTTCTCCCAGCCGCTGTGCACACAAACACACACAGTGACTCACGCATGCATGCATGCGTGCAAACATGGGGGCGTGCGTGAAAAACACACGTTTGAACAACAAAGTGAAAAGAAAAATAAGACTTTGAACCTGATAAAATGGGAACTCCTTGCAGCTGTGGTGGGGATTTGATCACAGCGTCGTCTTCAAAGCCAATTTAGATGTTGCTTTAATTAGAAAAAAAAACAAAAAGAGAAAAATATTTGACACGTCTCTTGATCCTGCTGAGCCGTTTCATTCCAAAATGCTCTCCCATTCATTTGGCCGAGAAAAAAGAAAAATCTTTGAAAGTGGACATTAGTATTTCAAACATACTGAGCACCACCCTTCAAACCCTCCTCTCTCCTTTCTTTCTTTAAACTATTCACTTTTATAAGAAATTCATCGTTTTGAATTTGACAAAGCAGAGAGAGCATTCACCTTGGGCTCAGGCTCACAAACTGTTGCTTTAAATAACACAGGAAAGAGAAATAAGACCGCGAGGACACGTATGTCTGTTTGTCAAACATACACATAATACGACAACAGTTCATAAAACAGATCTCATAAAACAGTCTGTCGTGAATTTCAGTACGCAAATATAAAATAATAAAATCAGGCCATGAGAAGAATTTTGGATATTTGAGGATTAAACTCAAACAGTTGAGCTGCATTCAGTGAAAAAATGTATGTGTGCATGTAAGCGTCCAATTCTGATAGCTGATTATCCTTACACTTGCAAATTACACACCCATCCGCCAGCCTACTTAAATTATTTGTCATTACATACAATTAACAAATAATTACATACAACATTTACTGTGCAAATTTGCTGAAGCAAACAGGAATGAGCACCAGATGTGCCACCAGGCTAACACTTTGATTTTCCTCGGGTATAAATCTAAAGCATACTCGTGTCATGTATCCATCCTGATTGATTTGGAGTGGTGTTGCCCAGTTTTGGAGAAAGTGTCCACCTTTTCTTGAACATAATTGCACTCAACCAACGATGTCTGCAAGTCATGACCTGGTTAACTAGAAAAAAAATCCACAAATCCTGCTGTGAACGGTCACATTTCTCAAATTTGCCTTTTTTCATGTTGTTTTCTGTGTCTAGTATAAAGCAGAGTAGAGACGACATGGTGAATGCAATCTTGGTAGCTGTAAGGTCTTAAGAAAGACTTGCCTTTGCACTGATAATAGCTAACCTTAAAGACTCGCATGCACACTCAGGTCTGTGTGTCTTTAAGCCTTTGTGCGCAGCTGAGCAGATGTCCTCCATTCATTTATGAATTTATTCCCTCCTCAATCTTTTCTCCTCCCAATCCCCCCATTCACACACCATAACACACATACACCTGGTAACAAGGTCAAGTTACACCTGATATGGTAAGCCCCCACGTAAACCATCTCTGTCCCTAAGCAGAAGTGGCAGGTACACACGCACGTGCACGTATAGGAAAGGAGGAGGAAGAGAAGTGAAAGAATAAAAGAAAAAATGTGTTTATTCAGTGACTCACTTTAGCTACTATTACATGCACACAAACACACATGCACATCACTTGGCATTTATTCATTATTATATTGCTTCACACTGTTTACTCTGAGTCATGTTGGGTGTGTTTAAATGTGTATGCGTGTCCACAAAAAATAAGACAAAAAAAAAACAGTTGATCTAAATGCACACAAACAGTGACATGTTGGCATGAATGTTAACTAAGTGATGGTGTTGTTGTCCGCTGACCGGACGTATCTGCTGCTAAATGAATGATGGATGACAGCGAGGCTCACCTCTAGCTTCTGATATGGAGAGGCCTTTTTAATCGTGTTGTTGGGTCATGTTAATTAGTAGCACGAAGTCAGGACAGCTTTTTAGGTCGAGACAGACGACGGTGTGCCTTTCTTTTATTTTTTATTTTTTATTGGCCGTTGAAGGTTGATGGGTAGATACAACAACAAATTGCAAAAAGCTGACAAAGTTAAATCTCTTGTCCCAAAGCTGCTCTTTTTCTTTTCTTTTTTTCCACGTTTTTTTTTTTTTTTTTTTACACTTTCCACTCCTGATTGCTGATGCTAGTCTCTCCCTCTTTCCAGCCATATAGGGCCCCTGGGGTTGTCTTTATGTGTGTATGTGTGTGTGTTTCTCTGTGTGCTAATTGACCTTGCAGGGGGTTCCATTGATTGCCTCATCTTCTCTGATAGATTATAGGGCTGTTAATGTGGTGGGGAAATGGCAGCGTGGTGGGGCACAGCTGTTGTCACGCACACACACGCATGCAAACACACACACGTGTGCATACACACCCACTCGGACACACGGATACTCTTGGCGCCCCTACAACCGGGGCCTGCACAATTATTATTTTCGTTGTTGAGACAGTGGGATGGGCAGAGTCTGCGAGATGCTGGGATTTGATCAAAAGCCAGCAGGTGCTTGTGTTTGATTTTTGCTCCACACCCGTCGCAGAAGTGGCTTTGACTTATCAGAGTTTCTGCATTTAAAACTAGTCACTCCTTCCTCACAGTGTGGTAGTGAGCTTTTCTCACAAATGCTTTTGAAAAAAGAAAATCATCCTCCTCTCATTGGTCGCTCTACAGTTATAGAGTTTGTGTTAGAAAAAGGAATACATACACACTGAAAGGTTTTCAGACTTCAGGTGGGTTGGATGTTACATTCACATGTAACGAGTGTGGTCTCACTGCTGTCGTGGCAATTCCTTAGCCAAGCTTAGACAAGCATAATGTGGATTGTGTCAGAGGAAATGTCCCTCCACTGTGTTCCTCAAAAGCTTTGGTCCCCAAAAAACAAACTGTTTAATGGTTCCTTGACCCTGTTAATGCTCAGATTCAAGAGGGCCTGTCTCCGAACCACCTGAAGAAGGCCAAGCTGATGTTCTTCTACACCCGCTATCCCTCATCCAACATGCTCAAAATGTACTTCTCTGACGTCAAGGTAAGACCTCTTTCCTCACTTTTCTTTTCCTTCTGTTTTCTTTAATGAACCTCCTGCAGCTGCTCTCTACAAATCATATTTTTCTCTTTTATGTCAGTCACATTCAAGTCCCCTGCTCAGTTTGTTGTATCATTTAACTTTAGTGATTACAACACTTTTTCCCCACTGGATCCACAGTATGTACTTCTCTTGGGAATCTAGGATAATTATTTTAGTGAGGGCTGAAACTCCAAACTAAAGACAGATTATAGTTTGTATTATCAAACTGATCTGTGTGCATAAGACTTTGTCTAAGTTGTTCAAACTATGCAAAATAAAAGTTGGGCTATGCGCTTTAATATGTTTCTGAATTCTCAAGGTGAAATCCTCAAGGCACACACATGTAATTGTCAGGAGAAGAGACAGACAAAGGCAGAAAAAAGTGAGTGGCTTTAAATAAGAAGAGCTATGAGTACTGCAGTCGCTCTCACGTCAAATATGGACGTTAATGTTGGGAATGTAACGGCATCCTTAGAGTCCGGGCTCCAAAAACACACTGGTGTATTTTTCTGACTTGTGTGCATTTTGCTGTCTGATTATATTCAGCTATATTGCACCATTAAACTGTGTGTGTGTGTTTGTGCGGTGAGACCCTGGAGCGCAGATGGGTGCTCCAGTCTGTCACGTCTTTGTAGCATAATTAGAGTTTCTGGCCTTAATCGGCCAGGGGTAGGAAGGAGGGGTGCTAACGCCCACTTTCCCTCTCTTGACACACACACAAACTGTAAGAGGGCCCCCCCCGTAATACTCATTTTATCTCCCTGCCACCCACAACCCATGCATATACACTAACGCTTTCACTCTCAGTAACGCAAAATGAGAAGCTGAACTTTTCTTTAAACACGGACACGGAAACAAGCACTGCGTGTGCGCTCTTTTGACATTTGATGGGATATGAACGGAAGTAATAGAGTAAAAATGATCAAGTACATAAAGTCAAGAAAAAGAGAAAAAAGTAGAAGACAACGTGTGTGTGTGTGTGTGTGTGTGTGTGTGTGTTGGACGGCTTTGAGAAAATGACAGAGGGGAGGGGAGAGCAAAATGAAATGGATGACAGAATAAGAGAACAACAGCTTTAAAACAAAGACGCCGATTGTTTCGTGTTTACAGGCTGCTACGTGTTTTGCAAAGGAGCATACGGCTCCTCGACAGATTCAGGACGCTGTATTCAAATGAGCATAAACGCAGACACACACACCAGCTGGCCTTTGGCTCATATCTGCGGTGACCACTTCCTTGTGGCAGTGCCACATCCTCATTGGCTGCCATGGCAACAGGGGTCGCCGGGACACCAGGTTGCTAGGCAAACACAAGGTTGCTAAGTCTACCTGCTCCCAGTGTGTGAGACTGTGATTTGTCATTAGCCGATGTACCTTTACTGTCGAAATAAAAGCAAAGAAAGGAACATTTTATCAACGTGCTTTAAAGGTTTATCATCTCTCCAAGAGAATCTGTCACTGATGAGCCTGAACATGTTCTCAGAACTTACAAACATTACAATATTGCTGATTTGGCATAAGCTTCCAACAATTTCTTCTTTGCAGATTTTGATTCTTTTAATTTCCAAGTACATTGCAGGAAATAAATAACGGGGCAATGTAAACAGTTGCCTCTTCTGTGAGAGCCAACAGATCTCTCTGAACTTTCACAATAAAAGTGTAGGTTCCACCACAGAGATGGTGGAAGACATACAAATAAATACAATTTAGCTGCCTGTAATATAAATGGTGACCAATCTAATCTTATAATCATATATACTAAACTAGGGGTGTCAAACATGTGGCCCGGGGGCCAGAATCAGCCCAGCAAATGCTCTAATCTGGCCCATTAGACGGCTTTTGGATCATCTTAAGATTCCTGTGAAGGTTTCTCTGAATTAATATAAATTATGTTTGTGCAGAGAGCTACCAGAACTTTACCTGTTTTTTCAAGTTCTCTGATTTATTTAATTTACTGCAGCAACATTTCTTTATCGTGTAGAAAAACTGATGAAAAACTGATGAAAAAAATCATACTTCTTTTTCTTAAATTAAATGGGATTCAATGTGTAGTTAAACATCTTTACACTGACAGAAAGAGGAGTTTCAGTATATGTCCCACGATGTAAAAATGAGTTTGACATGGCTGTACTAAACAGGATCTTCTTCCTGTGAAAACTCTACATTCAAATGCATCATCCTAATAGGAGCCGGTGACTTGACAGGGGGTGTATTATAAATCACGTTCAGCGAGGTGCCTTCAGGTTTAACTCGGGGTTTAAAGTGTCATAGGAAGGGTTTGCATTTTTAAGGTGGTACACTGTCATCTTTACTTGTGCTGAACACCTGTACTGCTTGAGGACAGCTAACAAATCGACACATATGAAAGTGCAGTGCACTGATGGTGCATTTCTAATAATGGGATCACTATTTGGAGAAGAACTGTGGGTGGATTGTGAGAGGCTCAAACAATGTGCATCTACAGCTTTGGGTGGTATAGATTCTTAGTTAAGTAAACTGCTTTTTTTGCAAGCTTATTTAAGTGCTTGATGATCTCAGAAGATTTGCAAGTAAGCCGACCTTCCTATGTAAATTATGTTTTTACAGTGCCGTTTACCTACACCAGGGTAAAAGTGGAGTTAATGTCCTACAACACATAAGAATACACAGATGTAAATACAGTCAAATCTACTTCTGCACTAATAATGGTTCATACCTTATGCTTCAACACGTCTTTGTACTTTTCCAGCTCTGGCTGCAGCAATTATGTTGCTTTTAGCTGGTTTAGTATTTCTAAATTCCTCTGATTTGTTGTTCTTTTTATCAGAAAAGTGCAGCTCAATCCGGACAATATTTGCAGTTAATCATCTAGCGGCAACAAATACACTGATTGATTCGGGAAATTTGGCTTTTACTTGCAGATCTGAAAATCCTCATCATAACAAGGCTTAGCCTGATTGCAGTTTTTAGGTTTAATGAAGCCAGATGAAGCAGAGATATCACGGGTATTTTCAGCTTGCTTCATAGTACAGGTGCCTGGGTGAGTTAGCTAGTGCCACACCCAGAGACACACAAACGAACAAGAAGAGACAGTTTAAAACAGCTACGTGCTGACATCGATATTATTCTATAATCAGCTTAACTCATATTTTCAATTATCTGAGTAATATCCTCAATATTTATGTGGCCAGTAAAATCTGGCTTTGGGGTTTAATTTGGAAAATGAATAAATTAGAACTAATGAGTTAATGCATAGCTTTGGTTCACGAGTTTGTCTTTTTGAGATTGATATTGGCTTTTAAATTTAATCTACTCTGCAATCTGTGGGTTTATCTTCAAAAAGATATCCAATTAATCTCTTCAGTCTCAACAAACATGGATTTAGATTAGGAGACGTTTGTGTGCAGATACAGTATTTGAGTCTCGAACTGTAAGTCCAGTCAGAACCGCAAACAGTGGGAGTTAATGCAGTGTAAAGATACAAGTTTGTTGGCTGTCAAGGGACAGACTGTCACGGCCGCCGAGGCGAGCCGTGTGGAGTTGGAAGAAGGACCCAAGATGCAGGCAGTGGATGAAACGCTGGTGAGGTTTATTAACAAAGGTGTAGTGGCAAACAAGCAGTGGGGCATGACAAATAACTGAAGACACCTAAACTGGGAGAACTAAAAATAACAGACCTGGGAGCATACGACAAAGGGGATGAGAAGCAGAGAGACGCAGACGAGGAACAGGCCACTGTGGGCCACTGTGGAACACAGGGTAACGCAGACTGACACGACGTAACGCAGACGAACCAGCAACAGGCAGGAGAACACGCAGGGCTTAAATACACACACCAGTAATCAGGGGATGAGAGACAGGAGGGCAACACAGCTGGGAGAAATCAGAGCTGACGGGACAGGGGAAACGTAAACTGAACACACTCACATCAGACAGAGACCTTCACAATAAAACAGGAAACTCAGACACGGGGAACCAAACAAGACACAGATCTAAACAGACAGCTTCACAAACAGATGGGGTGACACCATAGACAGACAGAGACACAGACTCAAAGGCAGACCGAATATAACACATAGAACTCAAACCATAATAATAATCATCATCATCACAATAAACCAGAAAATGATAACTAAAAGCGCTGGGTCACCGACCCAGGACCATGACACAGACAGTATGGTGTGTCATTGTCACATCACAACAGAGCCCTGCTGGAAGAGCTTAACATTAGACTTTTGAGAAGACTCCATACCTTATTTCCTGACATCCCTCGTGCAATGTGGAACAAAGTCAACAACAGACAAATCTGCTGCTTAGAGAGGTAGTTACTGAATGAAAATGCATTGGATGGCTTTTACAGCCAGACTGATATATCAGCAGAACAATATTTTGGCTGATATCATTAGTCAGCCGATATATATATATATTGTGTCAGCTTTCATATTGGTCAATAAATGAAAATTGAAAAGGCAAAGAAGAAACAGGAGACACTATTGTATCACAGACTTCCAATCAGGCAACTTGTTGTGACAAAAAAGCAGGATTAAATCGCACCATCACATTATCTTAGTAGGCACTTATAAATAACAGCAGACAACAAATTTTAGTGTAATCTGGGTTTTTTGTGTTTCTAAAAGAAGAAAAAATATCAACTGATATATCAGGTTTTTAAACGACAAAATATCGGTATTAGTATCGATCTTAAAGCTCCTATTATGGTTGGCTCCAATGAAAGTCTAAAGGATGCAATATTTTTATGACAAAAGAAATTCTCATTGTATGAAATCCAGTTTAGAGCGAAATCATCAATCTTACATGACGAATACGGTTATTTTCAGAAAGGCAACACAAAAACTTGTAAAATGGTGCAGATTTTTCAGGACCTGTGTGTGTGTGTGTGTGTGTGTGTGTGTGTGTGTGCTCTGTCAAAGAATTTGATATAACTTGCTTTCGTTCCCAGACGGCACTTGTTAGTGAGATCAATTTAAGGGATTTGATGACAGTAAAAAGTACACATCTACAGAGTTAGCCTTTAAGAAATTATGGTTTCCTATTCTTCATATTTTATGCAAATAATAGTTTAGTCAAATTTTGTTTTAATTGAGTCGTAATCCCACTTAATCCAGCATATTTCTGAGTGGGAGACATTACATTGCTTAATCAAAATGAATCATGGTTAATCCTATTTGTGATGAGTGAAGCTGTTCTTTTCAAGCCTTTGCTAGTGTGTGTGTGCGTGGAAGACTGAGCGAGTGAGCACACCCTGTTGCTGTCTGTCTGTGTGTGTGTCCTGTTTCATTGTCCCACTGCATTCATTATCCTCATCATTACCATGTCTCTGAAATCCGGGTCAGTGTCTCTTTTTCCTTTTTTTTTCTCACCCTCTCTTTTACTCCTAGCGCCCCCCGATCCTTCCCAGGGAACAATAAGTAGCATGTGTTAGAAGGATCAGGCAGATTCACTGTAAGGGAATTAGGGCCCTGAATGGCTTTCCCTAATTGGACTTGAATGGACTTTGTCTATGGGAAACTGGTTCTTAAAGATGAGCCTCTTACACACAATTGTCTCCTCTCTCGGTGTGGGAAGTGGGTTGAGCTGACAACTGTTTTAGCCACAGATGAGCAAGCATGCACATACACATGCACGCCCGGGACATTAATTGCATTGTGCAAAACTCTTGCCTTCTGACCAGACAATCACACATATAAGCACAAGACGCTGAGGTCGCTGCCGTCTCGTCTTCAGAGAGTCAGCAAGAATAATTAAGACCTCGTTAGGAGTGGAGGAGGATTAATTAGACGCTGGCTGGCTCGGGGAGCTCCGTCTAACTCGCGCACTCTCACTTGCAAGTTGCCTGCCAGCTGAGGGTTTTTAACACTCTCGCTCGCTAATATGCATGTGCACACACACATTTATCAGCGAGAGCCCTGAAGACTCTTGCCTTGAGAGGCTGAAATGATATCTGGATGCCGCCATCTCAGCAGGAATCAATTAGCGTCCAGCCCGCCTCTCACCCGTCTTGTCAATTAGTTTCACGATGAGCAATACGGCCAATTTTGCCTTGTCAGGATATGAAGAGGGAAAAAGCTTTTTTTACTGATGCTGTTTAAACTGAACATCAGAAATGAACAATTTTATGAGCTTACTTAAATCTTTCCTAAGACCGTTTAGTTACATTGAGCTGATGTTAATTCAAAACTGTGTAACAGGAAGCTGATTAACTATGCTTTTCATGATCTAATCTGTCTTTAAGCAAAAAATTTGCCACAACAAAGATTAACCAATCAAAACTGGATACAAGTGATTAAAAATTCTAAGCGGCTTGTTGCTAAAGCAAGGATTCTGCACACTATTCCTTAAGCAGCTGCAGTCCCTACACTGTGTGCTGTATGGTAAAGCAGAAATGACCTACAACATAAATTGAACAGAAAGTTCCTACAACAGCTATTCCTCCAGGAATCACGAGACACCTTCAGTGCTACGACTCGCAGATTTCTGTTGATTGTGCACATTCACGCCGTCCTCGGCAGAACTTGCCGAGCTATGGTGAATCAGGTTGAAGCGGGGGCGGGGGGGCAGATTCTTAAAGGATGTGTGTGTTTGCCCTTCGAATGTGGCCCGGGGGCGGGGGGTGGGGTGTCATGGACCATCAAGGGAACAAGAGTCGGGCCACCCTGACACTTTCTCTGACACTCTCTCTTTCCCCTTTTTCACTGCAAACAGAAAACGGCATTCCTCCACCTCAGCGCTTTTTCTCCTCCCCCCCTTCTGTTTTTTGTGGTTTGTGCTGATTGTGATGAGCTTTATGACATAGTGGGTGGATAAGAGGGCAGGTGGTGACATGACTACATCTGACTACATGTGAAGTCGCTTCTACGCTTCTGATTTCAGGCTGTACCTACCCAAGTTACATTTTGTAGCCACCAGCATATTTATAAACTCTACCTGAGGTGGTTTTATACATTAAGACAGAAATGTAAAAAATTAAGAATAAACCGTTTTATCAGTGTTGCATAGTTTGCCAACCAGAGGTCCAAGCAGAGTCGGGTCAGACATAAATGAATATACCATGACTTGTTGTGATCAATTATTTTTATATAGCACCATCATGTTACCTCAGTATGAACTCATAAATAACAAATCTGTTTATGTTTCATGTTTCTGAAAGAAAAGAATATCCTACATTGGCTTTATTTTCCAATGAAAATCTAAAGGATGCATTATTCTTAAGTCCAGTTGTGGAAGCAAAACTAATGCACATAAACAAACAAAAGGTTTGTAGTGAAAATAATATGAAAATGATCATATCTATTTTCAAATACTTTGGGTAATCAGGCTTTTTGAAGCACCTCCCACATTTGATTAGTCCGATGGGAACTTGTGGTGTACTGTTCCCACACCAGCTCAACAGAGCTGGGATCCGGTGACTGTGCCGACTTCTCTTTTTATATGCAAAATACCCCCGACTGCCTCTTCTTTAACCTCCTGAGACCAGACCTCTTCTTTGGGATGCATTTTTAATTTCTTATGGCTATCTATGATTAGTTGGAGTTAGGGCTGGGCCATATTATACCGTTCACGGTAATACCGGTATAATGTTAGGCAACGATAGGAAAATGAAATATCGCGATAGAATGGGAGTAAAACGCGCATGCGCAGTGCCTTTGTTTTCATACGCACATGGCCGATTGTTGAGTGAAACAGATGAACCAGAATTGGTTTGTAAAAATGGTGCAACTTCAGTGATGTGGAACTGGTTTGGTGTTTGTCCGTCAGATACACAACAAAGCACATTTTTTTGCAGAACATGCAAGCGGCCGTTGTTATTGTCATATTTGTCGGACTAAGATGCTCTTAAATCTGGGAGTAATCTGGGTCCTAAACTCCGTATTTTTCAGGTCAAACAACACTGCAGCATCACTTAGAGTTAAAAACTGTCTAAATTCTTTCATCTTTAATAAAACGATCAGCATTGCTGCTTTACCAGGTGTAACTATAAAGTTTAACTTCCAGGCATCCATGAAAACAAAAGTTATTACATTTAACGGAGTTAGAAGTTAGCAGGAAGCTAGCGGAAGTTAGCTCGCTAGTTTCGCTAGTTACCTAAGCATGATATAGCATGTTCTGACGGAGAGATTTCTGAAAAAAATCAAACGTACAGCTCTGCTATCACTTCCAACATAAATGAAGACAGAAAACTAAACAGCAGTGACGTTTGTAGGGTTACTGAAGTTGGGCTAGCTGGTATATAATGATGTGCTACGTGATTGCTAGCGACACAGCTATGTTAGCATAACATAAACAGTGAAGCTGGAGGACGAACACTAACACTTTTCCACTTATAAAAGTTAACGTGAAGGTTCTTCATGGTTAGAGACAAATGCAATCGCATGGCAGGATGCTGTAAACGGACCAAACTTCAGTCAGGAGAACAACTGAGATAATCCATCCACAATACGAGGTTAGTCATTAATATACTGCAACAACATGGGAATAGAGCAGCTGCCAGAGAATTCAACATTAATGAATCAATGGCACAGAAGTGGAGGAAGCAAGAAGAATGAGTTTAATAAAGTTTGATTTATCTGACTGCTTTGTTTCGCTTAATGTGCCTTATAATCCCGTGCACCTTATGGTGCGAAAAATACGTACTGCACACTGCAGTTTAATGTTGCAAAGCACCTCTTTTTAACTTCAGTGGATATTATACATGGTTATGCTCAGGATGTGTCAGCCCATTTCTACTGGAAATGCCTTTTGGTTAAACTTTCAGCAAGGAATTTGCATTTGCACTGTTACATTTTTATAAAGCTTTAATGTACATAAAAACCAGCTTCTTGTTTAAGTGAAAATAAATGGAAGGTTGTCTTTTTGCGCTAGTAATGTTGTGGAGTTGTATTTTGTCTCGCATCAATTATATCGTCGGTTATATCGTTATCGCAAATTTTCAAATATATATCGTGATAAATATTTTTGGCCATATCGCCCTGCTCTAGTTGGAGTCATTAAGTATAAAAATACTAAGCATCATCTTAAATATGGGTTTGTTTATATTAATTCATTATAGACAGCATAACATGATAAAGTCACGACTGTTAAGGATGAAACACTTTATTAAGCAGAGTGGAGGATAAGGTTTGGAAAACCCAAAATGTAATTTTGATGACGCAAAGTTTAAGGGGGAAATTTCACCAGAATCAAGTGTTGGCTGTCGATGCTGAAGTTGCTGATTTTTGAGTACCAGTTAACAGAGCTGTTTCTCATACTAGACTCTCTGATGTACTCAGTTATACACTGATTAGAAACAGTTTGTGCCATTTTATTTTATTATACTGTCGTATAAAAAATTCACTATTTTAATCATTTCTCACATTTCTTAGAAGAAAACTACTTTTGTTGACCTTTGTGAGACTGTAATTGAAGTCTGATGTTCTCCTTTAGTCATCAAAGCTGTTCCAACATGGCTGGAAAATGGCTTTTATAATAATCAATTAGCCTTTTAACACGCTATGCTTACATTACGTAGCCCACTGGAGCACGGTGTGATGGCTGCATGAAAATGACATATGAAGCCCATTAAAAGTCTTAACCACTGTCAATGCCCTGATTATTTGTTATTGTTAATATTATTAAAACCAAAACTTTGATTACACAAAAAAAAGAAGGCGATTTCTAAGTGACCCCAAACTTTTGAGTGAATCGTGTAATTATATTTGAGACTTTGTAAAATGCTGGCAATTTGAATTCAAATTGGGACTTAAATGATTATTTAATTGATGCCTATCACCTTTTACTTCAGTGATCAGACAGTGAAGAAGCAAAATTTAGGTTTTCGAAAATTTTGCTGGATTTAAAATTCTTACATCAGCATCCTCAGATAAACTGTGATACATCTTCCAACTTCTTAGGTGGATCATATCTGGAAGCCTGTATGGTACAGATACACAAACAGTTGCATAATTAACCTTTATTTATTCGTGAAAATAATAACTAAAATATGTTAATTATTAATGTGGGTGTCCTTGTTATCCTACTTTGAGTTTGTGGCAGGATGGTTATGTTTTGTTTTTTTTACAAATGACATCTTCTTGTATGTGTTAATTGCTGAGTTATCAGATTCCCTTCATGCTACTCTTTTGTGGGTCACCAACACACTCACACACACACTCTTCCCTCCTGTCACTATGCTCTTTAAAACCAACTCCCTTTCCTTCTCCTGCACACACACACAGCACCACGCTCTATTATGCTCCATTATGTCACCCCCTCTAACCGTTCCTGAAAAAATATCTTTCCCTCGGCCGTCCTCCGCTGCGCTCCCTCTCCGTGCATTCCTATTTTTTTCTCCACGCTGCCTCGCACCATTCGGCTCGCTCTCCCCCGTCTGTCTTTCTTTCCCTCTATCTCTCTCGCTCATCCCTCGCTCCTGTGAGACAATGTCTTGTAACAATACTGAGCTTAATCTCTGTGTCAAAGCCGTTTTTCCCCTCCACTGAGCACACACACACAAACACACCACATACACTTTCACTGAGCTGTCGCTGTGCTTTTTAAAAAACATTAATGTGTGGGGGGTTTTATTTCTTTTTCCAGAGAACGATGAAAACTCAGACATATTTTATATGTAATGCTGCCTTAAAAACCTCCAAATGATTCTCTTAAAACTTACAGAAATCTCTTAAAATATGTTCAGCCCTTCAAGTTTGTTGTGCATTTTCACACACAGTGCTTGCTGTACGCACTGATACTTTCCCTTTTCCTTCCTTTATTCCTGCTCTATATCCTGTGATACAAATACACAAGAAGTTTATCTATTTAAAGGTGGAAAATTATCAAAAAAGAATCATTTATTGGTGCAGGAAAATGATGATTTGCCAATTATGTGAAATTGTAGCTGTTTGTTGCCAAACTCAAATTAGTATTTGATATCACTACAACTAGCTTGATGTTAATTTAGTAAAAGCTCAATTATTTAATAACATTTTGGTAAAAACAACTTCGCTAAACTAAAAAACTGGATCGGAACAGACGTTTTCCGCAGTGGTCGTAAGGCTGATGAGGATGAGGGTTTAACGACTTGTTAATGTCAGTTTGGCTCTGTGTGAAAGCCCGAACTGGCATAACAATAAGTTAATATTTGGGATATTCTTGTGTGATTGCTGCAGTTTAAAGAGATGTTTTTTCTCCAGCGAGGAGCCTAAAGGTGTTCGTTGTACTAGTGGCTAATGAGGAGGACAAATACAGACGTGTGGAGAGGGGGTGGTTGATTGGGGCAATAGTTCCTGTTTTTCTCTAACTTCCAGTGTACGTATACACACCAAAAAATTCAAATAAAAAACAACACTGTCTACATTCCTTCTTATTATTTAGTCCCGGCACAGTGTTGACATACAATTAGAGCTATATTTGCATAGACTTGCATGGAAAATGTAGGCTGCAGAACAAAAAGCAAATTCATCTGAACATGTAGTGCCACAATGTAATGTGAGCATTCATACGGAGGCCCAGTTCAAGGCAAATTTGATGATAGAGCATCAGGCAAATAAGTTCCAAAGAAAACATCAGCTGTGCTATGATACGTCTACATCAACAAACAGGAAGCAGCAATAAGCAGTCCGTCTTCTGCCTCTTTTTCGAAGATTTGTTACCTTACAACCAAAAGTCATCAAAAATTTCTGCACAATGGATCATGTTAATTGGTATGATTCAACAAAAAATACTTTAACACAACCTGATGCTGCTAAAAAGAGAACACAAACATAAATAACAAACTCCCTGAGGTTCCTTCCTGTTAAATGGCAGTTTATCCTTCCCACTGTCGCCAAATGCTTGCTCATAGTGGGTTGAGTGATTGTTGGAGCTTTCTCTGTATTATTGTAGGGTCTTTAATTTACAATATAAAGCACCTCGAGGTGACTGTCGTTGTGATTATGTAAATAAAACTAAATTGAATTAGTTTTAATTAGTTTTAATTCAATTTAGTTGAATTAAAACACACAACATTAGAGGACATGTTGTGATTTTGCTATTAAGACCAACAGTTCTATTGCACACATGCGGAAAATCCCAGCTCTACGGGAACATGTGCATGCGGTGGAAATGTAATGTTAAAGCTCTTTTTTTTATATTTATGATGCTCTTCTCGTACAGTTCAATCGATGCATCACCTCCCAGCTGATCAAGTGGTTCAGCAACTTCAGGGAGTTCTACTACATCCAGATGGAGAAGTTTGCTCGGCAGGCCATCAACGAGGGTGTGACTGCTGCCGAGGAGCTGACTGTGGGGCGAGATGCCGAACTCTTCAGGGCACTCAACATGCACTACAACAAGGCCAACGACTTTGAGGTAAGCTGGGCTGTCCTTTTTAGGGGACGCCAGGTGTATTAATTTGTATAACAGGAAGTAGACGTTCCACTCAACGACAGAAAATATGGAGAGAAAATGGCAAATAGGGAGGGAAACTCAAAGTAAGCAACAGTGGGAAACTGTCACTCTACAGCACGTCTGTACTACTTGATATGTTGTTTATCTATGATGCTGCATTAGTATCAGAGTAACTAAAAAATAGTAATACCCTTAAAAAGACAAAAAGCAGAACTTGTGTATTTATTCACTGTATCATGGTGTGTGTGTGTGTGTGTGTGTGTGTGTGTGTGTGTGTGTGTGTGTGTGTGATATTTGTTTCATTTAATCAGCTCAATGATTTGCTTTGGTCGGCTGTCACTGTTTACCATTGCTTTAGGTACACCTGCACTAGTGTGTAGCTCACATATTGAAAGTTGAAGCAATAAGATATATCGCTGCTTCAATATTGTGCTCCACCTTTAATGGTAAGCCCTCTTAAACTTATGTTTTATCTTTAGTGGTGTTCTCTTGCAAAGTTTGGTGGTTTAACTTCTCTCTTAAACCCATACAAAATCTTCCAAAAACATGACATTTTTTGGAAAAGGTCTTTTTTTTGTTTGTTTGTTTGTTTTTTAATAAAAAATATCTGTTTGCCAAACTTTGGAATGCAATGTCAGGTTGCCTTCAGTTTAATTAAAGTACCATTTTTCTCCAAACATTTCAGAAATCAAAAGCCTCCTCGATCTAGTAAGACTGAAAAGTTTCCCATACTTTCTACCCGTTTCTCTCGTTACCGGATTAAAACTGAATTCAGCGTAGCTCAAACACACTCACTCACACAAATGTCCTCCACCAAGTCAGCTGTTCAGAGTGCAACAGTCACCTCACAATTCTGCTGAGGTGTGGATGTTGCTGTGTGTGTGCTCGATGAGGCGAGAGAGGACGCCGCTCGAGGCACGGGTGTCCTTGTCAAAGCGATTTGCAGAAGTCACATTCCCTCTCTCACTTTTCCTCTTCCAGTATTGGTCTAAGGGGACCTGAGGGCCCTTAAACTATCCAATGTAACATCAGCAGCATTTAGATGTCCATTAGCTTACACCTTATCACTGACACACACGCACACTTCGCTTTTTCTTTTTTTGCTTAAGGATACAAATGCCAAAGCTTAAATGGATAAAGAGACTCGCAGACACGACACACCCTCATATTCATGCTGCAAAGGGTTTGTGATATTGAAGTAGGCTATTTGGAGAAATGAATAGCAAATGCTTTGCATAGTTTGCATAACAAGAGTCAGGTAGCATTTCACAGGTGTGTATGAAAAGAGCATGTACAGGAAGCGGACACACGCATGCAAATAATGAGTATGTGTGATTATTTATAGAGATAGGAGGGTCAGGTTTAAAGTTCAAACTGGGTCCAGAAGACCTTTAAACCAGGGCTCAGTTGCACTTTTTTGGCCAAGAAGACAATCATATTTGACTTTCTAGAGGAAGTAAAAGTCACAACAAGGTTTCTGTAGGTGAACCTGTGGTAGGATCATTACTAGCTGTTTTTTTTTAAAATCATCAAAAGCTTTCAGTTAAGCTTTTGATGACAGAAAGTGTTTGATTTGAGTTTGTACCGTTCATGCATTCATTAGTTGCATCCATTTGACTGCACAGTGCAGTTTGAAAATCAGCCCACAAACTCTTTAAACCTGAAACTGAGCTATTAAAGCCATTAAACACGTTTTGTTAAGAATTAGCATGTGATGTTGTGCACTTGTAACCAAACACTGTTAAAAATGATCTTATTTGTTCTTAGCTGCATTTGATTAAACTTTAAAATAAGGGGACTACATTAAAGTACTGGAAAAACATCATTCAGTGGCTAGGTTTTCGCGTACAAGACAAACACAAAAACTAGAGCCTTATCGAGACCACAAACCTTACGTAAAAGATGGAGTCTTGAGTTGAGCGTGCTCAGTGGTATGTACTAGTTTATTGCCAATTAAATAACATATATATTATGTACCGCCAAAGCACAACAACAGCAACCTCAAGGATCTTTATATTGTAAGGTAAAGACCCTATAATAATAAAGAGAAAACCCCTAAAATCAAGTAACCCCCTGTGAGGAAGCATTTGGTAAAAGGGGGAAGGAAAAATTCACTTTTAACAGGAACAACCAGACACAGGGAGGGCTGAGGGAAAGAGTCAGCTGATAAACTATATTTTACTGCATCTATTTTAGTTTAACTGGGACAAATATTACAAAATGAGTTTCATATTGTGTTCATTTTTCACTTTAAACTCACAATTGATAGACAAATAATAGAGAAATAAAACCCAGTTTAGGGTCATAGTGGGGCTGAAGTCTAGCTATTATAGTGAGGTGAGATTCACCCTGAACAGTTCCCCAGCCTGTTGCAGGAATAACACATTCACACTAATGGCCAATTTAGAAGTGCCAGTTAAACCGACCCATGCACGTCTTTGTACTGTGGAGAAAATGCAAAATTCCACACAAAAAGACCCCAGCTGGCCGTTAGATTCAAACTCACGACCTTTTTTGCTGTGCCAACTGACTCCAATATACAGCGGGTTTGAGAGGTCAAATGAACTGCACCTTAAGAAAACACCAGCAAATAGAAAAATGCTGCAAAAGCCCACAAAATACTAAAGAATGTGAATAAAACACAACAGAAGTGTTTCTGGGGATACAATAATGGGACGGACAAGCCGCGGAAGTGACAAGAAGTAAAGAATGCAAAGGATTGAACTTGGTATTGACACAGTATAAATCAGTGTTGTTAGGGAGAAAATGATGCATTGAGTATTTTAATCTTATGGTTCATATGAAATAAAGCTGTTTGCTCTTTGCTATTAGCCGTTTGCTGTTAGCTTGTTGTTTCTGCCATGTTATTGTGTCCCCAAAAACACTTGTTTTCTTATTTTTGTATTTTCTTAGCATTTGCTGCGGGGGGTTTTTCTATTTCCGATGTATTTTATTCATCTTTTGTTTATTTTTTATCTGTTCCCATTATGTTTTTTGTGCTTTTCAGTGCATTTGCCCTCTCAGGGCCACCGTACCTATGTGATCTGCCTAATTTTTTGCATCGGAGTAGCTGCCCTCTGCTGGCCATGGGAAAGAATGCCGATTATGACAGGTTTTTGCAGTTGAAGGCAAGGGGTGTGATTTTTTTTGTATCCGAAGCTTCATTTTACATTTGTTGTCCAGCTGTTTTGGTCACATGCAGCTACACAGTGCGAAGAGCGAGATACTTAAAACATACGCCAGATGGGTCCAGCACCTTGGTCTGGTGATTCAGCTTGTTTGGTAATTAGATGATAGATTGTTCTTCAGACCTGGAGGCCACATCCAGCTTTTATATAAAGTCAATAACTTATTATTAGCCTAGTTGGTCTTAACAGATGTCTGATTAAGAAGACTTGTGGTGAACAGTAAATATAGTAAATCAGTATAAATACAGATTGTGTTAGAAGTTATGAAGGTTGATAGTTATACTATAAAGCTATAATGCTTGTAAGGACATTAGAAAAAGGTCGAGTGTTCTCCAAGCAATGAAGTGTTTGTAACTGTGCATATACATTTTCTTCCCCTACTTTGTCCCCTTTCGTGCCTGCCTCTTCCTCCTCCTCCTCTCCTCACCTCCCTCCTTCTTTCCGCCCTGAGGGAACATTACTGGCTAGGGACCCTCTCGCTCTCTCTGTCTCCTTCTCTTTTCCCCTCTCTCTCTCCCCCTCTGTCAAACTCAGAGGCGTGAAACTGGAACCACGGCCGATTCAGCAAGTCTCCCGACATGTACACACACACACACACACACACACACACACACACACACACAGAAGTCTTCTCCTTTCGCCAAATTTAGCATCATCAGAGTTCCACCTTGGTTTGTCCCCATTGCACCTCCCTCCCTCCTCTCCTTCCTCCACTTTTTGCTCTTTCCTTGCTCCCTCTCCTTCCTCCCCCTCTTCCTGCTGAATGTGTCCTCTATTGATATGGTCTCTTCGTCACCTCCTCTCCTTCGCATCCTCCTTTCATTTGCCTTTGTCCTCTCCTCTCCTCCTCTTTCTTATCGCCCTCCAATTCCTCCCCGTTGTCCCCTTAACTTTTCCCTCCACCTTTGCTCTAATTTTTGTTCTTCCCCTCCATAATCCTTCCATCCCATCTTATGTCTACTCTTACTATTGTGTCAGCATCTTTATTATTGTTACTTTTTACATCTTTGTACTTCCAAGGTTATGTTTTCCTGGTTAAAATGGAGCCAAATCTTAACTAAAGCTCTATGTGGTGAATTTTTAAAATGGCCCATGCTTCGGTTGAGGAAACAAAAAAGCCTGTCATTAGTAAAGTTACAGGGCCAGCATTTTAAATAGTTATTGCAGTGGAAAGGTAAGTGATGTGTGTGTGTGTGTGTGTGTGTGTGTGTGTGTGTGTGTGTGTGTGTGTGTGTGTGTGTGTGTGTGTGTGTGTGTTGGCGTAAACAGGCCCCAGTAATTATAGCACCTTCATTAATTACCTTCTCCTCCAGCCACATTCTTTCAACTCTTCTGTCTTGTTTACCTCTCCCTCTCTCTCACTGTCTGAAATTGTCTGAAACAATTTTGTGCTAATTGCAGCTCTGCCCACCAACTAATGAGGAAGGCGAAAAGAAGAAGGAAACTGGAGTAAGGGAGAGAGGAAACAGGGAATAGTCTCATCTTCAAAAACCAAACAAAAAAAAGACAGAGGGGTTTTCTTTGCCAGGACGCTCAGGGAAAGGTGTCAGCTCCTACCTTCTGCCAGGAGGGAGAGAAATGTTTCCTCTTTTTTTTAATATACCGAGAACAGATTGACGAGTTGTTGGTTAAGGCTGCCAGCAGCATTAGGCGCGCCGCTCCTGACTTGCCTGAGAGTGTGTGTTTTGAACTTATTAAGGATTTATGCTTTGGTGGGTTAGGCCTGCCAGAGCAAACGGGAGCACATTCCTAAACATGCAGACTGACTCCAATAGTACCTGCTCAGCTCGGCTCGTCTCGGCTCAGGCTTTAGGGTTTTCCATTAGGTGGTAGTGCCTGGTACCAGGAACATTTTTACCCCTCAGCCATAAAAGGCTGATGAGGTATTCTTCTCACCCTGCGGGGCGGGCAGCTGGGTGACTTGGACACCCAAGTTGGTGAATGCGATAAGTTCAGAACAAAGTGACATAGGAGTTTCAAGTTGATGCCACAGGTGTATCTACTAAAAATCTCAGACGAGCTTGAATCTGAGTGACCTTGACCTTAAGGTCAGAGGTCAAGTTTTTTGAAAATCTTTTGAACACGATAACTCAATAAGGAAGTCACATAGGACTTTGATACCATAGGCGTATCTACTTGGAGGCTGAGGCCAGAGTTCCAAGCGAGCTGAGTCGGTCTGAAAATGTGGCGTCAGCAGACTGCTCGCCACTGATTGGTGGCACTCGATGAGTCGTGAGAGCAACAAGAAAAATGACAGCATCGCCTTGATATCTGTGTTTGTGTCTCATACAAATGATGTCACGGGACTTTAATCGCATTGCTGTAACATCTCTGCACACATTAGGTGGTACACAGTTGAAATGGAAAATGTTGGAAATTGGGTTGAGTCCAGCCGAGTGGGAGCTAGTGGAAATTATACTTAACTGTGGAAAAATGGAGGCCTGGTGCGTGGATGGGGACGAGACTGTTAAGTTTCCATGTGTGAGAATTCAATGAGCGATAAGATGTACAATGAGATGTTTTTATGAAGCCTTCTAGAGGACGTTCTCATCTTTCCAGTTCAAGGATCCTTACTGTCTCTGTCAGCACAGCTGCACATCACACACACACACACACACACACACACACACACACACACACACACACACACACACAAATACACACAGATACTCATTTGTATTTGTCTGAAAGGAGCAGAGATGCCCTCCCTTGAAGGGTGGGTGTGGTTTCTGCTAAAATCTACCCTTTGACTTTGAACGACACATACACACACTCACTCACAAACACCTGGAGGCCACAGGCTGGTCACACACTCACATTTCAGGGCTATCCGATTTCATAAGCTGTGCACTTCATGAAAGGCTAAACTCCTCGTGTCTTTCTCCGCCGTTTTAGATTCTTTGTTACCCTTTCGCTCTCGTTATTCATCTATTCAATCGTCTTTTCCGCTTCTTCTTCACATGAGCCCGGTGAAAAGGGGGTCTGAGCTCAACTCCCAGGAATCGATTTTGGGAGGCGTGTTTCTCTTCACACTGGTAACAATAAAAAAAACAAAACCCTGAGTGCAGATTTTTTCCCCCATTTCTTAAATATGCGTTCTCTGTATCAGCGTCAACCTTAAGTTTGTCATTGTTCCCTTAATTTTAATCAGTCTGTCTGCCGTCCTCACCTCTTCTAGTCATAACCTACCCAGAAGGGACAAACACACACACACACACACACACACACAGTAATTCATCAGCCCTTTTGAGAGGAGGTGAATTTCAAAGACTACACCTGTCCTGCTTTCTTTCGCTCTCCACCCTCTTTTTTTTTTCTTCTCAGCTCTGATCTCTGCCTCATTCTGCATTCAGAGCTTTGGACTTGGTATTTAAAGTACGCTCGCTGTGCTTCATGTGATGTTGGGTTTTGAGCACTTCTAGAGACACCAGCTTTTAATTTGACACCACCCCCAGGTATTTAATGTTTCCCGCCCTTGTAAAAATATTAAAAGAACAAATTAAAATACAAATGTTTAAAAGGGCGTAAGGGAACCAGCTCAGATTAACAGTACAAGTGTTAGTCCTCTATGAAGCTGTTATACCATACTTATTTGCTTTGCTGTGTATATGCCTGCGTAGGTCAGGGTGAAGGGGGATGGGCACTACAGAGGTCGGGACAGCGACACCTGACACCAGCATCCTGTAACACATTGTGAACTGCAGGCTATTGAAACACTTAGGAAAAGATCTGAGTCGTGCTAAAAGGTGAAGTCAAAACACTGAAGTGTGTGTCTAATTATGAGCAGACACAGTTTAACGAGAGTTTCCTCGTGACTTCACTTCTCTACAAAAGCCTTGAGGTTTTGAAAGGTGCATTGTTTTAATTACTCATTATAAGTTGTATATGTGGGACTGGGTTTCTGTGCGACACACGCAGATCCATAAATCACATGAACACACACTCTCGAGGCTGCTGTCATTCCAAGAATGAGCTCCGAGTCTTCCCCGGCATCTCTTGCTTTCTATTGCTGGTTGACAGAGAGCGGTATGCTGCAGACAATGCCACCTGCCAGTTTCTGTCACTATAATTATAGCTATCTGCCTGCAGTGTGTGTGTGTGTGTCTTAGTATTCCAGTTGAGAAGAAGAAGGCATCATCTTTGTCACTGAGCCTGATTGGAGTCACGAGGGGCGGTTTATGTGTGTGTTTGTGCATGTGTGTGACTGTGTATGGTCTTCCTGTAACTCTGTGTGTGTGTTGAGCATGCAGTGATTCCCTTCTCCTACCCCAGCTGTCTCCTTAGCTTTAACAATAGGCCTGGTAACAAAGACGTGGCCTTCAGCCTCTATCATGTGATGCTAGTGGTCTGCAGCCTCTCAGTCAGATGACCAAGGCTATTGTTCTTTATGGGTGACACACATAAACGTACGCACACAAGGAAGACTACACACACACACACACACACACACACACACACACACACACACACACATCTGAGGAGGAACAGCACGTGTGTGAACAGGCACGCGCGAAACCGGAGCAGGCGGAGAAACGAAGACGCTTGTAATGATAGCACACAAAACGCAGACACTGATGAGATAGTGACAACAGACACACACACACACAGGCCCAATCTCAGGACGCAGACCCTTCCTCTCAGTCACATGCCGTTTGAACAAAGAGAAACGTTATTGTCACTGTCCTGCTGACAGTGAGATCAGTGACTGATTGACAAAAGAGCAGCTGAGAAAGGAAACATATTGCCGATGTCCTGGAGGAGCCTCCAGTCTCCACTCTGACTTCTAATGTCACACTTACTGACTAAAAGCTCACACTCAGGCACTCACAAATCACATTGTTGAGAAACAGATGAGACGCATCGATATGCCGTCAAATTGATATTTATTCACCTGTGTGTGAGGAAGCTGTGAATCAGCATCATGTTTCCTGATTTACGTGGGAATGGCCGCTACGTGCCCACTGCGAATTTCAGTGACTGTGTCAAAGAGCGACTTAGGTAGCTCTATGTTATTTATGTGAAGTGGCTGGGAGGCTGAATGGTGTGTGGCTTTTTTTCAAAAGCTCCTAAATGTTCGGGGTCCCCAAACTCACAGCTTCTAAGGTGTGTCACGCTAAAATTATGCAACCAGAGGGCAAGATACAGACGCAGGTGAGCTTTAGGAGGCTTCTTTCTTAATGATGAACGGATGAGTTTAAATGTAGGAAAACAAAGGAATGCAGACACAGATGGGATAAAAAGTCAACATCTTAGGGCACATATAGCTCACTAGGTAGTGCAGGTGACCCATATGTCAGTAGGCTCAGATTCAAGCCTGGCTGGGACCCTTTACTATGGTTGTGGTTCCCTTTGTTTCACTCTCTGCACAGTTCGGTCAAAAAGTTTATCTTCCAGCCAATATCTCTGACTCAGCGTTTAACTAAACGTTAGTCTTACAACTATGCTGAACGCTGTAACACTAAGCACCACAAGCTAAATCTAGACCGCTGTGAGATCCACCACAGGAAAATATGAAATAAAAAAGATTTTTTTAAGACTGAGCCAGAGTTAACAGGTAAGATTCAGGAATACCCACCAGCAAATGTGTCCGTCTGCATTCACGTTTCCTTCCAGATGTTGATTAGTTGACGAGTGGGTCCTGATAGAGAAGGGGGCACCAGTGGAGCTCATCAGGAACAGGAGATTTATTCTCTATTGCAATGGATTGACACTCAGACTTACCAAGTGCCCATTTTTCCAATTTAAAAATGCCGTTAGATCTTTTTCTATATGTAGAAGAAAAGGAGATTCTACTCATGCATAACATGGTCAGAGCTCTGGACAGTCACATTGTCTAACATTAAGTAACATAACTTTGTGATGTGTTGGGCTCCCAGGCGTCTTACCACTTCCTCTTTAAAGCTTACCTGCTTTGGTTTGGACTTTTTTCTTTCTCCCCTCAGCATACAACTGCTGAAATGCTGAAACAATGGCTAGCGGTGATGCATACATCTACCAAACTTTTACTTTTAAACTAGATTCAAACGCTTTAAAAAAAACAACAACAACAACAACAAAAACAGGGCAGCTCTGTGTCATTTGGATGTCTCTTAGACCTCTAATCAACAGAAAATTGCACTGAGCTAAAATACAGAATGTTCCTGTCGAAGGAGAAAGGGTGACAGGAAAAAGATGTAGAGGGAGAATGGACTCTCTTTGCTGGCTGTGTGTTTGTGTGTGTGTGCCTGCACGTGTGTGTGTGTGTGTGTTTGTATTTTCCTGCCAGGGTGTGTGTGACAAGAGCCAGGTCTGATAGCAGTGAAAGCGAGAGTGAGAGAGAAGGAAAAAGGAAGCAGATGCCTGTGTGTTGGCACAAAAAAAGATACGTCCACTCAGTGCCTCACACACACACACACTCATATAACAGCATTTGCTCAGTCCACAGAAGGAGCAGCACATGAAAGAGTTCCAGTATTGTCTCCATGATAGAGAAATACTCCACTGACCGACAGCACAGTGGACCTCAAGGCCACAGAGCGAATTAATAGCAAAGAAGAAAAAGACCGTGAGTGTGTGTTTGTGTGTTTGATGTGAAATTAAAGAGACTAAGGAGGAGGTTTGAAAAAGACAAGCAAGGTCAAAAATGATCAATGATCAAGCAAAGCACGCAAGTGAAAGCATTCAAGCGAATCTTGAATCAAATACAGACATCTCCTTCACTGACGGAGCGAAGCAGACAGACTTACAGAAAACAGAAGGAACAACACACACACACACACACACAGTCTCTGTTTGCACACCTTCATAGTCAAACATATGGTGTTTGTATAGTGATTTCTTAAGAGCACAATCTGTCTGTTTCCTCTTTCTGTGCAAGACGGCGAGTGAGGATGGAAAGGAAAAAACAACATAGATAGACGAGCAGAAGACATATGGAAAGCAGAGGCAGCTGAGGACATGAAGACACAGACACACACACACACAGAGCATATGCATCACTCTGGGTCTCATGGTGACAACATGAAGAGAAAAGGCATTAATCCTTCTGGGAGGATACGGGGAGTCAGAGGAAGAGGAGTGGCTTAAATTCAGAGGAAGAGGGAGGGAAAAGGAGAGAAAAGAAGGTGAGCAGGTGATGAGCGATGCAGAGGAAAGCATAAAAGGATGGAGGGAGGCGGTGCCATCACTGCTGCTGAGTGACTCTGATGTCCCAGTACTGTCACAACATCAGTGATATCAAATCAGTGACCTAAATTCATAATTTTCTGAACAACTGCCTATTTGTTACCTCAGTTAGATGTTATCTTGCTTAGTTTTTATGCTAAAGACTAAGTACTGCCTGTTTTTAAAAGCACACCCTCAAAACAAGGATCACATCCTTTTGTGTCAGCGGAGGTCGGTGGATTTTGCCAAATATGGATAAACATCGGCATCACATTGTAGATGACAAGGATGGCAGACCATAAAAGAAAAAAGAAAAAAAAAACAGGAAGCAGAGGGCTAGAGCTGGTAAAATACGCCAAAGACTTCTTTCTTTGGAACGACAATGGCGTGACGCTCTCGTTGTTCTGATGCTGTCACTGTGGCCACCCGTCACCAAGCAAATGCAGGAACAGTTGTTACCAAAGGTCTTCCTGTTCAACAGCATCCCCGAAACTTCTTTTAGGAGCCCTAAAGTAGGTGTACTAGGTGCAAATGTAGCATCTTAACACAAAAATGGCCTGTAGAGGCCTGGATGTCGGAGTTTTGATTCATAATTTGTGTTAAATTGATTTTCTCCACTTGTTGAAAGCACAAGGTCACATCAGGCCTCACCTTATCTTAAAGACCTCATAGTACCATATCGCCCCATTAGAGCATTTCACTCTCAAACTGTGGGTTAGGGTTACTTGTGGTTCCTAGAGTATTTAAAGTAAAATGGGAGGCATAGCCTTCAGCTTTCAGGCCACTCCGCTGTGGATCCAGCTCCCAGTTTAGATTCAGGAGACAGACACCCTCTCTACTTTTAAGCTTAGGCTTAAGACTTAATAAAGCATATAGTTGGGGCTGGACCAGGTGACCCTGAAGCTTTCATGTTTTGAATGTGTTAAAATGGGACAAAATAAACATAAAAAAGTAACCCACTTATGAAGGGCTCTCCTTTATTCTAAAAATATTTGAATGCAACCTTGCCCTTTTGTGCTCGTGGCCCTCACTGTTAAAAAAGACTAAATTAGTAAACAGGCGTAACTGTTGCTAAGTGGTTACCGGTCGTGTTCATGTTTTCAGGCCGGGGTGCTGACATTTTCTTTCGCTGGTGATCTTTCCTTTGTGTTTTCAGCCACAGCAGACTCCACTATGTTTGCCAACAGCACAGTTATCCCAATCTGAACTAGAGATGGCACAATACCACTTTTTTATGTCCGATACCGATACCATAAATTTAGATATCTGCCGATACCGATATGAATCCGATATAGTGTTTTTTAATCAATAAAACTGTTTTTTTTTAATATCTTGCTGCATATTGTATAAGTTCATACTCAAGTTTAAAAAAACAACAACACTAAAGCTATTCTGTTATACCTGTATGTAAAAAATACACTGCACCCAAAATATTTCATAGTTCAGCAAAACTGATCAATCTAATGAACTTAAACCTACTCCATCCTTCCTATTCTGGTATTTTAAAGAGTAAGCAACCTAACTAATAGGGTTACAAACTTCCAGCAAAAAAAAAAAATAGGGAACCACCCCCCACCCTCCACCTCATGATGCTTAATCGACGTAATCAATTTTAATTTTTTCAACTGCAACTTGATGCAGTGTGAAAAAAAAATGCACAGAAATCAATTATTTTTCAAGAATAATTAAATAGATTCAACATCTTTCTTCTACAGAATTGCAGACTGCACAGATCATACCTTCCCAAAGGAAAAAGTAGTATAGCTTACCAGGGTATATTAGACTTAACAGTTACTATATATAGTAATGGACTTCTATATATTTTACATAAGATTAAAACTTTGGGTGTAAGATTCAGACAATTATTTATTAAAAGCTAGACATTTTAAACGAGAATAAGAAAGAAAAGTATGTCTTTGTGCCCCCTTTTCCCTGTTAATGCCCTATCGGCCCCCCTGGCTAAACTTTGCTAGATCCGCCCCTGCACAGTTACCAGCCGTCAGCTACGTAGAAAAAGATCCTGGTGTAGAAAGTAATATTAAATAAATTCTAACAACAGATTATCAAGTTTAAGCTGGTTTGGTAGCGAGGCTACAAATACACACAGCCGCTCTATCACGTGAGCACACTGCTCCGACATGCTACGGTTATGAGCCGAGTTACGCCATGTTGCAAGTTTTGTGAGGTGCTTTTTTGATATTTAATGGATCGATTACATTTTTTTATTTCTCTCCGATATCTGATCCAGTAATTTACATCAGTATCGGACCGATCCGATATTACGTATCGATATTACGTATCGGTATCGGTCCGATACTGATGTAAATTAGTATTGCTTTTACCACTACTAGAAACACAAAACGCATCAGATTTAGGAGAAAAAAAATTCAAATTTTTTTGGGAAATCCCTACTTTTAAACTAGTATAGAAATGTACAAATGAAAGAAGAGAATAGATGGACTGCGATTAAATGTGTCAACAAAAGAAAAACAGCAGTTCAGATATCCACTAGTCTCTATAAGCGAGGGTGATGAATTTGCCTGACAATAAACACTCTGATTTCTCATAAGAATAAACTTCCAGGAAGAGATCAGGAAAGGATGAGCCTGTGAGGCGGATGATGAAGGGATAGAGCGAGTGGATGAGAGAAAAAGGAAGGAGACAAAAAAAGAGAAAAAGCAGGAGCGAGGGCGTCCCAGTAGGCCTCTTTGTTGGGCAGCGATTTAGAGATTTACAGGCTCTTGTCCTTCTGTGTGTGTGTGTGTGTGTGTGTGTGTGTGTGTGTGTGTGTGTGTGTGTGTGTGTGTGTGTGTGTGTGTGCACATCTGTGTCTGTGTGTGTGAAGAGAGAGTAATTGAGCCTCCCTTCATCCAATATTTACCCACCAAACCGGAGCAATCATGCGAATTATGTTTACTGGGAACGAAGTGTCTTTCTTCCTCTTTAGCTTTCTTTCTCCTTCCCACTTTCCCCCAATCCTCCGCCGTCTCTCTCTCTCTCCTGGCAACTAGATACCAAATCAAGATCCTAGCCAGGAGTAAATCACAAACACACACGCACACACACAGGGAAAACATGCCCATCTGTATTGATGATGGCCTAATTTAGATCTCTTTATTGGACTGATTTACGATGGCCAGACAAATCTGGGCATCTGGACCGAAGTATGTGTCTGTGTGTGTGTGTGTGTTTGTATATGTGTGTGTGCGTGCGTGCGTGCGTGCATGCGTGCGTGCAGGGCTGTCCAGTTAAGCCGACACCAAACCGGACACACAATATCCTCCCTTCTTTGTTCCCTTCTTTTCTTCCTGCGTTTCTCCCCCTGCCTCTCTTTGAGTCAGCGGTGTCCTTTTTGTCGTCTTGCTTCAGCACTTTGAGTTCTCTCGCCGCTGCCGCGATGACACGCGTCATCCCGAAAAACACACGGTGATCATCACGCTGAAGAGGCGCCCGCAGCAGGGCACTTATAGGTCAAGGTCAGCGAATGTCTCGCAGTGCAAGTGTGCAACTCGACAGTTTTTGCGATTTCAGATCATCAGTCACAAACAGCAGACGTGGGAAAATATTTCATCAGGTGCTAAAGGTGCATCGGAGACTACGACAGGCTCTACACCACTAACATACATGCAGAGAATATAAATGTCAGTGCGGAAATGCAATTTATGCAAGGAGATGTTGAAACGGAGGGGATCTGTGTTGGTTTAAGATAAGAGCCGATTTTAACAACTAAAGGATGAAGGGATGTGCTCTGGGAGGGAGAGGACGCCTCAAAGGCACATTCATCTTAAAGATCAAGCTCAGGTTTCAACTTTTATTTGTCCCACGGGCAGTTTCACAGCAACCATTAACCAGCATCTTGACTTAGTGGTTTTCTCTGATTTCCTGCAGAGGTAAAAAGCAAGTATGTAGTTGTAGCACCTCCCGAGGTTTGATGGTATAATCTAGTTTTTGCTATGAAAGGGAATTATATTGTATTCTTTATAAATGATGTCATGGTTATAGCTTCTGTCTGTATTAATGTGGCTAAAAAGACTAAGAAATCCAAGATGATGTGATGGTTTTAGACCTGTGAGGCTAAGCCTGTACAGGAGCTGTAAAAGCAAATTTAAAGTATAACAAAAATAGTTTTAAACAGTCCAGAAAGTTTGATCTACTGCCCTTTTTTAAGAAATGCAGACACAAAGTTCTGCTAAGAGTTTGTTAATAATATTTTTAATGAACTGCTTTTACCCAGTTACAGTTTCCACTAAAAATAACAGAAAATAATAAATATATTATTCCCAAAATGCTGGCTTTAACAATTTAGATTAAAGTTTCCATGTATTTCTGTTATACTTATATACATAGTAATGTAAGTAATGTGAAATGTGAGATTTAACAGAATCTAGTCAAATGAAATTTACTTGATTGGTATCCATTCTGTTTATACAAGCACATTAATAACATATTTGACTCATTATTAAATAAAAAAAAACAACTTTGATTTTATATCTTTCAGTTGCATTTTGTTCAAATTGTACATGTTTATTGAAGATGGAGAAACTTTTCTTTTCTTTTTAGTGCAGATTAGATTAGAGTCAGCTAATAAAAGTATTGCTACAAAGCCAATAAAATGCAGTTAAAGTCAAACCAGAACTGGGAAAAAAACTGTTTCAAGAAAAGCTGAAAGTGTTTTCTTGTGTTGACTAATTAATGTGGAAAACCCAGTCACTAAGTGGTTATTAAAATGTTTTCAGAATTTGCAGATTGATTATGATTCAGCTTATGATTCAACCATGACCCACTGCTCTCACCTACCGGTATCGGCAATACTGGCTTTGTATTTGCTTGATATTGGATCGATATCAAAATCTGTGCTATCGCACAGCGCTGACTTTCATTCAAGCTGGAAAATGTCAAGGATTTCCAAAGTTTATCCAAGCGTAGTTTTTAAACAGTTGTTGATGAGCCTGATGGAACCATGTCAGGAAAGCAAGAGTGAGAGTTTGTTCCATCTCTGCATGCGATGCATCATGAATTTGGGAGGAGGTGGGATGTTTTGGGCTGTTTTGCAGGTGACACTGCTGGGGACTGATTAAGAATTCAATAGGCTCTCATCCAAACTGGTCACAACAGCACTGTGCAAAAACACATCGTCTCATTAGGTTTGCACTAAGCGGAGCCATCATTTCTTTTTCCAACAGGACACACCTCCAGCTGTCCAGTGTACTGTGTGTTTTTATGGGTCTCAAGACGTTTTCACCCTCCCTAAGCTACAGGGCTTTCTAACTTATGAATTAAGCACTGAATTTGAAGGACAGTTTAACCACAGAGAGTGACTGTGCACTGCATCTGGCCTCCACTGCAGAGTGAGGGGAAAAGCATCCAACGCAAGTGCACCACACATGTGGACGTTCCTTTAAGAGTGTAAGGAAAGCATTCCAGGTGATGACCTCATGAAGCTCTGAGTGGATGCCAAGAGTTATCAACATGGAGGCAGCTACTATGAAGAATAAGATGTAAAGCATATTTTGCCTAAAAACTTTGCTTCCTACAAAATTCTGTGCATTATGCCACTTTTTATTTCTTCCACAGTGAGGTGGTAGGAGACCAGAATCAAAAAAGAAAAAGCAGATCTGATTTTAGAAGTAGACTCTTTCACTGTGTTGTAAGGACTGGTAGATGCTTCTTAAACAGGTAATGCTGATATTTGGCTTGTGCCAACTGTGCCAAAGTCTTTTGTTCAACCAATAGCATCACTACAACTTGGGCCCCAATCACACAGGCCTAACAGACCAGGCAACCTCTGGTCGCTAGGGAAAAATGTGTATTCCCTGACTGACTCCTGGAGATTAATGGCAGCAGGGAAGTAAAACTGGTCTGAAAGATAAATATCGTAACATACCCGCAGACCTCTATGCGATGAAAGCTAGCAAGTTGCGAAGGTCTCCAAGCTAAATAGTCAAGTTAGACACAAATCAGAAACAGAGACTGTCTGCCTTCAAAGTGAAAATGTAAAGGTGAATCTTCCTCATTTATGGTTCGTGTTGAATGTCACACTCAGTAATTGGTTAGTGTCTGCAGACAAGTTAGCTTCTTCTATGCAAACTACGGGAGACCAAATTTTTCAGTGCAGACTCTCTGTGTAGGTAACAACTTGCAACCACTTGCAAACCAGTTGGGGAATGGTTGGTTGACAGGTGGTCTCTGACCTCTGTTACTGTGGCCTAAGTTGTAGTAATTCAAAAGGTTGAAAAAAAATGGCCATCGTCCAGAAGAGCATAGTTGGAATAATTTGTGAAGCCAAATATCAGCATTATTCCATAGCAAACAGTCTCTAGGCCTGTGTGACTGAGGCCGTACTTCCCACACAGACTCTCTCTCTCTGCTCTTTATATTACTTGATATGGTCTTAAGTGACCTGTGATTGGCTAAAGTCTCACCTATATGCTACATTTTCTAAAGCCTGAAAAAGACCTCAGTAGAGTTTTGACTACCCGAGCTTTAATCTACTGAAGACTCTTTACTGAGTAGGTGTGTCCAAACTTTTGATACCATCCTGGAAAGTTTTAACTTTTATATGTGTGTGAGAGTAAGCTTGTATGTCGTGTGTGTGTGTGTGTGTGTGTGTGTGTGTGTGTGTGTGTGTGTGTGTGTGTGTGTGTGTGTGTGTGTGTACAGTAGCGTCTACACTAAGACAATGACAGAGGGCCTCATTGAAATAACTGTGGTCTCAGGGGGCCAGCTAAAAAAGAGAGAGGGTAGGTTAGGGTAGACAGAGTATATGAGAGTCCAGGGAATCATTTAGACTGCGAGTGTGTGTGACTGTGTATGCGTGTGTGTGCGTGGAGTGATTCATCCGTTCTGGTGGCAGCTAACCTTGGCATGTCCTGCCACGCGTGACGGGGGTTACACCCAGACAGCTTTGTGCCGTCCTCCACGTGTGTGTGAGCTTGTTTGGGTGTATAGGTGGGTGTACCTTGCCTTGAAGAGTCAGCTGTGTGTGTTTGGGTGTGTGTGTGTGTTTGCATCTGCATGCAAGAAAAAGAGCCAAAAAAGAAGAATAAAAGGAGGAGGGAGGAGGGAGGAGGGGGAGTATCCCAGTCAGGTTGTTTAGTGTCTTTGTATGATCTTGCCCCCGGGAGAAAGGGCAGGAAAAAAAGACTGAAAAATGTGTGTGTGTGTGTACCTCTCTGTGTGCCATTGTTCTCTTGTCAGAGTTACAATGACACACACACAGCATTAAAATCTACACACACACAAACACACACAGTCTGACGGATCACACACCACTGCTCACCTGTCATCGTCAAAGACTGCGTTTGTGATCTGCCATTATGTGAGAGTGTGTGCGTGTCCACAAGGAGCATGCATGCATGCACGCACGCACACACACACACACACACACACACACACACACACACACACACACACACATACATCTGGGAGTTGTTAAGAATGGGGAAGTACAGGGAAGGGAAGTTCTGAAGAACAGTTTACTGACAGGAATAGTAATATTTGGTCACCTGAAACAGCCGCACACTTAATTCTTCATCATTTTGCGTCATCAGCATTCTGGAAGCCGGCCTGCTCACTATTTAAAGATTTATACATGTGTGTTGTTTTTCTCTATTTCAGTTCTCCCTTTTTTGACAGCGTATTGTTTAGTATTAGTCACGGCACATGTGTATCATGTCATATGGCATAAACCAACCTGTTCAAACAGTTACGCAAGAATGTGTCTTTTTTTATTTTGAGTTCTCCTTCATTTATTTTATGGACTTTTATGGCCACGGAAATAAAATGATCTCATTTATAAAGCAAAAATAAAATTAGTTGATTAACTATGAAGTATGCGCATGACTTAAACTGAATAAAAACATTAAATAAATAATTTGCAATAATCGCCAACATGTACGTGTTTACTCTGAATCTCTGAGCACATTTCAAGTTCAAGTTCACGATCCTCCTTTTGTGCTGCTGTATTTTTTACATAAAGACACGTCTCAAGTTGTCCTGTGATGTAACAGGATTTAATATGAATTTAAGATCAGCTACAATATTAACGCCCCTGATTCTCCTGTAGCTGTTCCTGCAGCAGAGCGCCAACATCTGGTGAGGACTGTTACAGCGGCAGATTAATATCCATAGTTTTGGCACTGGATACTACAGTCACATCTGGCTGCAATGTTCTAATGTCCACATCATTTTTCAGTTACTTTCCCTCTTGCACTCCAGGTTTTCTGAGGTGGAAATATGCTGTGCTTGTGCAGAAAGAAATGCAGAAACACAAGTGGGAAGTTTTTCCTTCAAAGATCAAATTGGTGATATCACCCATGATTTATTTTTTTCTCCTTTCAGGTTCCTGATCGATTCCTGGAGGTGGCCCAGGTGACCCTTCGTGAGTTCTTCAACGCCATCGTGGCTGGAAAGGATGCGGACCCATCCTGGAAGAAGGCCATCTACAAAGTGATCTGCAAACTGGACAGCGAGGTTCCTGAGGTCTTCAAATCCCCCAACTGTCTACAAGAGCTCCTCCATGACTGACTAGGCCAAGGGAAGAAGCAAAGCAAGCTAGACAGACCTCCGAGGACAGTGAGAAGACTGTAGGAAAATGCCGCCAAATGCTCGGAGTTAGACTAGTCGGAGGTCTGTGATGAAATGCGATTGAAGGTTTGTGACGTTCATAAAGATATGAACAGGCAGTTCTGTTCGGAGGCTGCCAGAGAGCTTCGCTTATGGTTATCATTTGGTCAGCCCGTCTTTTAAAAACAAGATGTTCTATGAAGAAAAAAAGCTTTTCCTCTTACATGAGGTGCCGGGCTGCGACCCAGAGTGCGGTTATGCTCAAATTAACATATTTTGTTGGGGAAATGAAAAAGCAAAATGGTGAGAAACAGAATCCCATCGAACTGGCAGAGAAGCTCCTCGTCCTTGAAAACCCTCGTCTTCTCTTTTTCCTCCGCCTTGTTTAAACTTTTCCATCCTTCTCCGGAGGAACAAAGGTGCGATGAAGATGACGATTTGACCTGTGACTTCGAGTCAGGGGGCAGACTAAAGATTAAAGAAGATAATATATGAAAAAAAGATCTTTTTATTGTGGATGTTTTTAAGTTACATGGACATTTTTGAGACAAAAAAGTGGTTTGTGTATTTTTTTCTTTCCTTTGTATAAGCTTACATCCTCTCTTCTACGACATGCACACAGATACACCCCTCATAGGAAAGCACAGTAGCATTCCCAAATCCTCACCTGAATCCAGACAAACTGGGCAAAAAACCCACTTAGTTGTTGTTTATCTGATTCATTTCCCCTCCTGTTTTTACTTAAGCCTCCTCTTATTGTACTGAGACTTACTGAGTGTCTATATTGACTGTGTGGCTCTCTCCCTGCCCCATCGCTCTCTGGCTGCCCCCTTCTCTTCACATATCCAGAGCATCAGAGATTCATCAGTACTGGGTTTTTTAGCAGATGCTAGAATTGACAGCTGCAAACATTTCAGATGAAAATCCACAGTAACTAAAAAAAAAGTAAAAATCTGTTCTAATGCATTAATTCAGCAGCTGCATTTAGGTCCTAATGTCAGCAGACTGAAATGTTGCTGCTTTTTAAAAATGTTTTATTTGTTTGTTTGGACCAACCCTGTATCTCCATATGCTGTTTGCGCAGGCGTTCCTTAAATTGTCTTTATTTGATCTGTACATGATCTGTACTGAACAGGCAAATAATCATTTTAGTTCCCTCTGGGGGACAAATGATATAATGCACGTTTCCTAATCTGCTGTTACATACGCACCAATGTCAAAACGATAAGATGAGTCACTGTTTTCTTTACAATACTTAAAAAACGTGGCACTGATTCATGAAACAAATTCTTGTGATATGTTTGAGGCTTGGTTTTGTCCATGATGCCCCCCTTAAGGCCTTCACTTTAAACCACTGTGTCACATTTCTTTTTAATTAAAAGTGTTGAAGATGTTCATAGATGCAAACAAAACAACGGTATGTCTCAGATGGTGCTTTGGCCACAGACTAATCTTTGGAAAAAATTGAAATCTGTGTTACACAATCATGATTTTTTTTTTAAGTAATCATTAAATGTCCTGATAAGCACCAAACCAGTTCCCCAGGTACTTCCTCTCTGCTCTGGACAGCTGAGAGGGGGCAGCTGCACCGGCCGGGTCATGTGTGAAGTGTTTAAGGTTTTAACAGCTGAAGAAGAAAAAAAAAAAACAAAGCAAAAAAGAAGAAAAAAAAGACAACAAATGCTGATATTTGTAGCTTGTATAGATGTAATAAATACTCTGATCACTCTGATATTGTTATTATTTATAACTGAAATAATTATTCCTTTTAATGTTATTCTGATGATGATGATTATTAATGCTTGCTACAGATTTGACCAGTGGTTTAATCATGTTTATCCATCAAACTGCAACATGAAATAAATTATTCTTTGAACAAAAATCAGTCGGAGGTCGTTTGTAAGCTCGTCGCCACTTTCTTCCTGCTCTGTTTGCGCTCGGCTGAGGTGCGGAGGGCGTTGACCGCTTGAACGCACCAGCTCGCCGTCAACCCAAGCAGTAACTAGGCAACGCGATGGCCACTTTAACTCGGTCCATGCCCTCGTCCCCTCCCTCCCTCTCTCTCTCTCTGGATCCTGTATAAGGGGGGGGGGACATGTGATCCCTTGTTGTTGTTGCTGATGAATTGAAAAGAGGAGCGCTGTGTGATTATTGTCAGCACAAAAGCCTCAAAAAGCTGCTGACGCCTAGATTAGGCAGTACAAAGACGCAGGGACACACACGCACAACACACAAAAAGACATAGGTACAGGCTCTCAGTTGCGCACACAAAAACACGGGGACGAGGCCCGGCTGCCCTCGTTGCCCTACGCTGCTTCTCACTCCCCTGTTCTCTCCTCCGTTCATCCTCTCACACCCCTCCATCACTCCATCGCTGATATTACTCTCCTCCTCCCCTCTTTTATACCTCTACTGTCTCCTCTTCGCTTCCTATCGCACAGATTTTATTTCATCTACCCTCCTCTAACGCCACTTACCTCCCTAACACACACAAACACACACCATGCCCTCTGTGTGTTGGCGCCAAACACTAACTGGCATCACACAATGCCAACCACCATCACCAGCATGGGATTAAGTGCCAGCACTCAATGTGCTTCTTTTTTCCCCCCCTTTCTTTCTTTCTCTCACCGACGCACACACGCAACAAATAAATACTGCCAGACTTCCTGCATAATAAAACAGTTTATAATTCTGTAAAGCTATGTCTCCTGTAATAATCCAGTCTCAATTAACATTTTTTGCCTCTATGTAGAAGTCAGAGGGGATTAAATTAAACAAAACAAAAATTCACAGGAACATTTGCCAAGCACGAAAATCTGAAACCACAAAGATGGAGGTGGCTGTCGCTGGCTTTAATGTGACTGCTTTGCATTCAGCAAAACCAAAAGTACCTTCAAGAAGAGGCTGAATAGCCACGAAACAAGGCCATCAAACGCCACTGTGACGGGGACGCTGTGTCCTTCGCCAAAAAATGGCCGCTTGCTCGACAACAGAGACTTCAGCCGCAGGGAACGTCATTTCTACAATCGTGTCTTTGTTTTTTTAGCACAGCGTTTGATTGACAATTTGGTTGTGAAACATCTGATCAGACAGCCACATTAAACACAAACTAGAACTACCAGATCATTTTTTTAATCCTTTCAAGGATATTCAAGGTTTTGTGGGAGTTGGACCAACCAGTCTACACATTCTTTAGTGGACTTGGGCAGGGCATTTGACCAGGTTCCTCAGGAAGTGTCAGAGGGTTTCTACTTTGGTGGTTGCAGGATCACCTCATTGCTGTTTGCAGATGATGTGGTTCTCTTTGTCACGGCGAGTGAGATGAACCGTATAAAAATAATAAATGAGGATCCAATTGCAGGCAGTAGTGGAGGAGTGAAGGTGGTTTATTGGACACGAAATAAATATAGACAAACAGCAAATGGAGCACGAACTAAACTAGACTGGAGACAACTAAACTACTGAATACATACCGGAACTCAAACATGAAGCAAGGTGGACGACGGTACAAGATGGTGACGGCAGGGAAACACACAGATGACGCAGGGTGGAAACACAGACGGACCAGCAACAACAATGACGGAAGACATGACTTAAATACACAGAGAACCACAGGGGAATTACACACAGGTGGTGGACACAGCTGGGAATAATCAACAAGACGAGACAAAGGTAAAAATGAACACACTCACATGAGACGCAGACCTTCACAATAAAACAGGAAACAAAACACACTTTACTAAGACACAGACTAGACAGAGACAGACTTGAAATGACATATGAAACTAAACCCACATCTTAGACCCAGACAAACAGAAACATGGAACTCTAAATAGACATAAACATTACCATAACACGACAAGAGAACAAGAACACAATCCCTGATGCAAACATAAATCAAAACACAATAAACTCAAAATACTGGGTCCAACGGACCCAGAACCGTGACAGTACCCCCCCTCAAAGGGCTGGCTCCCGACAGCCCCAAACAGAAAACACAAGCACCAAGCCAGGGCGGGCGGAGGGGGCCCAGGAAGGAGGGCCCGAAACACAAAAAACCAGGAGCACGAGAGTCCAGAACCAAAACACGACTGTTCACTAGTCCATAACACAGTCAGGGAGCCGACCATGCACACAGCAACGGCGGCGACGGGAAAACAGTTCAGGAGGCCGACCGTGCACACGGCAACGGCGGCGACGGGCAAACAGTTCCGGAGGCCGACCCCTTGGAAGGTAGTGGCGGCCACTGAGCAGGTCCGGAGGACAGCCGCGATGCCAGCGGCGGCGACAAACCCTTTCCGGAGGCCGTCCCCGAAGGCCATGATGCCACCTAATAGGCCCGGAAAACGGCCAGCAGAGGCGAGGCGGAACGGGTCGAGCTGGCTCTGACGGCGGTGTGGCAACCGCAGGACCAGGCGAGGCAGGACCAGACGAAGCTGAAGCTGAAGCGGAGGCTGGACCAGACGAAGCTGAAGCTGAGGTTGGACCAGACGAGGCTGAAGCTGAAGCCGAAGCGGAGGCCGGACCAGACGTGGATGAAGACACGGAGGCCGGACCAGGCGTGGATGAAGACACGGAGGCCGGACCAGGCGTGGATGACGGCAGCGGGACGGCTGCGGAACCTGACGGCAGCGGGACGGCTGCGGAACCTGACGGCAGCGACGCTGCAGGCGGTGATGCGAATGGTGATGATGTGAATGCTGTAGGCGGTGGCGTGAATGCTGCAGGCGGTGATGTGGATGCAGGCAACGGTGTAGGAGTCACAGGGGATGATTCAGCAGATGGTAGCTGAACAAACTTCCCCGGACCGCCAGCAGATGTGAGGATATGCTGGCTGGGTCCTCCAGGACCCTCAGCTAACGAGGCGTGGTGCTGGGTGGGCTCCTCGGGCCCTCCAGCAGACGTGGCTTGAGGCTGGACGGGCTCCTCGAGCCCTCCAGCAGACGTGGCTTGAGGCTGGACGGGCTCCTCGGGCCCTCCAGCAGACGAAACATGACGCTGGCTGGGTTCTCCAGAACCGCCCGCAGATGAAACATGAGGCTAGTGCGGTTCTCCCGAACCCCCAGCTGACGTGGCATGAGGCTGGTCGGGCTCCTCGGGCCCACCAGCAGACGTGGCATGAGGCTGGTGCGGTTCTCCTGAACCCCCAGCTGACGTGGCATGAGGCTGGACGGGCTCCTCGGGCCCACCAGCAGACGTGGCATGAGGCTGGTGCGGTTCTCCTGAACCCCCAGCTGACGTGGCATGAGGCTGGACGGGCTCCTCGGGCCCTCCAGCTGACGTGGCATGAGGCTGGACGGGCTCACCCGAACCCCCAGCTGACGACACTTGAGGCAGGATGGGCTCCTCGGGCCCTCCAGCCGACGAGGCAGGACGCTGGCTGGGTTCTCCAGAACCGCCAGCAAACATGGCTTGAGACTGGACGGGCTCCTCTGGCCCTCCAGTGGAAACAGACACTGAAGCAGCAGGTACGGAGACCTCCGCCAGTGTGGACACTGGCTGGGACTGAGCAGCACAGTGGCTAGACTCAGGCAGCAACAGTGGGATGCAGTCCTCAGAGGGCTGAAAGTGTTCCCTAATACACTCAGCAGAGGACGGAGGCGGACGGGTGAACTCACTTGAACTCTCAAAGGGTGCTGAGAGCTGAGACTGTTCTGGTGAGTGCTCCGGTGAGGCTGCTGGCGCTGGCGTCTTGACCTCTAGGGGTCCAGAGTTGGCTGGTGACTGACACCCAGCCTCTGGGGAGGCCCTAGAGGGAGCAACTGTCTCTGACATGGCCAGCTTAAGAGAACCAGCAGATATTGCGGTGAAGTGTGTTCCCTGCTTTGAACGAGACCGTGAGGATGGTGGCTGAGTAAATGAGCGGGCAGACAGCTGAACTGGTGGCGACTGAGCAATAGGCAACGAAGCGGCTACAGACTGACCTACAGGTAGCGGAGACGATTGTAGTGGAGTCGTAATGAGTGGTGGAGTGGCTGACTGAACGGAGGGCAGCGCGGCTGCTGACTGAACTGAGGGCAGCGCGGCTGCTGACTGAACTGAGGGCAGCGCGGCTGCTGACTGAACTGAGGGCAGCGCGGCTGCTGACTGAACTGAGGGCAGCGCGGCTGCTGACTGAACTGAGGGCAGCGCGGCTGCTGACTGAACCGTTAACTGAATTGCAGACCCAACGTTAAACTGTGGTGAAAGTGTGGATGGGAGAACATGATCAGAAAAAACTGCTTCGGTGAGGTTTACAACTTCCCCTGAATGAATCAGTGCAGGTGAAAAAGGGTCCCAAACATTTTCATTGTCTAAATTCATAATACCAGGCTTGGAAACAGAATGGAAACAGTCATTAACACAGAGCGTGGGCTCAGGAGAAACAGTCTTTGAAGCAGTGGCCATGGATGAGACAGAAAAATTATTGTTATCTCCAGAAGACACACAAAAAATAGCTCCAGAAACAACAGTCACAGAGTCCGACGCAGCAGAAAAAGTGTCCCTCACACTCACCACAGCCGATTGTTTCCGTGTCCCGACATCCGGCTGTGGGGTGCCACGCCGACGGCGCAAACGTCGCTTCTTTCTCGGAGACGGCTCCGACAGGCCGGGTAATCCCTCGTCCGGCGGTTCGGACAGCACGTCCTCCGTTGAAGCGAGCAGGCGAGCGGTAGCGGCAGGGGGGTGTAGGTGAGGCTCATGGAGAACGTAATCCTGCACGAGCGGATGCAAAGAGTCCAGTAGCCAGGGATAACAGGTAAGGAGGTGTTGTAGATCGGCTTCAACGGAGTGAAGAGGCGCCCCTCCCTCATGCTCAAGCAGCCGGTAAACCAACTTAGAGGCGGAGCGGACAACGGCCTCCTGAAGCTCCCTGGGTGGGGTGACTGCCGCTGGATCCATATCTGGCTGGTCCGTACTGTCACGGCGAGTGAGATGAGCCGTATAAAAATAATAAATGAGGATCCAATTGCAGGCAGTAGTGGAGGAGTGAAGGTGGTTTATTGGGCACGAAATAAATATAGACAAACAGCAAATGGAGCACGAACTAAACTAGACTGGAGACAACTAAACTACTGAATACAAACCGGAACTCAAACATGAAGCAAGGTGGACGACGGTACAAGATGGTGACGGCAGGGAAACACACAGATGACGCAGGGTGGAAACACAGACGGACCAGCAACAACAATGACGGAAGACATGACTTAAATACACAGAGAACCACAGGGGAATTACACACAGGTGGTGGACACAGCTGGGAATAATCAACAAGACGAGACAAAGGTAAAAATGAACACACTCACATGAGACGCAGACCTTCACAATAAAACAGGAAACAAAACACACTTTACTAAGACACAGACTAGACAGAGACAGACTTGAAATGACATATGAAACTAAACCCACATCTTAGACCCAGACAAACAGAAACATGGAACTCTAAATAGACATAAACATTACCATAACACGACAAGAGAACAAGAACACAATCCCTGATGCAAACATAAATCAAAACACAATAAACTCAAAATACTGGGTCCAACGGACCCAGAACCGTGACACTCTTGGCTTAATCAGGTGATGACCTCTAGGTTGCAGCTGAATGTCAAAGGGGCGGGAATGAGACCAAGTCTGAGGTCCTAATGGAAGGGTGGAGTGCCATTTCTGGGTCAGCGAGGAGTTACTGCTCCAAGTGTAGAAGCCTAAATATCTAGGGGCTTTGCTCATAAGTAGAGTATGAGATTGGCAGAAGGATGAGTGGGGCATCATCAATGATGCAGACAATGTACCAGTATGTTGTGGTGAAGAGAGAGTTGAGTGTGAAAGCACATCTGTTTAGCTACAGTCCTACAAAAAGAAAGAATGAGGAGGAGGGTCCAGGTAGAGGTCTCTGCTTAAAGTGCCAGTATGACATCATACATCATAAGCCGCTGCAGTATTCTCCTGAACAACAGGTGTCGCCACGCAGACAATACCACCACATGAGCGCTGATGAAGGAAGAGAAGAAGCCAAGAAAAGACTTTACCGAGTGTGTTCTTTTCCCTCAAAGTCTCAAGTTTTCGAACTCTTGCAACATCCTCCTCTGAATACAGTGGGGCAAAAAAGTATTTAGTCAGCCACCGATTGTGCAAGTTCCCCCACCTAAAATGATGACAGAGGTCAGTAATTTGCACCAGAGGTACACTTCAACTGTGAGAGACAGAATGTGAAAAAAAAATCCATGAATCCACATGGTAGGATTTGTAAAGAATTTATTCGTAAATTAGGGTGGAAAATAAGTATTTGGTCACCTCAAACAAGGAAAATCTCTGGCTCTCACAGACCTGTAACGTCTTCTGTAAGAAGCTTTTCTGTCCCCCACTCGTTACCTGTATGAATGGCACCTGTTTGAACTCATCATCTGTATAAAAGACACCTGTCCACAGCCTCAAACCGTCAGACTCCAAACGCCGCCATGGCCAAGACCAAAGAGCTTTCGAAGGACACCAGGAAAAGTATTGTAGACCTGCACCAGACTGGGAAGAGTGAATCTACAATAGGCAAGCAGCTTGGTGTGAAAAAATCAACTGTGGGAGCAATCATAAGAAAATGGAAGACATACAAGACCACTGATAATCTCCCTCGATCTGGGGCTCCACGCAAGATCTCATCCCGTGGGGTCAAAATGATCATGAGAACGGTGAGCAAAGATCCCAGAACCACACGGGGGGACCTGGTGAATGACCTGCAGAGAGCTGGGACCAAAGTAACAAAGGTCACCATCAGTAACACACTACAACGGCAGGGAATCAAATCCCGCAGTGCCAGACGTGTTCCGCTGCTGAAGCCAGTGCATGTCCAGGCCCGTCTGAAGTTTGCCAGAGAGCACATGGATGATACAGCAGAGGATTGGGAGAATGTCATGTGGTCAGATGAAACCAAAGTAGAACTTTTTGGTATAAACTCAACTCGTCGTGTTTGGAGGAAGAAGAATACTGAGTTGCATCCCAAGAACACCATACCTACTGTGAAGCATGGGGGTGGAAACATCATGCTATGGGGCTGTTTTTCTGCCAAGGGGACAGGACGACTGATCCGTGTTAAGGACAGAATGAATGGGGCCATGTATCGTGAGATTTTGAGCCAAAACCTCCTTCCATCAGTGAGAACTTTGAAGATGAAACGAGGCTGGGTCTTCCAACATGACAATGATCCAAAACACACCGCCCGGGCAACAAAGGAGTGGCTCCGTAAGAAGCATTTGAAAGTCCTGGAGTGGCCTAGCCAGTCTCCAGACCTCAACCCCATAGAAAATCTGTGGCGGGAGTTGAAAGTCCGTGTTGCTCGGCGACAGCCCCAAAACATCACTGCTCTCGAGAAGATCTGGGGCCCGTTCTTCGTACGTCGCTTACTACATCCAAGATCAAATGACACATCCAAGATCAAATCATCGCGCTAACTCTGAGCTCGCTATTCCGGTTCCCCGAACACACCTGTTGTTGACGATTAGTATAGCTGGATGAAGTAATGTGAGATCACTGGGTGGCCCAACAGGGGCTACGCATCGATAGTAGAAACATTGATCGGCAACCCTTTGATTGGTCGGCGAAAATGTCGAAGGAGCGTGCTCGGTATTCTTCGGCAGCAGAGCAAGAACTCTTGAGTGAGGGATTTCAGGAGTTTCAGAGTCTAATTAAAACGCAAGGGAACACTGCAAAGGCTGCAAAAGCAAGGAGAGAGGGCTGGCAGAAAGTTGCTGACAAATTAAACTCGTAAGTAATTCAATAATAACAATAATAATGGAGTGGATTTATATAGCGCTTTTCAAGGCACCCAAAGCGCTTTACAATGCCACTATTCAGTCACTCTCACATTCACACACTGGTAGCTGTCACAGCTGCCCTGGGACAGACTGACAGAAGCCAGGCTGCCATATCGCGCCATCGGCCCCTCTGGCCAACACCAGTAGGTGGTAGGGTAGATTTATCATATCACACTATATTATCCAATATTATATTACATTATATTATATTACATTATGTTATATTATATCCCCTTTCACATTAGAGCCACAACAGGACCCACTAGAACATGGGAACAAGTAAAAGTGAAATATAAGAATATTCTACAGAATGGTAATATTGATCACTTATATTGCTTTTCGTCTCTTGGACAGAGACCCTGAAATAATCTGTTTGTTTGTTTATAACAGCAACCAAGAAAAGGGGCAGCGCAAAAAAAGACAGGTGGTGGTCCTGCACCCCCTCGTCAACAAGTTGGTTAAGTGAATAATACCCTCACGGGAAAATCGATATCTCTCTATGAGCACACTGTCGCGCTGAGCTAAAGGATCCTGTCTGTCCCGCAATATACGCTGAATCCTGAAAACTCTCCTTATCAATCTTGCACCTTCGGCAATGGGTGGCTCGCGTATACGGACAGGACATGGCTGCAACAGGCTTCCCAAATCCACCTTCGCTTTTATAGCCGTGGTCTCCCATCTTGATTACACGAAGTAAATTGCAATTACTACTCTGAAATCTGAATTACATCTGTTATAATCACATACATGTAATAGAATGTTAATAGTACATTTCCCTTTTTTAGGAAATGACCTGTATGTATCTGTGTGACATCAATAAAAGGATCAAGTGCTGCATTATCTTTAGTTACATTGATGTTATTTATTTATGGTACAACAGTGGTAAAATATCGCTGTTGCTTTCGTATACATGAAGCGGAAATACCTGAGTGGCCGCGAGCTAATCCTGTTTACATAAAGTAAACCTGCTCCCGAGCAGGTTTACGCTTACGGCTCTGTTGCTATGACAGCAAGTCCCGGATGGGCTTCGAAGAACCGAACGATCCAGGATCACGCGAAATCGTCAACAGTCAAATCCGGCTAACTTACTTAGCGAGGTACGAAGAACGGGCCCCTGCATGGAGGAATGGGCCAAAATACCAGCTACTGTGTGTGCAAACCTGGTAAAGACCTATAGTAAACGTTTGACCTCTGTTATTGCCAACAAAGGTTATGTTACAAAGTATTGAGTTGTATTTTTGTTATTGACCAAATACTTATTTTCCACCCTGATTTACGAATAAATTCTTTACAAATCCTACCATGTGAATTCATGGATTTTTTTTTCACATTCTGTCTCTCACAGTTGAAGTGTACCTCTGGTGCAAATTATTGACCTCTGTCATCATTTTAAGTGGGGGAACTTGCACAATCGGTGGCTGACTAAATACTTTTTTGCCCCACTGTATCTGTATGTCTCTGAGCTTTTGTGCTGCAATATTTTTAAAATGGCAATAAAAACTGACACAATCGTACACTCGTGTCGTGCGATGGCTAGGTTCCAAATATCGAGAGGTGCACGACCAGCCAAAGCACCTCAAATACTGTGGTGCATGCCACATGATGGTGTAACATTCAGAGAGCATAAAAACACCCTTAGACTGCTACCCTTGCCACCCGGACCCACATAAATGGCAGAAAATAGATGTATGAATGAACGGTTGGATGACATCTTTTTAAATACTAAAAAAAAAAAATCAAACACATTTGTCATTTATATGTCATGTTAACATGTCAGTTATACCCGTCACATCCCCCTGCACTATCACTGTGCACAACAGCTGGTTTGCTCAGTACAACATGTGCTGTTACAAGAGATGAGATTAAAAGTTTGATTCCACTTTGCAGGGGATGTTTTTTCTTCATTTTATTGCTGAAATTTGCAACAACAAAAAAAAATTCTGTTAGTAGGTTTATTAAAATGTTGGTAAACCAACTTGCTAGGACATCTTGGAAGGTTGTCCAGCTACCCTCCATCCTGGCTGTTTAGGGCAAAAAGAGCTTCAAAGCAAATACAACATAAACATTTGACATCCTAATATTTTGAGCACATTCAAAACTTAGCAATGCTAAGAGGTTGGTGTCATGCAAACGAGTTTCTTTTAGCTTTTGCAGCATCTGCACCGCAGATGGGGTTAATAAAGACACATTAAACAGAAACTTGCAGATTTCAGCTTAAAAAGAGCACAACACAGATACACGCGCAAGAAGGCGAAGGGTATCTTGTGCATTAGCTTACTCTGCCAAAGCTTTTCATTTGAACAGGAGGAGCTGAACAGGAGGTGGGGTCACTCTTTCTTCTATATGATCATGTACGCGCACACATGCCGTCTGCCTGTGAAAGCACATCTGAGCAGCGCAACAATAAAACAGCTGTGTTTGTATTGGCCTGATGATTGTTTCATTCTCAATCACCCCATCATAAGCACAAACACACTTACGCAGACACAAACACACTTACTGTCCACAGAGATGGCATGACAGTGATTCATCTTGGGTAATAGCTGCTGTTATGGAGTAGGGAGACAGTTTATTATGAAGAAAATCTCTCCTCAACATTATTCTAATAGCTGCATCTTCTCTATGTTAACTGCTATTAAAGTGGACTGCAGTGTGTGTGCGTGTGTGTGTTTATTCACATCCACTGCAATACTGGGAGATGGATGCACTAGTCTGGGATGTAAGAGGAATAAAAAGTGCAACACTTAGATTGAAGTTGCAGTTGAAGATAGATTTTTTACACTCCAAAAAAACGAAAAACCCAAATTCAGCTTAACAATGATCAAATACCAGATTTTATATGTGGGTATCTGAATTATGATCAAAACGTTTTGACTCCACCTTAAAGGAGCAGCAATAAAATGCTCCCACTGCTCATTCATGTTTATGTCGGTCCCTGGTTGTGCTCTGCTGACCACTTTCACGTGTGTGTATGTGTCAAACCCACGTAACCTTCATGCCGAGGATCATCACTGGTAACAAAAGCTGTTTCTGCAGCCGGAACCCAGAGGCCAAACAGCCGTTTTCACTGGAAGAGTCTGAAGAGTGCAAGCTTTGAGGTCTTTGGTAGCTGCGGCTCAGGAAGTAGAGGAGGCCATCTACCAACTGGAGGACAAGGATAGAACTAGTCAAAGTATCCATGAGCAAGCCCTGAGTTGTCTCTGATGTGTGTGTGTGGGTGTGTACACATGCTAGACAAGGAGCTTAAGTATAGAAAAAAGCACTTGTATGAATGGATTAATGAGGCTTGTAGTAAAAAGCACTTTGAGTGCTCTGTTAGAGTAGAAAAGTGCTGTATAAGTACCAGTCCATTTACCAGGAACAAGCTCATTGCTTTTGGTTTCCAAAATCACAGCGTTGTGGACCATGAATGTCCCCCCATGTTCTGACTGTGAGTGTGGAGTTCGACTCTGAGGTGTCTGAGGGAGAAAATGTGGCACAAACCACCTCGATGAGGGCTGCAATCTTGCCATAACTAAAACTCTACATAACTAAAAAGTCTTTGCTCATCACCACCTTACTGTCCACATTTGTCTCATAAGCAAAGAGGCTGCAGTTTTGACACGATGGAACAGATCGAGTGCACACATGCAGAAAAGGGCTTCCAAGGAGGGATTTACAAACAGCAGCTGCTTGAGAAGTGCTCTAGGAGACAACATAAAAAGCACAGACATTTCATTACCATGTTATACAGCTGGTGAGGGACCTAAAATGTTTGTCCTTATATTTTCAGATCAGATAAAGAAGCACCACCACCGCTGAATCACCCCAACCAACCAAGACAGACACACGAGCAGTAACGAAAGACCAGCATCTCAGAGACAACACAATCCCCTCAACCTCGAACTGGCAGATGGCCGCCCCTCCCTGAGCCTTGGTCTGCTGCACGTTTCTTCCTGTTAAAAAGGAGTTTTTCCTTCCTACTGTCGCCAAGTGCTTGCTTATAAGATGTTGTCGGATTGTTGGAGTTTTCTCTGTATCGTTTTAGGGTCTTTACCTTTCAAAATAAAGTGACTTGATTTGAAAAATCAGAAAATGTAATGACAGAGAATCTTTTTTACCTTTAGAAATAAACAATATACAGCTCTTCTTTTCTCTTTAGCCTGAGTAAAATTACCCAATAATGACTTTTACAAGTGTTCATACAGTCACTTTCTTGATTACATAATTGTGTTCATTTTTTCAGTATATAATAACAAAAAATGTAACTTCTGTAGCATAAATAATGAATCCAGTTATTAGTTGGACCCCCACAGTCTAGTGAACTTTGAAAATAGATCATAAGCATGGAGAACAACACTTCAGCTCTCAGCCCCTTTAAACTGTGATCATGGCTGCCAATAAAGATGATGTAGTTGGAAACTGACAAGTGTATTTCTTTGTGTAAACTGTCTCTGCTGCACCATTGCAGAACAGAGGTGGCTCTCCCATCGCTGTTTGATACTCGTTTCATTGTCTTTTCAGGCAACTCAGGTAGAACCTTGGCACCGTCTGACCTCAGTCTGACCTGTTGGAAAGCCAAAATCAGACTCTAATTATTACTTTAACAAACTGACATGAAAGCATCACTCAAATAAACGGCTGACTTAATCGGACCATCACAGCATACAACAATCACTGTTAGCTTGTTGAACAGACTTTAATCAGCCAGCTCTGCAGGTTTATTTGCATCAGTTCTTTAAGATGGCACCCAGGTGAATGGAGCTAATTGTTGTTTGGAACAGCTGCTGTAAAGCACTTTGACTTCTCCCAACACGCACCGCATCCCTGTGTTTCTCCATTAGGTTGGGCTCCCTTTAACCCCAGATTGAGTCTCTTTTCCTTTGTACACCTTTCCTGTAGCATTTTTTTGTCAAACGTGAATTGTGTCTGAACAACCCTAGTCTATCATAAACTTAGAGGAAAAACTTTAAGTTGAAAGCATGCATCTCTACATCAACGGGCCTAACGCTTATCGTAATCCACCCATCCATACTTGAGTCATGCGATCCATCCTTTTTTCCCCCTTTCCTTACAAACCGGAATCCATTTCCCCCTCCCTCATTCTTTCCTCCATCCCTCCTTCCATCAGCGGTCTGTTCACTAATCAAACACCATCTGTCCTTCCATCCCCAACCTGTCAGGAACAGCTGCCAGCCGCTCTCTTAACAACACTTTTAACAACCCTGCCGCATCTTCCACAGCCCGCCGCCCGCCACCTCGACCAGGCAGACGTCGCCAGCGAGGGCCACCGCCTCCTTTACGGGCGCACGCGACCGCAAACGACAGGATCGGTGGTGTGCGAAACCACGCATGTGTAACCTATTAAGAGATCAGGGTGTGAGACTCGCAGAGGAGAGAAGCAGTTATTAAGCAGAATAAAAAGGAGGTGAATGAAAAGGTGAACAAAGAATCAGTCCTACTGACCTCTAATTGAACCTAAGTGAGATGATTATGAAGCACGAGCAAAGAAAATAAAATTCCAGAGAAAGAGGAATAAAGGACAGATAAAACCAAAGAGAGATGGTGCTCAGTAAACGAGTGCAAGTCCAAATAGTAATCAAGGGAAGAATCAGCCGCCTGCTCAAAAAAAAAGAGTTTAGAGCTAATGGTGGGAAGTAAAAGCTCCCAGCACTCACACACAAGAATACAATTTCACACACAAATACTGTACAATCACCACTCACGCACCGGCATAAGAACGCAATTAGCTTAAACTCACAAACACGTCTTGTTGCGCAAACAATTCAATCATCCCTCACAAACACACACATCTTGAATATAATTAACAATACATGTTCACCCAGAACACACACACACACACACAGACACGCACACACGCTGCACAAACTGCACTGCTGTTGTCGTGAACATGCCAAGACATTTTCAAGTGTTATATCCTGAGGAACTTCCCCAACCAATCATTGGCACATAGGCCAGATGTTCACTGGTGCTTCAATGCAATGTTCTCCTGGCACTCGCATGCATTTATACACAGCGTAACATTCGCTGGCTTCTTTGTCTGTCTCCCTTTACGCATACGAGCTTTTGAAATGAAACTGAAACGCCAAGGCTGCACTTTTTCATTGCATAAAGGGAAGAGAAAAATGGGTTTAAGGGGAGAAAAATAGGAGGCAACAATAGGACAGACGAAAGAAAACCTTAAGAGATAGTCGTGAATAGAAGTCTAAGAAACAGAAGTCAAAGGCAGAAAGGATTAAGAGAAAAAGATTCCTACTAGTAAGTACGGATGCAGTGGTTTATGTGGGGCGTTCAGGTAGGTGCTAATACCTTTCCATACCACCAAGAAGGAAAGTTCATGTACAGCCTCATAGCTGTTAATGATTACAGTGAACCGTACCAATCAAAGGTTTGGACATACCTACTCGTTAAAGGGTTTTTTTCTGTATTTTTAATATTTTCTGCATTGTTGTACAAAACTGAAGACATGAAATGAAATGAAGTTACGAAATTGAAAAGGTCTCCAGATCGATTGCAATAAGTTCTCATCATCTGAAATTCTCATTGTGATGAAAATCGCTGATGTTACTCTGACAAAATGTTCTACGTTTAATAGCCTTCCCTGAATGAGCCATCATTTTAACAACACCCCCACATTTTCACAACCCCAGTGGAAAAAGAAGTACACCATCTTTCAATTCTAAAGTTTTACATTTCAGGATATAAGTTTTTAAAAAATCTGATCTTTACTATGTTCTAAACTAATATCACATTATCCAAGCTAGAATCGATTTTAATCGATAAATCGATAATCAAAACCCACCCCTAATCACAATCATTCTGATTAATAGGTACATAAACATTTTGTGTACTAAAATATTTCTCGAAGGAAACACGTATTCAAAGGGCAAAAAGTGGTGATGTTGTAAGGTGTTGTAAGAGGGAAGTCAGCACCACTAAGGCGAGAAACCAGGAGAAAGTCTGACTGAAGAAACTGAAACAATCGTGCCCAAGAGGAAGCCACAGAAGGTGCAGATTTCCAAAGTGTCCACCATCACCAAGAGTATGATTGAAATAACAGAAATTCTTGATATAATTTCCCCTGAGACACTCGCTATGGCTCAAGTAAAGAAAAAAAAAGACTAAATCATGTTTTCATGTGGAATTTCCGGTATCTCTCACAGTAAAGCAAAGAGGTAGTGTGGTGTTTTAGTGAAACATTGGTATCTGATTACCTGGCCTCCACATTCACTTCAACTAAACCCAACTGAGGTTGTTTGTAAGGAACTGGACTGCATTGAATCAGAATATGGGCCACATACACATTAAACCTATCCCTATATTTTCATTTCAACTCATTCTAAATACATATATCCATCCAAATATGGTTACAGCAGTGTTTCCCAACCACTGTGCCGTGGCATATAGGTGTGCCCTGAGAAATGATCAGGTGTGCAGTGGAAGATTATCTGGTTCCACCTGATTAGTACTCTAATCGGCGTGAGTAGCAGGCAGAACAATTACATTCTCTTCCACTAGAGGGCAGTGCATCTACCTGCTCTAATTAAATGGGTTGCCAACTGCCAATATAACACAAGAAGACAAAGAAGAAATAGTCATGCTGTGAGACGACGCAGCAAGTAATAGCAATAGATAAATATCTGAAAAGAAAAAGTAATCAGTCTGACATGGGTCCTGGAGAAAATTACAACCCAAATGAAGGCCCTAGCATGAGTAGTGGTCGGAAGAAAGTAAAATAGGTATACTGGGGACAAACCGAACCAATTCTGCAATATCTGGTGCGCGGTGCATATTCTCTATATGCTTTTTGTTTGGTGGTGCGCTGTGTGTTTTTTCTAATGTCAAATATGTGCCGTGCCTCCAAAAGATTGGGAAACATTGGGCTACAGTATGTTTGTAAAGGCGGACAGCATGGCTACAGTAGGTGCTTGATTTTATACACATGTAGCACTGGGACTGATAACACCTGTCCTAAAATGAAGAGGTGTGCAGTAATACTTTTGTCCACATAGAGTATGTAAAACTGCTTCAGCACTATTCAGATGTAAAGTCGGTTAAAAGAGACTAAAAAGATGTTAGTGAAGTATGTTTCACTCTAGTGCCATCCAAGATGCAACTCAGAGCACTGCCTATTAACTGAGTTAATTTAATTTTTCATCCAACATCTCTGAAATCACTTCTCCCAGGTAATCTATCGCAAGTCTTTTGGTTATATTATTGCAAAGTTTGAATTTTTTATTGCTGGTTTTGTCAGGTATTATATTACTTATTTTATTCTTTTGTATTTCGTTGTATTGTACACATCTGTAAAAGTATTTTGCTGTGAAGTTTTTGGACCTTGATTTTTTTTTTTTATTCCAAGCATTTTATGACATCTATAACAGTTGAATGATGAACAGCTGAATGATCCATTACAGTGACTTCACTTCTTTTACTTTGAACCCTTCCTTTGACTGAAGTTCTCTTTACACTCAGTATTACTGAATCACACAAGCACAAGCACTGAGCCACCCCTCATAGGGATACAGGTGCAGCGATATACTGAAGAATGTGCAGACTCATTATCTTTCTCTTTCTTTGGGTTACTTGGTTTAGGGAGGTGGCTGTTTTCTGTCTGGGCAAAAGGCATGGCCAAGGGCTGTGGACTTTGAAAACACAATAGCTATGCCCCAAATCATAGGCCGCATCCTTCAGAGGACCCGGCCTTTGCCGTCTATGTGGCCTGGGTCCTTCGAAGACCGAAAGTGCCAGAAATGCGAGGCTGTGAAATAGGACTGTCTAGCCTTGAGATTTGCTTCACCAGCTGTCTTGGTGGAGTTTAACAAACTTAGCCATCCACTCCTTGCTTGCTAATAAATAACACAACATTGGAGTGAATTCTCTACCATTTCACACTTCTGTTTAATCAGTTTTCTGTTTGACATTTATTCAGCTGTGTGAAAACTAAACTCTAATTCTCAGCCAAACAGATTGATTCATGAACAAATAAAACACTGAAAAAAGCCGAACATTAACATTTTTAAGTTATCGAAGTGACTTATATATCATGTTTAACCTGAGTAGTGAAAGACTGCGGGAGGTCTGAAAACGAGTCCGGTGTTCTCACCAGCTCTAGTGAGCATAGACCTCTCGGTCAGCTTTGAGCTGGTGAGTAACACACGTCTTCGAAAACATCGGAGCACTTTTGCAAATATGTGATGTCTTGATAAATCAAGCAGATATTTGAAGTTTACACAGCTACATTCTCACCTGAAAATATCTTAAAAGTTTATTTTGTCACCCAGAAAGAGTAATATTAAAACAAATTAGCTGCCGCCATTATTGGAGACTGGAATTGGCTGGGCCGCGCTATGAATTCTGGGATTGGTTGGGCTATGAAGGATAGACCTGATTCAAATTTGGGGAAATGAAGGATGCATTTGTCGGCCACATTTGGAGCAGCCTTTGAATTCAGAATCAGAATCAGAATCAGAATACTTTATTGATCCCTGGGGGAAATTATTTTTTGTTACAGTGCTCCATTTTAAACCAACATTAAGACAAGACAGACAATACGCTAACTAAGAATAGTACAATATATACATATATATACATACATACATACATAAGTCACTTATAAATAAATAGTTGGAAAAGAAACATGTGTAGCTGTAGCAGCAAACAGTGTTGGGACAGCCTTTGTCGCCTGGCTGTGACGTAATCGGCCTTCAAATGTGGCCTCTGAAGGATGCGGCCTAAGAATTGGGACATATCTATTGGACATACCTGCTCAGCAGGACCAGCCAAATGCTTGTCAGAAACGGGAGTGTTTTAGGTTTAGTTATATTATGTTGTATTTACTTAGTATTGGTGTTTGTTTTTGTTTCCCCCTACTGTGTGTAACTGATTTGGCTCAACCACTGTGTCTTTGTGCTTAGGTCAGTTTGTGAGTTGTGTCTGCTTTGTTCGATTAAGTTTCTGGAAGTTACTTTTTGAGTAGTTATATTTAGCTGACCTGTTTTATGGGCCCACTAATGAAATTTTGAACTGTGTCTTTTTGAACGTTTTGGGGGGATTAAATTTAAAAAGTACATTTTGAAGACATTTTCCTGTGTCCTCTATACCTTTGCTGCTTTGTCTCTCATAATGTGTATATGTCTACTGTACGTATATACCACAGTATATACAGCACATAGACATATATAAGGTTAGATCATTCTAACAAGCTTGAAAGTCAATATTTGGTGCAGCCATCTTTATTCTTTAACACACTCTGGACTCTCTTAGTCAGCTTTCTTGTCAAGTAGTCTTCAGGAATAGTTCTCCAGGATTCTTGAAGGACATTCAAAGCTCTTCTTTGGATGTTTCTGCCTTTTGTTCTGTTCTCTGTCAACATGATCCCACACTGCTTCAATAATGTTGAAGTCCAGGCTCTGGGGAGGCCAATCCATGACTGATAGTGCTCCACTGTGTGTTTTTCTATCCAGGTATGATTTTACTGGACTGGGAGTGTGTTTGGGATCATTGTCATGCTGAGAGATGAAGTGGTTGCCAGTCAGATGCTTCATCTGCATTCTGTGTTAATGTGTGTAATTGTGCAGCCCCAAATCATGACAGAGCCTCTACTGTGTCTTACAGATGGCTGTAGACACTCACTGTTGTACGTCTCTCCTGACCTCCTCCATACATGCTGACAATGATTTGAACCCCATATCTGGATTCGTCAGGTCTGCTGTCACTGATTTTTTGTCCAGTTCTTGTGTAATTGTCACTGCTCAGACTTTTCTCCCAGTTTGCCTCTCTTAAAAAAAGCTTCTTAACGCTCACCGCTGCACTGAGACAATTTCTGATAAGGCTTCAGTGAACATTAGATGCATCTCTCAGGTCCTGTGCCAAGTCTTTGCTGAAATTTCTTCAGGACAGGACTTTCAGATACTATTAATATGCTGTAGATTGTTTTTAGTCCTCCATTTGTCCAGTTTTCTCAATTTTATAAGGACACACTGCACACCACGCTGATATGCCAAGTTTTTAGCTAATACCTCTTTGGAAATCACCTAGTTGGTACAAAAATATGATTTTATGTCTGTCAAACTGATTCATTTTTTCACAGATTCAGCTAAAGAAAAAACTTTCAATGATTCATAGTTCACTGTTGAGTGGCTTAACAAACAAAAATGTCTGACCCTTTGTTAGCAAAATATCGAGAAATGAGGAGTGACTCAACACTTTTGTGCAATGCAGTATATTGTGCTTACAAAGAAATTCATATCTAGATAGATGGATAGTTGGCTGGTAAAAACTAGCTGCAAACTTTTACCATTATGCAGCCACTCAGATTTTTGTACCTATCTAATTTAATGAATGGTCAGAGCCCCTCAAAAAAGATGACCATTCAAAGCATCCCAGTTGTTTTTTTCTTCAAAGAATGACTTAATTAATTAATTAAAAATGATATTTCGAGGACACCTGCGTCTTTTTTTACTTTTAGTGCTTTTTAATTAATGCTACCTGATAAGCTGTGCTCCATAGGTGTGTAAAGTCATTAAAACAATGTCACATTGTCAAAAATAACACTGAAGCAAAAAAAAAAAACTGGCTATAAAACAATTTTGTCATTGCAGACCACTTCAAAGATTCAATGAGAGGAAGTAATGCTTTTAGATAATAGCTTTTAGAGGTTATAACATGATGAAAGTTTGCTATAAAAGATCAAAGCTTTTAAACTTTCAGTTGATCGAAAGATATTTTTTTATTTTGACTGCCTGTTATCAGTCAGTGTGAGAGCAGCGACTGGACACCCTGTGATGGTAAAATTCATCCGAGCAGAGAAAAGAGACATCTGGTGGGGAAATCAATAAAGGCTCCCACAGAGCGCATACGGGAGCTCGCACACACATTAATACATGCTCATACATAAACACACTTCCAGTATTTGCTTGAGGGAGTGTGTCAGCCACGTGTCTCATGTCCAATACAGGCATTAAGTCTGTCAATAAGAGCCTTTCAAGAATACCAGGGGTTCTACCAACTGACACACAGATGAAATGTTTTTCATCTGCACACCCACAAAGACTAACTTCATCTTCATATTTGTCCTCTAACCAGACAAGTGGAGGACATGCACGTGTGGTGGATCATAAATTTGATTAGTTTTGAAGTTGTACATCTCTGTTCCTTATATTTCATGTGATGCCCTTATTAATGTTTTATTTGTTGCTTTGACTGTTTTCGAATAGAATATGCAGTGGGAATATAGAGGGAGATAAGCAGTGAAAGTTTTGCCTGGGTTGATTGTGTGTCGATCCATTGTTAATGCCTCAGGGCTCCAGTAGGTGGGTTCGCGCGCTTCCTCCTTCACTCAATACAGACGAGTGAGAGTGAGAGCTGCGTGTCTGTGCCGTTCTTTCACCTCTCCTCACTATTTCCCCTGTTTAAGGTAACTGTCATGCACAAATCTGTATAAATGTGTGTTACTGTTGATTATTACATTGTTATCATTGTTCATTGTAGCGGAAGATGTGAATTGCAGACTATTTTGCTGAGAAGTTCCAGTTAATCTCTGTTGCTGCGTATGCTAGTTTTCGCTATTGCTCCGCCATATTGTGTGAAGATTTTTCTGTTATTATCTGTATAAGTTAACTACTGGAAGACATGCAGTACTTAAAGTATTATTTCATTGCTGTGGAAAGTTAGTGACTGTGTCAGCTAACATGTGCGAGTTAAAAAGATGTTTTTGCCTAATGCTACAGTTCATGTTATCTAAAGTATTCTCATCAGCTAATGCAGCGAACAATAGTGACTTAGTTTGGATACAGTTGTCCTGAGACTGAGTGCATCCATAAGAATATTGTTTTGGTTGTATTGCTTCTGAAACTCAATACAGACGAGTGAGAGTGAGAGCTGCGTGTCTGTGCCGTTCTTTCACCTCTCCTCACTATTTCCCCTGTTTAAGGGCACAACATTTGGAGGCACCGCTGGGATGATTGATTCGAGGACCATCCCTGACCTGTAAGAGAAATCCTCTCGTTGATCATCCCCCCCCAGACGACCCAGGTATCAGAAAGGAGCATAGTAAAGCAGCAGAGACATCGCTAGACCTACGTTGGTATCTGTATCCTGAAGTGAAAAAGTGGCCACTAGGGGGCAGTAAAAGCCAACTAAGTCTGATCATTTCTCAACTGACTGCTTGTGCTAACTCCTCTGACAACATGGAGTCTGAATTAGAAAAGCTTCAGCTGGAGATTAAAGGAACACTGTATCAACTGACTTTAGAGCAGCTGACTAAATTATGTGATGTACTTCAAATCTCAGGACCAGGAAAAGAGTTTGTGATTAATAGAACGCGCAGTCAGCTAGTCTCGCATTTAGTTAAGCACCTTGAACGCACAGAGCTGGCTACCCGTGAGGACGAAGGTATGTCAGAACTTCTTAATGTCCAGGACATTATAAGTGACATACAAATGGATAAAAAACAAGGTGTGAATGAAACAGTGGATCCAGCTGTCCAGGACCAGGAAAGTAGCCAGGAGGAGATAGAGACATTAAGACTGCTCTTACAACAAAAAGAGGGTGAAATGCATGACTTGATGAGGAATAGCATGAATCCTGCCTTAAGTCCTCGCATCCCAGTGAGAAACATTGTTCCAACAGCACCAAACAGTTCCATGTGGCGCAAAGATTTTAAGATATCAGGCCAAATAGGAGAGCCGGGGCAAAAAGACAGGCTGACATTCTCCAGTCTGGCGAGACAAATTGAAAGCGGGATCAATAGAGGCTACCCAGAATCAGAAATCACTGATGCTGTAATTCGTGCTATCACGCCAGGCTTGCAGCTAAGGAGTTATCTTGAAGGAAAAGAAAACCTCACATTACCTGCTCTTAGGAGAATCCTCAGGTCTCATTACCAGGAGAAAGGTGCCACAGAGTTATACAAACAACTTACCTCTGAGGTTCAGAGTAGTAAAGAGACACCCCAAAATTTCTTGATCAGGACAATGGACTTGAGACAGAAAATCCTGTTTGCTTCTCAGGAAGTTGAGTCCAGTCTAAAGTATGATCCAGCACTAGTCCAGAGCCTTTTTATGCATACTGTCCTGACTGGCCTTCAGAATGACAATATTAAAAGTGACCTGCAACCTTACCTCCTGCAAACAAATACTTCAGATGAGTTGTTGCTCGAGAAGGTAAATATTGCAGTCGCAAATGAAAAGGAAAGACAGGACAAAAAGAAACATGCCGCTCCATCACGAGTAACAGCTGTAAATACTGTCCAGTCTAATGATTCCCCAGTGGGAAAGAGAAGCACAGCTCAAGAGAAACCAGCCCCTCCACCCCCTGATCTTCTAACAGAAATAAAGGAAATGCGTGCTGACATGGTGCTGCTGAAAGACTTGAGGGCTGAAGTTTCCCAAATCAGAGAAACCATTCAAAAGACAACCCCAGCACCTCAGCAGCCTTTCCCCATTAAGGCTGAACAAAACTGCATGCCATTTTACCACCAGCACCCTCCTGCAGCAGCACAGGAACACCACCCAGCACATGGACCTGGGCATGTGTATGGGACAGCACAGTTTCAACAAAGATTCGCACCACAGCGATATTATCCCTCACCAAGTCACCGTCCCAGATGTTTTGCATGTGTGCAGGCAGGTGAGGCATATTGCCAGCATTGTTTTAGGTGTGGGAGTAGTGAGCATTTCCGTGCAGGTTGTAAAGCACCTAGACTGACAAAATCAGATAAAGGGAGCCCTTTAAACTAAGGGAGGTTGCTCCCACGGGACATGGGGCAACCGACAGCATTGAAAAGTCCCAATATTGTGCTAACTGTGAGGGAAAGGAAGAGAGTATGAAGTTAAAATGTTGTTCTGTTTGTAAAATAACATTGTACTGCTCAAAAGACTGTCAAGAGACACACTGGTCTGTGCACAGAAGGTACTGTAAGCCACATACAAGTTCATCTATTAAGAAACAGGAAACACAGTCAAGTTGCAAACCAAAGTGTAGGAAAAGAAGTAATCCAGTGAAGACGCCTACTGTAAAAGAGCTTGTAGGAGAGAAATGTCTCATTCAGTGCTTTCTGCACAACCAAAGAATCCAGGCACTTTGGGACACAGGTTCACAAATTTGTGCTGTAGATGCGGCCTGGAAACAGACCCATTTGCCTGATGTCCAACTAAGAGATATAGCAGAACTAGTAGACCCACTTGAACCACTGCAACTTGAAGCAGCCAATGGGACGGAAATACCATATATTGGTTGGCTCGAGGTAAGCTTCAGACTTACTGCTAATGATAAAGATCTGCTAATACCTGTGTTAGTGTTAAAAGGCAACCAACAGTCATGCCCCATAATTGGCTTCAATGTGATTTCACACCTAGTTGCAAACAGAGTACAGGATAAGACAAACAATAAGAATAAAGAGAAACTCATGAAAACAGTAAAAGTAGCTTTTCCTCACCTCAGAAAGAGTAGGGCAAGAGCTTTTGTTAATGCAGTGACAGTGGGACAGCCATGTGAGCACAGTGTAAGAACAACAAATGAGAGAGTTGAAGTGCCTAAACAGAGCTCCGTCCAAATAGAGTGTCGAGTGCAAGCCCCGCCTTTCAAAGAAGATAGAACCCTGATCTTCGAGCCTCATGAGAACCCACAGTGGCCTGAAGGACTCGAGTTCTGTGATACCCTTGTTTTAGTAAAGGCTGGTATGACACCAAAAATTGTCATTAGTGTACAAAATCCCACCAGCCATGACATCACACTGCCAAGTAGGACTGTTATCGGAAATGTGCAGTCTGTTGCATCAATATATCCTGCTAATGTATTCAAAACTGACTGCCTCCCTACTGCATCGGTCCGTCCCATCCAGGCTAAGAGCTCAGGTGAGAACACACCTAAAAGTGAACAATGGGACCCACCTGTCGACTTGACTCACCTGAATGACCACCAGAGACAAGCTGTTAGTCAGATGCTAAGAGAAGAGTCAGAGTCATTCTCTAAATCTGATGATGACATAGGCTGTGTTGAAAACTTGCAAATGAACATTTCGTTGAAAGATAATGAGCCAGTCACACGGACTTATCTCTCTGTACCAAAACCCTTGTATCAAGAAATGAAAAACTACCTACAGGACCTAATAGCTCAGGGGTGGGTGGAAAAATCAAACTCATCTTACTCCTCTCCGGTAGTCTGTGTAAGAAAAAAAGACGGTACACTGCGCTTGTGTATTGACTACCGAGAGCTGAATAGGAAGACTCACCCAGACCGCCACCCTATTCCCAGAGTACAAGACATCATGGACAACTTAGGTGGCAACACTCTCTTTTCTCTACTGGACCAGGGTAAAGCATACCACCAGGGGTTCATGGGCAAAGACAGTAAACACCTAACAGCTTTTGTGACCCCCTGGGGCCTGTATGAGTGGGTCAGAATCCCATTTGGACTGATGAATGCTCCGGCAGCATTTCAACGCTGCATGGAGGAGTGCTTAGAAGGGTTAAGGGATGAAATATGTGTGCCTTACCTCGATGATGTCCTTGTCTTTAGCAGAACGTTTGAGGATCATGTTGAGGATGTCAGGAAAGTGCTGCGCCGACTCAGGGAGTACGGAATCAAACTCAAACCAAGGAAGTGTGACCTGTTTAGGACAGAAGTGAGGTACCTTGGCAGGATTGTGTCAGCAGAGGGAAGCAGGATAGACTCCGCAGACACTGCTGCTGTAACAGCTTTGAAAAACAAACGGCCAGGTACTGTTGGTGAACTAAGAGCAATGTTGGGCCTACTAAGTTATTACAGACAATACATCAAGGATTTTGCCAGAATTGCAAATCCTCTGTATGACTTGCTCAAGGGACCTGCAGATGCTGAAACCCAGCGAAACACAAGATTAAAGTGGCAAACAAAGCGAAACAGGTGTAGTGTCCCTTCGAGTACACCTATTGAGTGGACCGACATGCACCAGTTAGCACTAGAGCAGCTGATAGACTGTCTAACTCAGCCCCCTGTTCTAGGCTTTCCAGAATTTTCACAGCCATTCACCCTTCACACCGATGCGTCAAACCAGGGATTAGGTGCCGTGTTGTACCAAAAGCAGAATGGAAAGCTTCGTGTGATTGCTTATGGTTCCCGCACTTTAACTGCAGCTGAGAAGAATTACCATCTCCATTCAGGCAAGTTAGAGTTTCTTGCTCTCAAGTGGGCTATCACAGAAAAATTCCGTGATTACCTATATTATGCACCATTCTTCACCGTGTACACCGACAATAATCCACTTACCTATGTACTGTCCACTGCCAAACTGAATGCAACAGGGTGTCGATGGGTAGCAGAACTGGCAGATTTTCACTTCACAATTAAATATCGCCCTGGTAAAGAAAATGTGGACGCAGACAGCCTCTCCAGGATGCCGGTAGACATGGAAACGTTTATGAATGAATGCACAGAGGAAATGGCATACGATGTAATTGGAGCAACCACACAGGCAGTGGAAAGGCAGGATGACTCCAATGTGTCATGGTCCATGGGTGTCTCAGTCAGGTGTTCAGCCATGGCCACAGATGTTTCCATCATTCCACTGACAAAAGGCCAGATCAAACAGGACCAGAGAAGTGATCCGACTATTGGACCTGTAATTCAGTGTAAACTAACACAGGAAAAACCATCACGTTCAGAGCTAAGAAAACTCAGCCCACAGGTCATATGTCTCCTGAGGGAGTGGGACAAATTGGAGATGGATGAGAATGGGATCTTGCACAGAAAAACAGCAAACAGAAAACAGTTGGTCCTACCAGAAATACACAAAAGTACTGTACTAAAGGAGCTACATGATGAAATGGGCCATCAAGGTGTAGAGAGAACATTGTCACTGATACGGGACCGGTTTTACTGGCCCTATATGCAACGGGAAGTAGAGGATTATGTGACCAGAAGGTGTGTTTGCATAAAACAGAAGAAGCCGTGTCATGAGAGCAGAGCACCACTGACTAATATTGTCACTACTCACCCATTTGAACTTGTCTCAATTGATTTCCTGCACCTTGACAAGTGCAAAGGGGGTTATGAATACATCCTTGTAGTCATTGACCATTTCACACGCTTCGCCCAAGCGTATGCCACAACTTCCAAATCAGGTAAAACGGCTGCAGACAAAATCTTTAATGACTATGCTTTAAGATTTGGCTTTCCAGCACGAATACATCATGATCAAGGTGCTGAATTTGAAAATCATCTGTTTGCACAACTAAAAAACTACTGTGGAGTTGCTGGGTCCAGGACTACTCCCTACCATCCCCAAGGGAATGGACAAGTGGAGCGATTTAATAGGACACTACTCCAGATGCTGAAAACACTCTCAGAGAGTCAGAAAACTAACTGGAAGGACTCGCTTAACAAACTGATTTATGCCTATAATTGTACCCGCAGCGAGGTAACTGGATTTTCCCCTTTTTACTTGTTATATGGACGCTCCCCACGATTGCCAATCGACATGCTGTTCAGCTTGACCTCAGAACAAGGAGATGGCAATCATCATGACTACATGGTAAAATGGAAACAAGGCATGGAAGAAGCATATGAGATCACGAGAGAAAATGCTCATAAAGCAGCTGTAAGAAGTAAAAGACATTATGACAGCAAGGTGAAGAGCTCAGTATTACAGCCAGGTGATCGTGTTTTAATAAGGAACATGACACCTCGAGGAGGTCCAGGCAAGCTGAGGAACCATTGGGAGGATGTGGTTCACACAGTCGTTCGTCAGGTCAGCAGAGATATCCCAGTTTATGAACTCAGACCTGAGAAAGCAAAAGGGAGATCAAGGATATTGCATCGCAATCTTCTTCTGCCATGTGACTATCTGCCTGTTGAAACTGAAGTGCGACCACGAACAAGAAAAAGAGCCGTGGAGACAAGTGAGGAAGTGGAACAAGCTGAGGAAGAGGATGACGATGATGAGTACTATCCAGTGTCATCTCAGCAGCCATTTGAGCCACTTTACCCTCCGACACTGAATCCTATGAGCACTGATGAACCAGCCAAATACCTTCAAACAGTGGAAAACATGTCATCTGAGCCAGAGAATGAACATGAAGTACTGAACCAATGTGAACAACTACCCGACCAAGAGGAAAATTATGTCGAGGAGCCATCAGTGGAGGCACCTGTTCCTGCACCTGTTCCAGACAAACACAGCAGGACCTGTGAGCAAGAGCATCAGCGACCGAGTAGAGAGCGCAAGCCACCAAAGATCTTCACATATGATCGGCTTGGTTCACCAGCTTGTTATAACCTGAGAACACCATCACATCATACACACTTCATGGTTCCACGGACTGTTCAGGCATACTGCCACTGATAACTGTATGGACTTGAGTGAAAAGAAACATTGTGATCACACACGAAACACGTTACTGAACAGAGACAATGTACTTACACTCCACACCAACCACAAGGAAATGGACTGTTTAACACAGAATTCATATTCAAAGTGACTTTTGGACATTGAACTGATTCATATTGTGCTTGCAGCTTAACAGACACATCCAAAGCACACCACATGGCTACGGCCACTTGTATCACTCTCATGGACATTTGGCAAAGGAGAGAGTGACTGCTTTGACAAGCTGCACTAAAATGACTTTGTTCTCAAGCCAGCAGCAGACTGTGTTAATGTAACTGCATGGACACTGTAATTCATACAGACTGTATGAGAACACTGAAAGACTTTGGGTAATAACCCACACTAAAGAATGTATGAAAAGAGTTCCAGCTTGTGAAACTATTTTTGTAGAGTACATATAAGGTACAAGAAACAGTTATAGTATGCAATGGTTTATTGTATGTGGTTTTGGTGATATTAATGTTCATAACTCCACGTTTGTGCTAAATGTTAAACATTTGGATGTTGAGGACAACATCTATTCTGAGGGGGAGTATGTGGTGGATCATAAATTTGATTAGTTTTGAAGTTGTACATCTCTGTTCCTTATATTTCATGTGATGCCCTTATTAATGTTTTATTTGTTGCTTTGACTGTTTTCGAATAGAATATGCAGTGGGAATATAGAGGGAGATAAGCAGTGAAAGTTTTGCCTGGGTTGATTGTGTGTCGATCCATTGTTAATGCCTCAGGGCTCCAGTAGGTGGGTTCGCGCGCTTCCTCCTTCACTCAATACAGACGAGTGAGAGTGAGAGCTGCGTGTCTGTGCCGTTCTTTCACCTCTCCTCACTATTTCCCCTGTTTAAGGTAACTGTCATGCACAAATCTGTATAAATGTGTGTTACTGTTGATTATTACATTGTTATCATTGTTCATTGTAGCGGAAGATGTGAATTGCAGACTATTTTGCTGAGAAGTTCCAGTTAATCTCTGTTGCTGCGTATGCTAGTTTTCGCTATTGCTCCGCCATATTGTGTGAAGATTTTTCTGTTATTATCTGTATAAGTTAACTACTGGAAGACATGCAGTACTTAAAGTATTATTTCATTGCTGTGGAAAGTTAGTGACTGTGTCAGCTAACATGTGCGAGTTAAAAAGATGTTTTTGCCTAATGCTACAGTTCATGTTATCTAAAGTATTCTCATCAGCTAATGCAGCGAACAATAGTGACTTAGTTTGGATACAGTTGTCCTGAGACTGAGTGCATCCATAAGAATATTGTTTTGGTTGTATTGCTTCTGAAACTCAATACAGACGAGTGAGAGTGAGAGCTGCGTGTCTGTGCCGTTCTTTCACCTCTCCTCACTATTTCCCCTGTTTAAGGGCACAACACACGGGGCTGTTCCATTTAAATCTACATCACCCCACCCCTGCTGCCACAGGTCAGAGAAGGGACGTTAGGTCAACCCTTTTAAGTACTGTATGTGTTCAAAAGGTAATGTCAAACTCCAGAGTTGAATTTTTGACATGGCTCAGTGGTTAGTGCCTCAAAGCAGGTGCATATTCTCCTCATGCCAGTGTAGGCACTTCTCCAGGAGCTCTTGTTTCTCCTGCTAGTCAGCAAAACCTTCTCTGGGCCACGATACTCTGCCAAAAGAGATTTTTGAGTTCAAGGGCTTTACTGTAAACTTTTTTTTAAAATTTACTTTTAAACTAAAATGAAATGCCAAAATTTTAGTAAACAAATAAATACCACTTTTATTTAGTGTTTTATTTACTTATTTAATGTCTACTTTATTTAATTTAAGGCCTTGGGTGAAATGACAAAAGTAGCAACACAGAGCAGGGTGAGAAGCTCAAACAATCACTCGCAATTATTTAAACAATCAAAATAGTTACTGTTTTTTAATGATATTCAAATAATTTTAGCATGAACCTAGCTGGTTATGAATCTTCTACCAAAACATCTACTTTTAAAAACTTAGTCCAAATCTTGTCTCAAAGTGTCAGGATGTGAAAGCATGTCTTTGGCTTTGGTTTGGTTTAGCAGTGCGGACTTTTATATCTCTGCATGTTGTCATTTTTTAAAACACTTGTATAGTTAAAGGAAACTGTTAAACGGGATAACAAAAGAAATGTCAGGCTCCACCCAAAAACTGCAGCTGATAAACAGTGTCTGAAAGTCATCTCCTTACGAAATGCCAGCATAGATCTTATACGGACTTGAGAGGTGCTTCTTGTCCTACAGAAGACCTTCGGAAAAAATCTTGAGGCATGCGGTGCTTGTGGACAAATGCGCATGTGACTGAAGACTAATAATGGGCAGAGTCTCTTAAGCTCAGTATCTGTGCTATGCCATTGTTAAAACCCCAGAGTGGGTGTAGGAATTTCATTTATCAAGACGTGGAAAGAGCTCCTAGAAGACCCCTCTTCAGAAACACACACAAACACTATAAATAACAAAACGAGAGAGCAACTGCTTGAAGTATGAGAGTAAAGTTACAATAATAATAAGAAGAAGAAAAGGTTTTTTTAAGCATAAAGAAAAAAGAAAATCAACCAGCAGAAGACGATAAAATGAAAATAATGGGCTGTTTGATAACTAGCATTAAAGACGAGCGACAGAGGGGGAGGAATCTCAGGCCTCCCGTACTTGTCTGTCCACACACAGACAGACTACAAATAAGCTTGTGCACATTCTTTGAACTTGCAGTGGTCAAGGTTCACTGGCAGGTCAGCTGAGGACTGAGGGAACAGAGCATGGAAAATAAAAGAGACACAGACACACACAAAGACACTTGTGGACAGCTGTCAATTGGCAGCTAAGCAAGTCTGAGGTGAAACAATGGGGTCGAAGGAGGACAGCAAAGTTAAAACAAGGTTAAGCTTTCAGGTTGTAAATCACTATGAGACATGGCAAGAGGCTTATGCGGGTTTAGATTATTCACATTCCACCGTCACCAATTATTTTTTCCAATCATTAGTGCAAACAATATAAACTGAAGACAATGAGCAAATTCAGTCTCTAAAACACTGAAATGGACTTTAAAAGCGGAAAGCTTGAGCAGTGCTGGTCAACATGTTGGACACATCTAGTTACTAACAAAGCCCGTTGTATGGCTTTGTTATGTTGCCATACAACAAGGCTTGTTAACTATGTAATAAACAATAAAGTTCAAACAAAACATGATATGTCTGGAAATTTTAGTTTCTTCATTCAACCTTTTGATCCAGGCGTTGCATTCATCATGACGTTATCGCCTGAAACTTTTGCGCCTGAAGTCTTTCCACGTATGCCGACCACTTGCATTGCAGTCCAAGTAATCCCAAACCATTTCACCTGGGGTTAAGTTATAGTGAAGGCCAGGGCACCTCACTCATTCCTAGTCAGGTAAAACTGACTTATGTCTAAATGCCAACACCAACGGGTCAAGTCTCAGTTGGCCAGGTCACTCTTGAAGGAGAGCTTTTTTAATCGCAGTGAGATTTTTACCTGGACAAATAAACTACAGGAAAAAGATGCTATATCTTTAGTGTTCGTAGAACAGGATAATCGTTTAAAAATATAAACCTTGGGCTACCATTCCCACATGCTTACACAAATCCCAGTCCTAATGAGGACAAACATACAATCATTTAGTGGTTTAATATGAGCACAAAACCTACAACAAAAAGCAGATGAAAACCAGCCAAAAGAGACTTTGGAGCAATCGCCACAATGATGGTACTTTAGAAATACAGTGGCTTGGCAAAAGTATTGCATTTTGGCCAAAAAGTTCCATTTTGGTCTCATCTGACCAGAGCACCTTCTTTTTTTTCTTTTTTTTTGGCCACCTGTCCTGTTTGGTTCTTTTGCCATCAGAATTATTGTCTGAAGGTAAGGAGAGAAGCCCAACGGAATTACTTTACCATTGAACCATCCCTGCCTTGCCCTATTGGTCCATTTGATTGACCTTTGTTGTTATTATTTATTTTATTTTATTTTCAGTTGTTACAGACGGGACAGACATAACCGTGGGGAGGGAGGGAAACAAAGACTGCGGGGAAGAGGAATAGTTTGTTTGCTGTGTCCCCCACATGGCTTGTGGCAAACTGCAAACGGGACATCTTATGGGTTTCTGTTAACAATGGCTTTCTTCTTGCCACTCTTCCATAAAGGCCAACTTTGTTCAGTGCATGACTAATAGTTGTCCTATGGACAGATTCCCCCACCTGAGCTGTAGATCTCTGCAGCTCGTCCAGAGTCACCATGGGCCTCTTGGCTGCATTTCTGATCAGCGCTCTCCTTGTTCGGCCTGTGAGTTTAGGTGGACGGCCTTGTCTTGGTAGGTTTACAGTTGTACCATACTCCTTCCATTTCTGAATGATCGCTTGGACAGTGCTCCGTGGGATGTTCAAGGCTTGGGAAATATTTTTGTAGCTTAAACCTGCTTTAAATTTCTCAATAACTTTATCCCTGACCTGTCTGGTGTGTTCTTTGGACTTCATGTATGATTTTCGTTCCACTTCTCAAGTGTACACCACTTTGTGTTGGTCTTTCACGTGGAACTCCAATAAAATTGATTCATGTTTGTGGCTGTAATGTGACAAAATGTGGAAAAGTTCAAGGGGGGCCGAATACTTTTGCAAGCCACTGTATCCACAGATAGAAATGATGGCTACAGAGTTACACTGACTGCTCATTACTGTTTCTGTTACCTGCTAAAGTTCAGACTCTGACTGCAGGCTCAGCTTTAACAGCACAATGGATTCTTCGCTAATCATGTATTAGCATGTTTGTGCAGATTCTTGCAAATAGCCAAAGTTGTGTTTGTTTTTGTCTTGCCCTGTTTTTGTTGCAGTTTACCACCATCTCCTTGCCCTTTCTTACAATAAAGATAAAGGTAATGTCCCTATCTTCACTCTATAAAAGTTTTAGGTTGCTCCACCAATTTCCTCCTTGCTGAATCAGCTGAATGCAGCGCAAAGATGCAGGGAGAAAAGGGTAAGTTTGATGTTTTTTTCTGCAGATAACTGAAGAACCATTGTAATGCAAGTACAGACATAATTGCAGTTACAATTATGTCTGTACTTGCATTACAATGGTTCTTCAGTTATATATAATATAATTATATGTAATATAATTACTGAATTCAGTACAGTAAGATGTTGTAATACTGCTTTAAAATGTAATATAATTGCAATAATGTGTTATTTTGGAACTTATAACATCTTATTGAAAAATGTAATATATGTTAGTGAAAAATGCATTGTAATTACATGTTACGTTTAATCTGTTATTGTGAATACAGATTTCAATAACAAGCTAATTTACTGTGTTATTGAAAAATGTACTGTAATTGCAATAACACATTACTTTGAAATGTGTTATAACCAACACTGGTGGGGACAGATGCATCAATGGCTAGCATACAATCGCACCATTTTATTGATGTGCACTACTTTAGCAAGCCAATGCTCTCTGTTCAGTACCTGTGGAGCCTGGTTATCAATTTGGACTCTGCAATATTTTTTTTTATGTAACTTGAATTTACTTATGTAGAAGGCATTGTTGAGCAGAAGACATGAAACAGCTCTTCATATTTTTAATGTCACCTTTTTTTCCCCCAGTGTCTCACAAATATGCAGCAGTATTTAAGACTACGCAGAATTCTTCATAATTTCTAGGTAAAAGAGACATTCGTGGAGCATTAGTGGTTGTGAAGAGAATTCTCAGAAATGCACAAATGCACAACTCAATAACGCCACTACAACTCTTTACTTCACTGCAAAGGTCTCAACACAGGATTTTTCTCTGCTTCTTTGGTTTGGATCAGTTTGAAAATCCGGCACTTAAAGGAGGATTAGAAAAGCTGTCCACAATAGAAACAAGTCCAGGCCTCTGTATCAAGATACTTTCGTAAACCTCATACAAACGTGACAACTTTAAAACCAGCTTTTAAGAACTGTCTGGAGGTGCCACAAAAATGGTATCATAGCATAATAATCCAGGCATTTTAACAATATTTGTAATATGTACAATATTTTTTCTGCCACTTTAAAACAAGTTAATTACAAAATCCAACGACCACAAAAAACAATACAAACTGTCCTTTGAAATGAAAACAAACATCAATCAATTAAACAACATAAATATAAGTGCCAAGGATTTTTTTTTTGTCTGTTTGCTTTTTTTTACTCTAAGCCTCTTACAGTGCCAGGGCACTTTTCTGTATAATTCAGCAGGACACGCTGATGCATATTGCCATGTAATACTCTTACTGCTCCCTGCCTTTTCTTGGCAGTCCATATGAGATAAAGTGAACACAGACCAGAGTCCGGCACTACAACAGCGACAGAACAGACAAGCCAAAGGTATTGTTTTTGTCAAACAAGCTGAACCTTTGACAAGGATAACAGAGACAAACATATGATGGAAATAAAGAGTTATTAAATTACTGGAAGATTACATTGCATCAGCCTTAACGATCACTATTCTACTAAAGTAGAGCACAGCAAAGAGAGTGTTATTGTGTTTTGTTTTCTTTTTTGTGGTCATTTCATTTAACTCATTCAGATATTTTTACACATTATGCCAAAATGCACCAACATTTGCAGCGTTTATCTTTCTCTGATAAAACTTCCCCCACAAAACAACTTAAGTTAGCTCCAAGTGGGCACACATCTGTGATCAAATTATGGTGCTAATAGAAAATAAAAGTAGAGCAGTGTTTTATTATAATCTCAAACTCTACAGATGATCTTTCTCTGAACCTTACCTCAGCTGATCTACTCCTAAATTCACTGTGATAGATTGGCTGTTTTTTACAGCCAATCTAAGTGACAAAGGCACCACCCCTTTGTGTTGAGGGTGTTTTATTATCATTATTATTAATATTATGATAACAGTAAGAACATGTCTAATTCTGCCAAAAACTCTTGCGGTAGCAACAACTCTGGCCTGACAGCTATATCAGATATATTTCTGTCAGGTACAAAATTGAAATCCTTACTAAAAACAAAATCAACAAGCTCTCAGAAAGCTTAAACCTCCACCAGGCAGCTCATTCTCTTTCTCTTTACAACACGTTCTTTAAAGATGTAACACATTTTTGATTCAACTTGAAAGAAAGGCAGGTGTGAAATCTAAAAGTGAGGTCAGAGGTCAAATGTGACTTGATTTTTAGATGCAAACTATATTGTGATCATCACAAAACCCACATGCCAATATCATTTCCTTTTTACCAATACAAAAAATGTAGTGTAGTTTTAAAGATAAAATACATTTTATGAAAATTTGACCTTATTTGGCCCCATCTATCATTCCCTATATGCCTAAATGTTGTCAGTACAAACACTGGCAGTAAGAAATATAGTTTTAAATGAGTTTCAAAACTTTTTGAGCTATTGTGTTTACAGACAGGATGACACGGACGCAAGCAAATGCTACCAAAGACATGACCTCCTTGGAGGAGCTAATAAAACAGAACTAAAAATGCACTGAAGCCACAGCAACTTTTAACACACAGCACAGCAGCTCAACTCTAGTCACTCACCAGACTAGTTAACCTAGTAAAGGACCGAGGTACTGACCACAAAGACACGGGTGGACCAAGTCTTCATTAAGACCAGGGTAACTGGTGTCTTTAAGGGCATAAATACATGATGTGCTTCCATGTGGTCTTTGACCATGGGATGATTTGTGTTACCAATGTAAACAGTATACCTATATTACCACCACCCTATCCTTCGGTCTCCTTCTAGAGAGACCTACATAGACACAAACACTGCATTCAAGTCAACATTTTGAATAAGCAGTGTTAAAATATATGAAGCTTGTGATAGAATCGACTTTATCGTTAAACTCATCTATACAGTTTCAGTTTCTTGACAGTTAACACGTAAAAGTTGCCTTAAGGGCAGCAAAGCCAAGTTTCAGGTTTAACATTGGTATGGTAACTTGTGACAAGTGTTTCTTGATTGTAAAAATCTCCTGTTACTCACAATAATGTCACTATTTCTCTTCATGATGTTTTTGATCAGGACTATCTGCTGTAGTGTGTGACCAACTAATGTTTGCTCTGATTATTGTACGTTTCATGTTTACCTTACAACATAAAGTTAATAAGCAGTGTACAGATACAACAGATGATGTACTACTATAGTGTAGTAACACAACGAGTTCTATATTGCAGAAAGCCGCTAAATAAAACACTTTTCTAGTACAAAGACAGACCAAATTCCAGAGACGCTCAAAATAAGACCGCATGCCAGGAATTAACAAAAAAACTGTTTCATAAATTTAATCTGAGTTTTAGCATTTGGTGACTTAAGGACATAATCTCCCCAGAGACTGCATACTCATCCTCTTGCAAATCCGACTTTTCCTCAAACGTACCACCCCTCTTCTCCCCGCCATCTTTGGACCACGACTTTACACACAACGCACACGCAAAAATTGTTTCCATTTGCTTCATCAGAGTTCAGCGCTGCTCCTGTTGGTCCCTGTTAACCAGAATGTACTGTTACAAGCGTCAGCACTCTTGGATTTTTTTGAAGATGAAGAAGTTTAACTGGTGTCATTTCAATAAATCATCCAGCTGTGTCTGTGCAACCGCAGCTGTGTGTGCGCGTGCATATTATTTGGCCTTTTCTTTTATGATTTTCTGCAAATTTTGGATAAACATTCATCAGGAATTTGAGAAACTTTACTAATATTGCATTGAGATAAATGAGAAGTTTTTTAAATGTGCAAAATTGGAGCCAACCCAAAAAGTGAAATCCACTAAATATTAGGGGGCACAGTGGTTAGCTCAGATAGCCGCACACACTGCAGCAGATAGAGCTATTACAAGTCTCCTTTGCTCTCCAGGTAGTTGAAGGAAGAGGGCAGTAACACAAACTGACAAACAAGATGGCTACCGCATGCCTTCCTGATGGGAGCCTAAATTGAGTGGACGCAGGTCTCAGATAACCCCGGCCGTGTGTTACCAGCGAAAGATTTTAAGAAGACGCGCCGAGACGATATTCAGTGATTGAATGCAGTCCTGCCACACCCCCCACCCCAGACACCGGCTTGTCATTATAACACAGTTTCTCCTTGAGAACTAAATCTACTTATGATTGTTTTTTTATATTTCTTTTTCATATATTCCTTATTGTTTTCTTTAATTCAGAACGACAATCTGGACATCGTAATCCATCATGGATTTAACAATTTCCCCATACGCTCCGCTGCCCCTCCTAGAGCCAAATAATCGTAATGATTTAGGACTTCGGGTATGACTCGAGGGGGACAGAAAGGAAAGAGAGATAAAAAAGAAAAAGAGAAAGCAAACCAAAAAAAAAGAGTGGAAAAAGAAAAAGATGATGTTCTAAAAGTGACATTATGACAAAGAGAGAATAGAGATAAAGAGTGGGGGAGGGACAAGTTCGACAAAGTCTCTTAGTAATCAAGCAAGAAGTAAAACAAGGTTGTGATATTCATAAATGGGGCCCGAGCTGTGTACCCACCACCACATCCTCACCCCCACCCTTTCCCTTTGGCCTTGATAGTATTAGAAAAATGAAAACCAAATCTTTAGATTAGAAAGATTGGAAAAATTGAATTACAGTGGTTGCATGGGGGCCGGATGGATGAGCAGAGCCAAATCTTCATCTCGGATGGAGCAGGAGAGGAGGGGGGTTGGGGGGGTGAAAATGATGAAAAATGAAATAGGGTATATCTGGAGAGGTGGGCGAGGAGCGATGGGGAGGCGGTGGGGGAGGGAGAAATAAGAATTTGGGGTCATCACCTATTTGGTTCGACCAGCTTTTCTTTCAATCTCAAATCCGGCAATCAGTTTAAGCTTTGACCAGATTGTAGAGCAGAGAGACGGGACGAAGGCAGCAGGGCGGCCTCACATTACCTACGAGAGCAGATTTAATGTTTCTGAAGGCAGCGATGATATTTTCCACATGTTAGCATCAAGAATCGCCGCTGTCTGCAAAAAATCTTAACATCTATCATCTAACTTCAGCTGTTTTTACCGAATAACCCATTGACGTTTTTTTAAGTCCATATAACTTTTTTCTAAAGATGATTTTTTTTAATACGCATTCCTCTTCTGGTTCAATCCTCTCAAATCTGAGGAATTGCTGCTTTCTCCTGTCATAATTGGCAGAAAACAGAACATTAGCTGCAGGCTGTGAGGCATCTATTCAAAGTGGAAGAAACTCGTTCATGTGAAGGCCAGTAACCTAACACGTCCGGCAGCTTTAAACCAAATCCTGTTTCCTAAACAGCAGCACACTCTAGAGGTTGAACCGGCAGGTTGCATGCATCTACAAATAGCACCCATTGAAATTAATTCAGTAGTATTAAAAGGTTGCACTGCAGGCATGTCAAACATAAGGCCCAAGGGCCAAAAGAGGGGCCCAGGAAAGCTTCAAATCCGGCCCACTGGACGACATTGGAAAATATTTAGAAGAAGTGCATAAATTTTGAACTTAAGTGTATTTTAATACATTTTACAGCTTTTCCTGCTGGCACAGACCTCTTTCACCATTCATACTTCAAAGTAATTAAACAGTTAAACAACAGAAAAGTTCCTGTTTTTTCCATTATCTAGTATAGAAATATCAAGTATTTTGTTTGTTTGATTGTTTTTTTGTTTTGTTTTTTTTATAGAGGGGAAAAAAACCTGGAAATTAATGTGAAATGAGTTTTACATAGTGCACAACATTTTTATAAATTGATAATTTAGGTAACATTTCTGTTTCTGTGCAAACATTTATGTTGTTCAAGTGAAAGACGAGTATCAGGGGCAAGTCCTAGGCCACAAGATGTCACTGTAGACTACAGACCGGTGGATCTTAATGTTCGACAACCCCTTTGGCACTAGGTTTCTCCATTTGGGTTTATTGAGTTGTGCTTTGTTCTGCAGGCCCTAAATGGGCTATAAATGCTTCCACCTTCCTGCAGACACCAGCCCTCCTACACTGACTAGTTTATCAGTTTTACAGCGAGGTTTCTTTCACATTGTATTCCATAATTTCTGTCACAGGGCCTGCGTGCTTTGCACAGTTTTGTTTTCTCCCCATTTTTGGTCACAGTCTATGAGCCCAGCTGTGATACACACAACTGAAGGCCACACAATGTACTGTAAATACACACGGTGCAAACTCCTATTGTAAATACTTGCAATGTGCCTGTTTGGAAGATGGTGGTTGCTATTGATAATTCATTTATTTCTTCCTTTCATTCAGTCATTTCAGTGTTGTTTTGTAGTTTTAAACATGAGTGAGGAGGCTGTTGTATATTCAGAGGCCCGCTTTATTTGCTAAAAACTAAATTATGATGGAACACAAACTGTGGATAAATCAAATGTAGAGTAAATAAATGTTTCCAATGGCCAGGACTGGATTGCAGGGAGCGCTTTGATAACCTTGACTAACAGAGCGTTACTGAATCACCACTGAAGAACATAAAGATGCAATTTGACCTCCAAAAACAAATACGCAGATTCATTCAATGGAAATACGCACAGAGAAAACGATAGGACTCGGAGTTGGGAGTGAGGATGTTTGAAAACGAATCAGCTGAAATTATAACGGAGTCACAGCATCACCCTGCCTAAGACACAGAGGTGCTAGGTTGAATGTCAGACATATTAACACAGGTTATTTTATGCCCAACAGACTCTGTCTAGTCCACAGTGCTTCACATGAGTTGTTTCATTCCATCTCGCAATATTGATTTTAGGGAAAGAAAGCATCTTTATTTAGTAGCAGTAATCTGTAGACAACCTGAAACCTGATGTTTCATACTGATGTCAGCATTGTTAATATGTAAATCTGTAAAGTCATATAATGTTGCATATAATATATATTTTAAAGACCTCAAAAAAGAAAGTGTGCATGCCCCCCAATGGAAACTAAAGCTTTTTCGCTTTTTCCTAATTTATGTGTCCCTGACCTTTGACCTATGACCTTGAAACATTACATACTACAATGGTGTCATTTATTATCTTTATCCATATGATCAGAGCTGAACTGGCTGAAACCTTTGGCTTGAGATTTAAAGATATATTCATGGACTGTGTGACTTTGCAAACTTCATGGCGTCGTTGTGACGTTATGGATGTTGTATTGAAAAAGTGTGTTGTACAGCTCTCTCTGTGCTCTCTCATATGATATATCACACTTGAAAAAAATTGTTTTCAAACTCTGATTCATTTTCTCCCTTTGATGTGATCGGTTTGTGCAGGTGTGAACACAGTAATAACACTTCAGTGTGGGCCAAAACGACCACACCGAGATTCAATTTAACCCAACTACCATGTGTGTGTTGCAAGTTCGAGCTAAACGCCTTCCTGTACCCATATATGCTTTGCACTCTGGGATATGGCAGGGTCCTACAGAGGAGCAAACAAAGGTCAACGCTGGCATGCAACAAGCTGCGAAATCAATGTAAAATTCTCCAGTACATTCTTCCTGGATCTACTTTCCCCAGACACATGTGACCAGAGACCAGCGTAATCAAACTATAGGTATGAAAACACTGTTAGGCATCAGAGTCAAAAATCACAGTCCATAAACAACAATGGCATCCAACAAAGCCTTCAAACTAAAAATAAGGTTATGTGCTGACATGTTATTTTAAATATTCACAGCTGAGGGAATAAAACGACTGTTTTTCAAGTCAAGGGAACTCTGTAAGATCTCACTGGCTTTCCTAATGAATGGCCTGATGTGCAACCCTTACACTGATGTTTGAACTGAACCTGTTGTCTTCATGGCCTGTGTGATAATCTGACAGAGTTTCCTGTGTGTAAGTGTGAGACCCAGAATGAAATACTGAAGGCCAACAGATTCAGTGAGTGACTTAAATCGCCTTTACTTAAGTTAAAACTCCTGAGCTTCCTCAGCAGGTGGAAGTTTTCTTCTACAACACACACATGGCCTCATTTCAACAAACCCTCTTGATTCCTGAAATTCTGCACTGTTTAAAACATGCACAACTACAGTGCAAGTATGCAGTTTCACGTTTCAACTTGCAGTTCCCAAAGTCATCCACCAGGTGTCCCCACAGACCGATTATTATTTTACTAAGGCGCCATGCTCAGCTGCAGTGTTTTTTACAGTACGTGCATTTGTCGTTACATAACACGATTACTGTATTACCCTTTTAATTTATTAATCCCTATATGTTAAGATGGGGCATCAACCTCTTAGTCGAGGTACTGTGATGGTGAAAGCAGCGGTCATCTGTTTGACTTTCTGGGATTTGTTTAATTGTGCAAAAATGTAAACGGATTAAGTTACTTGTAATCACATTACAGTGCTGCTGTTACATCTGCAATATCTGATGGACAGAGACAGAGATAGGATTAAATCTATGGGCCACCAGGGGCCCTCAGTGGTCTGCAGTGATCTGTTTTTCTGCAGCTGCCAGCCAACAGCTCAGTCCTGTTTTCCACAGGATGCAAAAAGCTATTTCTGTATTTTGTCACGCAATTCCTGCAGCTATGCTGAGCGGCTGCTTGAATGGCCGCACGCGCAGTTTCCAGCCAGCAGCGCCTGCTGAAAACCATCGAGCAGCTGATTAATGCCTGTTGACTTGCGAGGATTATTGAGTGACAGGAAAATGAATGAAAAAATTTGCAGGATTCAATTAAGCATGACAGCTCCAACAACAACACGTCTGGTTGGCTATTTCCAATTATGTCTACTGCTTTCATTGACTGCCTTCATTCGGCGTCTGTTTTGCTTTATTATTATGCTGTTGTTGATTTTTTTTTTTTACAGATTTGAAACGAGGAAAAAAATGTTTAAAAAGTGCAACATTAAAGCAGACAGCAGGTGGAACAGGCAGGGACAGTGACAGATTGAGAAAGCTCAATCCTCGCAAAAAGCTTATGTAATCGAGTGTGCAGGGGCCCCCAGGGGCCATACCGGCACACGCAATATGGCTCGGCCTAGAATGAAGCAGCAAAGGCAGGGAAAAATCTCCATGTATTTGTGCTTTTGCATGGATTTAAACCAGCAACCTCACAGCTAACAGTGTTGTGATGCTGTCTGCTTTCATCCGCTCCACCCTTCACGCTGATTTATTACAGTTTTCGTAAGAACATATAAATTATTCTTTCCCTACAGGGCATGGAAATGTAAACCCGGATTAACCGTCATTAATCAAATGTACTTTTTTTTTTAAATCCTGCAAAATGAATTACGCTCTCATATTTTTGTAAGAGATGCAGACAGAGAAACAAAGAGAGAAAGGGAAAGAGCCACGACTCGCATTAGATATGCATGATGAATCGCACTGTGCTACTTGGAATTAAAATAACCATCTGAAATAAATATTTCAATAACGTGAACTTAAGAACAAAAAAACTAGCAGAGCTAAATGTCTGCTGTACATCCTGGACAGTCTGCAGCCTGTGTTAATGTCTCACATCCATATAACAGAAACCAGGAGAACAGATCTGACAAATAAGGAAAAGCAGGACAATCAGAAATGGATCACATAGCCAAGAAGACAAGTTTAGAAAAAAAGATCTAAAAAAAAAAAATGTGTGTGTTTCTTTTTTTATAACTATCATTTTTACACCACTTGTGTTTATATAGCATGATTGTGCGTCATTACCATCGCCTGTAGTTTGTGCTTTGTCCTGATTTTCATCCCTCTGTGCTCTTCTTTCTGTTATCATTCACCACCAACCGGCCGAAGCAGATGGCTGGCTGCTCCTCCCTGAGCCTGCTTTCTTCTCTTCTGAGTTTTTTTTCTCGCCGCTGTTGCCAAGTCATTTAGATCACTGGGTGTTTAACATTAACGTTGCTAGGACTTGACCCTATGAGTGTCTCGGATGAGCATGGCTGTGTTTCGCTGCTATATAAAAAAGACCTGTCTGATTTAATTAACAAATTAGCTCAATGTGTTTTAAACATGCCATCCAGCTTGATTATGGTCCAAATAACAGTCAATTTAATGTATTTTTAAATTAATACCACATCATTTACTGTGTTTGTACATTTCTGAGGGAATATTCGGACATCAGAGTGTGTCTGTTCTTAGCACTGTGGCACCAAAACAGACACATCATAAATCCAAAGGCTGTTTTGAGCGCTCTGCAATTATGATGTTAACAGTAATTAATGGCATTACACTAAGCTGCTAAGCTGAAAGCTCCTGCCAGTCTACAGAGCTCGTGAAATTAGAGCTGCAGCAATAAAATTAGTCAAAAAGAACATTAAGGAGTACATTTTTAATTGTATCAAATGAAAATATTTTAAAAGTCTTGGAAGAGAAAGAAAAAACAGCAATTCGCCAATAATAATCAATATTATATGATAGAGCTCGACTGATATAGGATTTTTAAGACCGAAAACTGATACCGATAATTGGTGACTTAAAAATCCAATATTTTGGCTGATATTTCTTTTCTTTCAAACAAATGAAAAATGAATAACAGATTTTACGTGCAGCTATTTATGAGTCCTAACAAAAATAAAACAACAGTAGAGTTTAAAGATAATCTTGTTTGATGTCAACAAGCCACAGATTACTCACTAACACTGACACTGCACAGATCACTTGTGTTTGTGGCGTCCCAAACAAATGTTGCCAACATGGAAGTTGAAGAGTGCCATCTGGTGGACAAACTATGTAACATCAGCATTCTTTCCTTGTTTTATTTATGTTAATTCATTGGTATCAGAATTTAATATACATATACTGTCTCCATAGGCTAAAGTTCAATTGTATTTGCTGATATTGATATTGATAAACAGGAGCTTTGTTAGTGCGGCGAGGCTGTAAAAGTCAAGCAACAGAAATCCCATCATGGATGAAATATGTTGGACACATAAGTCCAAATACAGCAACCATGCTAAATACTTCTATCAAGTTTAGGTCAAAACTACAACAATCGGGGTCTGTGATACATTTCAGACCATATTGATCAACACAAATTAATTTCAGATGATCGGAATAGCGAGATGCTTCACAGTTACTCTTAATAATCTACCAACTCTATTCCACGATCACCTCTCAGCCCAAAGCCATTTAAACTGTGTGCACTGCTCCTTTATTTGGTTGGCGAAACAAAGGATCTTTTCTCCCGTTGGCACCACTGAGCTCATACATGCACGCTCAAGCACTTTGTATTTTCCGCATGTTTCCACAGTCAGTAGTGAGTTTAGGAGAGAGTGTGAGAAAGAAACAGAGCGAAGAGGCAAGGCAGAGCGAGGCTGTGTGTGTGTGTTGGAGGGTCTGACCAACTGTGGTCTGTGGGAGATTGCATAACACGATTAGACTGCAGGAATCTGAGAAAGAAGTCCTATTGTTTCTAACCATGTGAGTGAGAGCAAGAGAGAGAGAGACTGCTGTTCAAATCCATGTGACAAAAGGTCAGAGTTCAAACACAAAGGAATGACAACACGAAGCCTGAGGCATCGCATTTCTCAACATCAATTTACTTTTCTCTGCAGCTCTTGTCATGGTCCTGGGCCATGTGGGCCCAGTATTCTTAGTTCCTTGTATTTTTGTATTTCGTTCCTTATTTAGGCCATGTCTTCTGAGTTGCCCTGTTGTGTTGTTCCCTAAGTGTTTTCCCTTCATGGCTCTTACCCCCTGTGTGCCCCTCTGTGTATCTGTGAGCCCTCGTCTCTCCTTATGTTTTATTCCATGTTTCCCCTGCCCATTATGTCTAAGTTCTCCCCGTGCTCTCTCTCCCCCCTGTGTGCCCTCTATGTATTTATGAGCCCTCGTCTCCCTTTGTGGTTGTTTCATGTTTCCCCAGCCCGTTATGTCTGTGTTTTCCCCGTGCTCTCTCTCCTCCTGTCGGAACCTCTGTGCCTGTACATGTCATGTTCAGTTCACCCCGCCCTGTCTCGTTATGATTATCAGTGTCACCTGTGTTCCCCGTGTGTGCCCACTTTCCTCGTTTACCCTCTGTGTATTTCTGTCTGAGTCTCCCTCTGTTCGGCGTCGCGTTCTCCCTCATGCCGTGTGTGGTTCTCCCCGTGTCTTCCGGTATATGTTACTTTAGCTTTTCCCAGTTTAGTGTAGTTTTGCATTGCTTTTGTATCATCGTTATTGTTTATCACCTGTCAGCAATAAAGCTGCATTTTGAGTTTATCCCCCGTGTCTGTGAGTTTGCAATTTGGGTCCTCATCCTGCCTGCCACACGGCCGAATCATGACAGCTCTGTCGCTATGCCTTCTTTTCCTCAGGAGATTATATTGATAAAATGACAAAACACACTCCAAAATGTCACAACACAAGTATTATTATACAGACTACATAACTAGCAGCCTGAATGTGACGTTAATTGCATTGTTACTTATGAAATGCACCTGCTGAAATTGAAAAATAAAACTCTAAATAATCTCCAGTGAGACATAACTGAAAATGAGGCATTCAATTCAATTTTATTTATATAGCACCACATCACAATAACAGTCACCTCAGGCGCTTTATATTGTAAGGTAAAGACCCTGCAAGAAAACAGAGAAAACAGAGAAACCCAACAATCTTTGAACAAGCACTCTGGCGACAGTGAGAAGGAAAAACTCCCTTTTGACAGGAAGAAAGTTCTGGCAGAACAAACTCAGGAACGGGGCTCATCTGATGCAACGGGTTGGGCTTAACAGCATAAAACAAATTTAAATGACTGTTTACCAAGACTGACTGATGATTTGCCAAGATGACTGTTTACCTGTTAAACAAATTCCCCACAATCCCGCTTGCTTCATGCCGTTTCTTTTCTTTCTTTCTTTTTAAACAAATTCGTACTGTTTACTTCTAATAGTCAGAAAGCTCTGATTTCCCACAAACTCCACTCATCTAAAAGGAACCCCTGCCGCTAAAACTTGCCTCAATATCAGGCTTAAAGATGCAACACTGTGAGCTCGAGTGTGCTTCAGACCCTCAAGACCCTGCTGCGAGTGTTTAAGCATTTACTCTGTTCACTGGTCTTTCTATAGTCCAGAAAAATAGGTGAATTTAACTAAAATGTTATCATTGTGTTACCCATGTAGCAGTCGGACACAGTCACTTATAGTACGACATAAATAACCTGATTTAAGGGTGAAAGCATGAATTCGGGTACGGATTAGGTAAGCAGTGTTCATGTAAAAGAAATAACGGAAATAAACTATGTGTATGTGTCTGTGTGTGTAGTCTTGGCTTCCTGCTGCTCTTAACCTAAAAGCAGCAGGTTCAGCCCCCCTTTGTCTATTAATAATTAAACTTTAATGGCCTATATAGCCTGAGAGGCTGAAAAGCTGCAAAGGAAACACCAGGGGATTTACACTGCACTGCACAAAGGTAGATAAAAGAGGGCCATGAGGTGACAAAGAGGAGTGATGATAAATTAAGGAGAAGACGAGCTATAAAAACACAAAACACAGTACCTTCTGGCATTTCTTATTCCAAACTAGGGCCGCAACGATTCGTCGACATGATCAATAAAATCGACTGTAAAAATCTGGAATTTTATTGTCGATGTGTCACGAATACGTGTTTTTGTAACTGCAATACACTACTGGAAGCTGTGGGGGCAGTGTTGCCTAATTGTCTGCCAAGAGTGCAGACCAATGACTGTAGAAAACAGTCATTGGTGCAGACAAAGAACGTAGCACGAACTGCTGATGCCTTCTTTATGTTAATGTTTGTACATTAATGTTTATGTTAGCTTAGCTGTCACAAACTTGCCAGGATGATGCTAGCTTAGCTTTAGTTAATGAGTGAAATGGAAACCATTAAACTGGAGTAGCCATAATGTCTCCTAGTTTTTTGTTTTTTCTTCTTCTCACATTAATATTAGCGTTTATTAGCGTTTATTCTGAATAGTAAACCTCTTCCAATAATAATTAATATCAATAATTAATTCTATAAAAAAGTTAAAAAGTTTAATTGGGATTAAATGCTACACCAACTGAGGAACTATGATATACAACCAAATTTGTGATTAGATATGGTCTTTTCTAATTCAGTTTTGTTCTGTTTTACTAGTACTAAGCACAGGCATATAGGTGAGTTTGTCATGTAAAGATGCTCATGCACATCCCAAACGGCTGAAGTCATGACAGAGAGGATCATGGTTATCAGGAGCTGGGAACATCATCTCAAAGATGAGAGCAAGCCTCACTCCAGAGCATGTCCACTGCAATCATGAATTTATGAACTGAATCATCTGTAAACTGTGGAAACTTGTTATTTTGGACTGGAAAGTAAAATATTTTTGGTTTTAATTTGAAGCTTTATTTGAACTTATGGACACTACATCCCACCTCAAGCTCTGCAGCGGCTTCTTCTTCCTCTATTACATTTTGCTTGCCTTGTCAAACAGAGTGAATTAAAAGATGATGGTGGTTGTACAAGTACTTAGCTGGTGAGACCACAGGGTCTTTTTGCTGGCGGTTGATCTTAGCGCAAAGATATCCTGCAGTGTTTTCTGCACGCAATCCCTCCCCAGGGCAGCAAAAGCCTGACAGCAAATATCCATCTCCAGAACAAGACTAGTGTCAGTCTGAAGCTACGGAGAATTCTTTTATCCTCGCGGTGTCATCAAACCACACCATTAAACTCATGTTGAAAATAAATGATACACAGCCGAGAAAACTATATCACAACCTTTCAAACCACAGAATTTTAAATCTGCGTCCACACTGGAAGTGATTCGCCTGTCACACATGACTTCGCTTGCCTAAGGCATCCTTTAATGCAGGGCTGTTAAACATAAGGCCCGAGGGCCAGATTGAGCCCCTTGAAGACTTCAATATGGTTCTACCGGATGGCTTTGGAAAATGTGAAAGAGGGCATAATAGAGTTTGGATTTTAACTCTATTTTTTTTAACAGGTTTTAAAGTATTTCCTACTGATAAAGGACCTAAGAAAACATCTATGTGGAAAGTTTAATATATTGTGTTTTAGAAGCATTGAAAATTCAAATCCTACTCTCACGTTGATTTACCTCTTCTGATCCATGAAACTACTTATTTATTTTACTTATTTCATTAAATAAAGAGCAGATTAAAGTATGCTAATCAACTTAAAATTAATGCACTCAACCCCTACTTCCTGTAAATTGAAAATGAACTATTACCACTGGCTTTGATGCATAAAGCTCAATAAATTGCATTTAAATCGAGACAATTAACAATCAAATTGTAGTTTTATTCCATTTCAGCCTGACTCAGGTTTGGCATCATGTGACTTCATGTTGGTGCAGATGCACAGCATTTTCTTTGCAGCTCAGCAGCAGCTGCTCTGTCTTACCACAGCTATAAAGCCAGACAGGGCGAGGCCGTGCTCTAATTTATGATTTCATCAATATGCTCCATCTGAAAGATGGAGACGTTGCTTGCAGCAATGCAGCGTTATCTTCGACATATCTTTGGTTTCACTCGATCTCGTGACAACAGACGCAGTCTAGGGAAGAAGAAGAAGAAGATAAGGTGTTTGTATGCAAAAAAAAAAGACTGAACTGTTTGATAGCCATAGCAATCAGTTTCTCCTGCTAGCATGAAAACTATGTAGTAGTGCTTACTCTTAAAAAGCAAAAACCAAGCTTCAGTTTTTTTCATTCAGACTAAAATAATAAGTGTACACATTTAAATATTAAAGCTTATTGCTGGTTTTATAAAAATCCACTGCAGAATAACCTAACTAAACCCTGTTCATGCATTCAAAGTCCCGATGAGAAATTCATCAATAATTTGGATCTCATTGATGAAATCAGAGCTGCTTTGTAAGCGCTAAGTCTGCTAGTATTAATCTGAGCTCATGTTCCTCACAGACATGCCAACAAAATCTTAGTGAGAGTGAGTGGATGTTTTTCTTCTTCCTCTTCTCTTTCCTTTTATTGCTGGGTATCCTGCTTCGACATCAGCCAGTAAATGGATTACATTTGGAAGGCAACAGCTAGACAGCTCTTGTGGGCAGGGCTTCCCAATGCACCACTATCCACACACACACACACACACACACACACACACACACACACACACACACACACACACACACACACACACACTGCAGCAACGAAGCAATCGACAGTTTAGGAGTTTTCCTGCTGATGACGGACTTTTGTTCCTCTTCGTAATCACTCCTCCCTGCTCTGTCACTCCCTCCTCTCCTCCCCACTGCTGTCACTAATGGCTCGACCAACGCGACACACCCACACACACACAGATATTGTACTATTATACTGTATACTGCACCTTCTGTTCTCCTGCTTTCCCTAACTTTTAAGCACAAATGACGTACTAAAATAAATACCTAACTATTTCCAATTAGCAATCTCTAAAATGTTCCATTTAATAAATGTGTAAAGGCGCTTTCAGCAAATAAGAAAAAGTACAACGTTTATGTGTTTCAACAACGACAGATCTATAGCTCTAACGTCTCTAGTCATACAGTGTTTCGAGTGGATAGCTTCTTAGCACATCAGAAAATGTCTACTCCTCGCCCTCGAGCTTGCTCACAGAGCAAATTGCTCCACTTTGGGTGCCATCACCATCACCATCCACAGAGCCATCTGGGGAACAGAAAGAACTACATGAGGATGCTCTTTGTGGACAACAGCTCAGCCTTCAACACTATAATCCCAGACATCCTCACCACCAAACTGCTACAGCTCCACATCCCACCTGCTCCTGGATCAAAGATTTCCTCACCAACTGGCCTCAATCAGTCCAACTCAGCCCCCACCTCTCCCCTCCACTGTCACTCAGCACCAGACCCCCACATGGCTGCGTTCTCAACCCCCTACTGTACGCCCTGTCCACCAACCCACCCAACCAACGTCGTCGTCAAATATGCTGATGACACCACCGTGGTTGGGCTCATCAGAGGTAGAGAATTTGTCCCACTAGTGCTCAGAAAATAACCTGAAGCTGAACATCCTTAAAACAACTCCTCATGGACTTCAGGAGACACAGACAGGTCCACTATCCTCTCATTAAAAATAGAGAACAGGTGGAATCTTCCTTCTGTTTTATATCTTTGAAAAGTATCTAGATCAAAATCTGGTGGCACTTTCTGTGTTCACAGTTTCATCAATTTTGATAAGATCTCCAACACTACTGGCCGAAATGCAGCTCAAACCATGACAGAGCCTCCACCGTGCTTTACAGATATCTATAGACACTTATTGTTGTCACTGATTTTCAGTCCAGTTCTTGTGTAACTTGGCATATCTCGGCCTTTTCTTCCTGTTTCCCTTCCTTTAGAATGACCTGAACTCCTCTTCCTTATGTAATCTTGCCCTATGAAAGCATGCTCCGGGGCATCCCCTAGTTACTATATAATACAAAAACCTTATAAGCTGTAGTGAGTTCTAATGCATTCTTTGGTTTTTATGTTTTCTATGAGAAAAAACAAAAAGTTACTTACATAAGACAAGTTTTAAAAAAAAAACTGAGTCTCTGAGTCTGAGAGCTGCGGCTTAATGTAAAAGCTACTGAGACACAACCCTCAAGTAGTTTGGCTGGAAGACGATCTCTTCAAAGTATAAAAACTTTTGATTAAGTTTTAGCACACTCACTGTTGATGGCAGCGTTCCTCATTTAAATGCCCATAAAACTAGCCTAATGGATCACTGCCTTACAGCTACTATGCTACACTGCTCAGTCTGTCTCTGCATCTGCTCGCCTCCGGGGAAATTTCCTCCACTGCAGGCAGACGCGGGGGGGAAGACACACCCATATAACATAATACCCTGCAGTACAGAGATGGTGGTGGGGGCGGAGAAAGAGTGAGACAGGGTCTGCATGAGAGAGTGTGAACAAGTGAATGATAAAAGTGTCAGCTTGAGTGAGTGAAATAATGCCAAAACAGTAATTACATGCAGGAATATGAGGAGAGAATTACAGATTGCAAAGAGCGATGAGGAGGAGGAGGTATAAAGCAGATGAAGGATGGAGGGATTATTCAGAGAATTGATTTTATCAGTAAAACACCCCGACTGCCGATTAGACTCTTGCTGGGGAGGGTTTGAGTTTCTGAACGCTCATACATGTTTCTCTCAACGTGACCACAACAAATAATGAATGCATAATGCATCTAATTACAGTGTTTGCTCCCATACACAGATCATCAATCCACCACTCCAAACTGCTGAGCTCCCCTCACTTGTTTAGTTTTATTGCCTCTCTCGCGATTAATAGCCACAGTCCTTCAGCCCTTTATGCTTTTGCTTGCTCAGCTTCTCTTTTTACCGTCAGTGTGCGTTAAACATTGATTGCTATGGTACTTTCACAGCTCCACTCACAGAAAATTCCTCAGACAGTGGAAATGCTTGGGTTTGTGAAAGACGTGGTGTTTCTTTTAGTGTGTGCCTAAAAAATAGCATCAGTTGCTCGCTTTATCAAACTTACGTATGAATATCTTAGAAACTGTGAATGAGAAAATGGATCCTCAGAACTAAGACGTAAGCTATTTGTTTATTTAAAAGTACTCTAGTCTACTATAATAAAAAACATTGGAGTGCTTCATACATGCAGATTTTGTGATTGTTCATCTGTGTGAAAGAGCAACATTATCACTTTAGCAGCGGACAATACCCTTGCTTTTTCTTCAGCCCCTGCTACCCAGAAGTTTCCTATATCACTGACCACTGTAGTCCTGTCACCTGATGTCTTTCACTTCTCCCAGTGCCTTGTTAATAGTTGTCGCATTGTTTGTGAGGCGGGCCAACTGTGACATCACCACATCCCCATAAACATTTTTACTGGGCCTGGGAGTTTGTTAGACACACTGCAATACTGTCGTGAATGATCGGTGTACCCAGCCAAGCAAAAATTGTACATCAGCACCGCTGAGCAGAAGAAGTTGATACCGGAAGGGAAAAAAAATAAGAGTTTCCCTCTGTTTAATCTGGGAAACGGTGGTAAAAAGTCACAGGATCGCACACTTGTGTCTTCAATCTGGCCACGCGACCCATACAAGGCTGCCAAAATCCAGAGATGCATGACATGCCAAAACAATACCAAAGCACGACTTATGCCAGCAGTTATGAGGTTTTGGTGCACACCACTATTCACGAAGATGACAAGGTGGGTATAATCTGGCTGAAGTACTCTAGTTTTTCCATCATGAACTGCTATTAGTGTCATTATTCCTTAATCTGCTGTGAAGATTCAATGGAAATCAAGGGCAGCTCTAACCAAAGGAAAACAAAAACCTATGTTGTCAGCTTCAGTTTATCATAGTAAAGATGAGAATGAATCCACAGGATGAGAAACTCACTGAAGATTATTCAGTAAGTTTCATTTTTCAGCATGACAGTGATCCCAAACACACTGCCAATGCAGTAAAATCATACCTGGATTAAATAAATAAATAAATAACAGTGGAGCACTATCAGTCATGGATTGGCCTCCCCAGGCCCAAACCTAAACATTATTGAAGCAGTGTGGGATCATGTTGACAGAGAACAGACAAAAGGCAGAAACATCCAAAGAAGAGCTTTGAATGTCCTTTAAGAAGCCTGGAGAACTATTCCTGAGGACTACTTAAAGACATGACAAGAAAGCTGCCTAAGAGAGCTCAGACTGTGCTGAAGAATAAAGGTGGTCACACCACATACTGACTTTCAAGCTTGTTGAAATTGTAAAACTCTGTTTTTGCCTTTTATATTGGATTGCACATTGCAGAAAATGACTGCACTGACCCATTTTCCTAGAAGAAAATTTTTTTTTTTAAAAACACACGGGGTGGCCCAAGACTTTTGCACAGAACATTCTGTTTATTTAGGTCGAATGGAAATCACAGTTGGGTGGGTTCTCTCCAGATACTCTTGCTTCCTGCCATGTGTAAAGATATGTGTGTTAACTTAAATGCTAATTCTAAACTGACTGTGGGTGTGACTGTGTGTTTGAATGCGATAAGACTGTGGACTTGTCTAAGGTGTACCCTGCCCCTCGCCCCATGAAAGCTGGGATAGGCTCCAGCACCCCCATGACCTTACCTGGATAACCAGTTAAGAAAATGGATGGAAATATTCAGTAATATTCAACTTGGATTCACTGAGTTTCCTCTATTGTATACTGTACTTGTATAACATGAGAATCTGAATAGAAGTGACAGATTCAGTGGATCTACTGTGCTTCATTTGTGCATGTGTACAATCAGTAAGTTATGCTAGAGTGGCTCTCAGAGACTCAACAGCATATTGATGAGCATATAATAAAGCGCCACTCAACCCCACTCACAGTCTCTCTATGTAGGCCACGCTGTATGGTCTCTATGCTCTAGACATATAGCTGTGGTTTACTATATGTATACTCTCACTGTTCCAACATACACACACACACACACACACACACACACACACACACACACACACACACACACACACACACACACACAGGCAGATTTCTGCTTAAATGTAAACATTCATAGCACACACACAAGTAGTGTGTGAGTGCATGTATGCCTCTGTGTAGGTGTGTGCCCCAGCTGCATCCTTTATTTGCTATTCAATTTTTCATGCATCTATAATGCCGCCCACATCCATCCAGATTCCTCCTCCGCTGCAGGAGGGAAAGCACCTCCTCCGTTCATTCAGAAGCAGGAACGTCCACTGTCAGATCTGGAAGTGCATGTATGTTAAATGCCACAATCTCCTTACTCTCCCTGCAATTATACTTTATCATTATTAGATTATTTAACACCCTAAAGATATGATGAAAAAAACCCTCCAATGCTTAAAGTCAAGAAAAATAAGAAACAGGCATCATTAGACAGCGGAAGGAGGAGAAAGGCACCACCTACCACAGCAATTGAAGCATAAATGAGAGCATAAGAAACAGCAGTATTTTAATTGAATCCTAGTACTAATCAAGGAAGAGAAAGGAGACGACACTGTTGTTCTTTGCCAGGGTTTTTATACTTTTGAAGCAGAGATATCACAGGTACTCAAATCACAGATGAATCCCCTGCAGAGGATTTCTTCCAATCTGCAATAATTTTGTTACTCCTGGTGGATTCAATTTGTACGCTTGGCAGTTTAGGTTTTTGTGGGTCTAATTATTTACATATTTTTGGTCTTTTTTTTGTTTCTTGAAGATGTTATAAAGTAAAACTTCAAGGTAAAGAAAAAAAAAAACTTAACCTGTGAGTTTTCTTGACTTTTTCTCATTTTACTGACTATCAGTACTCTGTGTTGCCAATAAAACAATTATATTTTATACATCCTAATGTGAGACTTATTGTAATCTACAGCTCACTTTCTATCCTCATGGAAATGACTTTCTGCCTCTTTAAGCTTTTCACCTCAGGAAGCTGAGAATAAATCAAAAGGTACACGAGAAAAAAAAAAGGTTTCATGAGATTGGATTGTTTTGTTCACTTCTCTGACTTGTGACAAAGAAAGGCGAAATAGAGCTGCATAAGGCTGGTGTGTGTGTGTGTGTGTGTGTGTGTGTGTGTGTGTGTGTGTCTGTGTGTGTGTGTGTCTGTGTTTATCTGTTTTCTGGGCGTGTTTCAAGTTACTCTCTATCTCGGCGCGCCGCCACAGGGGAATTAATTAACTTAATCAGAGTGGCACTCTTTCATGCTCCTCCAAAATCTGTGTGTTGCATGCAGGTGTGTTTTTGTGTACATGTGTGTTTCTGGCAAAAGTGGAAAAAGCGTGCTGGCAAAAATAATAATAATAATAATAATAATAATAATAATAATAATGGCACATATTTATATCAAGCGTAAGAAAATGTAAATCATTTCGTGAAATAACTAAATTTAAAAATAAATAAATAAACACATTGGAAGCCAGTGGTTTTCTGCACAAATGCTTCATTCTAATTCTTTAAATGTTTAGTCAAATACTCTTTCACAGTATTAGAGCAGTTCTGTACACTGCACAAACCCTTGGTCATGCAAATCCTACAGTCAGGTGACAAATTGTACAGTATGTGGACAATAAGATCTAGCAGTTGTAGGTCAAATGAATGTAAATCAGGGGAAAACCTCAGAAATACTGGCATGTATGTTCATTTCATTTCACTCAGATGTTATTGGTCCATTTAATGAATCTTATCTGTTGTTATATGTCCCATCAATCAATACCATCACCTGACGCTCTCTGGTAAGTGGTGGCAGGCTGAGAAAGAAAGTCAGTGATGAGCAAAGAGACAGATTATGAAGGAGATGTTAAGCTGTCGTGCGAAAGTCTCCAATGGAGGAAGGGTAAATGTCTAGTGTGTAGGTAAAATGTTTCGTATCTACCATGGTTTATTCACCAAGCATTTCCAATGTCATTTATTCCACTTTGCATGATTGATAAATGTTGTTTCTAAATCTACGAACACTTTGACTTGTCTCTATAAGAGCACCTCACTTCTAAGTTATAGTCAATCAATCTGAGACTACATGCTGGCAGTTTTAATTCTGACAGCAAACTTTGATTCACTTTTACTCATTGACTAATACATCTTTTAGTTTTAGCTCATAACGTGAGCAAAAACCTAATTTTAAATAAGTATAAGAATGAAGAAAACGGGGTTAACCCAGGACGGTAATGTTGCTGGAAATGGTGTTGCGGTTCTTTTTTGTTTTTTTTGTTTTGTTTTGGTTTGTTGTTTTTCCATAACTTGTGTATCTGCAAATATACACATTCTGTATTTTTCATATGAAAGAAACTATACTGTGGTGGGGTTTGCTAATTTCTTGTTTTGATTTATGTATGTTATGTTTTGTTTTACTTCATATGTTTCATATGTTTCATATGTTGTTTGTTTAATTTAAGACAAAAAAAATTAAATGAATGAGAGGTAAAACTTGAGGGGGTAGGGACAAATCAGTAAATACTTCAGCCTACTCCTTTTCAAACAAATAATGGAATGATATTTTGTAATGATTGTGAAGGCACATGTTTGAAATGTTTGAAATAAAAATGAACTGAACTGAACATCTAAAGATTATTCTAGACTAGAGCTTCAGCAGCATTCCGAGGGAGACTGGGGACATTGAGTCCGAATGGACCATGTTCAGCGTCTCCATTGCCGAAGCTGCCGCATTGAGCTGCAGCCGCAAGGCGGTTGGTGCCTGTCGTGGTGGTAACCTCCGAACCAAATGGTGGACACCAGAGGTGAAGGGAGCCACTAGGCTGAAGAAGGAGTCCTTTCAGGCTTGGCTAGCCTGTGGGACTTCGGAGGCAGCTGACAGGTATCGATAGGCCAAGCAGAATGCAACTCGGGCAGTGGCTGAAGCAAAAACTCGGGTGTGGGAGGAGTTCGGAGAGGCCATGGAAAAAGACTTTCGGACTGCCTCAAAGAGATTCTGGCAAACCGTCAGGCGTCTCAGGAGGGGAAAGTGGTGCTCTACCTGCACTGTGTATAGTGCTGGCGGAGCGCTGCTGACTTCGACTGAGAAAATTGTTGGGCGGTGGAAGGAATACTTCGAGGACCTCGTTAATCCCACTGACACGTCTTCCAAGGAGGAAGCAGAGTCTGGGGATGAGGGGGATGACCCGCCAATTTCCGAGCCCTGGTGTGGATAAGGTCCGCCCCGTGTTCCTGAAGGTTCTGGACATTGTAGGGCTGTCCTGGCTGACACGCCTCTACAAAGTTGCGTGGAGATCAGGGTCAGTACCCTTGGGCTGGCAGACGGGGGTGGTGGTCCCCATTTTCAAGAAGGGGGACCGGAGGGTGTGTTCCAACTACAGGGGGATCACACTCCTCAGCCTCCCTGGGAAAGTCTATCCCAGGGTGCTGGAAAGGAGAGTTTGTCTGCTAGTCGAACCTCGGATACAGGAGGAACAATGCGGTTTTTGTCCTGGTCGCGGAACACTGAAACAGCTCTTTATCCTCTCAAGGATACTTGAGGGCACATGGGAGTTTGCCCAACCAGTCTACATGTGTTTTGTGGACTTGGAGAAGGTATTCGTCCGTGTCCCTCGGGGTGTCCTGTGGGAGGTGCTACGGGAGTGTGGGGTGTCTGGCCCATTGCTACGGGCCATTTGACCCCTATACAACCGTTGCTAGAGCTTGGTTTGCATTGCCGGCAATAAGTCGGACTCGTTCTCGATGAGGGATGGGCTCCGCCAGGGCTGCCCTTTGTCACAGATTCTGTTCATAATTTTTATGGACAGGATTTATAGGCGCAGCCAAGTGGTGGAGGGCTTTCACTTAGGTGGCCTCAGAATCTCATCTCTACTTTTCGCGGATGATTTGGTTCTGTTGGCTTCATCGGGTGAGGGCCTCCAGCTCGCACTGGAACGGTTCGCAGCCGAGTGTGAAGCAGCGGGAATGAGGATCAGAACCTCCAAATCTGAGGCCATGGTTCTCAGCCGGAAAAGGGTGGAGTGCCCACTCCGGGTTGGGGATGAGTTTCTGCCCCAAGTGGAGGAGTTCAAGTATCTCGGGGTCTTGTTCGCGAGTGATGGGAGAAGAGATGCGGACGCTGCACCAGTCCGTCGTGGTGAAGAGAGAGCTGAGTGTAAAAGCGAAGCTCTCAATTTACCGGTCGATCTACGTCCCTACCCTCACCTATAGCCACGAGCTGTGGGTAGTGACCGAAAGAACGAGATCGCGGATACAAGCGGCAGAAATGAGCTTCCTCCGAAGGGTGGCTGGCCTCTCCCTTAGAGATAGGGTGAGATATTCAGCCATCCGGGAGGGGCTCAGAGTAGAGCCGCTGCTCCTCCACATTGAAAGGAGCCAGTTGAGGTGGTTCGGGCATCTGACAAGGATGCCTCCTGGGCACCTCTTGGGTGAGGTGTTCTGAGCATGCCACACCGGGAGGAGCCCCTGGGGCAGACCCAGGACACGCTGGAGAGATTATATCTCTCGGCTGGCCTTGGAACGCCTTGGTGTTCCCCCGGATAAGCTGGAGGAGGTGGCTGGGGAGAGGGACGTCTGGGCTTCTCTGCTTAGGCTGCTGCCCCCGCGACCCGGCCCCAGATAAAGCGGAAGAAGATGGATGGATGGAGATGGATGGATCAAATGTGTCTGGTCTGCTCTTCCTCCCAAGCTCTGATGTTTGGTCGAGTTTTCATGAGAAACAGGGGGCATGAGCACTTCTAACTTTAATGCGCAAGGAGATTACTTCTGATTGGACTACTTCCAAACTTGTCTCTCCAGAACATTTTAATCTTGTCTTTATTCTAAGTGTGTCAATTTTGTCATAGTTTTTGTCCTCATTTATTCATTTTTATTAGGTATTGTTTTGTTTTTGTAGAAAAAATAAACAATGAAAATTATCGGTTAACACTTCTAGCTAAAGTACAAACAGGTCGATTAATGCTGATGACTGCCTTGAAGTATCCTCTACGCTCCCATATTTCTATTGAATTATCATACATTGGGACACCAACAAGCTCTGTCTCTGCTCAATGCTTTATAAACTAATCTGTCTTTCCTCCTTCCTCCTCACCTTTACGTCTTGCATCAAGCTTCCAGTGTTTGTACCTGTGACAAAGATGATAGTGTCTGTTTCACCTCTTATTTCCCATCCACTCTCACTGTGCATAATAAAAAAGGACAACACTGTTTTGTGCAAGAGAGAAAGACAGCTTCCATTAACAACCATTAGAGCGAGTGCTAAAGGCTCTATATGACATTTAATGTTTCTGCTCTCTCTGATTTAAAGTGGTCAAGACAATGATAAAAGGAATGAAGAAAGTGAGAGGAAGAAGATGTGAATATATCGGAAGGAGGAAGCCTTTGAGTAATGGCAACGAGTGCCAAATGAGAAAAGGGGTTTTAATTATTAAGCAGCTATTCTTTCTCGATTTCGGGGCAATCGTGAAACCCAAATCGTCCTGTCATTACATCAGACATAAAATCAAGAACCAGAAGCAGGATTAGGCGAATGATTTCGCTCACATCTGACTGCTTTCTCACACAAAAGTGGAGCTCATCTTCCACTCGTGCTTCTTCCCCATCGTCAACCCGCTCCATCTTACTGTCTGCTGCAGCTTCAATTCTCTTCTTCTTCCCCCTCGCACTTTTAGCTTATCTCGTCCTTATTTTTATGCCTTGAAACACCTGCCTCCATCTCCTTGCCGAGTAGTCCAGTTTTTCACAGCGTCACTCGTGGTCTTAATGACACTCTCCCCCCTTTCTTCTTTTTTTTCTTTTTCACATCCCTCTGATCGGTCACTTTCATCCTATCTCTCTACAGATTGCATTTGTTTATCTGTCCAACTCTCAATGTGTTGTCATTTATTATTCATGAACCTGCTTCAGATTGAAAAAAAAGAAAGAATAAAGATACATCTGCATCATGAAGAGGATCCTTTCTGCCTGAATGCGTGTGCGTTCGTCTTCTGCTCAGCTCTGCATTGGTGAAGTGAAGCAGCTTCCGACTGATTTTACTGCAGTGTGCTCGACTAGACTTTCGAATGCTTGACTAAAGAGTACAGATAGAAAAATCTACTAAAATAATCATGCTGAATGTTAAATGATGGCAAATACAGGGGAAGTTGAGCACAAAATGTTCCGACAGAGCACATACATCTGATAAGTGACAGCTACAGATAACGTGGAGCCAATTTTATGAGTTTTCAGATAAATAAAAGGCATCTTTTTGCCTGATTTAGTTTCTTTTTCTGTTTACCTGGTCTGTCTTGGTGGGAGATGAATGGACTGATTGCTTGTGTGACTGGGACTCTGGAGGGTCTGCATGTCAAATTCAAATAAAACAACCGCATTTCTTGGGTTTACTCCATCACAAGAACATGACAGGAAATTTACACCAGTTTACAAAGACAAGCTCACTTTTAACTCTGTTCTTGTCATGGTCCGGAGTCTGCGACTCCGTGTTTATGTTTAGTCTATTAGTATTCTGTGGTTTTGGTTACCTTGGGTGTTTGTATTCTTCTGTTCATGTTCCTATGTTCTGTGTCCCCCAGTCTGTGTTTAGTTGGTGTGTTATGTCATTGCGTGTATGTGTTTCCTGTTTTATTGTGAAGGTCTGCGTCTTATGTGAGTGTTCTCAGTTTGCCTCCCTAGTCTCGTCACGATAATCACTCCCAGCTGTGTTCCCCACCTGCGTGTAATCTCCCTGTGTTCTCTGGGTGTATTTAAGTTGTGTCTTCTGTCATGGTAGTTGCTGGTTCGTCTGTGTTATTTCCCTTCCACCCTTCTGTGTTGATTCTCTGGTCATTCTCCCTGCATGTCACGTTCGTATTCCGGTTAGTGTTTTATTTAGTTTTCCCAGTTTAGAGTTTTCACCGTTCTGTTCCTCGCCACCCTGTCTGTTGTACCTTTTAGTTGCAAATAAACTCACCCTCCACTTCAGCAGCCTGCAGTTTGGATCCATTATTATTCACACGGCTTGCCCCGGCAAACCGTGACAGTTCTGGCCTTTCTGAAAATGTGGCGGTGAACAGAGTAAGTGCTATGTTGGTTACATGCACCAGGCCAGGAAGAAGTCAAATAAACTCGGAGTAAAAAGTAAGGAAATTGTGAGGAAATTGGTTGATTATTTATTTGTTGTCAGAATGCTTCTTGGCATTACAAGCTATACCGTTGGAAAACCTGTTTATTTCCCCTTAAATGGTGCCACATTTGTAAAGATTATGCATTTATGTCTCGAGCACATGGAGTCCGACATGGTTTTAAACTACTTTCAGTACAAGGTTGCTTAACTTCATTATGTTTTACTACTCTCAACAATGTCACATCCACTGGCATACAGTCATCCGGTGCGCGCACACGCACGTAACAAATGTGAGTCTCTGTTTTTTGTGAGACTTCAAATAGCCGAAATACCTCCACACTACGGAACTTCTCTGGCCTTTCCTTTCGACAATCTCTCCGGCATTGGAACCGTCATCTGTGTTCTCTTCGGTAACCTGGTCACCCAAGCTCTCGGTTGATTTTTCTCTAGTCGGCACACTCATTTCCTCCATTACCCGGCCGCACGGCGGCTGGCTGATTCCCAAACAAATACACATGTGCGGCTTGGCACTTGAGCTGTACGTAACAAGTTACGTGACGTGACGCTGCGGCTGTGATTGGTTCGGTTCTGTGCTACTTAATTTGTATTGGATATTCATCTTTTTTATAAGAGAGGAAGAGAGAGAAAGATGAGGTCCATCATAATAGTTTCATTTTTCTATCGAGAAAAAGTTATTTCGCAATACATATCATTATCGTTCTATCGCCCAGCTCTAGTTTCAAGTTACAAGTACGAATTCTGACCCCGTTTTTCTTCCTTTCATCTGATTGGCCAATGTCATGTCAATCACAAATTTAACTATCCAATCAGAGAACAGATGGGTTTGACTGTCGGAGGGGCACTTTTTTTGAACTGCAGGTCCTTGAAGGGTAATACAGTTTGAAGCTGGAGGATCTCTATGTAAATATCCGATAGAAGCTAGGTCCCCAAACTTTCAGTAGCTGTTGAAAGGATAAAGTTGTGGTATATCAGTGGTTAGAAATACCATTATTACTTTAGGATTAGTTTAACACAAAGTCAGGGCTGACCCGGGACCATGGCTGTGAGTCACAGTGCGCAGCATAAAGGTCCTTTCACATCGGACACAGCATGTGCTGCTAATGCTAACTGCTAACTAAAAGCCAAGGATCCAGAATTTGTTGCGCTGGCTGCTGAGCTCTGTGGGTTTTTGCAGCAGCTCTACCTGTACTAGATGCACCTGCTCCTTGTTGTTTGTATCTCTGACTTTATTTCCTCTACAAGAGTTTTTTTCTTTTTTTTTTGCTGGTTCTTCAAATATTCAATAAAAACATGTATGCTCATTCAGAACGAAGAAAGCTTTGTAACTATCCCCACTAGTGAAGACTGTCATTTCCACAATACTGAGACCCCCCAGGTCCACAGCGCTGTTGAAAAGGCTCTGGAGGTCCCTGTATTAACCCTTTAAAGCCGGTCGGAGCGGACACGCTCCATTTTGCGTAACTAATTTTAAATCACGGTAGCACTGCAACCACGTAAGCTAGCGCAATAATTTTTTTTTGCATATGAAACCGGAGGAGTTGTACTTGCATCTTATGCCATCAGCTTGTCCTAGGTCACAGTTTCCTTCCACATACAGCTTTGCAAAAACTGCGTAAAAAGCACTTGCAGCAAAAAAACATAATATTCCAGAAACACGCTTTGCCGATCCGATCAGCTGTTTGTAACACTTCCTAGTCCATCAGCGCGAACTATCGCATGTCCGCCATGTCCCGCCCGAAACCGGAAGTGACGTCATTTTGCGGAAATGTAGTTTTTTACCATCAGGGCCTTATGAGCCTATATTTGTGTTTTTAAAACTTATGTTTGACTTTATGACTTTCTGTGTCGTTTCTGGGATGCTTAGGACTCATATTGCACTGCTGGAAATAGTTTATTTTGATGCATATGCTGTTTTTTTTACAAATTTGCATTCTAATATTTATTTTCGTTTTTCCTGCAGTATATTAAAATTGGTGTATTTCAAAAATAAAACTATGAAGACACTCAAAATAAATTTCCTGTGGTGGGAAACTATTTTGTGCAACTTTTTTGTATTTACAAAGCCTCTTAAATTTCTCTAACTAGAAATATATGTTAAAAAAACAAAAACGATTTTCAAATTTTTTTTAGTTTATTGCATATTTTGCAATTTATGTAATTACTATGCACTTAATGCTTACATATTATTAAAATGTGGGCTTTAATGGTTGATTTGATGTATAGCGACTTGGAATGCTCCCACAAATGGCACTACAGCATGTAAAAATATAATATAAGCTCTGGCGGCCTTGGTTCTATACTAGGTCTTAAAGGGTTAAGCACGTAAACCTGTGTTTTCCTTCGTGGCGATGAAGGAAAACGCTGGGCTGGCATGTAAAAGGGCATTTATTCCCTTCAAGGACCTTAAGCTCCATAAAGCACACCTCCAACAGCCAAACCCACCTGTTCTCTGATTGGATAGTTAAATTTGTGATTGACATGACATTGGCCAATCAGATGAACTTGAGTGCAGTTTCACACGTATTTTTTGGCTAAGTCCACACACAAATCTTTTTTACGCACACACAAATTCTTTTTACACATACAAATCTTTTTTTACACACACACACAAATTCTTTTTACACATACAAATATTTATGACCGCAATTTGAGCCCATACCAGTCTGCATGACTGAGTGCTTGATTTTATACACCTGTGGTAATGGAAGTGAGTGGAAAACCTGAATTCAATGATCTGGATAGGTGACTGAATAATTTTGGCAATAAAGTGTAATAAAAACAGCAAAGCACAAGTATCTTCAGTCTTTGCAGGGACTGAGGTTAGTCTTGCCGAGTGTTTAAGTGGACGTCTGTAAGTACACCGCAGAACATTGCAATGTCATAATGATTAATGTAGTTCATTTCATCTGTCATTAGTTTCAACGGTTGGTGTATATGCCTATAAATAACCATCATACTGTACCCATGATCACATCTTGCTATGCCCCAGGCTCCGCTGGTCCTCTCTAATACAAAGCGACAGACACCCACTCATGTAAACACACATGCTGCTAATTTAGATTCAACCACTTATTCATCAAGCACAATCTATTTGCCAGTATGATTTGCACAGACAGACCCATTTATGTTAATCACTATGATTGAGAAGCACATCATCTGCAGATTAAGCAGATCTTGGTTGTACAGCCCGACCTTCTTCAAAACTTTCTTGCTTTTGTTGCTCTGTGTGTTTTGTACTATGTGAGCATTTCTGATCCAATGCTTGTCCTTTTTGGGTTAATTTAATTTTAATTTGAATAAAACACATTATGCTCATCTGATAATTTATTTCGCCAGATCTGCATCTATTCATCTTCAGTCTACAAGAGAAGAACCTGTTTTATCATCTCCTATAAAGTATTGTGTCCACTCTCAAGGCTGTTTGAAGCAGCTTCAAAGGGGGCCCACTCATTCGAAATTCATTTCAAGTAACACGTGAAGCCGCTTTTCATGGGCTAAAAATAGTTCTCATTCTCAGTCAGGTTCGGTAATAGAGGCAAAGCATTAGAAACACGGTGTGCAAAGCTTTAACTGTCTGTTCTTTGTGAATTTCTGAGAGGTCTCATTTGAAAATGCTACCATTCTTTGTTCGAAGAAAAACAAATACAAGAAATAACGTCTCTGCTGTTGAAATTATTTAACAGACAGTTGGCAGCACATGTGCCTGCATTTGTAATCCAAATTTATTTTCTCTGTCCACTGGTCCATGTGATGTTGATGTCCAAGCTGGTTGAGATATGTTCCAAAATGTTTCGGGTGCCGTTTGAACAGTTCAGCATCTTGTTTTTCAGATACTGCATATACATGAGTTGAATTTTAATTCTACTCTTGTATATGTGTTGCTGTTTTCTCCTACATCATCATAATAACATCAGCAACTGACCAGCCATGCTGTCTGAGCATTCAGAAAGCGTTAGCTGAGAAGTTAGCTAATGCTATTAGAAACTATCACAAACAAACCAACATGAGTGACCTAAATTCGACTAACAGCAAAGCTAACTTGAGAATATATTTGTTATATTTGCATAAACAAATAAAGAAAACGCTTGAAGTGGTTAGCATTTGTTCCAGAAATGAGGTTTCGATTAACAAAAGCATTTTTTTCTTCTTTTCCCACCACATTCCAAAGCTATGACATCACAATTACATAATTGGTCACTTGCAATGGTGGACCAATATTTTTATGATGATGCAGTAACAACTATAACACATGGATATCAGATGTACCTCTTGAAATTGTGAAGCAGGGGCTACAGAAAGAAGCTTTACTATAAGAACTGTAGAAGAAGTGAATCATCTCTGGGAGCTCGCAGTCAGGTCTGGAGGTTCACTGATGCTGACAAATTGGCTTTTAGTAATTTGCCATGACCAGATGTGACTAATGAACTCTCTACTTCTGGTTTCTACCGTATTTTCACGACCATAAGGCGCACTTAAAAGTCTTAGATTTTCTTCAAAAAGTACGGCGCGCCCTATAGCGCAGTGCGCCCTGTGTGTTGTAAGGAGGACGTAGTAGAGAACACCATGAGAACGCTAAAGGGTGAAGTGTGGGCGTTGATCGTATATACCGGACAATCGCACATACCTGTATAAAAGGACAGGTATGTGCATTATGTGGAACATCGTTGTTTTAACAACCCTGAAAATGGCAAAGAGACACGCTTATGAAGCACAGTTTAAACTGAAGGCCATCAGCTACGCGGAGGAACATGGAAATCGAGCAGCGGCGAGAGAATTTAAGATTAACGAATCGATGGTTCGCAAATGGAGGAAGCTAGAAAACAAGCTCCGGCAGGTCAAGAAAACGCAGCTGAGTTTCCGCGGACATAAGGCGAGGTGGCCCGAGTTGGAGGAAAGACTCGAGCGGTGGATCATCGAGCAAAGAACGAGCGGGAGAAGCGTTTCGACGGTCACCATTCGGCTAAAAGCAGTTTCACTAGCTGAAGAGATGAACATTGAACATTTCCAAGGAGGTCCGTCTTGGTGCTTTCGTTTTATGAAACGGTGCCATTTTTCCATCCGGACCAGGACTACGGTAGCGCAGCAACTTCCAGCGGATTATAAGGAAAATCTGGCCATCTTCCGCTCCTACTGCAGCAAACACATCGGCGACAAAAACATCCAGCCCAGCCACATCACAAACATGGACGAGGTCCCGCTCACTTTTGACATCCCGGTGAGTCACACTGTGGAGAAGAAGGGGACCAGCACGGTAGCGATACGCACAACGGGGTATGAAAAGTCTTCTTTTACTGTTGTGCTTGGCTGCCATGCTAATGGACAGAAACTGCCGCCTATGGTGATTTTTAAGCGAAAGACTTTGCCTAAAGAGAAGTTTCCAGCAGGAATCATCATTAAGGCAAATGAAAAGGGCTGGATGGATGAGGAAATGATGAAAGAGTGGCTGAGGGAGGTGTATGTAAGGAGACCAGGTGGTTTTTTCCACGCATCACCATCGCTGTTGATCTGTGACTCTATGCGTGCCCATCTCACAGCCGATGTGAAAAAACTAGTGAAACAAATGAACTGTGAGCTTGCTGTCATTCCGGGAGGCCTGACAAAGGAACTCCAACCGCTGGACATCGGTGTGAACCGCCCGTTCAAAGTAAGGCTGCGAGCGGCCTGGGAGCGATGGATGACCGATGGAGACCACAGTTTCACCAAGAGTGGAAGGCAGCGCCGGGCGAGTTACGCCACAATTTGCCAATGGATTGTAGATGCTTGGGCTAACATGTCTGCTGGCACTGTTGTTCGAGCTTTCGCAAAAGCCGGCATCATTTCCGAGGAGCCGCACGGCACGGAAAGTGACTCTGACAGTGAAGAAAGTGAACTTGGCATGTTTGATGGAGATTTAGTGCAGCTGTTCAATTCAGACACAGAGGATGAGGACTTCGATGGGTTTGATTGATGATAAAAATGTGAGTACCAAACTTTGTTTTGCTCCTGCTTTATTTTTAAATACGCACACTTGTATGCTTGTGTGTTGTTGATGATGACGATTACTGGTAATAAAAATGTGAGTACCAAACTCGGTTTTGCTCCCGCTTTATTTTTAAATATGCACACTTGTATGCTTGTGTGTTGTTGATGATGACGATTACCGGTAATAGAAATGTGAGTAAGGTACCGAACTCAGGTTTGCTCCCGCTTTATTTTTAAATACGCATACGGTACTTGTATGCGCCCTATAATCCAGTGCGCCTTATGTGTGTGTTAAATACAGTAATGGCACACATAACTGAGACTGCGCCTTTTAGTACAGTGCGTCTTATGGTCGTGAAAATACGGTAAATCACTCTGAGTGCCAAGTCTGACCTCTGTCTTAGATAACACCAGTGAATAAACAGATGGTAGTAAAGGTGAAGAAAGTAAGATGTGCTCATTTTGTACAATATTCTTTTATTTGTATTCCAACTAGAAGAACAATGACTGTGATTTTTTTGGTTCTATTAAGCAAGGGTGGTGTATTTACCTCCAACTGTGTTTGAGAATCACAGTTCGTCCCAGCCACTATGGTGGTAAACTGATTCCACGTTTTTTCCCCTGTGTTCGATCTTAGCAAAGTTGGAGCTCCTGTTTCTCCTTCAGCTCATTGCTCCGCTCTCCAGTGGATTCACATGCATAGCTAACCTGCAGCTTCCTGTGGAGCTCTCCGTTCAGAGCCAGAGTCAATTCGTCTTACCCTCGCAGCCTGCCACCTCCACTTTGGATTCCAACCTGCCTGCTCAACATCCTGCCCTCAAACAGCCATCTCCCTCTTCATTATTCATTCTCCCACCCCAAATAAGGGATCTAAACTACCCACATCTGCCCATACAGTCTAGTGTTTCAGCTCCGGTCTCCAATCTCTCCACTCAGCTTTTGATAGATTCAGGATTTGTAAATAAAACCCTTAAACTTGCTCAGCGCTGTCATGTCTGCTCCTTGGATCCAGAAAACCTGGTAATCATGAAAGCCACATCGTGCAAGTGGGAAAGGAACATGGACAGATTTATTTAGATTTTCTGTTATTCTCATAACAAAAGCAGGTGCTTGTTGCGCAGCTATCCTTTGCGATGATAGTTAAAGACTCAAATCATGGCTAGAAGTTAATATGAAATCAACTTTCCTTAAATTTCCTTGTTTAATTAAAGAAAACCACCAAGTGTAACCATTTCCCAACCCCATCTTCCCCGCCCCCCAAATAAAAGATCATTCACTGTGTATGTGTCATGATAATCAGCTCATCTGTGAATGATGACTCCTCCAACAGTCTGCCTTTTCAAACTGTGGCATGGTTTCCAATTTGGCAGGAGGCTGAGGCAACGAGTGCAGAGAGACTTTAACTATTTATGGGCATGTTTGGAAGCCCGTTCAGACTGGAAGAATAGAAGAAGACAGCGGGAGAGAGGAGGAGGAGGAGGCAGTGGGGAGGGGAGAGCTGTGACATAATGCTGTGAGGCAGAGCTCCGTCTGCTGGGACTTCCATGATCCCACTCGGTTCCTGGTAAACACACTGCTAACAGCTAGGTGAGGGAGCGGCTATTAATAGCTCTCCGCGTACCCGCCGCACCCACCCTCCATGCCACACACACTCATGCATAAATGTATTCAGTGTCACATGCATACAAGCAGCCGCGCTCATACATAAACAAACACAGGTGGATGCACATGCTGCCACGGTCACGCTCTCCTCTCCTTTCTTTTGTCCCTCATCTTTCTCCCCCACCCCACCCTCACCCTCTGTACGTCTCTCCTTTGTGCTCCCATTCTCCCTCCGTCTCCTCTTGGCACCACCAACTCTTCTCCCACTTATCATATGCTCTGTAACAGATGGTGGATATGATAATTACCAAACAGAATAAACAGTAAGTAAATGAAAAAAATCCTCAGTGACTCCATCTCTCTCACACACACGCTTTTGCCACCTCTGACAGTTTGACGACGTTGTCCAGGAGAGAAGAGCAAATCCTAGGTAGGATTTATTTTTTATTTTTTTTTGGGCAAAAGGCTTAAGGTTTCGCAGTCACAGTTACACAATTTCATGAAATAAAGATTGCAGATCTTTATCCCTGCCGTTATCAGTGTGACAGTAACTCTCTCCCCAAGAGCAACCAAACCAATTACAGCGCCAGCAGTTTTAATGAATCCTTTGATTAGAACGAAACACCCCGATTGCAGTTTCTGGTGCTAAATCCTGCCCCTCATTACAAACCAGAATAGTACATTCCCTCTTGCCCCCTTTTCCAGCCCATCTTCCTTCATTTCTCCACATGTGCCCTGTTTCTTTTCCTCTATTTGCACATCTGTTATGAATGCCCCATTTTCATCATGCTGTTAGATTAAGTGGGCTACGAGTATTACAGGTGGGTGCCATCAAAATGCTAAAACCTCTTGACTTTTATTTTTTCTTTATATTATTAAGTAGCTCAAGCAGACAGTACAAAATGTGGGTTAAAAAATATGAAGCTCAGCCCAGCGGAGAGCTGCACGATGACAGCTAAACTGATTATCAGGATTATTGTGATCAACACTGAGATCACACTGAGTTATTTATTATGATCATTAGTGAGGAAAACTGTTTTACTGAGCTGTCATGTAAACAAAACACTGCATTCACAACCACGATGTGCTGCATTCCTGCATGTCCAAATCATTGCATCCAAATAAAATGAGTCCTCCATATTCTCTTAAATTCAGCAGCTCTTAGAATAACCATAAAAAATGAATTTTTACTTTGTGCTGCAAACTTGAGTCTTTCAGCAAGTGTTCAGCAGCTGTGAAATCCATCTCCTTTTCCCATGCAAAATGTTGTGCCAGTGCAGAACTGTAATCTGATTACTTTTTCAAGTAACTAGTAAAGTAAGGGATTACTATTGCAAAAACGGTAATTAGGTTACCGTTACTTTCCCGTAGGAACGCTGCGTTACTAAAACCGTGATTTTTTTTGCGAGAATGTCTCATGACAGTGATGTAAGCGAGTGCGATGTTCCTGACAACAGCTGTGTGCAGATCAACAATGGAAAATATATCGAGTGCAGGAGAGAGTATGAGTGTGCAGCGTTTAAAGCGTGGAAGTACTGACCTTACTTTGAGTTTGATGCCATAAAAAGTGACAAAAACATTAGTGTCCATTGTGCGTGGGAAGAAAACTAATGGGAAATTCACAGAGAAACTCGTGGATTCTTCAACTGACCGCGGCACACCTGCACCAGGGTAAACCTCTGGTGCTGGGGTAGGCCCAGTCCTGCTTTACAGGTGAAAATAGAGCAAAAGGACCGCTAGTCTTTGACTTTATTTATTTTCTGCTGTGTTTTACTTGCATCTATTTGAAAGACTGAGTGTAAACACAAAAAATATTTTATTTTATGTGCTGGAATGTGCAGAAAATAGGTTTAAATGTTAAACTAATTTATTCAAGTCAGAGAATGTTGCATATAATTTTATTTTTGCTTGATACATAAAGTTAAAAGATTAAAACTGATAAAACAAGTTTAAAAAAAGAGACTTTTCCATTTCATTACATTTTGTATGATGGATTATGTAGAAAAAGTAGAATTGGGCTGAAAGATCTATCGCTTTATCACCTATTCAGGTTGTAAATCGTGTTTTTAAAAAGTAACTAAGTAACTAATTACTTTTGAAAATAAGTAATCAGTAATTAGTTACTGATTACTTTTTTCAAGTAACTTGACCAACACTGCTCACCACCATGTTTACTGCAAACATACACTGTATTGCTAAAAGCCTACACTGGTCCATCCAGACGTAGGCAGACTGAAAAGGTGTGTGATTGAGAGGCGGTCTAATATCTGTTGCATATTTGTCTTTTACCGTTACTGTTTACCTTGTTACCATCTGGCAGACGTTACAGGAGTCTGTCTGCTCGGACTACAAGACTTAAAAACAGTTTCTACCATCAACCCATACGACAGCTCAACCACAACACTTTAAACACACACAACACAGTCCACAGAACGCACTCAGAAGCTACCCTGCAGCTTCACAAGTACTCTGTATAATCTGCACTGGTCACTCCACTTTACTGATATTTATATTTAAAAAAGAAAAAAAGTGCAATACTGTAAAACAGAGCGTTCTCACTCCCGAGGCGTAACATGTCGACGTTTTGTCACGTCCCGCGGCATTCCTGAGGAACGCGAAAGGAGACCTTCGGCGTTCTTATGGTACGCGGCGGGTTATGGCTGGAATCCAGTGCAATGACGCTCCCGCGGTAGTAGACGTTCCAGCCCTGTATTCCAGCCCTAAACCTAACCTTATCCCTAGCCCTGACCATAACCTTATTCCTGACCTTAACCAGGACTTTAATGATGTTAAATAGCGTGTTTCTAAGCGATTTGAAGAAAAAGAGCGAACATGTGTAGGTTCAGTCCAGACGGTTCTCATATTTCCTCTTTTTCCGAGGTCGTCATTTAGGAACGTGGTGGGTAGCCGAAAACGTAATATGGTGACGATTTGTCACCTAGCGTAAAATGTTACGCTTTGGGAGTGAGAACGGGTTGTGTAAAAAGTGCCACTAAAAAACTTTTGTACTGTTCAGTAGTGATGGGTCGTTCGCGAACGAAATGACTCTTAGAGCCGGCTCCTTGACATGAACGATGCGAGCTGGCTCCTTATCGCGAGCCGTCACGTGGGTTTTGTTTTTTTTCTTTCTCTCAGCCTCTCTCTCGCACTTTTTTCCCCGCTTCACTCTGCACGCAAGCCTTGTGGTTTACACTGGGCAGAGGGGGAAGGGGCGGTAGCAGTAGCACAGGAACAGAGCCAGAGGAAGAGAGAGAGAAAGAGAGCCAGGGACAACAACGTCACATTAGAAAGGTATAGTAATCATCCACAACTATTTTCAGTTGCAGATGATAATGGATTCAGAAAGTTTATTCATGCAGGCCCATATGACACAGAATATGCATCTTCTTTTTGTTTTCATATTTTAATTTATATTTAATTGTGTTGTGGTTTGCAGTGTTTTGTGTTGTTTCACTTTAAATTTGTAAAAGGAAAAAGCTGAAAATTTAAATAGTTAAAAGTTGAAATGTGAATAGTTGATTTTTGTATTATATGATTCATTTATTACATTTTATGTGGAGTGAATAAATAAAAGTATATTTACGGTGGCCCCTAGAGACAAAGCACGTACAAACTTCAAATCACGTACGAACTCTGAAGCACGTACAAACCCTAAAGCACGTACAAACTCAAAAACACGTAAAAACTCCGAAGAACATAAAAACTCAGAAGCACATAAAAACTCAAAACACGTACAAAACACAACAGAAGTGCTCCAGGATGCTAGGCGCAGTGTTGAGCTTTTGTTACCTAGTGGCTACACAAGCCAGCAAGTACCAACGACTGGATTTGGTGTGTGGTAGTAACAGGTAAATGAACCGTTTTTTATTTGAATATATATGAGTGCCTGTGTATAAATACACAAACAATACACATGCTTTCAATTGTGTAATTTAAGTGATCTAGTAGCTCTGCTTTGGAAGTTCAGTTCATGCTAGAAATGTGTTTTGAAGTTTGTACGTGTTTTGTCTCTAGGGGTCACCGCATATATTTATATATAAACATATATAAATAAAACCACTTTTTTTTTTTACGTTAGTAATTCCTTTTGTGCATAATTGTATATTATTGTTAATAATAAATTAATTGAAGCAACAAAACAACCCGAAGAGCCGGTTCGGAGCCGAAAGAGCCGGCTCTTTTTAGTGAGCCGAACCGAAAGAGCCTGATCTCTAAAAAGAGCCGGAAATCCCATCACTACTGTTCAGTTTGTACTGCTGCTCATTCCTGCCACTGCAATATCCCATCTGCCGCCCCCCGTCACATTGCTATTTAAGATTTTCTTTATTTAATCACTAGTGTGTACATATATTCATTAGGGGTGCAACAATACTCGTATCGATATTGAACCGTTCGATACAGTGCTTTCGGTTCAGTACGCATATGTATCGAACAATACAATTTTTTTTATTTATTTTATCAACTTTTCTTCTGATGATGCTGTCTGCGTTGAGCGCTCAGTGGATCTGCGTTCGACTACTCCACCTAGGCTGCACTGTCGAGTGCAGATCCACTGAGCGCAGCGCAAGCTAGCATATCAGGCGTTGTGTGGAGGCGAGGAAAAGGAACCCAAACGCAGGACTCGCAGGTAGGTGAAGACTGGTGAAGGTTTATTATAAGGAGTGGATGAACAGAACAGAGGTAGAAAATGGCTGGCTGGCTGGCTGAAGGACTGACTGAATAGCTGGCTGGCTGAACGCAGGCGGAAACGACAACATAACATCAATGACACGACAAGGGCTGAAGGGAAGAGAGGGCTTAAATACACGACTAACAATGACAACGATTGGAGACAGGTGAGTGAACAGCTGAACCTAATGAACTAATGATAAATGGGAAGAGGACTGAACATAATGCACACAGACCAAGGCTAACACAATAAAACAGGAAGTGGAACAGGCAGTAGATAAACAGTGAACGTGAACTGAAAATACTGGGTCAACAACCCAGAAACCCTGACATAGCAAGACAGAAGCTAAGCTTGTTGCGACATGGCAACTGCCTCAACGTTACCTGAAATTGAACCTCCCCCACCCTCATTCAGATCTGGCGTTTGGAACCATCTCGGTTTTCATGTGAAGCATGACCCTGATGGTAAGCGCGTCATGGACAAAAGTTAAACAGTGTGTTGGATGTGCCACACAATGCTCAATCTTGGGAACTAGTGCGTTAGCGCAGTTAGCTCGTTAACGTGTTGACGCCGTCCAGCCCCACGCACGGGGCGATCCGTGGTAACTCGTTAACGGAGATTTTCCGCGTTATGGCGTTAATGTCATTTTAACGAGATTAACACTGACAGCACTAGTGGGAACACAACGAATATGACTGTACATTTACGCCGACATCATCCTAGTGCAAAGACAAGTGGAAGCAGACAAAAACAACAAGCACGCATGCTACAAACTTCACCAGAGTCATTTAGACAGCCGTTAGCACATGATTCTCCTTATGGGGACCTGATATGTTTAATATGCTGCTGAGAATATAGCCCAGAAGAAGCGTATAGTATAGCTTTTATTTTAGAAAGAACCATTTCTCTGTAATAAACTCTCTTTTCCAAAGATGAGTAATTTCTCGATCAGATAGATTTATTTTTTTATTATTTTGTTGTTTCAGCAACATTAAATTTAAAAACTGTACTTTTGAGTTAAAATATATATTTACAATTTTAATAAATGACAAATTAAAAAGGAATGACCATTTTTTGTATCGAAAAAATATCGAACCGTGACACCAAAGTATCGAACTGTGAATTTTGTGTATTGTTGCACCCCTAATAAACTAACACCCAGCACGCCCCTGCGGGCGGTTTTTATATATATGTATATATATATATATATATATACATATACATATACATATATATATATATATATATATATATATATATATATATATATACATATATATATATATATATATATATATATATATATATATATATATATATATATATATACATACATATATATATATAATTTTTTTTCTTTTTTTCTCCTTCTACTGTACCATTCTGCTGAGTGACTGTCTTCTGCTCGTCGAATACATTTCATTGCAATGTTGACCCTGTGCTAACTTGCATATGACAAATAAAACTGAAAACTACTGTGATGTCACTGGTTCGAGCTATAATCAGGAAACTCCAAGCTTAGGTAAATAGCTTGGACTGACACATGCAGACAGTGATTTATGGAGCGCATGATTTGCTTTGCCTTACTTTTCTAGTGGTGGAGCACAGTACTGCTGATTTAATTGTAGGATTTCAAAATTGTGATCAAGATTCAAATTCAATTAATTGTGCAGCCCTAATTCGTAGCACAACTAACAATTTTTACTTCTGCCTTGTGGCAGGGTGTGGTTTGTGTCAGGTCTTTGTCACACCCCTGTCTCCCACAGGTGTGAAGGAGGGAAACAGGAAATAAAGACCAAGAGGGAAGAGGAGCATGCAAAACTGTTATAAAGGGCTTCATTTCTTTCTGTTGCTCCAATCTGAAAATACTCAACCACAAACTGTGGATAAGTATCGATCCTGTCCCACTAGTATCGATCCAATAACAGTGTTGCTATCAATACTGTCGATATTTGGATGGATTCGCCCACCTCTACTCTCGCACTCTCGTTATTTTCTTGCAACAACTCTAAGTGAGATTTCTGTTACATGTTGGAGACACAGCTATCTCCCTAAATTCTTTCTAAAATCTTGTTAATTGTGCCATTGCTGGACATAAAATCCCTGATGACTATTGGCCAGAAGCTCAACATTTGGGTCCTTTTCAATATATAACATTTAAATTGACCTTATAAACTTATAAATTAAGCAAATTACATTTAAGCTGTTGCCTTACTTCATATAACTGCCCCCAGACTCATCAATTACACCTGCTCGTATTTACATTTTCTTTCCTTCCGCTTAAAAATCTCTCAAACATGTTCCTCTCCCCCTCTTAGTCTCCATTTCGTCCTCCTTTGCTCCAATACTCTCCACCTCCTTGAATATCTCCCCTGAAGCTGTATAACAATTAATGAGGCCATATATCATAATTAAGGCAAAAAATAATACTTTGTCTCCTCTCCCATCTCATATGCTCTCAATTTTAATGAAGCTCTCGCTGAGCCAGACAAATCATCTGAAAAGGAAGACGACTTCTTAACTGCTTCTGTGTGGACATATTTGAAGTGACACCTCTGGTTTTGCTTCAACAAATCTGTTCCTAATAATATCTCGGCCGCCCTAAGTACGGGGGCCTTGTGTCCAATGTTCAGTCAAATATAATGCTTATATCTTTGTGCAGTCAGGTGTGGGCTTTGCCAAAGTTTTTATTCACAGTTCAACTTTTTCTCTGCAGCAATTTATCTGAAAGCATCTTTTTTTTCTTCTACTCACAATCGTCTCCGAACATTTATCCCATACAAAATAATTTCTCTTGTTTATGTCAGGCTAAGGTTTCGTCATGTCTCTGTTACCCCACCTGCAACCGTGAAAAACACATTCGTTACAAATGAGGAATGGCAGTGGTTAGGTTGGGTGGTCCCTTGTTGTATGTTGTGCCAAAGCCTGCCCAGCCTACAAATGTACTGCCATAACTCTTTCTATTCTTAAACGTTCATCTGTCTCAATAAACTTACACACTTGTATAATGTGCGTGCTGCAGCACCTGATAAATGGGACCCTGTGAGCAGGTATGACACAGAGCAAGAGAGCCAGCCAAGCAACAACCGCACAAACACACTCTCTATTACTCCTTTTGTGAATGCTCGTGTGTGTTTTGTGTGTGTGCTTCTGTGTAAATTGCTGAAAACAACCATCAACACCCACAGCAGACGTTTAAAAAAGCAGTTAGTTCGTTCTGTTAGTGCTTTAAAATTCATTTTTATCATGAAATTATTATGTAAATCTGCATGATTCATCCGGCTCTAAAAAAAAAAATTGTGTGAGTTTCTGAATAACAATACTGACTTGTGAAAATGATTGGAGTCCTTCTGACAAATATGATACATTTTAACCTTGTTAGCGTGTCCGTATGTTGATTTCAGGCATAAGCAACCAATCATATCAAAGTGCAGAGAGCAGCTAACATATTTAAATGATAATACACTGGAGAACACAGCAGTACTGAAGGCACATTATACTTCTCTTTACATCTTAGCTTTAGAGTCACATCATCATTTGAGCCGACACATGCACAGCAGCAGGAGATGAGAGCGGCATTACTTGTTGACAGTTCCCAGTCCTGCCAGCATTAGATGGCCAGCCCAGTACAGACAAATACCAGGGTGCAGCAGCTCCAGGCAGGTCTGTTATTGATATGAGTTTGAATGAAATTACATTTAGGAAGGAGAAGCTTTTGAGTCTTATTTTCATTTTCTTGTAAAGTTAAAGTTTGACGATCTTTATGATTTGCATGCTTTGCAAAAGCCAGTAACTATAACCAAAAATTGGAATCCTAAAATTTGCATTTTTAATTAAGGTTTTAAAGCCTTATTTCATTGGCAGTTATGTATTCTACAGGATCTGTCACACAACACAACTGCATTGGCAAAAGTCTTTAAAAGTCTACGAAAGAAATCCATCCAAAGCAGCTTTTCCAGTACAGGCTAAAGAAAAAGAGGCTAACCCAAAATAGTTCATGCCTTTAACTTAACAGTCTAACCTCACACCAGTTTTTCTTCCATGTCCAACACCCAGCATCCAGCCTTCTCCCTCTCTTGTCTCTCCTCCATCATCTTCTCAGTGAATTTATGTTTCCTGTTACTCTCGAACTTTGATCTGTTATCTACTTTGGCTCTAGGCTTGATATCAAGAGGACACTCAAATCTTATTTTGTCTGGGCTCACCCGCGCTCAGATGACCATTAAATCTTATTTTCTCATTCCCTGGTGCTGCCTAACTGAGTTTACCAGCCTACTACCAGGAACAAGAAGGGTTTTCCAAAACCTAAAACCCTAAAGCCAGTTGCACAACAGATGCAAACAAAGCATTAAAGCAGTGCACATCACGTGTGACCCAATACAACACTTTTTGGGCTTTTGTGTGTGTGTGGGGGGGGGATAATCTGTAGCTACTACTATATCGTTACTGGAATAAAGACAAGTCACTCATTTGGTATTGTAACACCCTAAGAAAGTATGTGCTTGAAAAACCTTCCAAAAAAACCCATCAAACAAAATAGCTGTCTGCTATTTTGCTGTACTTGTATTAGTTGCTTTAAGCAAGTAATTGGAGATGTGCAGCTCCTGAAGACCTGGGATGATGCGTTATCACTCACCGACACAGTGGATTTGTTTCCTCCTCTGCCACATTTAGAGAAGCTCCATAAATTGATGATAACTGCGTTTTGGTCCTTCGAGGAAACACTCGAAGAGTTCCTCGAAAGACACATTTGTATTGTACAATTACTGCTGGAGCCCTCTGATGTATTCTTTTATTTTCTTGCATGATTAATATTGCACAGTTTTAATGAGGAGTTATCAAGCGCTAAATGCTGTGTCGCTCCAAACATGGACAACAAGTTTTAGGGTAAATGTCCTCCACAATCACAACAGAAAAAAGTCTCATTGATTTGCACTGTTTCACAGATTTGACTGAGTAAACATAAACAAAAATACTTGAAGGGGAAGAAACGCTTCATTAAACAGAGTTGTCTTTGAAAGTTAGTTTCCTGCCTTGACACGCAGCAACAGTGCCGCTGCAATTGTTGTTGTTGTTCAGGCTGCTCAGCACAATAATTACTGGGGGGGAACCCCAAAGCACAAAGAACAGGAGAGAAAGAGAAAGTGCAGGAGTGTGTAACCAGGATGACACACTGTTTGCTGCTGAGGATGAACCCAGTCACCTTCATAGAAATACACTGCTTAGAAAATATTCCAACCAAAACCAGGGAAGCTAACATTTTCTGTGATTTATTCTAACTTTTGAAACTGTACAAAGGAGTAGTTTTAACCATTGAGTTGTTATACCATTTTTCCAGGTGTGAAGAACATTACACTGGCAAACTGGCATGCTGTGTTTATTTATTTATTTTTTTAAATGAATAGTGTTCAAAAGGAGTTTGTGAGTAAATTAGTCACACTGACAAGCAAGACAACAAAAATACGCCCATGCAAAACACATTCCTGCATCCTAAATATTAGTTGACTGTTATTTGACATATCAGCTAGTTCTGCTGTTTAGGTAATATACTGCTGAACAGGTGGTCGCCTGGCTACTGTAGAAGTAAAGCTTTTTGGCTTCACCTGCTTCCTGTGTGCAAGGAGGAGAGATGAAAGTCTGGAGTCCAAAAAAAATAATGTAACTGTTTGATCGATATGTTTTGACTTGGGGCCTCCAGCATGCCATCGATCTACTGGAAAATCTGTAAGTCACATCAGATTTCATCATGCTTAAAAACGAAGCAGCTGTCAATCAGATACTTTCCAGATGGAATTACATGGTGGATCAAAATCTGATGGTACTTTTCAGTGTTCATATTTCATCAGCTTTATCAAGATCTCCAACATCACTGGCTGAAATGCAGCCACAAACCATGACAGAGCTTCCACGGTTTGACCTCCTCCATACATGCTGACAGTGATTTGAACTTCATCAGACCTGCTGGCATTGATTTTTAGTCCAGTTTTTGTGTATTTTTCATACACCAGCCTTTTCTCCCTGTTTCCCTTCCTTAAGAATGACTTCTTGACAGCCACCCTTCTACTGAGACCATTTCTGATGAGGCTTCGGGTATTTTCTTTCCTGTTTCTTACTGTTCATCAGCTGTAGATTTTTTTTTTTTGTAAGGCCTGACACTTCTTTAATTCTCCTCCACTTGTCCAGTTTTCTCAAATCATGCACACCATACTGAGATATGTTCCCAACACTGGTTCATCCCTTCTTTGTTCCTTAATGATTCATCACAGGTATGTGGTTCAACAAAAAAACAAAAAACAAAAGACTTCCTCTGAAAATGCTCAGGTAAAGCTGGGCAGACACTGTGCGATTTTTTTCAGTCGCGCGATTCAGCTCCTGCTCAAACTGTACAATTGACTCACAGGGGTTAGAAGTTCGTGGTCACGATGCAGGGTCTCACACTATACGGCCCGATGCTCTGATGCGACCTGAGTGCTCACACTGTGCCTCCATAAAATGAAGGTTATAACAGAAATTCTGTCGCTCTCTCTCTCTCTGTCTTTCACTCACACAGACACGCACACCACCATCAACTTTGCTAAATTGCTAATGAAAAACATTGATCAGGCAGCTGTGATTGAGCAGCAATGTATAGATCCAACCGTTTTCACGGTTGTTGTGGTCGTGATAATTTTGTGAGGCCACATCGAAAAGGCTCGGATGAGCTTGCCATAGTTCTACAAGTTGTGCCTCCATCGCTTGTGTCCAGATCACACGCTGCACTGCCGTGCTGCGCCGTCTTTTCCGCTGGCATTTGTGTTTGCGCGTGCGCAGTGTGAGAAACTGTGGTGACACCCTCACGACGGTCGCGAGGATTTCAAACAGGTTTGAAATCCTCACGACCAAGCGATTGATGATCGGGAGCTGGTCGTGAGGTGTCAATCGCTTCTCGTTACCCCACGTATACTACACGACGCACGATGAAGGCCAAAATCGGGCCGATCGCCAAAACGGTCGCACGACTCAAAAATCGGCTCAAAATGGGCCAAAAATCGCACAGTGTCTGCCCAGCATAAAAGGACTGGACTGAACATGAATGAAAAAGCAGTCAATGTCCAGACGAGGAAAAAAAAAAACTTCAGAAAGCAGGGAGAGCTACTGTTTGAGACCACAAAAATTACAAAAATCTGGTTCTTTGGAAGCCCATTTATAAATAAATGCCCATTTATAAATAAATGGGCTGTAGCTCAAGACTTTTGCACAGTTCTGTGCTTTTTGAGGGCATTTTCACATCAGTGTGTATAAAACTGTTTAAAAGCTAGCAAGGGGCAGCTAGCTAGTGGAAGTTCTATGAGTTCTGTTTCTATGTCCTCCTGCTGGCACCAGGCCTGCTGTCGAGTCCAATAATGACCACATTGTTTTGGTGCCATCAGCCACACTGGTGGCTAAATGTTTGTCTTACTCACACACAGAAAAACACAAAAGAGCTTCCCAGCACAGGCTTTTAACTTTGTGTGCATCTGTGCGTGTCCTTGCTGGTAGTTAATGTGGTTAGGGAAGAAAGCACAGACAGCCGGGTGGTTCGGAAGAGCTAGTTTGCTCAGAAACGTGCATGTTTGGGGGTTCACGTTTGTTACCTGTGTATCTGTGCCGAGTTAAAGGCATGTGTGTGTTTGTGAGAGGAGCGGAGAGAGAGTTGGCCTAGGCAGTGGAAAATGTGCGAGCCAGAGACGATGACGTTGGCTGAGCGGAGAAGAACAAACTACTTCCTGAAAACCTATTCAACTCTTTGACTAAACACTCACTCCAGCAGACCTTCTGCAGCTCTCTTTTCTCTCTTTCAATGGCTCCAGCTGAGACTTCCTGTGTAACTCAGTTCAGAATCAGAATCAGAATGGGGTTTATTGCCAAATGTTGAGCAGGTTTACAACATTAGGAAATTGCTGCGGTGCTTCAGTGCAAACATGCTGTCATAAGTAGCACTTAAATAGACATGGAAAAAAATAAAAGTAGGGATAAGAATTAAAAGTGCTACGTGGAAAGATATGTGCATGAGATATACATGAGATATATAAATGAGAATAAGAATTAAGAGTGCTACGTTGAAAGATATATACATGAGTGCAGGTGGTGATCAGTGCCAAACATAGAATGATGCAGTGACACAGCGTAGGGTCATGTGTTAGTGGCGGGTTCATACAGCACTGTGGCACATACCCAATTAGACAAAACAGGCCTTTAATTTTAAAAGAAAATTTGAAACAGCATTAGATGGTAAATATCTAATTTGCTTATCTCATTTCTATCTTTAATATTCTGTGTTGTCTAGAAAACCTATTGCTTTATTTTGAATTAGTCAGCTATAATGCCACATTCATTTTTTGCCAGTTGATTATAACTGATAGTGCTTTTAATCCACTTTCTAAATAGTGTGCAGTTCAACAAACTACATAATTAATACACAATAAAAAAAAGCTTCACATTCACTGTCTCACTTTTAGTAACTCACAGAGCAGTGAAGTGTAACTTCAAGCTGTGACGAGGTTTTATTGTAACAATATGACTCTGTGGGTTGGTCCTGCTCCTAGTGGTTTCCTAAAACCACTAGGAAATGTTTATGTTCATTTTGCAATGTCGCACAACTACTTGCAAGCACACAAATGCACGTGACACACATGCCAATCATTTGCTGCTTGGAAGTTTGCAGTTATATTCACCCACTTCAGCAGCAGCACAAAGAACAAGGACACACACACCGGAAACACACAAACACAAACTGGGTCAGGTAATTAACAGTTTGTAGATCTCAGCCAGCTTTAATCTAATCAAACCACCAGCCTACGTTTCCCCCATGGGTTTACACATACACACACATACACACATATGTTTGGTGCAATTAAGCACAGCTTTGCCCCTTCCACCTCTCAAATATTTGTTTCTCTAAAAGAATATAAATTTTATTAATTTAGTTTACGTTTGATCGCAGGTCAACACGAACACCATCGTCTAGATTACGCTATTCGCAAAATATAACTGAGTAACGTTACTTTCATTTGTTTATGCTAAGGGCAAAATTATGTGTAGAATTCATATTAAAAACTAAACTCGTTACAATTTGCTATGGAACAAGGCGAAAACATCACTAACCATGTGCTTTAGAGCTGCGGGTCAATATTAATAATGTTGAGCTTTATGTGCAGCTTTAAAGCAAATATCAGGCATCCACGTTTCCAGGTGTGCTGACATCACGGTAACAGATGTGCCCATGAATTGCAGCTCGATACTCAAACAGAAAAACAGGATGCTGATTCTGTGTCATATCTCTAACCAACCCCATAAAATATATGACCCTGGGTTCAACAGTACAGTAGTGTGCAAAAGTCTTGAGCCACCCTTCATTTCTTTATCTGCTTGGAAGAAAAATATAAACGTTCTTGTCGTTTTTTAAACTGCTCTTGAGCAACAGTTCTTCGGGCTTTCTGGACGTCCTTCGAAGGCTTTCTTTCGCTGCTTTTTCACTCATTTTCAGTGCAGTCCTTGTACCTGAACATTTTTAGACAAAGGATTTTTTTGTTAGTCAAGCCCCTTAATACTGAAACTAAGAAATTGGTTTGGCTCCAGACTTTGCATAGTATTGCAGTTCACCTGCTGAACCAGCCTCACAGCACATTGTCAGCTTAAAAACAAGGAAATGCTTGCAAAGAGCAATACGACTTCAGAGAGACAATTCATCCTCATTTGTTCCATTAATCTTGAGCCGAAGAACTGAGTTAATTAGTGTTCAGTGTGCCGTAAACTCAAACTCAGCCAACATGTCATACAATCAAAGAGTCCAACTCAATTTTAAGGCTTTTTGAGTCTTTTTATAGTGCATGAGCCCATAAAAGGGATTCTGGAGCAAGACCAACCTGAATCTAGTTCATTATGCTTTTTAAATATATATTATGAAAGTAAAGTCAGCTGTTTTCAGTGCAGTGAGTTTGAATCACCATTAATCAAGCTATAACACCTTAGCAAGACTAGAAGAAACAAATCATCTTCTAGTAGATTCCTACAGAACAATTTTATTAAGTCAACACTGAACATTTAATTAGGCATCATTTGAAAATAATTCCATTGGTCATGCTGGAAAGCATGTTCAATCTTTATAAGCATACATATCATCTGCATTTCAATATTTCAATGTATGAAAGACTTCTGGTAACAGAAGCTTCACAAAAATGTATCTACAGTTGTGAACAATGACCAGCACACGTGAACAGATATCTGCTGTCTCCACAGAAGAGCCCCCAATTCTGGGATGTTGTCACATATTTCACCATAGTGAAGTGAGTTTATATACAGTCAGCAGCAACACAAGTTGAAGTAAGTACTAATGTCTCTATCTAAACTGTCAAACATTAAAAATTAAAGATGCTATGCCATTTATAGGAACAATACACAGTGCTAGCTAACTCATCTCATCTTGTATGACCATCTAAGCAGATCTGTGCCATCTCGGTGTGCTCTAATTCAGCCCTAAACTTGACATTATTACGCTCCTGCAGCTGACAGTTTCATCATTAGAGAGATTTCTCATCCCACTGCAGTTCCTGTTATTATTTCTGCAGCGGTGACATGGTTTATTCATCTGTAAAGTCTCACCATGTGTGTGTGTTTGTTTGTGTGCTGCACTGAGAGTGGACAGCTGTAGTTGCCTAAGTCCTGCCTCAGGGCCGCCTCCTCCTCGCTCTTACTATGAGCTAGATTGGGAGCGGTGTGGATGGAGAGTGGAAAATAGTCTGAGTGTATGGAAGGAAGGGAAACATTTCTGCAACCTGGTTTAGCTGCAGTAAACAACGATACAGAAACCCATCTACTCCCAGATACACATACAATGTGAAACCAAGAGTAGTGCAGGGACAAGTGGCTACTTCTTTGCTCCTGGACAAATTTTCTGCCTCATTGAGTTCTTTTGGAAATGGCGGGCAGCAGCCACTACAAGATGCTGCCCCCAACCAGAACGACAATGAGACCAATAAACACATGAAAGTCTATTTATTGTCCTATTTCTTTCGGCTCGTATTTGCTTCACATAAACAAGCAATCCGGTCCCTGAGCATTCCCTTAAGGCTGTGCGACCAGATTTTCTCTTATATAAGGGTTATCATCATGTGGTACCTGGAAAAAAGGGAGTAACATTTGGACCCGAGTTCCCATTGAGACAAAGATGCTGTACAGGCATTTATACAAGTCCATTTGTGACACTGTCATCAGCTTCATTGACGCTTGAAGAGGGTTATCCTGCTAAAGGCCATCTCAGCAAATTCAATTCTTGCTACAAAACTTCATCTCGAGTGTGCAGAGGTCTTTCCTGATCTCCTAACGAGGGTTATGACGGTAACCAGGTCCACTCACTCGCACACAACTTCCTATCTTTTTACTACTTTCCCATTAATCAGCAACTAAAAAGACAAAAAGTGAAAACTGGAAGCACAGAATCCAGAACGCACCACCTCAATCCCATAATGCCGTTTTAATATGACAATTTTAATATCCACAGTATGGAGTTTGAGCAATGTTCAGATTTTGGGCTGTAATAGCTGCATATTTTTATCTATGCCTCTTTGTGTGTGTCTCCGTCTGTCTCGCTCACTATGCCACGTGGCTTTATAAGAAGAGGACACAGATTTATCTCAACTAAATAGAGCTGGGCGATATAAGATTTTTTCATATCACGATATGTTTTTTTCATTTCAGGCGATAACGATATCTATCACGATATAAGCCAAATAACTGTATTTGTAAGATTTAAATGTGCCGTTGCTCACAAGTAAAATGTGAAATAATCAGCAGCTTGTTTTGATTTAAATATTTATTTCCCATAATAAGTTCAACAGGGTAGATGTACTTAAGGAACATGAGACTTTTTCAGATAAATAATATTGCATTTAAGTTTCAAAATAGAACAAACGAAACAGACTACTAAATTGTCAATTCCACTTAGAAAAAAAACATTAATTCTAAGAATAAATCTTAGTTTGTTTTACAGAAGAACAGACAAAATTGACTAACTTTTGTCAATATCAAATAAACTGAGAACTAAAAGGAAATTCTCAATCTCTCCTTGTTGTATAGCTGAGCTTTTCAAACAGTTTTAACAGTTATTTTAGTCTGACAAAAGCCGAATGACGAATTAGCGCTTTCAGTCAGAAAGCGATTTATTGTATTTCCAGACTTGCTTTCGGCACAATTCACAGTGCGCGCTACTCTGTTTTTTTGTCAGACTTGAAATAGCCGAAATACCTTCACACTACAGAACTTCTATGGCTCTTCCGTTCGATAATCTCTCCGGCATTGGAACCATCATCTCTTTTCTCTTTTCGGTAACCTTCGGTCACGCTCTCGGTTGATTTTTCTCTAGTCGGCACACTCATTTCTTCCATTACCCGGGCGGCACGGCGGCTGGCTGCTTTCCAAACAAATACACATGTGCGGCTTGGCACTTGTGCTGTAGGTAACAAATCACCTGTCGTGACGCTGCGGCTGTGATTGGTTCGGCTCTGCGCTAGTTAATTTGGATTGGCTGTTCTTCTTTTTTTTTTTTTTTTTAAGAGGACAGGAGAGATGAGGCCTATTGCAATAATTTAACTTTTCTATCGAGAAAAAGTTATTTCGCAATACATATTGTTATCGTTCTATCAGCCAGCTCTACAACTAAATATATAACACTAAACTACATCGTCCGTGTAGCATCCAGTCGAACTGAGAAGGCCAGAACTGATGGTTGTTGAATGACCTTTATTATTCCTTGCCGTGTATAAGACAACAAACCAACGTAAGAGCTAGACAAACAAATAAAACAATTACCACGTTATTCATGTAACACCATTTTAACTGCTCATTACGCTGGTCTAACCGTTTTCTATTAAACTATACAATACATATTATGCGTTTCAGATTGCTCAAATTAAATCATGTTCATTACAAACCTTGTTCCCCTGTCGACTGTAGCTAGAAACATTCGTTTGTGTACAATTTAACCATGTTTTTCTCTCCCTTTTCTCCGTTAGCAATAGTTTACCGTTTTCTTGCGTCTTTTTTGTACATCAAACTAGTTACCGTTAGCAACATTCACTTCCTGTTACACAGGATGTTACGTGTATATGAGCTAGCTTTACATATCCGCCGTTACAGTCCAGAAAGGTAATTGGACAAATACAGTGAAATTATGCTCAACTGCACATACACTTTAACAAGCAAACAGCACAAACTTCATATTTCCCTAAGTTCTGAATTTCTGTTTTGAAGAGAAACTATTACGATTACCAAGAATAATTTGATATATTTATACTGTTTTATACCAACTGACAAATGCATATACATGTATAAACTACAACTCAGGCTTTTCAATTTACCTATGGAACCAATCAATCCCTAGATAAAAACAATCACCATCATTTAAAACAAGTGAAACAGTTTTATGTGTTATAAGAGCAAAACAAAGCTAGCAAAAGGACCCATCTTCTGTCTATGTGACGGTTTCATCATGTAGACCGTCTATGTGCATTGATATGATGATGACATGATGATATAAATGTCAAATCTCAGAGCTCAGCTGGACTAGGCTTCCTCTTTACATGATTATGTTTTAGCATGACTAAAAACAAGACAGCGGAGAGCAGGACAGGATGAGGGGAGGAAGCCATGCCGCAATCTAGACTTTTGCTACGTACATAAAGGTACAAATCCACCAGACAAAGTTAAAATCCAGATTGAATTAAAGTCTAGACAGGAAGGCAATAACGGATATAGATCCAGCAATCAGCAACCTTATGAATAACCACAGACAGAGACACGACACAGCAGCTGGGATCTACAATTACATTATCTTTGTCTTATAGTAGAGGACTACAACCTTAATAGAGAAAAAAACAGTCATTTTTAACCTGCTTTAACTTTGGTTTGCTTTGAAAAGTACCCGCTGGCATTTCCTTTCACCTTTTGCAGTATTGCTAATGTTGCTACACAGACAGGACAGGGAGAACAAGCCATTCCTAAATACAGCAACAGACACCTTTAAAGGCTTCTGTGGTCACCATAATCAGAAAGGATATTGAGTTTTTCTCTAGGTCTCCTTGTATGTCTTTTCTTTATCTGAAGCAGCCCTTACACACATGCCACCAAATGATCTGACAAGTACAGAAATAAGAGTGGTTATATTAATACTGCTTATGATTATTTATTTTAAAAAATGACTATGTCTAGATAGATAGATCATATAATTACACACTCGTGAGAGGCCAAATTATCAAAATCAAAGCACTTGACACATAAGCATCCTTATAAGCGTGACCAGCTACACCATCACCGAGTCAAGGTTGAAGGAGTTGCTCAAGAGTTTGTTCACGTCATCCACCGGCATGTGTGCGTTTTCAAACATCAAAGCATGACTGGTTGATGGTTCCCCTTGTTACTGGAGTGCAGAACACAAGAAAAATGATCAGCTGCATTTTTCTGTGTAGGTTCTTAGTCATCCAGGTCATGGTACTCTGAGAGGCTTCAAAATAAAGTGAATGAACTTGTTCAAGTTTTCTGAAGACGTTTCACCTCTCATCCAAGAAGATTCCTCAGTTCTAACACCAAATGGTGGTGTGCCCCAGGGAGTTAAATCCTAGAGGGAGTTGTCCCTATAGACTATTGATCACGTTCATCATCACAAGAGCCAAGGTGTGAGAAGGGGTTGAGGGGCCCAGGAAGGGATCTTAAAACTGCACTGTAGACAGTTCAGTAGTTGTTCACAGTGGACAAAGATGGCCTCTTTTACTCTTCTTTCAATCCATCTGTGTTCTCTGTCCAAAATATGAAGATTGTTATCCTCGAAAGAGCAAACATTGACCTTTAGATGCAGATGTACAGCTGAGTGTTGACCTGTTGAGTTGGCTCTTCTACACTCAACAAAAATATAAACGCAACACCTTTGTTACTGCTCCCATTCCCCATGGGATGGACGTAGAGACCTAAAATTCATTCCAGATACACAATATAACCATCCCTCCCAAACAGTGGTCACAAATCAGTCCAAATGTGTGGTAGTGGGCACATCTGCTATATTGAGATAATCCATCCCACCTCACAGGTGTGCCACATCAGGATGCTGATCTGACATCATGAGTAGTGCACAGGTGTACCTCAGACTGCCCACAACAAAAGGCCACCCTGGAATGTGCAGTTTTTTGCGCTATTGGGGGTCTGGGGACCCAGAACCGGTCAGTATCTGGTGTGACCACCATTTGCCTCATGCAGTGCAACACATCGTCGCATGGAGTCTATCAGATTGTCAATTGTGGCCTGTGGAATGTTGGTCCACTCCACTTCAATGGCTGTGCGAGGTTGTTGGATATTCGTGGGAACTGGTACACGCTGTCGTTTACGCCGGTCAAGCACATCCCGAACATGCTCAATGGGTGACATGTCCGGTGAGTATGCTGGCCATGCAAGAACTGGGACATTCTCAGCTGCCATCTGCCCTGAACAATGTGAACCATGATTCATCCGTGAAGCGCACACCTCTCCAACGTGCCAGACGCCATCGAATGTGAGCATTTGCCCACACAAGTCTGTTACGGCGACGAGCTGGAGTCAGGTCAAGACCCCGATGAGGACGACGGGCATGCAGTTGAGCGTCCCTGAGACGGTTTCTGACCGTTTGTGCAGAAATTGTTTGGTTGTGCAAACCAATTGTTCCAGCAGCTGTCTGGGTGGCTGGTCTCAGACGATCTTGGAGGTGAACCTGCTGGATGTGGAGGTCCTGGGCTGGTGTGGTTACACGAGGTCTGCGGTTGTGAGGCCGGTTGGATGTGCTGCCATATTCTCTGAAACGCCTGTGGAGACGGCTTATGGTTGAGAAATGAACATTCAATGCACGGGTGACAGATCTGGTTGACATTCCTGCTGTCAGCATGCCAATTGCACGCTCCCTCATTGCTTGTGGCATCTGTGGCATTTTGCTGTGAGACAAAACTGCACATTCCAGGGTGGCCTTTTGTTGTGGGCAGTCTGAGGTACACCTGTGCACTACTCATGATGTCAGATCAGCATCCTAATGTGGCACACCTGTGAGGTGGGATGGATTATCTCAATATGGCAGATGTGCCCACTACCACACATTTGGACTGATTTGTGACCACTGTTTGGGAGGGATGGTTATATTGTGTATCTGGAATGAATTTTAGGTCTCTACGTCCATCCCATGGGGAATGGGAGCAAAAACAAAAGTGTTGCGTTTATATTTTTGTTCAGTGTATGTTGTGCCATGCGCTTATGGAGTGGTTGTTTGGTTTCTCGGATGCAGCGGTCTAAGTACTCCTCGCTGCATTGCACAGCATACACTCTGGTGTTTAGTTTGTGTTTGGGAGTCGTCTTTGGGACGAACCAGTTTTTGTCTGAGGGTGTGGCTCTCTGATAAACCTGCTAAATTAGGGAAGATTATGTTGTTCTGTTCGTCATTCTGTTTCTCCCTAGTTGGTGTCCCTAGTGACCTTCTTTCCTGTGCATCTTCACTGATTTGATAAAGACCCAGCTGGGATAACCACATGTTTTAAGAGCTGTCTTTACATGTGTTCCTTGTCTTTCCCTGCTCCCTTAGAAGTAATTTGATGCACATTACACACATAGCAGCTGGGTTTCAGTTTCCAGCTTCTGGTCACCAACTACAAATAGAAATTACTAGTCACATCTTTACCATTAATGTGACCACAGCACTAAAGTTTTAGATTCTGGAAATTGCTACCATCAGCTCTTGCATTAACTGAATACAGCCTTTTATTAGATGCTATCAGACTGGTAAATGTTCATGTCTCTTACTTGCCTTACCACAAGATCACATGCATTGCTTCAGTGAAAATGCTGTAACCCACAAGTTCAAACTCTTCACTGATGATGTACTGTTCTATAACTAATAACTGAATAATGACAGATCATGTTTATCTTTCTTTCCCTGTTATGGTAGCAGTATTATAGTAATGATACTAACCTTTCTTCCTCTGACCTAATCATCTTTTAATATTCTTTACTATCTATGAATTTTATATGACAGAGCTGAGTGTAAAAGCAAAGCTCTCAATTTACCGGTCGATCTATGTCCCTAACCTCATCTATGGTCACGAGCTGTGGGTAGTGACCGAAAGAACAAGATCGCAGATACAAGCAGTGGAAATGGGGTTTCTCCGAAGGGTGGCTGGCCTCTCCCTTAGAGATAGGGTGAGGAGTTCAGCCATCCAGGGACAGGCTCAGAGTAGAGCCGCTGCTCCTCCACATTGAAAGGAGCTAGTTGAGGTGGTTCGGGCATCTGATAAGGTTGCCTCCTGGGTGAGGTGCTCCGGGCATGTGTTCTCCGGGAGGAGTTCCCGGAGAAGACCCAGGACACGCTGGAGAGATTATATCTCTCGGCTGGCCTGGGAATGCCTTGGTGTTCCCCCGGACAAGCTAGAGGAGGTGGCCAGGGAGCAGGAGGTCTGGGCTTCTCTGCTTAGGCTGCTGCCCCATTGACCCAGCCCCAGATTAACTTAAGAAGATGGATGGGATTTTATGTCTGTACTACCAATTTATCTGCTTCTCCATCTTTCTTTGTTTTTTTCCATTATTATTCAACTAGAAGTATAATCATCAAAATCCAACTCTTTCCTTTAATATTTATTCCAAATGCATTAAAATTGCTAAAATTGGTGCAACTACTCTGAAAAACAAGAATTCATTTTACAATTTATAATCTATACAAGAGACAGAAGTATGTGTTCCTGTTGCCCAAAAAAAGAAAAGATCTTACTATAACTAGAATTTCTTGCAACATGTTCACTCTCAAGGATGCTTCCAAGGATGCCACTCTAGTTACATATACATACAATGTGTACTGTGAGCAGAGCTTGATACTCCTAAACACTTAGAAATGTTGGTAAGGTCAGAATGTATCTTAAGAGAAGGCCTGCAGAAAAGTGAGGCCCTCCTCTGAGCACACTGGTTTGTCTAGAGTGACTCCTAATCGGCCATACATACCTGAATGATTTGGTATCAGTTTGAAAAAGTGAATTATCTAGAACTCACTGCTGTTTTCAGTCCGGGGATAGATACACTTGGAAATGCCTGAAGGTTGGATCCTATTCTTTTCCCTGTATCTGTAACTCTCTCACTCCTGCGACCTCACCAGCTTATATGACATCTGTCACCACAAAATTTCCCTCTCTGAGCAAAGTGTATCCTCAGAGACAGAGTGGAGTGATGCGAGTTGAGTTAGCATTGTATTGTCAGCATGCAAGCACATGCTCTGTAGAGCACCGGGTTCATGCACACACACACACACAGACGCACTCTGGAGATCAGAGTGCCAGAGCTGTCACTGGGGTCAGTGGGGAGATGTGCGATATCTTGACAGAGCTGAAGTGCTCACTGACACACAAACACTGCAGAGCCTCACAGTCTGTCCTTGTCCCTTGGAGTGACCAAGAGAGTGTATGTGTGTATGGTGAGCATGTGTGTGTCCACTGGCTGTTGTGTGCTTTTGGTATTAGTTTAAATTAGACTGATATTAACTCTTAGATGCACATAGTGGGGTTTTTTTTCTGGCTAATTTTTTTTCCAGAGAGAAATCTTGAGAGAAATCTCTTTAAATGTCATTGAGATTTAACCTCCTAGGACCTGGCGTCCACATATGTGGACATAACATTTTGGGTTATTTAGACCAAAATACTCAATTTTGCTCTACAAGGGCCTGGTATCCACTTGCAGGGACATCATACTGCTACTGTTCTATCGAAATTTTAAATGAATATCCTCATATGTGGCTCTCATTTTTCATAGAAACAAAAATCTGGTAAAAAAAAAAAAAAGAAAAAACATTCTGGTAATGCTTTGTCCTTTTAATCCTTTTAATTCATCGGGTCCCAATCAGCCAAAATATCAAAGACAAATTAAAAATGCATGCTGTGGAAGAGTTCAGGTCTTAGGAGGTTAAAGACAATCTCTAAACATTCAGTGTAACATGTAAATATTCTGCATACTTTGGTTGTAACGAGTAGTAATATGACTTACTGTTGATTTCCTATCACTTTGAAGCAGTCTGGCCAATCTCTCTGCCCTCTGACATCAACAAAATGTTCTCACCCAGAGAACTGTTGCTCACTGGATACTTTCTTTTTCAAACCATTGTTTATAAACCATAGAGATGGTTGTGTGGGAAAATCTCAAGACAGGCAGCAGTTTCTAAGATACTCAGACAATCTGGAACCATTAACCGTGCCGCATTCAAAGTCATTTAAATCATCTTTCTTCAACATTCTGATGCTCAGTTTGAATTTCAGCAGACTGATTTGATCACATAGACATGATTAAATATGTGAGTTAACGAACTGTTAAACAACTGTACCTAATGAAGTGGTCAGTGAGTGATTTGGTTTCTCTGTCATCCAGCCATTATGCTGGATGGAGATTGGAACGCCAGAGACCAAACTACCAACCTTCCAGTTAGTGCATGACCTGTTCTACCACCTTAGCTACAGCGACAGACAAGACAAAGATTGAGCTATTTAATAATAATAATAATAACTTTATTTATAAAGCGCTTTTAAACAAAGTGCTGTACAACTATTTAAAACTAAAAAGATAAAAAATAATAATAATAAAAGCGATACATAGCAATACAGGTAAAAGACACAATACAAGTTAAAAACAGTAAAAATTTAAAAACTAAAAGCCATAGAATTTAACCAGAATGACGAGACGTATGTTTCAAGTAGTAATGGTGAGGCTTTTTAAACCTAAGAGATCTACCTGCTGTCAAGAATGGTGGTGGTAGCATCATACTCTGGAGCTGTTTTGTTGCCAGTGCTACTAATACATTGTACAATGTAGAACGAAGGAGGACTACATCCAAATAATTAGCAGGCTTATAAGAAACAGCTGCGCTTACTACCAGAAGGAGGCTTTTGGCACTCTTGTCCATCCAAGGTGGCTGAGAGCATTAGGCAGTTAAGTGCTGCAGATCTCTCAAGGAAAGCTACTCCGTTTAATATTGCCCTTTAGAGAGTGGTAAGTGGGACTCTTGTGTTCATCATAACGTGGCATATAGTAGGGTGGACTTTGACAACTGTTTCCCTCTTTTGTTGCAGGTTTGCACTATACTGCTGCTGTATTGTCATGCTGTTTTGTTGTTATGTGATGCTTTTATAATGAACAGTACTTTGGGGTGTAATTGTTTTATGTAGATCTTTTATTAATTAGTGGAACGTTTTATTGCTTTAGTGGAGGTGCGGCCGCTTGCTGAGGGGCTAGGCACGTGAGGTGGAATCCCCTTCCCGATGCATGCGAGTGTACACACCGAGCATAGGTAGATTGCACCATTTAGAGTTTAGTGTGAGTGACAGTGAGGTCTGCAGTGAAGTTACACGGGTGAGTAATTGGTGGCACCCTTGGGCATTCCTCCCTGTAGGTTGCCTCCTCAAGTGGCCGGTCTCCACTATTTTGTTTAGTTATTCTTTTATCATGCTGTGATTGTTTTAGGGTAGCATCGTGGTAGGGAGTCTGGTCATTTTAATCATCGTTTGTTAATAAAGTGTTTTAATTAACTATTTTGCCGTCTCAACCCTGCTACCTTAGGTGTCTTCCTGATTTTAGTTATGTTTTTAGTAGTTTCTCTTAATAAATTTTGATTTGTAAACTTCCTTTTTCTCACCTCTACCGTTAATAACGAGTCTGTGGGCTTTGGTAGCCAGTGCAACACGTACATTGGCTAGAGAAATCTTTCCTGGGGTGTAACGCCCTCCCCCAGGTGGCGTTGTCAATATCTTAGAGGAATAACCGGGGACGGTAACTATCGCCACACCACATACACATCAAAACTGCTTTTAAAATGGATAAAACAGGCTAGCATTAAGCTTCAGGAATGGTCTTTTCAAAGCCCAGAGCTCAATCCTCAAAATTTGTGGAATATCTTTAGGGGTCTCTGAGCCTAAGAATTTAATTGCCGGTAGTGATCTGCCATTACCTGTATATGACAAATAAAATTTGAAACTAAAAAGCCAGGTCGGGGAAAGCCAACTACTGTACAGTTTAAAACAGGGATGTCAAACTCAATTGCACAGGGTGCCAAAACTGAAGGCACAATTTAGGTCGCAGGCCACACTATTGTTTTAGTGAATACACTAAAACAATGTTTGCTTGGGTTTTTTCTTTTTTCTTTTTTTTTTTTAAAAACATAAATGTGAATAAAAACAGACAGGAATATTATTCCAGATTAAATAAACTTAAAAAAAATAAACCTTAACTTTAACTATTTTGCTCTTCATAAAAATATATCCTGTCAAAATTATGCAAGTTAGAAATATGAACATGCTGCCAAAAAACCCCAGAAAAAATAAATGAAAGCATACACAAGGTTGGAGCCGCATGTAGACTGAGCTGGGGCATTGCTTCAGGAATGGAACTAATAAACTGTGCGGGCCATTCAGTGTCGTACTTTCCCTCGAGTGTACCATTACACTACAGCTCCATCTGAATCTGCACAGGTGCAGTTCAGCAAAGTCCACTGACTTTGTTCAACATTACTTGGCAACAGGGAAAGTGAGGCAAGTTGCACTGGTGCATTTGTGACAGCTTCACTTGAAATGCCTTCACCGCATCATACATGCCATGTCCATGAACTGACAGATTTCCTTGCTGAGCTCAAAAACTCGATTGAGAACTTTTCCCCAACTCAACCAACAGATCTCTGTATGATAAGGAATGTCGGCAAACTCTGAATCTATTTCCCTCATAAAAGACTGAAATTGATGGTGATTTAAACTTTTAGCTCAGATAAAATTTACGGTTTGCGTTACGGTGATCATTACCTTTTAGGACTTCACCACACAGCTTTTCCTGGTGTATGATGCAGTGATATGCTGTTAACTGACCGGTACAGTTCTCCTCCTGCATCTTTACTCGCATCCTGCTGACTAGTCTGCTTTTTTTTCACCGCACAACACTGGCGCTCCATCTGTTGTAAGTCCAACAAGTTTGTCCCAGGGCAGTTTCATGTCGGTTACACTTTGACATACGTTTTAAAAAATGTCTTTTCCTGTCGTTGTCGCGTGCATCGATTTAATGTTCAATATTTCCTCTAGACAGCTGAAGATGGCCAGCTGTGCAATGTCCATCATGTCTGTACTTTCATCCACAGCAAGAGAGTATGCAATAAAGTTTTTGCTTCTTTCACACAACTGTGTTCTTAAATCAGTGGCCATCTCACAAACCCAATCAGCAATCATATTTCTCCTCAGGCTCACATTTGCCAAAATCTGCATCTTTGTCTGGACACAAGACGTCGCACACCTTAATCATGGAGCTCTTCAGAGTGGTACCGGGCTGATTTGGCAGTCTCCTCTACTACAATAAAACTTGCTTTCACAACAGCTTCACTTTGTGATTTTGCTCTGCTGAAATGTCAGATTCTTCTTTAGCTCTTCTACATTCTGTAGTTTCTGCTCTGCATTTAGGTTTTTCAGCTTATCCTGATGTTTTGTCTCGTAGTGCAGTCTTAAATTAAATTCCTTAATTACAGCCACATTAGCTCCACTAATAAGACACACGGGTTTACCAGCAATGTCTGTAAACATATTCAGTCACCCACCGGTGCTGAAAGGCTCTGCTTTCAGAATCAACTTTTTCTCCACCATTGTGAGCGGCTAGCTTCGCAGACAGAGAGTGTCACCACCCAGAAACAGATCACCATGTACCCCAACCAGAAGCCTTGGATGAACCGGGATGTTCGTCTCCTCCTGAAGGCCCGCAACACCGCCTTTAGGTCAGGAGATGCACACGCCTACAGTACAGCCAGGGCTAATCTACAGAAGGGCATCAAAAAAGCCAAACACCATTACAAAAAGAAGGTAGAAGAACACTTCTCCAACTCCAACCCTCGATGCATGTGGGAAGGACTCCAGACCATCACAGACTACAGGACCACCAAACCCTCCCCCGCATCCTCTGATGTCTCCTTCCTCAACGAGCTCAACAACTTTTATGTTCGTTTTGAGCGAGGGAACCCCACAACCAAAACAGACATGACGCCAGACGACCAACCTCGGACTCTCTCCCCCACCGATGTAGGAGCGGTGCTGAGCAGGATCAATGTCCACAAGGCTGCAGGTCCTGATGGCATCCCCAGGCGTGTTCTCAGAACATGTTCTGGGGAGCTTGCAGGAGTGCTCACAGACATATTCAATCTGTCCTTGGCCCACGCTGTGGTACCGGCCTGCTTCAAATCCACTTCCATCGTCCCGATACCCATCTAGCTAGGGCTGGGCATCGTCACTGATTTCTAGAATCGATTCGATTCCGATTCACAAGGTCCTGAATCGATTCAATCCGATTCAATTCGATTTGAATCTGGGAAATTTTGCCTCAGACAGTCAGAAATATTATAATTCAAATCAGTACATTTACATATTTTTGTATCTATAAAAAGAAAGCTGACACACACAAGACTTTATCAAAGGTGTGAGCATCACAGCAAATGCCTTTGTGTCAAAGTAGCTGAAGATAAAACACAGAAAAACATGAAGGTGATTTTTCTGGCCTGGGATTTTATAAAAATATTCTGCAGTACATCAAAAACGAAAGAAAACCATTAATCAACTTATGAACATTACCTCTGAAGTTACAGTGGTTTTATTAGAGACACGGCTGAGCGTTTTGCATTTTGTATAATTTTAAAAAGTTAAAATTTGTTCAGAAGCCTATTGAACGGCAGAAATTAGGTTTTCTTTTCGGAAGTAAGTAAAAGAAAAAAACCCATCAGCCGATAGCGCTGTAAACAACGGTAGTCTTGTGCGTAACAAGCAAGCGAATAATGCGGAAAACAGATTTCGGGGATGGACAGGAAACTGTTCTTGAAGTATACAGAGAAGGAGAGAGAGAGAGCTGTGCATGAAGTGTGATTTTTATTGTGGTGGAAGCAAAACAGCAAAAGTAAGAGGGAGTCCATGACGATGTTTATGTGATGTTTGGATCTTCTTTTGCTGCTGGTTCGGTCAATATTGTTTGGAGAGAGATAAAACTAACAGCTTTAGAATCAGCGCAAAAAGAGCGTGGACCCGCCGAAACATCAGAATCAGCGAGCTGTCAGCTTTCAGCCCCGACCGTGTCTGGTGAGAAAGGCGACATCTCACTGATTATGATCTGCGGTCTGCGCTTTGTGTTTGTCTTTGTGCAGAATCTGCGTACCTGCTCTCATTTACTGTTTTAAATGTTTAAATTTTGTGACGTTTCACCTGAGATTCTGGAATTTTGGGTAAAATACATTTATATTAAAAAAATCGATTCAGGATTTTAATGAATCGATATCACATTATCCAAGCCAGAATTGATTTTAATCGATGAATCGGTTATTAAAACCCACCCCTACATCTAGCCTCAATGACTACCGCCCAGTAGCACTCACCCCCATCATCACTAAGTGCTTAGAGCAGCTGGTCCTAGCACACTTCAAATCCTGTCTCCCCCCCACCCTGGACCCCCACCAATTCGCATACCGCCAGAACAGGAGCACAGAGGATGCAGTCTCCATCGCACTGCACTCTGTCCTCTCACACCTGGACAACAACAACACCTACGCCAGAATGCTGTTTATAGACTTCAGTTCAGCATCAATACAATCCACCCCTCACAACTCATCAGGAAACTGACAGACCTGGGCATCAGTTCCCTCATCTGCAAATGGTTACTGGACTTCCTGACCAACCGCCCCCAACATGTCCGGCTGGATAACCGCTGCTCATCTACAATCATGATGAACACCGGTGTACCACAAGGCTGTGTGATGAGCCCTTTCCTCTACTCCCTCTTCACCCACGACTGCAGACCTGCTGATGGTTCCAACACCATCATTAAGTTTGCAGATGACACCACGTTGATTGGCCTCATCAGTGACAACGATGAGGCCGCCTACAGGGAGGAGGTGGATCGTCTGGCTGAGTGGTGCGACACAAACAACCTGCTGCTTAACACCGAGAAGACTAAGGAGCTCATCGAGGACTACAGGAGGAATGCTGACCCACATCCACCCATCCACATTAAGGGGACGGCTGTGGAGCGTGTGAGCAGCTTCAAGTTCCTGGGAGTCCACATCTCCGAGGATCTCACCTGGACGACCAACTGCTCCAAGCTGGTCAAGAAGGCTCACCAGCGCCTCTTCTTCTTGAGGACTCTGAGGAAGAACCACCTGTCCTCAGACATCCTGGTGAATTTCTATCGCTGCACCATCGAGAGCATCCTGACCAACTGTATAACAGTCTGGTACGAGAACTGCTCTGCCTCGGACGGGAAGGCGTTGCAGAGGGTTGTGAAAACTGCCCAGCGCATTGCCGGAGCACCACTTCCTGCCATAAAGGACATCTACAGGAAGCGGTGTCTGAAAAGGGCTGGGAAAATCATCAGAGACCCCAGTCACCCATCACATGGACTCTTCACCCTCCTGCCCTCTGGGAGGCGCTACAGGAGCCTCCGGACTAAGACCACCAGGTACCGGAACAGCTTCTTCCCCACAGCTGTCAGACTCCTGAACTCTGCCTCCTGACGTGACCCACGTTAACACATGGACTGAACATACACACACCCACAACCACCTACACACACACACAATGGACAACTGTACCCTCAAACACACAATAATAACATGGACTGAACCACCACTCACAACCACTAGCACTTTATATAGCCTCTGTAGAAATTATCCACATATCTCACTTATCTTAACTGCACTACTGTATAGCTCTGTGTAAATAATCATTCTGTACATACGATAATTTTTAATCCTACAACTGTTTATAACTTGCATAGCTCACATTTCTGTATAACTGTATATCTCAGATTCTGTATAGTTTTTTATTTCATATTTATATCCTGTTCATATCCTGTACATAGCTTGTACTCACTACAGCCTGTACATACTTATAGTTATAGAATATTCATAACATACTTCATACCATGTACATTATAACATACCATAATAGACCCATTTCTGTAATATACTTACATATCTATATTATTGCTAATATATATTGTAATATATCTATATCATGGCTAAAGCACTTCTGGATGGATGCAAACTGCATTTCGTTGCCCTGTGCATGTGCAATGACAATAAAGTTGAATTCTATTCTATTGACTATGTGCACGTTAGCATATGCTACTTCCGGTGCAGAAACTCCTGTGGGGAGCTTTGTTTCCGGTGTCCTATTCACGCCCTGTTTACGGTCCAAAACAAGTTAAGCAAATGAATGAATCAAGCGGCGATTTACATTTCTATAGATGTCTTGGGCATTTACCCAATATATCTGTAAATGATGCTCATCGACTTGTTGATATTTTTTCCCCGCGCCTCAGGGCAAAAGAGAAAAGGGATTCAAATGTTATATTTCTCAGCTGTCCCTCGTTTATCGCGGGTTTTATGTTCTAAAAATAACCAGCGATAGGTGAAATCAAGTAGCCAAATTTATTTTTTGACGGTGCAAAACATTTGGTGGACATCGTGGACATACTGTACTGCACTTCAGATTCACACTGCTAGCGATCGATGCAGCGATTCTGTACTGTACAAGAGAGACATCACGGAGGAGATTGTCTGCAGCGATCAGGAAGCAGGACACAATGTGACGTAAAAAAAAAACGTGCAAACTTGCACTAAAAAAATCTGTGAAACAGCGAGGTGAAAGGTATCTTCGCAGTAGCGATTGACCGCAAAGTAAAGCTACCGGAAATGTAGAACCCCACATCCGGTCTCAAACCAGGAAGTTAGCATTTTCTCGTGCACAGGGTCAATTCTATTCTAGAAGTTTGACTTGATTGACGCGGGAATGTTCCCAGTTAGCCTAGCGGTCAGCAAGGAGGCTGCAGCGCTGCATTATGGGATCTGTAATTTGTATATTATTAGCGCCAAAATAAATGCAAACTTGTGAACACATGTGTCTGCTGTGAACAGGGTCTACAGAAACAAGCTAATTAGCTACACGTGTTTTTTCATTTATTTATTAGCAGTCTGTAAACATACTCAACAAGCAAGTACTCACTTCTACTTGAGTATTTATATATATATTGTTTATATTTAGCTAGCCCACTTAACGCTTATAGAACAATACTCACAAAATGTACTTGTGACCTTGTGAACAATGGAAATGTATGAATATTTTTGAATGTACACGTTTTACCAGTAATTTTGACAAAATCTACACTTACCAGTTACTTTAGCAGTCTTCAAAGCTTGTAGCTAGTAATCATCATGTCCTCGTGCTAACATTAGCTTCCAACCTGTGCAGGTGTGGACTAAACCAGTGGCTCCAGGCTGAGGGGGGTGCGGGACAAAACAATTAAGTCCCAATAACCTAATGAAAAGAAGAGTTGTTTATTTCTTCTCTATTTAATTGGCTTACAATAAATAAATTAATAAGTTAATTACTTCACAGCAGTGGTGGTATTGGCAGTAGCAGCTGCTCTTACAGTTATGTAACACAGAAGTCCTGACAATATGCCATAAAAAGCATGCAAAGTTGAAATGATGACTGTGAGCTGCTTTTGCTTCACCTGTTAGTAACCAGCTACATATCTGGGCAGAACCATTCACGTCTCCTCTTACTTTTTATTGCCACCCATCAGAGAGCTGGCAGTGTTAATTCTCTTTCCTCGTCTGTAACTGTGTTTTTGTAGGATGCTAAGCTGCCGAGTTTGTGCTCTTTGCTTCTTAAAGTCTTAAAAAGTCTCCTTTTCTGTGTGGGGGGTACTGGTGTGTGTGTGCGCTTGTCAAGACTCAGCAAGCAGTGAGTGGGAGGACTGAGACCACATACAGTAGATGCCTGAAACATAATGGAAATCGGATTTGGCACGCCGGTCCATCTTGGCGAACTCAAACACCCACCATGGCCTTAAACAACTCAGAGACAGTGCTGCTGCTTTAAAGGTCACGCAAAGTTAGAAATCTCTTTATTTTAAACAAACATCTGGCTCTTGAGCCAAGATGAAAGGGCTTCAGCACAGAAGAAACACTTTGTATGGCTGCAGGAGCTGCAAACGCACCTTTGAATGGTGTAAACGGTGTTTTGTTTTGTTTTTGTTTTTTTGTTTTTTAAAAAAGGGTAGCATCATCTGGGAGGTAGATGCATGCTGTGGGGTTAATTGTGAGATATTCTTCTTCAACCGTCTTGCAAAGACGGTTGGACCTACCGTGTGATTCTGAACAGCAAAAAGCAGATGCAGTACACTCTGAAAGACTTTTGGGTAATCTCATTAAAGCATCAAAGTGGTCTGATGCGAACATTTCTTGATTCACTCCTGAAAAGTGTTTTAGTAGTGCAGCAGTAAGCACACACTGCATGTAGATAGGGAATGAGATCGGTAACCAGCTGGGAGCAGCTCATTGATAAGTCTTCCCCTTGTTGTGCTGATAAAAGGCTGCTCACAATTTGACCCACGGGTTAACACTGCCAAGATAGCAATAAGGTAATAAGGCAACAAAAAAAGGAGGCTTTTAGGTTTTCAATTTATGAATGATTTGCTGCATATAAGAAGAGCAAGGATTTGCACAGTAAGAAATCACTCTATCAGCCAATAGCCTGCTAGGAAATAAGTTACTCTAATCCACTTGATCAAGGTCCCTTCATTAAAGCCTGTTCAGATATTCTGTGACAAACCTTGAGTTTAAAAGCATAAAAGACATTATTTCAAGATTATATTTGCACAAACCCAAAAGATTTTTTATTAAAAATGAAGGCTTTACCAACAGCATTGTTTACACACAATTCAGGTTTAAGTGCATGCACTGTGATTGCAGTGTAGTTTCTCGTGGACATGTGTTGATGCTTCGGGATCACTGTGGGTACAAGACGCCTTTGTATTTCTGTAGCATTGTTTTAATTAGACCTGGATTTCACCCCTATATTTAACTCTAATTAAGGTCACCTGATGTGCAGGTAAGAAATGTGAGGAAAACAAACCATAGCAGCAATTTTGTGTCGAGCAAAAAACATAAATGAATAAAGTCAATGCTATTGTGTTTCTATCCCCTTTATTTACATTTCAAAGAGAACGAGTAACAGAGAGTTCCCATCTAGCCATCTTTATGAGTGTGTAATCTCTTAAATGGTAACAGTACATTGGCTTCTGTCATGCTATTTTGTTTTGTTTTAATAAACACTCCTGCTTCTGAAAAAGATGGGATGCTGTGTAAAATTAAAACACAAAATTGCAGTGATTTGCAAATCTCAAAGCACAAATTTTATTCACGACAGAACAAAGAAAACATACATTTTCAAAACATACATGCTGGCAGAGACATCTTAAAACAGTTGGGACAGGACTACGTTTGCCACTGTGTAGCATCCTCTCTTCATTTAACAACAGTCTGTAATTGTGGTGGAGCTGAAGGAGAGCAGCTGCTGGACTGTTGGGAGGTAATTGGTGTCCCATTCACATCTTTTTCCATTCAAGATGCTCCAAATGATTTCAGTTGGTGAAATGTCGAGACTGCTGGCCAGTTCAGCACCAGGACTCTTCGACTGTGAAGCATCATCTTGCTCAAACATGCAAAACCTGTAAAAGAGCTTTGTTGCTCTAAAAACCTGTATATACCTTTCAGCACTGATGGAGCCTTTCCAGATGTGCAAGCTGCCATTTCCATAGACAATGAAGCACTGACAACAAGCCGGAAAATCCCCCTCCTCGTCAGTCCAGAGGACACGACATCCATCTTTTCTAAAACAAACTCCAACATTTGATTTCTGTGCCCAGTTTCCCACTTTGCTTCAGTCCATTTTAAATGAGCTTTGGCTTGATCACGATCATGTTCACAGATGACTTCTTCTTTGCATGATGGAGATTTCACCTGCATTTGTGGATAGGGTACTTCCTGAGCTCATGCAATCTTTGAATCATGCCTGTTAATGATGAAGTGCTGCCTGAGGACCCGAAGTTCACAGGTATTTTATATTGTTTCCCCATCCTTGTCCCTTGCGCAAAGAGATTTCTCCAGATACCCCGAATCATTTGATATTAAAACTGTAGACGAGGAGAGTTTTCACAATTTCACATTCAACTTATAGATGCCTTTTTGCAGATTGAACCTCTGCCTCTCCAAGATGCTCTTTTTATACCCAATCATGATACTGACCTGTTGCCAATGAAACAGTCAGAAAATCTTCCAGATGTTACCCTTTATTATCACTTCTTCAGCCCTTTGTTGCCCCCGCCCTGCCGTCGAATTCCCCTTTATGCAATTTTAAATTAAATTTGAACATTTGATACATGTTCTATTAAGAATAAATAAAGGTTTACAAGATTTGCAGATCATTCAATTTTTTTTGCCTTTTTTTTTTTTGGTAAAGATTTAGGGTTGCATTTCAAAAGAAAGAAAAAACAAAGAAGCAGCTCAGGCCATTTGCATTACATTTTCATGGATTCAGTCAAAAAGGCTGGAGATTTCCCAGGCAAGCACACACGATTAATGATGACAGGAAACATTTTGGGACCTGACTCGAGCGCATTTTTATTTAACGTTCATAACTGTTAAAAACATGTATAAAATTGGTCCTGTTTCAGAAACAAGGCACGCATAGTCATGTCAATGTTCAGTGTTCATGTCATTATTAGCATTATCATTTATCAGCATCATCATCAGCATGTTCCATCTCAGTATTTGTCTAAGAGTAGTATCAAGCATTCCCTAATATAAAAACACGTTCCAATTTTTTATTTTTTTTTTCCACAGAGGTTAAAATTTTATTCCGAGCAGCAAGACAATATTCATGCAAAGACGGGAGTGGAGGAGAAGATGCGAGCTGACTGGACTGACAGGTCTTTAGTAGTAGGTCTCCCGTTCCACCCAGCCTGGATACAAAAGGAGGAGAAAAAAAACTCACTTGATTTAGAGGAAAACTCATTGGACACATTTCCTTATACACTTTATTTTAAAGCATGGAAATAGGCAGGAGGATGGCAGAAGATTAAGGAGATGCCAATTTTTCCATTTTAGCCACTAGCCTCAGGGAGCAAAGAAAGAAGGAGAAGGGAAAGAAGGGAGGAACGGGTAGTAGAGAAAGTAGTCCACACACACACACACACACACACACACACACACTAAAAAGGATAATAAAGGCATGGATTCTGGACTCACCTCCTGGGCTGCGTCTGAGGATCAGCTTACGGATTTCATCATAGATAAAGATAAGCAGGGAATAGGGGAAGGCGCAGAACCACCAGTTGGGCCTGGAAACGCACACAAACACAAAAGAAGATGAGAAACTGATCCAGAGCCCCAGGTCTGGATGAACGACATGTGGTAAGTAAACCAGATTAGAGTCCGTAAAGTACTTATTGGTGGTTTCTGGGGGAGGGCTTTACTTACTTAAGAGGATACATTCTGAGGGCAACATCCATGCCTGGGCAGTAGGAGAGGAAGGCAGCCAGAGCGGTCTCCTCAAACAGTCCAAAGATCAGGATCTTGTTCCTGAAAGAGCAACAGAAATAAATCAGGCTGAATATTTATAGTTTTATATGGTTTTATTGTGCCGGGATGCTGCAGTGGATACACACATTAAATATGACCAGAGCTCCACAAGTTCTTAATATGGTTATGTCAGGCTGCTCACAGACTTCAATTGTGACCATAGAACTGGTTTAAACTTTGTTTGTGGTGGCCAATCACAAGGAAGTTGACTGAAAAGTAAGGACTGCCTTTAAGACTGCTTGTTTTAGACAGTGGCTGACCTGAGATGCACCTTCATCCAGTCTATAATAATAATTTATTTAAAAAAAGAAAAAAAGGAGAAAAGACTTTTGAACTGTGAGATGGGCAAAGCTACTCCAGTCAAGTCCATGAATAACAATGTGGCACTTGAAATGATGAGAATAGCTTCCCTTTAAACAACTGACACTGATCTGAGCGACCGATGCAAACCACAGCCGGAGTGCTTTTTAAATTAAGTATATCCTTCTTAGAGCCCAGAATATATGCAGAGGTTAGCTGGAGTTCTTCCCAGAGAAAGAGCACTGCTACTGCAATGTGGATAAATAAGCATGACATTAAAGGTGGCAGCTGTTTCAGGACCATTTCAGAATGAAATATCCACAGCTAAGTTCAAGCAGAGGTGACGGAGAACAGTGATGCGCCTCCGCATTCACAAACGGAGGGCGTTTTACTCACTTCATGCCCTGCTGGAAGACTGAGTTCCTCCTGGTCTTGCAGATGATCAGATCGGCCCACTGCACGATGACGATGCTGACGAAGAAGGCCGTGTGGCAGGTGAACTCCACGATCTTCCTCTGCTCGTAAGTCTGATGGAGAACACATCGTTTGCATCAGCTGATGATGGAACAAACTGTTACTTGAGGTCTTCCTTACAAATGTTACTCACCCACTGCTGTCCATAGCTGTCCTCCAGGTCATTGATGTACTTGTTATCCCAGGAAACTCTGATCCCCACCAGGGTGGCCGGCAGGAAGCCGTTTTCAGCCAAGATCACAAAGTAGGTGAAGAAGCCTGCCAGAGCCTGGATCATACCTGCAAGAGGGAATGATCATTATATCAGACACTTCATAACATTCTGATGTTTTAATACTAAAATGATGAATACATGCAGTTAATTTGTGTGAAATTAAACTGGAATCAATCATTTATTGATTAAACAGATCAGCTTTGTGCTCTTTCGGAAAAAACGAGACGAATGAGAACGTCGCCGTCTGAGTCGGTGAATATGTTTATCCAGTCCTTTGGGTAATTTTCTGGATCAAACCATTTGTCAATGGGTGAGTAATTAAGTAAATAAATCTGATTAACCAGTCTTTGAGGCATTAACGACTTAGAATAAAAATTACAAGTCGACTAAATTTCATTTTAAAATCATTATCCATGAGATGAATAATCCATAAAAAGATGCTGTGATACTTTAGATGTCTGGCAAGATGCACTGATCATCATCAGATATTCAAAGCCTCCTTAATGCAAACCCCCAAAACAGTTATATCATGTTTTTAAAACAGTAAGGAGGGTGAGAAATTTGTTTGAGTCTATAACGCTCTTATAAGGAAGTTCAAAAATGGTCAGAGGGGTCAGGTTTATTTCTGGCTTCATTACCGAAGAGGGAAACATCAAAAGCCCGAGGCAGTGCTCTGTCATCACTCAAACATACAACACGCATACACTTCAACTCTCTATCACTACAGGACTATTTATGGTGCATGCCTCTCTTCTTGTTATCTTGCTCCACCCAGACACTGAGCTGCCCTCTTAGAAAGACAGAAAGAAAAAAAAAAACAACAACATCTAGCAGAGATCCATGTCTAGAAAATGTCATTTCAGTGGGCAATTTCCAGAATTCGCATTCAAGTCGAGGCCATCTGTTTACCGATTTGTCCATAGGCTATACTGATGAGCCTCTCGTTCACCAGCTTGTCTGTTTTGGGGTTTCTGGGCTGTCTCTTCATGATGTCGCTCTCAGCCGCTTCATAAGCCAGGGAGATGGCAGGGACCTGAGAGGCAGCACGCAGCACCAATCAACAAAACAAAAAGCACCAAAAAACATAAAAGTTCAAGTTCCTTGTTTTTCAAATAACTTAAAAATCATACAACTGAGCGATGAATCCCTAACCGGCAGCAGAAAAAAAATAAAACACTACCATGTCAGTTCCCAGATCAATACAGAGGATGGTGACGGTTCCCAGGGGCAGAGGGATGTTGGCGATGATGAAGAGGAGGAAGGGAGTGATCTCAGGGATGTTACTGGTCAGAGTGTAGGCGATGGACTTCTTCAAGTTGTCAAAGATCAGACGGCCTGATGAGACCAAAGCAAATTTGTTGTATTCATAAATGCTCCTACTACTTACACACAAGTAAGCTAGTGTCAATTTGTACAATCTGTTACCCTCTTCCACTCCAGTGACAATGGAGGCAAAGTTATCGTCCAGCAGGATCATGTCGGCAGCCTGCTTGGAGACGTCGGATCCAGCGATGCCCATGGCGACACCAATGTCCGCTTTTTTCAGAGCTGGAGAGTCGTTCACGCCATCACCTGTCACGGCCACAATGGCTCCCTGCACACAAGACGGTGCCAAAGTCAAATTAAACAGAACAGAAGGGGAAAGGCGACGTTCTTTCTTTCAAATGACATTACATCGTGTGACACAATCTCCTGCCTTGTGAAAGAAAAGCCTCAAAAGGTTTCAGGGAAACTCCCATTTTTGTATTTGACAGCTGTGATAAAAGTGACTAAGAGACATAAATGTGGAATCAGTGGAGGAAGATTCGCCGCTACAGTGTTACGTGTGACAAGGCTTTGGAAGGCTATTCGGTGGCTGTGTTGGATGCCAACAGGGGCAAAAAACAAACAAACAAAAAACAAAAGCCTGTGGGATTTCCTTCATTAAAAAATAAATTAAAAAAAGGTGAGTGCCTCAATTATTTGTCACATTAGCTCCACACAGTGTTATTATTAGGCCTCCCACTTGAGCTAATGAACAGCGCACCAAGCATATTTTTGAGATTTATTAAACGTTGACAAAGAAAGAAGCTGACAGTTCAATTATTTATAGCCGAACGTGCATCAGTAAACTACCAGATCTATATTTCACTGCACCTGATGTGGCAAATAATGGCTATTAAAGCGTTGAGATGAGAGACGTGTTTGAAACGTTACAGTCATAGCAGTCTGCTAAACGCCGCCCTGCAAATAGCTGTGAAGAGTCTGTGACGCAGAATTGTTTACCGAAACCCTTGATCGGACATTATAAACAGGAATTATTTTAATAAATATCTCCATAGTCAGAGTCCACGTACAACTTTGAGAGTTTTCCCCCGCTTACTGATGCGCTCAGATATTCATGCACATGGTTGAGCTCACAGCTTGACAGATGTTGGCGCTCAATTATTCAGCCAACTTGATAAATCAGACCAAAGCAGCAATCATAACCAACCACTGGGAGAAATTCACAGATGCATTTACATGACAAAGCAAAGGCAGGTGCTGTGTTTGCCAAACTAAAAAACACGAGCACAAACGCTGCAGGTGTTTGTGCGAGCAGGACGGTCTGCTCCACAGCACAGGTGAAAGCACTGTGCCACATTTTCACATTTGTTTTGCTATACCTGTCTCTGGCAGCCCTCCACAATGATCAGCTTCTGTTGTGGCGAGGTTCTGGCGAAGACGATCTCCGTGTGGTACTTCAAGATGTCGTCGAGCTGCTCTGGGGTCAGATCCTTCAGGTCACCACCGTGAACGACGCAGGCCTTGGCATCTCTGTGGGGAAAAATGACATTCATACTTAATGTTCTGAGGGTGGAAATTATAATAGATAATGGCCGAAACACCCAATGAATCCAAGGTCCACTACTGATAATATGTCCCAAATCTTAATATGATAACCTAGATTAGATCTCAAATCCCCTCCAAAAATTGCAGATTAGCTTGGGTAAAAAACCAAAAGTTGAGGCATAAAACGATGTGTGCTGCTGGTAAAGTTTCTGGGCTGCCTTTCCTCATAACAGCCATCCCTCAAGATTCTCGCCATTTAAAGCAATGCATTGTCAGGGACTACAACATCTAGTCCTTTTGCTGAATGTAACAGCCACATTTAAAAAGAAAAAGGGACCAAGAATGTGGCCATGAGGTAACCCCACAGAAAGTTGGTACCTTGGATTGACTTCGTTGATCGGGATGTTCAAACGTGCAGCAATGTCTTCAACAGTCTCGTTGCCCTCAGAGATGATACCCACACCTTTAGCGATGGCCTTAGCTGTGATTGGATGATCACCTGTTACCATGATCACCTAGAACGAGGGAAGTTTGTGCTGATAAGTCCAATAAGTCAACACTCTCATTTATGAAGTCTAAATGTCTGCTTTGAATGTGATCTCCGCATGCATACCTTGATTCCAGCACTCCTGCATTTACCCACGGCATCGGGCACAGCAGCACGAGGAGGGTCAATCATGGACATGAGGCCGATGAAGCACAGGTTCTCAGTGGGGAAGTTCACCTCGTCGGTATCAAAAGCAAAGTCCTCTGGGAACTGCTCATCAGGCAGGTGATAATGGCAGAAACCTAGATTGGACACGAAGTGGTCATTTAGGTTTCAACTCAGTATTATGAATTCAGAAATTTAAACCCCCAGCAGCCACAGAGCCTCACCCAGCACTCTCTCTCCCAGACCTCCCAGCTCAAGGTACGCATTCTGGAAAGAGTCTTTCATCTCGTCATCCAGAGGCTGCTCTTTGCCCTGCATCATTATGGTGGAGCAGCGGTCCAGAATTCTCTCTGGAGCTCCTTTCATGACCAGCAGGTGCTTGGACTCTCCTTCACAGGAATTCTTGTGGATGGAAAGCTATGAGCACAGAACAAAAAAAAAAAAAAAAAAAACAGGAACAAATTTTTTAAAAACTGTTGTTTTTTTTTTTGCACAGTTATGAACCCAACTTGCAATTAAGATAATCTAATATTGTACATGACAATAAATGTGACATTTCATAATGCAATGCATACTTTTGCCATACCTGGTACTTGTTAGTGGAGTTGAAAGGGATCTCAGCAATTTTGGGGGTTTTCTCCCTCATTTCTTGGACTGAGCCACAGCAGAGTTCAATGCACTTCAGCAGAGCCGACTCAGAGGCATCACCAGCCACATCTCTCTGGATGATGAAGATAAAATGGGGAAAAGAATCTTAAGTAGATTATCAAACTATTCAACTGGGTTGCCAAATTACTGTACGGAGAGTTTAGAAAATTGTTCTCTGTTAAATTTACTTTGGAATAAGGCATAGCACAAGAAACAAAATGCCCGTTATAATTTTTCTTCCCATTGTAATAATAGGCCTTGATGAAAACCAACCCCATGTTTACCCTTGCCTCATTCTTGTAACAGTGACAGACAGGAAAATAATGAGCAGTGAAAGAACATGACTGATAGTCTTGGAGCCAAGAGACCTACGTGCAGCTGTGTGTGTGTGTGTGTGTGTGTGTGTGTGTGTGTGTGTGTGTGTGTGTGTGTGTGTGTGTGTGGTGAGGTACACAGTAATTATGTAGTTACATGTGTGTGTGCGTGTGTATGTGTTTATGTGAGCCACTGCAGTGGGAGTTATGTGAAGGAAAACAAGCCGGTCTGTCTAAGAGGAAAACATCTCAGCAGGGGTAAAAATGAATAAAAGCCCAATAACAGAATTGGACCCCTGTTAGAAGGTTCAAAATCATTCATAAACAGAATAATGTAGAGCTGGATATGAAGATATGATTTTTAAGACCGATAACTTGGTGATTTAAATGGTCAACATATCGGCCTTTTTTTCTTTTTTTCAATTTTGCCACACACGGAACAAACAGATCTTCTCCAACTTGTTAGGTTTATTTATATTGATGATAATGACAATGCAGTTCCATAATAATCTAGTTTTATTGTTACAACAAGTCAAGGATTACTTGTTCACGCTGTCCGGCTCTCCTCGGATCAGTTGGCAGATATGCCAACGGGGAAGTTGCAAAGTCCCTTCTGGTAGACAAATGTCACCATATCAACACTGATTACACCATTAAAGGCCGTTTCTCCCTTCTATTCTTAGAATTTTGATTTATTTGCCATTATAAACAGCAAATATCAGTCATCGACTTACTGCCAATATATCAGTTGGGTTTTAATTGCCATTGTGAGCACTGGGATAAAAGCATGATTATGACTGTCATACTTTTGTAGCTATTGCCCAAATGGGCTACCAGCTGTGTCTCATATCAGTCGGGCTCTACAAAAATAAAGGTTGTTTACCAGAGTTTAATCTGCAACCCCTCCCCCAACTGATGAATGCTGTGAAGTGTCATGTGGGCCTGTATTTAAAAGGGCGCTTTTATCATAGGCTTTACAGGATTCTTTGGTCAGTAGCACGCCACAGAAATTATCAGTGGATCTCCCAGCTAAGTCAGCCCACTGGAAACACCAACACAAAGTACTGAAGCTTTGACACTCTTGATAAATATGTCCTAAACTGCTTTATCATGAAGCATAGACAAAAGCTGCAGCATCATTACATTTCCTTTCATAGAATCGAGCCGGTCTCTTGTCCTTTGTTAGAATATTTAGAGAGGCATTCACGCAACCGCACAGGTGTTACAAACACTGGGAATGAAGTGAACAACATTAGAGGATAAAAACCAAACAATAGGGCAGAGGAACACTTGTGTTTTTCAAATCATTTGAAAAAAGGGCATATTCAAATTTAGATAATGAGTCAGCAGTACTGGAGTTTTAAATCCTGCCCACATAATGAGCACACAAACTAAAAGCTTACAACAACAGAAAAACATTTCTTACTGTTGAACAAAGGATTTAAGAGCACACAGGCTTCTGTTTTTAGCTCTTAAAGCTAATCATTTCCTAAAATACATAAACACATACACAATTCATGCAGGGGAAAAAGAAAAATCCCGAGAATGACTCAATTTGATTCCAATTATCCAAATAAACAGAAGGACAGGTGAAAGGCCTACCTTTAGAATGGGAACGTTGCTCTGCTCAGCCAGGAAGACAGCGCGGTTGCAGAGTCCGGCGATTCTAGCCAGAGAGACCCACGTGGCAGAGCTCCTGTCAAAAGAGGTACCGCTCTGGTTCTCAGTGGTGTCGGCCTCATGGATCTGGTTGTCAAACCACATGTGGGCCACAGTCATTCTGTTCTGGGTCAGGGTGCCAGTCTTGTCGGAGCAGATGGTGGAGGTGGAGCCCAGCGTCTCGACAGCTTCCAAGTTCTTTACCAGGCAGTTCTTCTTGGCCATACGCTTAGCAGTCAGAGTCAGACACACCTACAGAGGAGAATGCTTGGGTCAGCCAACTGTTTGAGAACCACTGGATCTTTAAGACACATGAAACATCTGGACTCACAGTGACAGTAGCGAGGAGACCTTCTGGCACATTGGCGACAATGATGCCAATGAGGAAGATGACGGCCTCGAGCCAGGTGTACCCAAGGATGAGGGAAAGGATGAAAAAGGACATGCCGAGGAAGACTGCCACACCAGTGATGATGTGGATGAAGTGCTCAATCTCGATTGAGATTGGGGTGCGTCCGACTTCAAGTCCCGAGGCTAGTGTGGCGATACGACCCATGACGGTACGATCTCCAGTGCTGATCACAATACCACGGGCAGTTCCTGTCGCAGGGATAAGATCATTAAATAAAAAACAATAAAACATTAGCTTCATTGTTCATTCTGTGTCATTATACCTTCAACACAGTTGGTCGAGAAGAAAGCAATGTTCCTCGTCTCCAATGGGTTCTCGTTGGAGAAATCAGGAGTACGAGTCTGGGGCTCTGATTCACCAGTCAGAGACGAATTGTCCACCTGAGTGGAAACAACACAACAAACATATGGTAACATCTGCCTTTAGTTAAATAAAGATCACTGAAAGGGTCTTGACTTCAGGTTTGGGACCCAAAATGGGTCAGCGATTTGCTTTTTTGTTTTCCATAACAAAATAAGTGCCTGTTAATTAATGAGGCACAAGTCAAGTAACTAAAATAGTGACTTCAAAGGAAGAGTCAGAGAGGGTAATTTGGTTCTTCATGCTCTACTTCACAATCACATGGCAATCTGATAATGAAGTGTTAAAAATACAAACAGAGTGCATGACATTGTTTGAAATCCACAATAAAAACAGAATTAATTGGTCACAGCGAGCCTGGATTTTATGAAAGGAAGCACTATTTTTAGAGAGACATTTCAGGAGCTTCGAATCACTAACAAGCACTGAACTGAAGGATTAAAAGGTTTCCCCTGGATGATACTGATGAGAAATTGTTTGTTAAAAATGAAATAGAGGCAGATATAAATAACTTATGGAGCGCCCACCTTGCAGCCGTGGGCGGAGATGATTCTCAGGTCGGCAGGGATCCTGTCACCACCTTTCACCTCCACTAAATCACCAACCACCACATCCTCAGCGTTGATGCTCTTCTTCTCACCGTCACGAACAACCAGGGCTTGCTATGAGAGAAGAGAAATGAGAGAAACAGATGCTGATGTGAGACAAATGGAGTCGGGTGAACGTCCAAATCCGTTTCAGCTGATTTCAGAAAGCACTGTGTGATTTAACAGGCATGAGACTGAGACGTCCCTCTCTGCTGCTCAAAAATAATAAACACAATAATAATCACTGTGACAACGCTGCTTTCAGTGTAATGTAATCCATCAGCAGGGGTCTCATTAGGATAGCAAGAAAAAAAAAGCTCAAATGTAATAGGCACCTGTGGGACCAGGTTCTTGAAGGAGTCCATGATCTTGGAGCTCTTGGCTTCTTGGTAGTAGGAGAAGCAACCAGTGATGATGACGACAGCAGAAAGCACAACACCCAGGTATAACTGAATGGCAAAAACAGCGAGTTCAGACTTTTCCCCAGCAGTTCCTTTCTTATCCAACTTAGCTTCCTTTATTCTGTTAAGCTTCTGAAGGTAAATCCTATTAGGAATAAGTGTCTAGCATTGCCTGCTTTATGATGTTAAACTGGCTGAAATCATTTTCCACACAGTTAAGGACTGTAGCTTACATTATCATTCGCAGGTTCCTCCTCCATTGCAGCCTGGATACTATAGGCCAGGAAACAGAGGATGGCACCAGTCCACAGAAGCATGGAGAAACCACCAAACATCTGAAGGAAAAACGAGAACAGGACTTGCCTTTTAACTCACGAACTTTATGAAACTTGTGTCACAATTTAACGTCGACGCCGAACCCCCTGACAATCTCCAAACAAGGAAGATTTTGAAGTCACCTGTTTGCAGAATTTGACCCACTCTGGGGTGGTTGGAGGAGGAGTGAGGGCGTTGGGTCCATCACGGGCCAGGATCTCAGCAGCCTTCTCACTGGTCAACCCCTGACATGAGAAAATACCGAAACAGAATGTTATAAAAATGCGCCAAGCTGACACGCAAGAGAGCTTGGACAACGATGTCTGCCTTTAAATGTCTTCATCACCATTTCCCAACCAGGGACAAATACACACACTGCCAGATATTTAAGCCCAGGGGGGACGGTAGGTGCTACTAGTTGCCTGGAAACACATCATCAACAGGAAAAAAAAAAAAAAAACCTACACAAAAAACAACAACAACAGGGCCATCTACTTCATCAGCAGGTAGGAGGAAGATGAAGAAGTGAAGATGAGAGGAGCGAAAGATGAGGCAAATGGGATCATATGAAATCAGGGCAGAGGGGCGTCTGTGGCTAATAAATTATTCACAGCTGCTTTAGACGCATGCATGCGCACGCATGCATAGCTCGGAGACCCCAGTTAGAGGCACTGATTAACTACTCTCCTTGATCCCTCCTGTATGACCAGGAGCACATTTGCATGAGGAGAAGGGGGCCGTTTGGAGGGTGCGACTGAGATGGCAGTGGCTGGAGACTGGGGGAGTGTCTTTAAGACAGGAGTGTGCATTACAGTTCATGCATTAAAGCCAGTGTATGAATTATACAATACAGTCGTCATGCCACTGGGCTAATACCAAGAAAGTTAAGTGCATTTCAAAGGAGCTTGCAAAGAAAAGCGTCTGGACTTCTTTAAGTTGCTTGAAGACGTTTCACCTCTCATCCGAGAAGCTTCTTCAGTTCTAAGGTCAAATGGTGGGGAGTCCCAGATATAAACCTAGTGGGAGTGACCCCCCACAGAGGGACAAAAGGACCCCCTGATGATCCTCTAATCGCCTGAGCCAAGGTGTGAAACTGGGCGTGGGTCCCAATCAGCCAGAGTTTCAGGTGAGTTCATTGTGAAACCTGGCCCCACCTTATCATGCGAATTCCTGAGGTCAGATGGCCCAGGATGTGGGACTCTCCACCATTTGACCTTAGAACTGAAGAAGCTTCTCGGATGAGAGGTGAAACGTCTTCAAGCAACTTAAAGAAGTCCAGACGCTTTTCTTTGCAAGCTCCTTTGACTACGATGACCTGGATGACTGAGAACCTTCACAGACTTAAGTGCATTTCCTTTTACACAGTGGCATGTGAGGTTCTGCACTGCAGGGTCTGTCACAATAAAAACAAGAGCTTTTCAACTTACAGTTATGACAAGGTGGGAACATACCTGAACTCCGCTTCCTCCAAATGATCGACAGCAAAGATTTTAAAACTTGATTCAACTCTCTTTGTCACAGTTCAATTTCCATTGCTATTCCTCTTTGTCCCACTGTTTTTCAATTAAAGGTTTAGCTTAATGCAGTTGACTTAAAAGTGAGGTCTAGGAAGCAGAGGGCTGCAAAATATTTTCTCTAAAAATCATAATATTCTGTTCTAAAGAGTCCTCTTTATAGATGGGGGGCTCATTTATACCAGTAAAATTAGTATATTGCGACCATCACTCCCTCCCACGTTATTTTTGGACCTGCATAATCTCCGATATGCCTCATCAATCTGTCATGAACAGCAAACCATCCCTGCTACTGCATAGCTTGGCTAATCCAGCTAGCCAGCTGGCGCGCACAGGCAAATATTTTAGCCAGTCCACAGCATCAAGTGACGCAGCTAAAAACTGGTATTAGGATTATGACTGGGCGGAGGGCTCTCTCCACTGGAAGTGTTCCCTGGGCCCCCAGAAGTCTCTTGAACCCTCCTGGCTGAAACACACGAACAGAGCCTGAAGATGAAGTAGCAGCCTCGACAACCCTTCGTCACGCGAGCACAGATCGCTCCCCTTTTTAAACAAAGTCTCGTGTTTAATTCATCCGAGCACCATTAATCATTCATGTGCCGAATGTCAGCTGTCAGACCGAAGAGGGAAAAAAAATAAATAAATAAATAAAGGAAAAAAAAAAGGGGGGGGTTAAAGGCAAACAGCAGCCAGTTTGCAGCTGGTATTGCAGCTTTTTTTTTTTTTTTTTTTTTTTTTTAAATCTAATCTAATCTCCGTGATAGATGGAGACACTTTGATGGAAATACACTCTCTCCACCCCCCCCAAAAAAAAATTACATTACGATGCCAGAGTCTGGAGACGAGGACAGCAGCTGCCAAAAGTTAGACTGTTTAAGGTTTTTAAAGCAGACAGAGAGCCAGAGGGCAGCACATTTTCAGCTTTCACTCACATTGGTGAGGTCCGTTCCATATTTGCGGTTGAGCTCGTCCAGGGTTAGCTTGTGATCATCCTGCAGGGACACAGAGACAAAGTGGCATCAGACCAGAGTTCATGTAATCCAAGTGTGTGTGGGCTCAATGTGCTGAAAACCAGTGATATTTACCTACATTTTACAACGACTTCCTCATATAAGATGAATAAATGAATGGAAAGATAATGAGCCAACAGAAGACAGAGAGAGGAGATGGTGAAGAAGAGGTGAAAAAAGAGAAAGGAAAAGATAAATGTAAAGTAAGTAGAAGGATGAGCTGAAGGAAGGCAGCAGGCAAAACAGGAGCATGAAATGAGGAAGCAAGAAAGGGAAAAGAGGAAGGAGTTAGGCAGGAAAAAAAACTGGAGAAAAACAACAATTAGGCAGTGGCAGGATGAAAAATGATGTTTTTTTAGAGGACACTATTCAGAATTTAATGAGAAATTAACATGTGATTGGTAAAAGAAGGTATGATAGATCAACAAATGAAACTTTTTACTTTGACAGATTTGTGAATATATTGACATCAAACACCAATTTTATGCTCTTTAGTACTGGCTGCATTTTGGTATTCCTTGTGGAGAGGTATATATGAAGGAAGTAGCGGTAGAAGATGAACACAATGGAGAGGACAGAGTGTTCAAATGAAAGGCAGGGGACTGGACAATCACAGGAAAAGGTCCTGAGGTGAACAAACGTAGCAAAAAAAACAAACAAAAGTGACCACTGACACACTCACCATGTCCACTTCCTTCTTTAATTCATCCATATCCTTTTCTTTCTTCTTACCCTTGCCCTTCTTCTTGCCGCCCTGCTCCGAGGTCGCAGCGAGCTCATACTGCTCTCGTCCTTCCTGGAAACACAAGGCAGATGGGGGTTAAAAAACAAACAAACCCAACAACAACAGAAAATGAGATACTGTTTAGTTACAGAAATAACTTTAGATTATCTCAAGAAGCTTTGTGAATGATACCAATAATGCATAAATTGGCAGTCAAAAGGTACAAAGTATAGTGTTAGTAATGAGACACCACTGAAACGGTTATTGTTCTCTCGAGTCACAGGAGTTATATAGTACTTTTCTACTGCAAGCTAATTGAGTGCTTTCTTACTACAAGTCATATTCACCCAGTCTCACACACACATTCATACAAGTGTTTTTCTCTATACCTAAATGCTTTCAACCTAACAGTCACACTGAGATGGATGCATTGGGGGTTCAGTATCTGGCCCAAGAATACTTTGACATCCACACTGGAAGAGCAAGGGATCTAAAACTTCCCAAAGCAATTTACATTTTTCCAGTATTTTTTTCCCCTCTTTTTACACATTACATTACATAATTTTTTTTATGCGAGTGCATCTGCCATTTTGCTGCTCATACCGAGGCTGCTAGTTTGCGGCCAGCTCAGAATTCTGGATAGACAGAGGTGGTTTTCCTATGTTAGCTTCTTTAAAATGTGCATGTTCAGCTGGGTGAGGGTGATTAAAGTGCCACCCCGCACAACTACGCACATTTAAGAACTCACCAACGACCACGGTCACTTTGCTAACAATGTATGCAAACTGCTGCTTTGCTAAATGACCTATGTATAAAAGATTCTTTCTTTATTGGTTTCCTAATGAGATCTGACATTAAATCAAGACATTAAACCAATCGTTCAGTCCCAGAGTATAAACACAAAGGACATTTAAAAAAAACAACAAAAAAAACAAAACAGATTTCCAAGTGTCCAAAAATCTTACTGTCATGACCTTGATATAGTCGTTTTTTGATGTGCCACCACTGGATAACATACCAGCACAGATAAAAAGAAACCAATACATGTGAGGCAGTTAATTCTGAGGCATTGGACAATTCAGAATTCATTCTGGGTTTATATCCACATGCCTATAATACAACTTCTACCATGTAGTTATAAAGCCATATAAGATCAAATCTTCGAGCCTAACAGTGAGTAGATTCCCTCCTGTGATGCCAAACCAGCTTTGATCCTTTGGGGAAAGGACATAAAACCTCTGGGAATATCCTGTGGTTTCTAACACTGAGACTTTGACCCCGGATTCTTTGGGTCATCTGGGTCATGTGGGCTTGCGGTATGGGGCGCATTCTAGAGAGGCCAGAGGAATGCTTGGGTCACTCTATTTGGTAAATGTAGTCCTTTAATAGCAGTTTTTGCTGCATGGCATTGTGCATTTCCCTGCTGGGGGAAGACTGTTGCCACTGGTAACTGCCATGGCCCTTACAGTGGGGTGCCTTTTCTGCATTGGTATTTGCGTGGATGGTTTGATCAAAGTGACATCCACATGACATTCAGAACCCAAGTTTTGTTTGTTAGCACAACAAAGCAACAACATGATGGATGTTATTCATTTCACCTGGCAGTGGTTTAAATGTTGGGCCAGTGAATATTAATCACTGCATGACACTTTAAGTGGGGGTGCGTGCCACTGATTTAAATGAACTGCAACCACTTGATGGCACACGCATGCTAAATAATAAAATGTTACAACTTGAAGGTGAAACTTCATGTTCCAAACCTTTTCTGTGCAGAAACAGACAGAATCATGCATAAGTAACACGATGACTACTGCCGAGGTGCATCTGATGTCTCATGACTCCAAATGCCAGAAGACATTTTGCCATACTGCGTCTCTTTAAGCCTCCATGTGGGTCAGTGCACTTAAAACCAGATACAAAAATAACAAACATGGCCTTGTCTAAACCTCAGAAAACCTTGACCTAAATTGGTGAGACAAACTGCCACAAACTTCAGCCAACAGTCCAAGAAAGAATAGTCACCTCTTAACTTGTCACATACATGTGGACACCATCTGTCACTGCAAACAGCTCTCTTTTTCTTTCTTTTTTTCCCAGTAAACTTCTAAAAGCCTCTTATTTTTAAAAAAAACAATAATCCATCTGTAAAATTGTGTTTCAGCAACTGACAATTTTGAAAATTTAAGTCAATTAAGCTTTCAAAGGATCAGTCGAGCTCTAGAGGCACATCTTTATCTGCCAGCATCAATAGTCTCACTTCAGAGAGGAGCAGAGTTTTTGCGCTTACTGGTCAGTTGCGAGATAAGACTTTCTGTGGTGAGCCAGATTACGGTGCTGGGTGAAACCAGTTTCACTTGTTGAAAACACCCACGTTTGCAGTAAAAGGTGTCACTGTTGCATGCAAACGCATGCACACACAAAGCACTTTATTCACTCGCCAGTTTTCTAAATGCAACGTGAACAGTTATGCACCCCAGCCAAACACCAGAGTGGAACAATAAACCACACTAGTCATTTACTGGTAGTCACACTTATATATATCACCCTATTTTGTTGATTTGAAACTCCAACTGGGACACAAATTCTCTTGCTGTAGGCAAGTAAACAGAATATCTCCAAATTTGGATCTTGCAGTGTCCACATAGAATTACTCATAGTAGTGAAAGCAGGTTTAAAAATTATCAAATATGGAAACACTTCTGATTTTACATTTCACGACAGAGCAAGACTGCGCAAAGACCGTCTTCTAAATGGCCAAGCTAGAGAGACGGTGAGACAGAGTGGGCAAGTGGAAGAAAGGAAATCACAGGAAACAGCTAGGGGTAGAAGTAGCGTTATTTTTAAAGCTCAAAACGCACAGCTCTGAAGCAGCACTTATGAACTCCGTTCTTCAACAGTGAGAAACATCGCAAGGCAATTCCATGTGCTGCTGAACACCTTCATCCTGTCCAGGGTTTTAAATGAGGTGAATAATGAGCCTACAGTTTTTATTGACACCATAACCAGATGGCCAACATAACCACTCCTTATATATGAGGACATGAACATTCTGCTTTCAGACTGCCAAACTCAGTGGTTTTTATGATACTCCTAAAAGACAAAGTTATAGCCTCTATAGAAAGACTTGGTGATATGATGAAACAATCTGGCAATAATAGGAAATTATACAATTTTACTTTCATTCAGACTTGCAGGGTTTCTGAATCAATGCAACTGATGTGCTTTTTAAAGCTTTTTACCACCGATCAGTTATTATTTAGTCACATTTACAATGTTGAACTCTCAAAGGAAGATAACCGAAATTTTCAAATTGTTATTTTATTCCAACTGTCCAATTTAACAGATCAGCCAAAAGCTGATATCCACTTAAGCCCAAAATGAAGTATCTCAACAATTATTTTGTACATGGCCACTTGACTAAGTGCAGACATTAAAATTCCTGTTCTTCTTTGAGGGCCACCATAAGACTGAACACTTAGCTGCCTTTAGCCTTAATGTGGCACATTAGCAGGCTACATAAAGACTGACTGTGATTAGGAATACTGATAACCATCGCCATTTAAAAAAAAAAAAAAAAAAAGTCGATACTGATATTTAGAGATTTGAAAAATCCCACATATCAGCTGTTTTCCCTTCTGAAAGAAACAGGTTTGTAAAATGCAGGCATCTATGAATCCTCACTAGTTTAAAAATTATTGTTTTATTGCAGACTGATCTCAGTCAACCAACCAACTCTGATCAAGTCAGCTGGTTGTTATTTGTTCCAATTCAAACACAGGGGAGTTCCACCTGGTAGTCAGCCTATGCAACAGCAACACTTACACCATGTTCAAGTGTCTTTTTCCCATTACTTAATTCATTTATTGGTTGTTATCAATGACACTACCAATATACCGGCAAATACCCAATAGTTCAGCTCATATATCACAGATATATGAAGCAGGCTGTAATTGTCTCATAGTAACGGGATGTAGGTTTTTATATATTTCAAGTAAGATAATGTTGATATAACCTGGACAATTGGATAACTCTATTGCCCAAATGGGCCACTAACTGTGTGTTTTAACAGGTTAAGCACATGTTTGATTCTCAGGGTTTGTGCTACGAGGGAGAGAAAGCTAAGCTAGTGTGTGCTTCAGGTATGTAACAGAAGACAGCAATTCTAGAAGCAGACATCGATCAGTGGTTAAGTCCCATCAATAATTCAGCGCTGTACAAGGTACAGCACTTTAAAGGTGTTAGCATGTTAGCAGAGAAGGAGGCTGTCCAACACCAAGTGACTACCAATTTGCTTCGCTCGTTAGGTGGTGATATTTTGGACCCAGAATGACTATAAATGAACATCCTAACCACAGTCCCAGTCATGGAAACATGCTAACTAATATTGTTTTTCTACCACATTAGCCCTTAAAGTTTCCCAGAGAGCCACCAGAGCACTGTGTGATCCCAAGCACATGTTGTTATTGTTGCTTGAGCCCCCCTGGCCAGCTAAGCTGGGAAAACATCGAGCCTGGTTCTTGCTCTTAGCCTCTGGAACCTCAGGGGGCCCTCAGGGGCCATCTGGCTTTAGTGAGAACACTCATGAAGAGAGGACCAGAGCCCAAAGTTGGACACACATTTGTTTCCAACAGAGATGACACCAATTTGAAGAGTCTGTAAAGTCCATGTCCTCCATGTATAAAAGTTCACATCCTGAACAATGTTTTATTGATAAAAATTCATTCACCTCTGGAATTTTAGATATGAAGAATGCCAGGCTTGTGTATACCACCCGTTCTAATCAATCAATGAAAAATCATGCATTTGTCTTTGATAGCTTGTGATTATGATTTGATCATTTATCATCCAGGACTGCATGCACTCCTCAGCTGAATGGCCTCAAGAACATATCACTTGACTGACGCACGTCAAATATATCATTAGACTTTGTGCAAACATTAATCGTCCTCAGAAAAAGAAGTTGAACTACAACCATTTTAATTTTGACTGTCCAACTTAAATAATAATTAATAATTAAATATCTGTTAGCTTAAATAATTACAGTTTTTGGTTCTTTAATTACTATATAATAGTAGTTACATTAATTATCCTATTTAGGGTCAGACTGATACAGGATTTTTAAGACGAATACTCATGTTCAGTGATTGAAAAATCATATTAGCCGATATTTTCAGGCACACAAACCAGTTTCTTCATAAATTTGTTATGTGTAGCTACTAATTTTAGGATAATGACAATTTTATATGCCTATTTGTATTGTTGGTTTTTGTGTTTGTCTGTAGACACTGATACTAACATAGCGGCAAATACCCAGTATTAGTCAACTGTAATGGTTGGGCTCTAGTCCTAATAGGAAAGATAAAAGTTTATAATTGAAGTATCCAGAAATGAAATTAATAAGTCATTAGTATTTTTTGTCACAGCAACAGTGTATTTATGAATATGAATGATACATAAAAGAGGCCACAACAATGCAGAGAAACCCCAACTTGGACTAGTGATCTGTGAGTTTTTAAACACCTGCTATTTCAAGTCTTTCACTTCAGGTAAAAGATCAGAGTCTGAGAAGATGCCAGAATAGAAACACTAACCTGCTACAGAGCACAAAGTCCCTGACGGCAGACTCAAAAAAGAAAGCAGCTGACAAGCAACAGTCAAGCCGGAGCTGCTGCACCGCTCCCCTAAGTCTGCTCTTGACATTTCTTTTAAAAGACAGAGTAGATTGATAAGTAAATTTCCCTGCGTCTCGCACCTCAGTCAGTTGATTTGTCATTGTGCGCCTCAGCCAAAACACTTTTTTTCCCTCCCAGCCTTGAACTGGAACCTAAGTTTATTCTTAATCAAGTGACACTCAGATTATTTGTAATCACACAGCATTTCATTCAACTCATTGCTACTGACAGCATTCAGCCTCTAACTCTAAAGGCATTTGCCTTGACTATAAAGACAAAACAGTGTTAATGATCCCTCTGTAGCTCACTGCCAACACGTGGCCTTAAAGTCAGCCACAGTTGTCTGCCATTTCTTTGTTCGGTCTTTGATGCATTACTGTCGACGCACCTGCCTCTGTGTGGGGAAAGCCCCATTTCATCAGTTGCATCAGTTTTAAACCCAGTGAACTTGCTCTGGTCCTGCCAGATAAGGGTGACACATAACTAAATCCCATCCGGGATTTTACCCACCCTCCCCCAGTCTTACTTGCACTGTACAGAAATGACTGCATCCCCCGTGACGGCGCTGCACCTGTCACTTTACTAACTACTACTGAGACATCATAAATTAACACGCAGAGGTGCTGCACCTACACTTACTCCACAGTCACATGTTGACAGCTCATCTTCCTGGTGTCAGAAGAGGCAACAGAGAGTCAGGTGACTCTGAAGCTTTCGCGGTCTTTTTCCGCTCGCAAGACAACAAATCAAAGCACAGAGTCAGAGATATCAACTAGATTAAGGATATCACACAAGACATCGCTGTCTGCATATTTCCTGATGCTTATTTAGCTCGAAGCACAGCTGCAAACAAATACTACTACTTTGAGGATTCTGGGGTCCAGTGCACTTACACTGAGAGGCTTCTCATAACCTTGAAGAGCAGCATTCAAGGTCAGTGAACTCCTTACAGCAGCAAGGTGGTTAAGATTAGAAAGAAAATGCAAGGATGAAAGTGGGGAAGGAGGTGGTATGAAGACAATACACTGACAGATGATGAGCAAGGGAAAAAAATGAGAGGGAAGGATCTGCTCTACAAAAGCAAACGTCATAATAAACTGGTATGAATTCTCCCTGAACAATGGCCTTTTGTACTACCCTCACAAAATCTGCATCAAACACACAAACAACAGCCTCACAGAATCGTTTCATGTGCTTGGTAAGACCACAGGCACGTGGGCCATGTTATCTGTTATGATGCTGACCAGTGCTCATTGTTTTTTTTGGAGATTTTTGGGAATTTCAAAACAGGCTGGAACCACGCTCTCTTTTGTTTGTCTGCAAAAAGGCTACACAGTCCAGGAACTGTCAGAAAGATTTCGCAACATTACAGACCGATATCAGTGACATTGAGTTCAGCTCAGCTTTTATTAGCGATTGAATCCCGTGAGAACTAACCGGTAAGAAGAAGGCTTGAGATAGAAAAAGAAGCATGACAAAGTTGGGGAAAACAGTGAGGGTTTGCATCTCCGAGCAGAAGCAACTTCAAAAGCTGACCCCACTCCCAGCCTCCCGGCTTTTGCTCCTCGCATGGGAGAACAACATCCTAGAGGCTCAAGTGGACATCAGAAGAAAGCGGTCGAGCAGCCACATATTTTAAAGTGTTCGAAAACGTTTTACAGGCAGAATTCCTGTGAGCGAGTCCACCCTGGTGCCAGGGTCTCTTACCAGATACAAAAGCTGCTCATTCAACTGTGCCCCCACAAACACACACAGACTGTCCTGGGACTTTGCCCGGTTGCCACCAGCGACTGTTGCCACACCTCTGGAGATATGTGAATGGACAAAGTCACGTGTCACAGCCCCTCCTCCTCCCCCTTTCCTCCCATGCCCCCTCCTCCTCCTTTATTCTTTCATTTCCTCCAACTACCCCTTTTTCTGTTTAAACACTGAAAAGAAAGTGTGTTAATTTAAATGTGGGGGAGGGGGGGGGGGTCGTGTTTAAAACTCCCTCCACGTCCCTGTGACTCTCAGCTTTTTTTTTTTCCCCCCCCCATAAAAAAAAAAGAAAAGAACAAAAGTGAGTGAATGAATGAATGTCTGGCAGTGTTTCCTCAAGAATTCAAACTGCAATCTTATGTCATAATCGCACGAGCCAACAGCTCAGTGATTCAGCCTGCAGATCCTGGATCTAGATTTTAACATGGCGTGGAAAATTCCCATATTTCCTCATGCAGGAAAGGAGCACAAAAGACAGCCACCCGTGTGTTCTCTGCAGGTTTTTGGTTTTTATGTCCATGTTCCACATTTACTCAGCTACAGGCTCGCAGGGAAAGTTCAAAGAGCTGCCACGGAAAACAAATCACACGGCTCAAGCTTCTTAGCAAAACAGAGGGGAAGGCTCAGGGAGGGATGGCATGTGGAAGAATTGGAGGGAGGGAATTAAAAATAAAAACGAGGAAAGCCAGAAAGAATGGCAAAGCAGGAAAGAAAGAGAGAAGCTAAAGATGGCAAACAGATTAATGGAACGTAGGAAACACAACGGGTAAAGATTGACTGAGCGTAGGAAAAAGAAGCAGAGAGAAGGGGGTACGCGGTGTTCGGAAACAGACAAGGGGTACTGTGTGACAAAAGTCCCAGTTAATTCACAGTGACTGCCAAGCGGAAAGAATGTTAAATCCCCAGTAAAGAGGGGGAGCGGGACAAGAGCGGAAGGAAAACAGGTACAAACAGAGAACAAGGGGGGAACGAACTGTAAGGAATGGATGTGAAGGTGTAGATTAAAAGTGGGCGGGGACTAGCATGCCAAGTCAGCTTATGGTGGGAAGATGAGAGAGAAAAGTCTTTGATACGAGTGAGGGGAGTGCCATCCAGAAACAGCAATATTACCATCTTTTCACTGTTCACAGCATGTACACTTCAATGTTTCAACTACACTCGCATAGTCATATTTTCCATGCAAAACTGCAAGCTCAAGATCAGAAAATCCTCAGCTGTGTCCTTAACCAGTACTTTCACAGAGCCAATCTGCCTGTCCATAGATTTCAGATGAGACAAATTCAAGGAAAAACTTAACATTGGGTGTTTCAGTAAGGTACCGCAGCTACACGTTCCTGTACACCTGCTTTGGTCATCCTTTGTATTGATTTGCCAAGTTTCTACAACTCCATTAGGGTCCTCATTTGGCATTCCTAAGGATTGTGGTGGAACTCCCCAACATGTCCGTCCTAAAATTTTCTAATAGGACTGACTGCACCCTGTTCAAATAGTTATCATTAGTGACTGTATTGCCTCCTTTCTACTAGCACCTACTCATCTACTACCTACTCACTTGACTGTACTCAGTTTTTAGGATTTCCCATTAGGTGGTAGTGCCTGGTCTACTGGGCTGGGACCAACAGACTTCATGCCACTGATTCCCTCAAACATGGAAATTAGGGAAATGGATGCACACAAACCAAGACCCTAGTCCAAAGACTAGGTGCAGACATTTACCATCAGCTTAGCAGCAGGTATACGCCTCTGTTTTCCATTGCTGTGTTGTATTTATTTCACATGTAAATGTTGTCACAGGATCTTTGGGCCACATTGTTATAAGGACCCCACCCACAGTGAGTGGTAATTGAAAGGGAAAAGGCTTAAACTGAGCCAAGTTGAATCCAGTACAGTCGAGTTGGTGCTAGTGGAAAAGAGGCATGTGTGTCCTACAAAGAGGGCATTATCATCCTGAAGAAGCTTACTCCCATCAGAATGAAAATGACCAGCGGTCACATTGTAACAATATGACGGTTGAAAGGTCAAAACTTTGTCAAAACTCAACCCTCATAAACCCAAGTCAAATGTTACCACTTTTAGCACTAAAGAAAAGAAAACCCCAGAAGGGTGGGAGCCAAAACACTGAGGCTTTGCAATGCAGAGTCTAGAAACTGATGGGAGATGTCAAGGAGGCTATGGCAGCTATGGACATTTCAACCAGTTAGAAAGACCCTTGTCACATTTGAGTGATGTACTTTCAGCTTGCTGGAAGGCTGATATTGAATCATAAAAAATAAAAAATATTTCTCTTCAATGTGTCATCCATCCAAGTATGATTAAGACAACTGGGTAGTTTAACTCTCTATAACTGCAGAACGCATGCTGCACAAAAACAAACAAATTCAACCTGACAACCCAATATTCATGCAACTGTGACCATTTCACCCTACCCCACCCATTTACCAGAACAGGATAATTTCGTTGGTGAAAGGAAACTGCTATAGCTAAAGCGTTTGAATTGGTTGTAAAAACGGATGATTTTGAAGACCTGAAACTTCTTAATAATTCAGCCAACTGAGGAGAAAAAGATCTTAAAGGTTGAGTTAGGTAAGACTATGAAATATTTAGTCCACTTCGCCCCCATTGCTCCCCTGAAAGCGTTGACAGCTGCCTCTGCGTTCAGATCCCCCACTCCGCAGTGCTCGCCTAGTTCAAGTGCAGAAGCTGCAGTTTGAACAGGTGAGGTAACCTCCCATCAGCTTCTGCACTGCGAATTTAAACAAAAGGAAAAACAAGTGTGTGTGTGTGTGGGGGGGGGGGGGCATAAATAAATATAGATAAGCTTCAGCTACCTGCTCCTCTTTCCTAAAGAGCTTTTAATCCATGAATGGATCATTCAGGTTAAGAGAGTGCACTGCACAGAAATGTCCGCAGCCCCTCCATCATGTCTGGAAGTTGTTCGGCAGTGGCAACTGGTGCCTCTTGGCCCCCACCTCCCTCTTTTCAAGCAATCAATCCACCCTCTTGCTAGCTCACTTTGCTTTTGTCTCTTTATTGCACTGTGCTGCTGATGTGGTGAGGAAAATATTTTTTTTTTTTTTTTAAAAAGGGCGAAAGAGTAATGTCATCCTCATATTATGAGGGGAGCAAGTGGGAGGCACACTTCCCCCCCAAAAAATGATCTTCCCGTACCTGTGCTCACTCTCTGCCCCACTTCTTCTCCATTGCAACTTAACCCCCCCCACCCCTTCGGAAGGCTCTATGGTGGCCATCATCTCTTCCAAGTCTAGCTATTTGTCCGTGCCAGCACTGAATGTATTTGAGAAAAGGAGAGAAGAGGAAAGGGAGGGGGGCAGGAAAGGAGGGGAGACACTGTGGGGGAAGTGGAGGCTCGAATGGGGGCAGGGCATGGCTTTCATCACATATGGGAAGGAGAAAAAAGAAGCGGTGGCCAAGAAGCTGAGAGAGAGTGAGGAGAAAACTCTGCGGAAACAGAAGGAGGGAAAAAATGAAAGAGGAACAGACTGAATGAGGCGTTCTGCTTCACATCTCCCGCCAGATCTCTCTCAGCCCATCTTCCCTCTCCCCTTCATCCCACCTCTCCATCCCTTGCAGGCTGAATCTGTAATGAGTGCTTCCCCTGCGCAGAATGGCAGGGTGTGGCGACTGCTGACATTACATGCAACTGGCTTCAGTTTCATCCCCTACAATTCAAGCCGGGGAGGAAGGGGACGATATCAGCCATACCAAGAAGCAACAGAGGAACAATAACAGACTGAATCTTTCCATGTAAAAAAGCTGGACACTAATATATGATGAAAAAAGACAAGGAGGCGTGGGAATTTTAAATCAATTTTAAAACATCACAAAAAGGGCTTAAACTGTCCTCTTTTCTTTTTTCTCTTAACAATGCCTGCAAGCAGCTTATAGCAATTTTAATCTATCAGTGATGGATTGCTGCCACCATGGAGCACAATTACCCTTTCATCCATTATATTCCTGCAGTTAAAGTCACAATAGTGAACCCGCATGACACAAAACTACCCAGCAAGCAGTCGAAGAAATTCTCCCTAAAAGGAGGTACGGCTGACTTCAGATAAGTTTAAGATAGCTGCTCACAGTTGCAGGCAGAGAAAAATGGGTCGGGCTGCTAACATATCCCTCCCACTGCCAGGCTGTTATTCCCAGAATAAAAACGCCTGGTGCTGAAATAAAATAAATAAATACATACAAGTAGCGAGAAAGAAAAGCCACAGTTCTTCCCTAAAGGCATACATTTCTGTGCTATGTGTTGCTCACGAAGAGCTTTCCCACTCGAGTTGAAGCTTAAAGTGGCTCTAAAGTCAGTAAAGTGAGGACACCGTTACTTTCTCGAGCGGGTTTATTTCCACAGCTGCACCGTCGCAGCTGGAAAACTTTTGACAGCTCAGGCGGTTCAGAACATCTCGTTACATAACGGGACGCCACTCAAAAACATCTCTGTGAGCGATGGAAACTTACTTCACAGCGGTCTTTATCCTTGACGGGCTCAAGTCAATGACAAAATACATAAATAACAGAAGGAGAAGAACAAGAAAAGGGGGGAGTCTCTACTCTCTGAGGGTTCGAAACACGGAAGTACCCCTCAAGAGGCATTTGAGGAGAAGGCATTTTGAAGCGTTTCGAGCGAATCGCAACACATGGTGTAGCATCAGCATCGACTTAAAGCGAACCACTTGTTTGAATGGCGAACTTTCAAATATCTCCTTTTGCCTACTGCTTATTCTCAGCGGGAGCAAATAAGAGCATTTGTGGAGTCGAACAAAGAGGTAAAATAAACATTTTTTATACTCACTCCTCGTCCCATGGTTGCCAAAATGCGGGGTTAATTCTTCCCAGTTCAAGTAAAAAAAAGAGCAACGAAACTCCACCTTAAATTTATATACAGTTAAAAAAACAAGCTAAACAAAAAACAAAGATAAAAAAAATAAAACTCCTGGATGTGCCTGTTATTATATATATATATATATATTTTTTTTTTTAAATTTATTTATTTTTCTTTATTTTTGTAGTCAGCACGTGTCACTCCTCCGCAGCACACATCCGAGCTCGCAAGCCGTCGCGGCAGACCCTCCAATACTTATAGACGGCGTTTCTTCCATAGTGACGTCGACGCCATTTGCCATGGTAACCCCACGGATGAAGGCGGGGCATCCTCCATTACTGGGCGTTTTTTTTCTTTTTTCTTTTCTTTTTTTTCTTTTTAAGCGCCACACACAAACACACACACAATTCAACACTGATGGGCACTAATCTGCACCGCAAGTAGTCCAAAATAAAAATGATAATAATAATAATAATGATAATGACAATACTAACAATTAAAATATCATGGCAACTGTTGATTTTCTATGTTAAATGTTATGTATCTTTGCTCATTCACTGAACGAACTATTTGTTTTTGAGAAACATTGCTAGCTTACAAAGTCTATGACCCCTTCCTTATTTCCTAGTCTTCTGCATATTTGTGACACTTACATGTTTTAGAAATTTTAATAGTGGACATAATTTGTATTAGAATTACAATTTTCTGTTTTTTTAAATGATTATCCGTTCCTGTATTAATGAAATAAAAGCTATCCAAACTATCCTGTGTGAAAAAGCAATTGCCCCTTAAAGCTGCGTACCCAATGAAACTGATTTGCAGCAACGCGGCAACCAGAGAACATAGAAAGTGCATGATTTTTGGTGACATCAAGCAACTACGGAAGTTAACTTTGGATGGAAAGTGTGATGATGAGAGTGAAGAATAATGTTGATTGACATATGACCAACTGATAAATACATTTGCGGGTCATCTTGGGAGCCCAAGCCTGTAATGTCATCAAGCAACCAGCTGGTGCGATGCATGATGAGAATTCACTTCCACTGTGTGCAAAGCCTAAACCTAATAACTGGTTGTGCCACTCTAGGCAGCAATAACTGCAATCAAGTGTTTGTGATAACAGCAAATGAGTCTTTCACATCACTGTGGAAGAATTTTGTCCCAGAATTTTATTTGTGGTGCTTTATTTATGTGCTCTGACGCAACATTTAAAGTTGCGTCAGAGCATCTCAATCTGATGTAAGTCCAAACTTTGACTGGGGCACTGCAAAATATTCATTTTATTTTTTTTTAACCAGTCTGAGGTGGACTTACTGGCGTGTTTCGCATCATCGTCCTGCTGCATAGCGCAAGTGCTCTTGAGCTCCATGGCATTAACTAATGTTTTTTCTGCTAGAGAGCACAATTCATGGTTCCATCAATCACAGCAAGTTGTACTAAAGCAGCAGGGCAGCCCCAGACCATAACACTACCACCACCATGTTTAAATGTTAGTATTATGATCTTGTTATGATTTTCTGTTTGATGTCTAACGTAACGAGACTCAAACTTTCCAAAAAGTTCCGCATTTGTCATGTGAGTCCAGCGAATATTTTCCTAAAAGTCTCAGGTATCATCAAGATGTGTTTTCTGGTCAGCAGTGGTTTTCTCCTTGGAAATGGATGCCATTTTTGTCCAGTCTCTTTTTTATTGTTGGATCATGAACTTAGACCTTAACTGAGGCAAGTGAGGCCTGCAGTTCGTTGGGTGTTTTTCTGGGTTCTTTTGTGATGTCCTGGATGAGTCGACGATGCACTCTTAGAGTACCTTTGGTACGTCGGCCACTCCTGAAGGTTTGTCGCTGTTCCATGTTTTTCCACTTGTGGATAATGGCACTCACCATGGTTCACTGGAGTCCCAAAGCCTTAGAAATGGTTTTGATAGGTGTCATTGACTTTGATGCATTAATTTTTGAGAAACTGTAGCCTATTTCATTACCAGTTCTTGTGTGAAATACTAACACTGGCACAGGGCCAGATAGGTGGATACTTATTTTCCGTTAATAAATGAGGACAAATATGTTTTCAAGGTCCTATCTATTTGTAAATTAAATCGAAATGTGGTTAGCCTCTGTGACCAGCAATATTGGCACCTTCAAACCCTTTTATAGAAGAAACACTTAAATATGAAGGCAACCATCTAGATGAACTATACTCATATCATTTCTATACTTTTTAAATCCTCATTAAAGGACAGCTTAATGTGAGTTTAGAATCAAAGTACCAACCAAGAAAGACTGTTCAGCAGAAATGTTGAACTATTGCTTTAAACTTCAGCTCTGCACAAAAGAGGCCCACCACTAACACCCTGCTGTTAGCAAACTACTACACACACACATGCACACACACTCCTGATTCATCTACACCTCTCCCAGCTTAACAGCTGGGTTCGCAGACACCTCCCTTCCCCTGCTGCTTTGACAAGGTTGTTGCTGCTGATAGCGGGCAGCCAACTTTTGAAGCCCCTGCTTCTGAATCTCTAGCTGCAGAAAAAAAGGCACACTCATGCTCGCAGTATAGTCTGACCAGGCTTGTCATGGGTTTTGAGGGTATAAGCAGACAAAAGCTTATAAAAGCTTAACTGTTTTGTTGGTTTATCATGTCAAAATTCATTAGCATCCCAGGCCTCCATTCTGCCCTGGGGCGCCTTGACACTTTTCCCTTCTTTCCCTCTGACCAGCCAGCCTATTGTTTCCTTTTTCTCCCCTGGTACTAGGCCCCTAGCTGGACTGGCCATCGGGCATACCGGGCATTTGCCCGGTGGGCCGCTGGCGACTTTTTGTTTTTATGGGCCGATCGATTTTTTTTTTTGGAAGGGTATAAATAATGAAAGGTGTTGGATTGGCCAATCCGATTGTTCAGTCTGACGTCACTGGCCGTGTCTGGGTCTAAACCCCGCTGCAGGTCCATATATCAAACGATCACTATGGCATTACTGAGAGTTGAAAAACTGTCTAAAGTCTTTCATCTTTAATAAAATGATCAGCGTTCTGCTCTACCAGGTGTAACAATTGAGTTTAACATCCAGGCATCCATGAAAACGGAATTTATGACATTTAACGGAGTTAGAAGTTAGCAGGGAGTTAGCTCGCTAGCTTCTATCTAAATACAATATAGCATGTTCTGACTGCGGGGTTTTGGAAACAAATTAAAACGTACAGCTCTGCTATCACTTCCAGCATAAATGAAGACAGAAAACTAGACAGCAGTGACGTTTGTAGGGTTACTGAAGTTAGGCTAGCTGGTATATAATGATGTGCTACGTGACCGCTAGCGACACAGCATGTTAGCATAATATAAACAAGCTAGCCTTTTTTTCCACTCGATAAAAGTTAATGTGAGTGTTCTCGGTGGTCAGGAACAAATGTAATCGCATGGCAGGATGCTGTAAAAGGACCAAACTTCAGCCAGGAGAACAACTGAGATAATCCATCCACAATACGAGGTTAGTCATTCATATACTGCTGCATGGGCTGGGCTGTAGTTACATCCTAAGGTTTTAAAAAAAACTGAGCTTAAATAAATGATTAGTGGTAATAAAAGCCGAGGGAGGTCAACAGGGATCACTGACTGTTTTTAGGAGCTTCTTGAGATCAAATAGAAGAAAATACATAACATTAAACATGTTAACAACACAAAAGCCATATTAAACGCAGACTACTTTGGACCCGGAAGTAGGATTCGTCGCGTCATCACTGAACAACCGGATAGACGAACTAAAGAAAATGGAGAACAAAAAAAGGAAAGGAGGTGCAGAAAAAATTAGGGCCAAAAAGAAACAAGCCCTTCAGGCAGACGCTGCCAAATGTGTAAAAATAACTGAATTGTTTGGCGGTAGCTATGGCATAGCTTCCACAGATTTAGCAACATCAGCAAGTGGTGGAGGCCAGCAGGTGGATAAGGGAAAGGGGAGGCAAGAGGAGGAGAGACCCGAGGCGGCCGCCGGTCATAGTGGCAGAGGAACTGAACTTCAGGTAAGTTATGACCTGCTGTCTATCTGTGTCAGATATAAACCAAGTTTAGTTGTATTTTGTTTTCGTTGTGCTGACTTTTTACAGTCGCTTAGAATAACTGGTACTGCGTACTAGCTAGCATGACAGAGTTTATATACTGCTGGGTGGGTGCTATAAAGTTACTGATAGTAAATTTTATTTTATGCTTAAGGTTAGTTTCTCAAACTCCTCAAAATCTTAACAAATTGTGCCAATCCTTACATGTTGCACCAGGCTGATTTATTATCAAAAGTGGAGAAGTCTGTGACAGAGGAGACAGAAGAGCAGCAGAGAGAGATGGAGCAAGAGAGAGAAATAAAAGAACAGGAGAGAGAGATGGAGATGGAGAGATGACTTTATGTCATCCATGAGGGATGCATTTGACATATGTTTCACATACTATAGCCCAACAAGTTACTTATAGCAATTTAAATACGAGCAATCAGTTTTTGGCAAATACCGGAAATCGGTTTTTGGCAGACAATCACTTTTTGGCACAACACCGGCTATTGCAGTTAATAATACAACAGCTTCTTGCCATTTTTTGTGTTTCTTTTTATCGCTGTGTAACTGAGTTCAATTGAAAGCCTGCATGCGCTAGTACCTCTTGCCACAAGTTCCCAGAACCCTTTGCGGTTTTACCCCTGAATGACGTCACATTTTTGGTGGGCCGGTCTCTAGTCCAAATTCCCCGGGCCGATTTTTTTGTCCCAGTCCAGCCCTGACTAGGCCACATATACTTTGAACATATACCAGCTCCAGAACACTGCCCAACCTCTGACCACCTCCTGCGGACATTGCAAGATAGAGGGAGAGGGATCTGTGCCGAGAGCCCACTGACTATCACACTGCAGCAAGATTTTGCTGTACACTACCCCAGCAGCAGCAGCCGCAGCAGCAGCAGCACTCTTATGGCCATTTGCATCTGTTCCATGAGCTTTTAAACCCTTTCATCCCACAACACAAATGAGAGATTTAGTCTTTCATCCCTGCATGTAAGCTTGAAACCAGAAACAGTCAGCCACTTGCTGTCGTATATATATGGCCAGAGGGGAAAAAAAGGAAAGTTACAGCCTTATGTTCATGAGCCAAAGCTCCACCAAGGCTTTAGATTCCGTAAATCTCGGGGCAAACCCACATTTATAATACCCCCCCTCATTGCTCTCCTGTCTCCTGTCTGCAGCTCGAACCAGCCGCATCAGAAGGCTGTGACAGATTACGCTTTGAGAGCGACCTTCTCAAGAATGAAGTAGACCGGGGCAGGGCAATATGAGCCTGCAGTTACGGAGTGCTATTGTGTCCCGATAGGTAAACGGTGTCACTCGCTGTCTGGATCCCTGTGTATTCTGACAGACTTTATCAGCTGGCCTGGAGAGCACTCTGCGGCAAGTGTCAAGATAAAGCTGAGATAGATCAAACAGACGACGGGAAGATTTCAATGGCGGGCTTCAGCAAGGAGTTCAACAGACACACACACATTAACTCCATGGTTGCTTATCAGACCAGCTCTGCTCTGAAATATGATGAGAAAAAAATACCCCAAAGCAGGGGTAAACAAACAAAACCCACAGGTGGACTTAATTCACAGATGGACGCACAGCAGCAAGCCTTGGCATAGAGGAGGCGGGTGTGCACACAAGCCTATACGTCTTCCTGTGTATTACTGCACATGTGCAGTTGCCTGTTTACTGCATTTTTGTTTTGCATTCCCATTTGTGGGTGCACGATTAAATGTGGCTTGCATGTTGCCAGTGTTGTGCTATAAATAGCCAAGATTTTATTTAGATGTTAGAGAAAGAGACAGAGAGCGAGAGAGAGAAGGCTCTCAAATGAGTTGCCATAGCAACAGGCACGTTCAGGGGCCCTGCTTGTGAAGGAGGGCAGGACTGGGGGTGGGGGAGTGGAGGAGTGTGTGTGTGGTGGGGGGGGGGCTGAAGACATGATAATGTTAGTCTGTCTGCAGCCTCGTTTTCTCTCAAAGCAGTGAGCAGAAACCCATAAACTAAGCTTCATAATGTCAGCCCCTAAAAACACAAATTAATGCCTGCCTTTGTTTCTCATGCCCCAACTCTTTCGCTTCCTCATCGTCACCCTGACTCACTTTTGTCGACCCCATTCTTTGTCCCTCTTTCCTCTACATCCCTCCATCCTTTTGTCTGCAGACTCCTGACTCTAGACTCTGTCTTGCAGCAGCACCCTCTGCTGTGGAAGAAATCACCTGAAAGATTACTCTTTCGGCTCAAGCACTTTTCCCCCAAGTGTGTGTGTGTCTATGTGAAGCTGGCCATCTGTGACCAGGTTGGCATGATGATTAGATACTCGCACACACACAAGACAGGTTGAGGGGCGATCATAATGACCAGTGTAAACACAAAGATAGCACTAGAGTGGTTTCAGTTCATTTTCACTGAGGCCCTCTTTGCATTAGCGGTCAACAGACCAATCCATTGCAAACACTGCTGTGACAGACATGGCTCTTGAGATAATAGAGACACTTTTAAGCACGTGCACACACACACACACGCACACACACACACACACACACACACACACACACACACACACACACCGTTTCAGTATGCTTGTTCCTCATTTTTGCGAGGAAAGTACAGCTGTTTACTGCACATGAAAATGGAAATACAGTATATGATAAGAAGACTGAGATTGTGGTGTTCAACAGTAAAATCCCTCGTGCCCAACTCTGTGCTGCCCTGGGTTCCTTTGCTAGCTTTTCTTGTGACTATGTCAGTAACTTGGGTGTACTGCTGGATAGCTCGCTCAAACTCGATAAGCAAGTGTCTGCTGTAGTGAGATCTAGCTTCCACCAACTGCGCCTTATCTCTAAGGCTAGGCATTATGTTCCGCATGAGGACCTGGAGAAGCTTATTCACGCTTTTGTGACCTCCAGGTTGGATTGTTGTAACTCTTTGTACTACGGTCTTCCCTCTTCTCTTCTTCTTAGACTGCAAACAGTCCAAAATGCAGCAGCCCGCCTCTTGACCGGCACCAGGAAATTTTGCCATATTACTCCTGTCCTAGCTAGCTTGCATTGGCTGCCCACAAAGTACCGTATTCCATTTAAAATATTACTCTTTACTTTCAAAACTATTAATAAATTAATGCCAAGTTATCTTAGTGAACTTCTCAAATCACATACTCCTGCTAGAACACTCAGATCTGCCACTCAACTACTTCTGACCCAACCCAGATCTCGGCTGAAGTCCCGGGGTGACCGTGCGTTTGCTCTAGCTGCCCCGGTACTGTGGAATACCCTTCCTCTCGACCTCCGCGCATCTGATTCCATTGCACTGTTCAAATCACGATTAAAAACCCACTTATTCAATCTTGCCTTTCCCTCTAGTTAATATTTCTTTTATGATTTTATATCATGCACTTTTATGCTCATTTAAATTCTTGTTTGCTCTGTACCTGTTGCTTTCCTATGTATCAGTGACAGTTATCTGCTTGCATACTTAGTACTTGCTTTGGTCCTATTTCTATTATCCTCCTCCTATTCTCTATCTTACTTGTTAAGCACCTTGGCATACCCTTGGTTTTTAAGTGTGCTTTATAAATAAAGTTTATTATTATTATTATTATATGAGGCAAAAACAGAGTTTGTACAATTACTGAATTTGAAAGTCAATATTTGTTCTGACCACCTTTATTCTTCAATACTTCAATACACTCTGAACTCTAAGTTACTAATTGATGGTAAATGATGATCATGCTTTCCTGTGAAAATGCCCTAAAATATTTCTCCTTCCCTGAGACATCTTGCTTGTTCCCCATTAAGCTCTTCATATTCAATTCCTGCAGTGAAGACTGTTGAGGTGGATAATCCCACTGCACGGGTCATTGCGCCTGACTCACAGGTATGTATCTGCTGAACCTCGGAACATCCTGAATCAAGTTCCTGAAACACGGTTTCCAGTCCAAAGGCATCAGAGAGACAAGCAATCATGCAAGCAGCCTCAGTGAACAGTGGGAATGTTTTATTGGGAAAGAAACACACATCAATATAATCTTAATCTATCCATGCTTTGTGGTGTTATTAATGGGGGGGTCTAATAACTCAAACAAATATGTAACATGGCATTAAATAGTAATGAAGCACACGCTCCCTCCGTGTCTGTGTGGCGTTGGATCAGTAGTATGTTTCTTTCTCCACCCAACCTAGAAAGCAAAGGAGACACAATTAGGGAGGGTTTTTTTTTTGTTTTTTTAATCTTTCTCACAGTTTAGGGCTCAAATTTGTCTCATTGTCTTTTACAGAGAAAAAAAAGATGGAATACAACACGACAGCCACATCTAAAACGGCTTTGGCCTCAAACCTCGTGCTCAGAAAGATTTCACCCCTCATGCTGGCTGACAGTGATTCGAAGAAATAAGACTTGACTGGGCTTGGGCCGTGTGCGAGAGACTGCATGCTAAATTTAGGGGAAATGCGGCCATTAGGAGATGCACCCTGAAGGGACGGGAGAGGCTGTGTCATTTTTGTTTCATGGTTGCTTATGAGGTTACACCATCAGTGAGGCCATGAATAATCACCCTGGGATGAAATGACTAAAAGAATCACATAAAATGACCCTGTAGCTCAAAAGCTAGATGTTTGGGTTTTATATCATTAGCTGGACATAAAATCCAGTAAAAATGAATGGCGAGAGTGGTCCTAATACCAAAATTCCCCAATTTTGACACCAATTTGGTATTTGGTGTCAAACATAAGGCGCCAGGACTGCAAAAGACTCCAATCTGGCCCGCTGGACATCTTTGGACAATGTGAAGGAGGGCATAAATCTTGGATTTTTAACTGTATTTTCATAAATCTTTCAGTTTTACCTACTGATAAAGACCACCCCATGCATACTAATCATCCTACAGTGATATATTAAATAATAAAATCATGTCATAGATGACCATCTATTATAGAAATGCCTCTGTTTTGGTTATTATTTCACTTAATTTTCTTATATTATAGAAAAATATAGAGATGGATTAAACTTAAACTTACAACGACAGAAAGGGCCCAGTTAAGATCAAAGTGGGCTGTATGTGGCCCTCAATGTAAAATGAGCTTGACATCCCTGCTCTAAATGCTTGAATTATACCATTTAGCATGTTGGGTTTCACTTTTGGGGGAAACTGTGAGTTAAAAAATAGTTTTAAAAAAGTTAAAAAATTATCTAAGGGCAGTTCACTTTGGGCTATTTATGGAGTGGAAAAAGTATTTATTTGCTAGCGCTTTCAAAAAAAAAAGAAAGAAAAGGGGGCCAAAGTTGCTAGAAACCATGTCAGCTCAACTTGTGTTTTTTCCTGTCTGAATGTAACACATTATTCACCATGGATGGGCAGTGGGATGTTCACTGATCTGTGCCGTGGGGCTCAGATGTAGCGCACACGCACTCTCACACAGCTGCTTCAGAGCCAGCCCTTCGTACAGGTTCTGTTCAGCTTTGTGGGTGGAATGATGCATTAACTACACCACGGTTGGGGGTTCAAATCCCACCGGGCTCTGCCATCTGCCTCAGCTCACTGGTCAGTGTAGGGACGCAGTTGTGGCAGCAATACTGGGCACGAGTATCCACGAAAAATAGACTCGCAAGAGGCATACGCCACTTTTGCTGAGCGCGCGTGTGCGCACACACACACACACACACACACACACACACACACACACACACACACACACACACACCTGTGTCTCATTTTCACACAGTACAGTGGGCACCTTCACAAAGCTGCGGCTGCCTTTGCTCTGTGATGTCAGCCTCAATGAATCAATGAGACTGACATCAGCCACTGGAGGGAGTTTGTTTGTTTTTGTGGGTTTTTTTAGAAGTTTCAACACCTTTTAAAGCCATCAATATTTCACTACTTTGCAGTCGTGTTTTCAATCCCGTGTGTTTGTCAAAAAATAGCTAAAAAGAAGGTCTCCCATTCAGATGGGGTTTTTTTTAATGCGGTTTAATTACGTTAAAGGGACACATTTTTCCTCTGCCTTCAGCGCTTTTCATGCATTGAGATTACTGCAATGTGTGGGGCGAACTTTTGAGAAAATCACCTCCCAAATATGCAAAAATATGATCCTCTTCTTTCCAAATGTGCAGAGAGCACATATTTTAAGCAACGCAGCACATTTTTCTGCATCTGACTTCAAGTCAAGTAAAAAATCCCTCTGTGCCCCACTACATTCAGATTACAATACTGAGAATACAGGCAAAAATGTGTCCTAGGGGCCTCAGATAGTTATATATGTCAAGAGTTAGTGAAGCTCTTACCTCCTGGGTTGCGTCTGAGGATATATCTTCTGGCTTCATCATAAACAAAGATGAGGAGGGAGTAGGGGAAGGCACAGAACCACCACAATGGCCTAAAGGTAAGGATGGACAGACAGGTTGAATTATTAATGGGAATGTGACAAAAAACCCCAACACAAGCACACTCTTCTCTTTTGAACAGAAAAGCTTTTGGGGTGAGCATTAGGCTGTGGAGAACCGGCTATTAAATGAATTCAGAAGCCGTTGAAACAAAATGATGCAGAGAAATCTGACAGCTGGGTTGAGGACATATCCTGTTCATCTCTTTGATAGTGCTCTCTGGCAACGCTAACGAGGCTGCTAAAAGCCCACTAATGCAAAGCCCTGAAAACAAATCCACAAAACTTCTAGAGGGGGTTTGTGTGATTCTATAAGTGTCTTAGAACTAGAGCAGGGGCCTACACCCCTGTCTTTACCCAATAAAATACCCCAGAAGGGCATAGTGTCAGACGCATATGCTCAGCACCTTTAATCTGCGTAAGATATTTACAGAGATAAAGAGAGAAATAACTTAGAAAGAACAAAACAGAAGCTAGAGTCTGGGACACAAAACAGGTGAATGAAGAAGGTGAGAAAGGAGAGACAGATCCATGGGAAACCGATGAATAAAGGTGACAAAGGAAAGTAGCGTGTGAACTCTTGAGCTAATGAGCCTCAGTGCTTTCTATTTTTCTCTTTTGGGCAAAGAAACTCATTAGTATAGCATCTCTTGTGCTTCGCTCTGCCTCTGAAGTGGAAATTACCAGTGACACTAGATAATAGCCATCTTATTTTCAACGAGATGATAAAGCTAAAGCATCACCAAACTGAAAACATGAAGCTCTCAAAGGGCTGTCTGCACTGAGTGATGTACGAGAAACCTCCGGAAGGATCCAGCAACCAGGGATGTCTGCAAATTTGCCAAAAGAAGGCTTTTCACACTTTAACAAAAGTTGCCTTGTGCTCAGCGAGGTCCTCAAATAAACTGAACAGACACGCAAAGTGGGATATCAACAAAAGCCAACAGTGAAAAAGGAAAATGAAACGTTCTGCATGATTATTGGAGCCTACGAAATTATCTTGGAAGCTAATTTTAAAGTCATGAGTCACAGGATGGTTCTGTTTGTGTACTTGACTCACTTCATAGGGTACATTCTGAGGGCAACGTCCATGCCTGGGCAGTATGAAAGGAAGGCAGCCAGAGCCGTCTCCTCAAAGAGCCCAAAGATGAGGATGCGGTTCCTGTGGGGGTGAAAAAAAGGTATGGGTCAATACAACAAAAGCTCCTACTCTTAAAATTACCTGACATATTGATGTTCTTGTCATAGGAAAGCATGCAACACAGTACCAAACTGTCATTGTGGCTTGAAGCCATCTCATCAGTAATGTCTTTGATTTTATTTACAATTACTCAAATATAAAGACCCAGTTGTCATTTGAAGATCTCAAGCATCTCTATGTGTACATACGTCATTCCTTGCTGCACAATGGAGTTCCTCCTGGTCTTACAGATGATCAGATCGGCCCACTGCACGATCACAATACTGGCGAAGAAGGCTGTGTGGCAGCTGTACTCTACAATCTTTCTGCGCTCATATGTCTGGAACAGAATAAAATAAAAAGGAAAAGATTAGAATGTTTTCCTTTTCCTAGACTGAAACGCCAATTAAATTTAAGCATAAGTGTGACTGACCCACTGCTGCCCATAGCTGTCTTCCAGGTCATTTACATATTTATCATCCCACAGCACTCTGAGTCCTATCAGGTCCATGGGGAGGAAACCATTTTCAGCCAGGATGACAAAATATGTGAAGAAGCCAGCTGTGGCCTGCATCATACCTAACAGGAGAAAAACAACAGGAAACCTCAGGAAATGCAAATCAGAAGCAGAGTTACAGTTTCTCTAGCTTTCATTAACAACTTTCATACTTGTCTCTGGTAATCAAGATGGAGATAAGACAACCAAATATAACATGTAAGTGGCATTCCCTGCAAAGCTAAGCCTCTGGAGAGACATAAAAGTAAGTAAATCAAGTAACATTTTATTTGTATAGCACCTTCCAAGATAAAAACACAAAGTGCTTCACAGAGAACTGAAAACATAGAAACAAAAATCAACCAAAAGCAAGTTTAAAAAGATGAGTTTTTAACAGTATAAAACTATATGTTTGAAATTGTGAAGATATCCTTTAATTTGATTTTCTTCTTTTTGAGGATTTTTAAAAACACGACTTTAAATGGATTTAGTCTCTAAAAATGTGCTGAATTAAAGCTGGAAGTCTGTGCTACAATCTCATCTTGATCAGTTGATTTAAAATCCAATGTGATTTTGGCGCCGCACAGAGACATTTCAAGCTTTAATAAGTGTAGTTAATTAATGGAAATATTGACTTTGTCACTGTAATAAGCATCATATAGATTGCTTCATAAGGTGAAAAAAGGAGAGATATGGGGGACAAAAAAAACTGACTTTGGAAACCCATTGTGTTGTATTTGATGCAGACTTTACCATGAAGTCAGGTATAAAAACATCAAAACCATCTGAAACAAAGCAATGATATTCACACCAGAAATGTATTGTAAAAGCAAAGATTTCCCCAGCAAAGCGCAACTCGCCAAAACAAGGCAGCCATTTTGGATATGGGATTCAAAGTACAGTATGCAGACTGTCCACCAGGGGGCAGTAGAGAGCATACACTTCAGTTTGTGTTTTGTTTTGTTTTGAGTTGGTAGGAGGAGCATGTGTCTGAGCGACACAAACTCCCTGAGCGGTCCTTTGGACCACTGTGAGCAACAGCAGACATGTCCACTGTGGTCACGCCAGCATCGAATCCATCCAAGTTACATGGTTTATTAAAATAATCAAATTATAGACAAGCATGGGGTAGTCACGCTTTCCCTTAGCTCCCGCAACTTTTAGTTATTTGAGCGAGCCCACCTAACTTATCTTTTGAGGCAAATATCTTGGTGATTTGGTGAAGCCGTTGGAACATTTGATGCCCTGTCATGTCGCCTAAACCTGCAAAGTCGAATGGTAAAACAACCGAATGCGTGGTTGCTAGCGTTCCTGCGAATGTTAGCAAAGCCAACATAACAGCACTGCTAGCGGAGCACCATTCAGCTTTACTGGCGAAACTAAAAGTCAGCTTTTGATGACTTGAGTAAAAAGCTGGATGGACTACAGAAGGCATCGGACAACCATGGTGAGTGCCTAGAATCTTTGGGGGAAAGCGCTGAACCGCTCGACCAGCGCCTTGCTAAAGTGGAGGATACCTGTGAGACACTACGGGTCGCTAATGAAAAGCTGAAGGCTAAGCTATCGGACATTGAGTCGAGAAACAGACGCTGCAATGCCCGCCTTATCGGCCTGGAGGAAGGGATTGAGGGTCCACAACCCTCTAAGTTTTTCTCACAGTTGTTGCAAGACGTTTTTGGGAGAGACATTTTCCCCTCTCCCCCCGAACTGGATTGTGCACACCGTATTTCGGCCCCCAAACCGACCCCTGGAGGCAGACCGCGGCCCGTCATTGTCTGTTTTCACCGCTACCAAAACAAGGAGCTGCTAATACGACAGGCTAGGAGGAACGACCTGAAGTATATGGATAAACCATTCCGAGTCTATGAAGACTACAGCCCTGAGGTGGTGAGCCAGCGGAGAGAATACAGGTCAGTGATGTCAAGCTTGTACAAGATGGGCCTGAAACCATCACTGCTATACCCGGCACGACTACGCATTGTTAAAACAGATGGTGTACGCCTCACATTTGGCTCTGTGGCTGAGGCCGAAAGGTTTGTGCAAGACTCCATGGAAGACTGAACTGTTTTGAGGCGCGTGGAACACGGGACTACTTTGGACGACTGTTACGGCATTGTCATGCATCCTTTGTTGATTTTCAGACATTTGACTTCATTTCTTTTTCTTTATTATTTTTTGGCGTGACAGTGCAATTATTTTACACATACTTTGAATGGTGGACTTCACCGGTGTACACCTGGTGAGTCTTATTCCAACCTTTCCACTATGCGGGATTAAGGAGCTTTAGGTAGGATAGTTATGGAAGTTTTTCAGTTAGATAGGTGTGCTGTTTGTTCTGACATCTAGCGTCACCTGGGGGTTCAGGGGGTTTCTGGGAGGGTTCCAAGTGTTTTATGTTTCTTGTCTGAGCAAGAATGAGCTAAAATTTTTGATATATTTTCAATGGTTACCCCTATTGACTTAGTGACCTGGAATGTTAAAGGCCTGAACCATCCTATTAAAAGAAAGAAGGTTCTCACTCACTTGAAAAATATGGGTACTGATATAGCCTTTATCCAAGAAACCCATCTTAAAACTCTATAGAATATTTATTGTTAAAGAACCGCAGTGATACCTATGAGCACGGAGATTAGGCGGGAGAGATTCTAGCAAGACAGTTGAAATGTGCAAGAGCCAGGCAAACTATTAATGGGGTCGCAACCCGAGATGGTGGAACTGTTACAGATCAACAGGATTATAAGTTGTATAGCTCCGATAATACCAATGATTCTAACCTTCTCTCTGACTTTTTTAGAGACCTAAAGATTCCAACATTGTCCCCAGACGAGGTTTCCACCCTAGATGCACCTCTGCAGCAGCAGGAGATCATAACGGCAATAAAATCATTACAGTTTTGCCGATCACCAGGCCCTGATGGTTTACCGAACGAATTTTATGCCGTCTTTGCTGGAAAACTAGCCCCTGTGTTAGCTACAGAGGTGGGACCAAGTCATTGTTTTGCAAGTCTCAAGTAAGTCTCAAGTCTTTATCCTCAAGTCTCAAGTCAAGTCTCAAGTAATGTCAGGCAAGTCAGAGTCGAGTCTCAAGTCACTGGTGTAAAAGTCCGAGTCAAGTCACAAGTCTGAAACTTTGAATTTCAAGTCCTTTCGAGTCTTTAAAAAAAAAAAACGAAAAAATAATGTTGCAGTTATATGCTAAATGTAAATATTAGACCATGTAATTTTAAAATCTGTGTTTTTCTCAACACATGACAAAATAGTGAACTTAGAAAATATACACAAATTGTGAAATTGCACCTCTTTAAAATGCAGCTCAATTAAACCTAGCTCCAAGAATAATTTTCACCGACAGTTCTGAGATAAGCTGCATGTTATTCTTGGATCCGGTTGTAGGACCAGCTTTAAAATCGCATGACAAAAATATCATACACATTAAAAAAAACTGTATCACCAACGTAGCCTGGACAACATTTGCTAGTTAGATGAAGTCAGCTATCTCATTGTAGCATATTTATATGCATATTTATAATCATACGGTTCTTGGAGTGAGTGCATACACTCATGAAGTTTAGTAACTTCAGGTCACTGCAACAAGCCCAGGTACAGTTTACCGACGGATGGGTGCAGGACCTTGAAATGCACCGTGTAGAACGAAAGACCATCGTACGTATCATAAGTTTACCAGTCTCACAAATTGTCGTCATAAATACACATTCCTTAACCGTTTATTAATAGGACCTTTGAGCTCAAGGGTAATTAATTAGTAGTGGAAATAATTTCTGGTACCCATCACAGAAATGTAGCAGTGACAACAATATTGTATGCTGTAATCGTACTGGGCAATTAGTGATACAAAAACCCTGTTTTATCCTGTGAATAAAAGTATATGTTTTTGTCAATGTACCATAATAACAGAAGCGAAACGCAATATTGTGTCAGGACAATTCACTATTTATGCACAATAAATAAAGGAGCATAGCGCGACAATTTCTGTTCAGCGCCAGACTTGCTTGTAACCTATATCACTAATTATGTTATGAAAATGACGTATTAACTACTAAAAAACACTGACCTTCGTGTAAATGCTTGGAGCAGACTAACCTGTGAGCTGGAGGGTTCTGGGACGTTATATTTGATCTTTGAATGGCTGCAATCCAGGCCGTCTTTGTTACTTCGGAAACATGGCTAGAACAATTTCTCTTCAACGACGTAATCCGATAACAACCAATCTCTTTACCCGTCGGCTTCCCGTGGCTGTCATGCGACCGGCTATTGCAGTTAATAATACAACGGCTTCTTGACATTTTTGTGTTTCTTTTTATCGCTGTATAACTGATTTTAATTGAAAGCCTGCGTGCGCTAGTACCGCTTGCCACGAGTTCCCAGAATCCTTTGCGGTTCTACCCGTGAATGACGTCACATTTTCAATCTCTATATAATATGCATGTTAAATTTTATATTTGGGGTAAAATATCAAGTCTTTTCAAGTAAACCGGTTCAAGTCCAATTCAAGTCCCAAGTCATTGGTGTAAAAGTCCAAGTCAAGTCACAAGTCTTAGAACATTTTTTCAAGTCAAGTCTAAAGTCATAAAATTAATGACTCGAGTCTGACTCGAGTCCAAGTCATGTGACTCGAGTCCACACCTCTGGTTAGCTACATTATATACTGACTCTCTTGCCAAAGGTGTTTTGCCTGATAGCCTAAATCAAGCTTGTATAACATTACTTCCCAAAAAAGATAAAAACCCTTTGGAATGTGGATCCTACAGGCCGATTTCACTCCTGAATTCAGACTATAAAATACTAGCAAAGATTTTGGCCAACCGATTGGAAAAAGTTTTACCCAACATAATCTCTTCAGCTCAGACTGGTTTTATTAAAAACAGTCACTCCTTTTTTAGTATTCGTCGACTACTTAATATAATGTACACCCCCAGTCAAGCTGCTTCTAAATGCCTCCATGGATGCGGAGAAGGCTTTCGATAGAGTAGAATGGGAATATCTATTCGAGGCCTTGCAAAGATTTGGGTTTGGAAGTTCCTTTTTATCCTGGGTGAAATTACTCTATGCCTGTCCTTCAGCTATGGTACTCACTAATAACCGTTATTCTAAACCGTTCCGCTTACATCGTGGAACCTGTCAGGGCTGCCCCCTTAGCCCCCTCCTTTTCGTATTAGCTATTGAGCCATTGGCAATAGCTATAAGAAGTAATCATGCTATTCAAGGCATTTCGCGATACGGAACTGAGCTATCAGCACTACAGCACGATTGCAGCGGACCCGTATGGGTAGAAATGGAGAAGCTCTCTTCTGGTTCTTTTTTGCTATTGTCTATCGTAGGTGCATCTATCCCGTTACCCAAAAGCCTGACAATTGAGAATCCTGTAGTTAATAATACTATCCAAATTTGCTTTCAGTTTAGAAAACATTTTAATCTTCTGAAGATGTGCTTAGGCAGCCCAGTAGCTTCCAACTATGTTTTTTCCCCTTCAATGTCTGATACCACATTTCAGGGCTGGCAGAGGTGAGGGCTGAGATCTTTAAAAGAACTATTAATTGACGGCACGTTTGCCTCATTTGAACAGCTGACTAATAAATACAACTTACCCCCCTCTCATTTTTTTAGGTATCTACAAATACGACACTTTCTTTCAGGCTCTATCCCAGGGTTCCCAAATAAACACCCTAATGATGTAATGGATGACATTATGTGTTTCAACCCGGTTAAGAAAAAGGCCATATCATCAATACTTGTTCTGATTTTGCGCCTGGGTTCTTCCTCTATGTCTGCAATTAAGCGATCCTGGGAAGAGGATCTTAAAATCTGTGTTGCTGAAGCAGACTGGGGCAATGTTTTAAGTAATATTCACTCGTCCTCCATGTGTGCAAGACATTGCCTTCTGCAGTTTAAAATAGTGCATAGGGTACATCTCAGCAAATCAAAATTGGCAAAGATGTATCCTCAGATTGACCCAACGTGCGAAAGATGTAAATTGGCAGAGGCCACCTTGATCCATATGTTTTGGTCCTGTCCCAAAATACAAAAGTTCTGGACGGATGTCTGTGAGGCATATTTGGAATGAGAGTGTCACTCAATCCACTTTTATTTTTATTTGGGGTCAATTCCGATGGTCTGGCACTACCGGCAGGGGGTCAAAGACTTATTGCCTTCTCTACACTATTGGCAAGATGTCTAATACTTTTGAAGTGGAAGGACGCAGCCCTGCCCATGGTTTCGTATTGGGTTAAGGATGTATTATTTCATCTTAAATTAGAGAAAATTAGGTTCGTTTTGAGAGGATCAGTAAAGAAATTTAATAAAGTCTGGAAACCCTTTTTGATATTTTTTGACCAACCATCAACACAGGTTCAGGAGTGACCTTTATTTATTTATTTTTAATTATATTTGTTTGCTTATTTTTTCTTCCTTCTTATTCTGTATACCTTGGCTGGTGTTATTTCGCACTGATTGAAAGTTTTTCCTTTTAAACTTTTGATTACTTGAGGGGTGTTGTTTGTCAGGGTGGGTTTTTATTTTAATTTTTCTCCCCTCTTTTACTTTTATTTGATGCTTTATGTTTTTGTATTTCATTGTGAAAAATAATAAATATATTAAACACCAAAATAATAAAATTACAGCATTTACATTTATGTTAGACTACTTTTAATTAACTGCTTTAGCCCACTTACAATGAAAATTAAAAAAAAAAACTTGTTCATGACCTGTGTAGTATGTTAACACTATTGGAAGTAAAAATAACTTGAACTCAAAGTTTGAAAACACAACTTTCTTTCTTTCTTTTCTTTTTTTTATTTTTTATAAAGCTCTGACTTGTATTATGAGTATGAGTCTGTGGTCTGGGAAATACAGTACTGTATATAATGACCAATGCTGGGCAATTAATTATGTAGTTACTTCTTCAAAAAAGTAACTGAGTTTTGCAAACGTTTTTTGCAGCTGTTTACCTAAAAATGCAGCCAAGGTGTTTTTTTAAAATAAACGTTTCAAACTATATACAGAACAATCAGGTGTTCTGCATCAAATTTGATGCCACACAAATTATTTGTGCCACTCCAAAAAAAAAATTTCTGTCCACTATGAGATAATGGAGAACAACAGCCTGATACCTGCAGGCCTGACAGCAGGAGATGTATCACTCCTGTAACACCTGTAACATTCAGATGCCTCATTGTTCTGACACACACAACAAAACTATTGAAAACTATCGCAAATCTCTCACATCTCAAAACACCACTGTCAGTCCTAAAACTTCCCCCTTCCTAAGCAACTAAATGCCATGTTGCCATATCATTTTTTGATTGGTCGACATGGTACTTTTTTCCACCAATAGGAAAAGGTGGGGGTTTTTTTGATTTTGTTTTTGCTCACAGGCGGAGAGTGCTTTCGAGCGTGTTCCGTATAAAACGCTGGTTTTACCGTTTCTTCCCGCAGTAAATATAAATAACAATGGTATTCAGGAAGGCAACCAAACATTGCATATATTTTTATCATAACTCTGGTTTTACGTGGCCCACAACAACACAATTTAAAAACTGGTATAAAGTCCACACTTTTTCCGTCAATTGCTCCGTCTGTCCTGCTCACATCTCCAATGGTCGTACACGTTGTGATTAACGTGGCTTCACTCCACATCAGCCACGCCGCTTTGCTAGCTAAAACACCGGTGTCGGCACATAAGGACGCTGTCATAGCCTGTCAGCGACGCTGATTAGCTGCGTATATACGAATGTGAATCGCATTATTGGCTGGACTATGGGATAAGGTGGCATCGTTCTAATCCCATACGGGAACAGCCAGTCACTTACTGACTAACACTGCAAAACAGAATTGTTAAAGTATTAATTTTAATTTCAATTCAGGTAGATTTTTTTTCTGTGCACAACGCAGATTTTCTGTGCACAGACCGTGCCAGCACGCGCGCAGCTTAGAGGGAACATTGGTCACAAGTCATGTATCGATTATAAAAACTGAGATTTATATATAAATAATGTCTTACCAATTTGTCCGTAGGCTATACTGATGAGCCTTTCATTCACTAGCTTGTCTGTTTTGGGGTTTCTGGGCTGTCTCTTCATGATGTCGCTCTCAGCTTTCTCATAAGCCAGGGAGATGGCAGGGACCTGCAAAACCACAAGTGAATAAATATACACATGAACTTTCCACCCAAATTTGAGTTCAGTTGAATCTCTCTATAGAACAGGATGAAGAGCCAAACAGCTCACCATGTCAGTTCCCAGATCAATACAGAGGATGGTGACGGTTCCCAGGGGCAGAGGGATGTTGGCGATGATGAAGAGGAGGAAGGGTGAGATCTCGGGGATGTTACTGGTCAGAGTGTAGGCGATGGACTTCTTCAAGTTGTCAAAGATCAGACGGCCTGAACAAAGTAATTTAGTAGATTCAGTGATGTTTCGTATTTTGTATTTCCAGATTTCTGCAGGTGTAGGTCTTGATATAGATCTTACCTTCTTCCACTCCAGTGACAATGGAGGCAAAGTTATCATCCAGCAGGATCATGTCAGCAGCCTGCTTGGAGACATCAGATCCAGCAATTCCCATGGCAACACCGATGTCAGCTTTCTTCAGAGCTGGAGAGTCGTTCACACCATCACCTGTCACGGCCACAATGGCTCCCTGGACAAGGAAGAACATGTTTTTACAAGTTCCAAACAAAACATTTGTCAAACTGTGTCTGTGAGAATCCCCCCCGATGCTCACCTGTCTCTGGCATCCTTCCACAATGATCAGTTTCTGTTGAGGGGAGGTCCTGGCAAATACAATTTCAGTGTGGTGCTTCAGCAAATCATCAAGCTCCTCTGAGGTCATGTCTTTAAGCTCACCACCATGGACAACACAGGCCTTAGCATCCCTGAAGAAATTACAACAACATTAGTACAACAGTAGGGTATCATCAGGAGATTAGAAAGAAAAAAAAAACAAAAAAATAAAGTCAATTTGACCAAAACAAAGACAGCATCACCCTTAGGAAGAACTAGGACTCCCAATTATAGACAATGAGTTCTAGCTCCTCAGCCACACCTACCCTACAGCAACTGCTTTGTTCTAAGGGGGTTGTGGCTGAGGAGGTAGAGCACGTTGTCTACTAATTGGGAGTCCTCCATTTGCATCCAAGTATCTTTGGGCCAGTTACTGAACCCCGAGTTGCCATAAATCCAGAGTAAATGTAAGGTTAAAAGTTAAAATGGAAAGGTTAAAATGGAGTAGAGGTAATGTTAAAAACACTTTTGGCATAGAAAAGGGTGCTTGTGTGACTGTGTGTTGAAGAGGTAATGAAGCTTGTAGTAAGAAAGTGCTTTAAGTGCTAAGGTAGAGTACAAAAGCACTATTTAAGAACCAGCCCATTCACCAGCTAATGGCCACAGAACGATTTTTACCAGCTGCTCCTTACGCTTGAGAAATACTAGCACAGTGAATCTTTGAAAGAGAACTAACCTAGGGTTGACCTCTGAAACTGGAACATTCAGGCGGGCAGCAATGTCTTCAACAGTCTCATTGCCTTCGGAGATGATACCCACACCTTTAGCAATAGCCTTGGCTGTAATTGGATGGTCACCTGTGACCATGATGACCTGAGAGAGAAAGAAGAGAAAAAAATGGAGTACTTTGTGCAAACAAAAAACAAACATCTGGTCATCCAAAAAGTTATCATACCTTGATTCCAGCACTCCTGCATTTACCAACAGCATCAGGCACAGCAGCACGAGGAGGGTCAATCATGGCCATGAGTCCGACGAAGCACAGGTTCTCAGTGGGGAAGTTCACTTCATCAGTATCAAAAGCAAATCCCTCTGGGAACTGGTCATCAGGCAGGTGACAGTGGCAGAAACCTGAATAAGACACAAAGAAAATGCTAGTCAGGACTTTGCAGAACTTTGCCTTGTTTCCACTACCTAATAAAGGATGTAGCTATAGAAGGAATGCTCTGTACCCAAAACTCTCTCTCCAAGACCTCCCAACTCAACATAGGCATTCTGGAAAGCATCTTTCATCTCATCATCCAGAGCCTGCTCTTTGCCCTGAAGCACAATGGAGGAACAGCGGTCCAAAATCCTCTCTGGAGCTCCTTTCATCACCAACAGATGCTTGGTTTCCCCAGGAGTGGTGTTTTTATGGATGGAGAGCTTTGGGACAACAGAAAGGCTGGATTTAAATTCAGGTTTTATCTATACTATCAGTGGTTTATGTAATGAAAAAAAACTGGTTTACTCTAGACAGCTTTGATAAGAACTTTAGCCAAAAACAGCTTATGATTAATCCAACCACTAGGGGGCACAAATCAGCATTTACTACTAAATATGTTGTACACCGAGACTATACATAACAGACCAAGATAATCAAAGATTTAATTAAAAAGGGCATTCCAGAATGGCCTAAAACCTGCATGCCTTCTAATGTCCAGAAGGTCTGTTTGGATAAAGCAGTTTGTATTGATGACTGTATGATATTAAACCTGAGTAAATACTTTACTGATTAGTTTATTGTCTAACTCTTTTAAATTTGCAGATGCTCAACTGGCAAACCACAGCGTAATTTAAACTAAAATATATGATAAAGCAGGGTAGGGTTTAGGGGATTGCCAGGCTGTGATTGTCAAGTTGCCTTTGTATTTGGTTGTTGTGCTGTTTGTTTCACAGTCAGAGCCACAAGCCTTCTTGTTCAGGTTAAAAAAGAAATAAGATGGAAACAGCCTAATGCTCAAATCAATGCTTTAAAACAACACTTGAGTGGCTAAACAATCTGTGGATCAGTTTTCTTTTATTTTTGAGCTTTTATCACACTATCTGAATGGTTTACCTGGTATTTGTTTGTGGAATTGAAAGGGATCTCAGCAATTTTGGGGTATTTTTCTCTCATTTCACTGACAGATCCACAGCACAACTCAATACACTTCAGCAAGGCAGCTTCTGAGGCATCACCAGCGACATCTCTCTGTGGATTTTAGAAAAAAACTGTCATTAAAATTGGATCAACAATCACATCCCATGCCTTCTCTATTACAATATGTTGCAAATGTAGACTGATAAATACAGAACTATATATATAGATAATTTGTTGTTGAATTACATAAAATATACAGCACCTGGGTCTTAATGAATACCACTCCCTAAACTGGGTAGATGATTTTGAGGACTAGGATTCAGTTTTAATTTAATTCCACAGTACAATATCACTTGTATCAAATGTTGATTTACTCTTACACTCTTATATAAGCTTATATAAACTCTAATATAATTCGCCGACTATGCATTGCCTACATTTGATTCCGTCCATAATGAGCATTAGTAGCACACTTGCCAGGATTCATTATATATATTAACTTATGGTTTTTTTCTGGCCAGCCATCGCTAAAGAACCAGCTGTATATTTAAAACAGCCTTTAATTATCTTGAGTGCTTTTCTAAAGACTTCTAGCGCTGATTGGCTGCATTTGTATTTGCTTGTATCCCAAAAGTTCCAAGCCAAGTCATAACACTGCAGCACTTCACACATAGCCACTGCATCCCATGTTCACTGGGTATACTATCAAATTCCTTAAAATATTTAAAGGAATTAGGTCAATACACCACGAGGTAATAAGCTCTGTGCTTGTTTACAACCAGAGCTGTGAGGATTTGCTCCACTGAAACAAAGGTTCTTACAGTGGGGAATTATTTGGAGTCTTTCGTGATGGTCACGATGGATGAACTAGAGTACAACAGGTAGTGCTTAGGAAGCTGAGTAGTTTTACAGATGAAGATTTCTCACCTTCAGAATGGGAACGTTGCTCTGGTCAGCCAGGAAAACGGCACGGTTGCAGAGTCCAGCGATTCTGGACAGATTAGCCCAGGTGGCAGAGCTCCTGTCAAAAGAGGTACCACTCTGGTTCTCAGTGGTGTCAGCCTCATGGATCTGGTTGTCAAACCACATGTGGGCCACAGTCATTCTGTTCTGGGTCAGGGTGCCGGTCTTGTCAGAACAGATGGTGGAGGTGGACCCCAGAGTCTCGACAGCTTCCAAGTTCTTCACCAGGCAGTTCTTCTTGGCCATACGCTTAGCAGTCAGAGTCAGACACACCTACAGACAATTTAGGTTTTAAGAACCACAGTCTTTTTGTATCAATAAATATAAGGTATTTAAAAGGAATGCCATTAGACACCAAAACTCACAGTGACAGTAGCCAAAAGACCTTCTGGCACGTTGGCGACAATGATACCAATAAGGAAGATGACAGCCTCCAGCCAGTTATATCCAAGGATGAGAGAGAGGATGAAGAAAGAAACACCCAAGAACACGGCCACTCCAGTGATGATGTGGATAAAATGCTCGATCTCAATGGCAATGGGAGTTTTTCCGCCCTCTAGGCTGGAAGCCAGGGTGGCGATGCGGCCCATGACGGTATTATCACCAGTGTTGATGACGATTCCTCTGGCTGTGCCTGAAAAGAGAAGTCAGACTGAGTCCATGAAAGCTTGGTGATGATTCATGATCTCTATATACATTTCTATGTCAACCACTAATTCTCCATGCTGTACCTTCAATACAGTTGGTGGAGAAGAAAGAAATATTCCTGGTTTCCAGTGGGTTTTCATTGGAGAAGTCTGGAGAACGAGTCTGGGGCTCTGATTCACCAGTCAGGGAGGAGTTGTCCACCTGAGGAATGAAAGCACAGAAGCAGGAATCAGTGACAAAAGACATCACGGTGATCAAGCCAGAAAAAGGATATATTGAGAAGCTGAGATGGAGGTGGGTTGCCAAACAGCTTGCAGGTGAGCAACAAATGTATGTTGGGTAAAGAAACTCAAACACAGTCTAGATAAGATTCCTCGTTAGGAAACATAGAAAGGTTTCTGATAAGCAATCATCTGATGCTGAGATCATGATGTGAGCTTGCCTTTAATGCTTTCGTGGACTAACATTCCGCCCAGTTACTCAAAAACCATAACACATGAATCAGAAACATTATCACAGGGCAGCTTGAGTGTAAAGAAGTAAATTGAACAGTCTAAAAATATATATTAGCTATCAAACCCACGCTCTACAAAAGTATTTGTTGGGATTAACACAAGTAGTTGATACAGACCTTGCAGCCATGAGCAGAGATAATTCTCAGATCAGCAGGGATCCTGTCTCCTCCTTTCACCTCCACTAAATCTCCAAGCACCACCTCCTCAGCATTGATGTTCTTCTTCTCTCCATCACGGATAACCAGGGCTTGCTATAAAACCAAAGACTTAAGTTAAACATTATAAAACAATAACTACATTATAAAACATGTCAAAAAGACATGATGAATATTTCTTGTTTTTAATTCCCAGATGATTCAGATGAATGATGGTAAAATGTATCATCATTGTTGTAATACCGATGACGAAACACTACTCCTTAGAGTTGTGCAACTAGTACTGTTGCTTGTTGCCAAAGACTTTAGTTAAACATTATAAAACAATAACTACATTATAAAACATGTCAAAAAGACATGATGAATATTTCTTGTTTTTAATTCCCAGATGATTCAGATGAGTGATGGTAAAATGTATCATCATTGTTGTAATACCGATGACGAAACACTACTCCTTAGAGTTGTGCAACTAGTACTGTTGGGTGTTACCACTGGGAGGCTACAAAGCAATTTAAGACAAAAACAGTGTGTATAAATGGGCTGTTACATTAGCTTTTCTTTTTGTGTCTCACCTGTGGGACCAAGTTCTTGAAGGACTCCATGATCTTGGAGCTCTTGGCCTCTTGGTAGTAGGAGAAGCAACCGGTGATGATGACGACAGCAGAAAGCACAATACCTAGGTACAACTACATGAAGAGAGAAGAGAGACATAACCTTTGTAACTATTAATTCTTTAATTAATATGTCACAATCTATATAAAGAAACTATTATTACGTTATCATTTGTAGGTTCATCTTCTGAGGCAGCCTGGATACCATAAGCCAAGAAGCAGAGGATGGCACCAATCCACAGCAGCATGGAGAAACCACCAAACAGCTGGAAACAAGAGGAAATAACAATCAGGCTTTGCTGGTTGTACTGGTTTACAGTGACACAGACTTAATTTGCATTTCTACTATTTGAATATTCAAAAACAGGTTTATGGTTTGCAAGGGGAGGATGTTTGACTCTTACCTGTTTGCAGAACTTGACCCATTCAGGTGTCGTGGGGGGAGGTGTGAGGGCGTTGGGGCCATCTCGGGCCAGGATCTCTTTTGCTCTGGAGGAGGAAAGACCCTAAAAAGAAAAACAAAGATAAGAAGAAGCTGTGCAAACTATAATATAAAAAAATATTCATCTGTTCTCTAAATCTGTCTAAATCTTCATTTACTGGGTGAGAACCATAATAAAGGACAAGAACAAGAACAGTTTTATTTGGTAAACAGGTTCACTCTATTCCACAAAGACATGGTGGATTAAGGTCTGGTTGACGCAAAACAAAAGAAAACCCGAACGCGTGAAGAAAATTATCTCCCTAATCTTAAAATGAGAGCTTCCTCTGTTTTATGTGTGACTTGCAGTAAATGAAAACTCAACATACCAGTAGTAATAAAACCAAGACAGAGAAATATACCAGATGATCAAGTTGTATTTCTATTACTTCATGTGTGACTGAAAGTCTCTTTAAACAAATACCAAGATTAACAAGGAGCTTTTTTTCTCTCCTTGTTGGCAGGATCAATAAGTCTGGTGTTCTGGTGTGAATGAAGCCTTTGTTTTAGGGCAAACTCAGACAGATCAGATTTCAGGAGATAACCAGCGTCACTCAGGCATTTGGCTGTGGTGGAATTGTATTGGCTAGTGCAATTGGATTCTGTGTGTATGTAACCTTAGCTTGATGAGGAAAACATGAAGAACAACTATTGTGTAGGAGCTAGCTTTGCTTTCTTTGTACAGTGTGGCGTGCACTGATACCTTAAAGAGCTACTCTCTTTCCTCTTCCTAGAAATTTCTCGTGTCTTCTCTTGTTTGTGGGAACATGTAGCATCATTGTAACAATGCAACAGCATGACTACTTTCTAACAAAGTAGTCTTTGACCTGCTTGCAAATCATACTTATAGCCAAGACCATTACAGTACTTTTAAATAACAGGGACACTTTTTATTTCTATCCAGTGTTTTGAAAAGTCCCTTTTCACCTGCTTTTCATTGGGAGGAAGGAAGGAATGAGGCCAACACCTGTAAAACTAGGCTAAAAACCAAGAAATGAATTTCTTTGCTGCATGACTATCTGTGCCTCCACTTCTTTGCTCTTGGATAAACACTACACTGCTGGATAAGTACAAGAAAAAAGTGAAACTTTGTCCACGTCTTTAGTCCGCTGTTTGACCTCAGCTTGGATTGTGAAATCTTCCCTTACCTCTGTCTTTATCAGCTGAAAGACTCACAAAAACAAAGACACACATACACACATCTGGAATGCTCACCCTGGTTAGGTCAGTTCCATATTTTCTGTGAAGTTCATCCAAGGTTAACTTGTGATCATCCTATGGAGAGAGAAGGAAAGAGACTGAGAGACATTGCATAAGTGAGACATGAAGGCTGCCGTGAGCTCAGTGACGTTCGGATTGGCTCAAGCAATCAGTTTGCTGCGAGCAAACATTCCGTAAATCGATGTCACCCAACTGATAGACTGATGTTTGCTCTCAAAAGTTTGTGCTCATTTGTTTGACATTTCAGCAAAGCTCCCCAAGAACTCTATCTGACTCAGAGGCTAACTCACGTCATTATCAGTGACATCAAAGTGAATTTGGTGCAAGATTTTCATAATGATTTCTTGTAGTGTTTAACCATGAGTGTTTGTAAGCCACCAAACGTTTTAATCAAGCAATAATTCAGTTAATTCCAAATGCGATAGTGGCAGAAACTAAAGTAGCTCTGCAAATGAACCACCAGAGACGCATGTGTTCATCGATGCCTACATTGAGATTATCTCATGTCATTCGGATGAGCTGCAGTGATATCTAACTCCCACCTTTCATTGATTGGAAACTGAGAGACAACACAGTCATGCGATCAAGAGTGCACTAAAGCAATTTCCATTTCCATTTCCAGACAAAAACGAACAAAAACAAAAATTATTATTTACATAAATAAAGCAAGGATGTTGTTTTATAGCCACAAATTTATATGTTAATGGTTTTAAAGATAGCGGCAGATAATCTTCTGGGACTGCTGTGACACATATCATGAGGTGACGTTGCCTAGCAACCACCTATCAATGGGCTAAGATGACCCATTTCTTTTTTTTCTTTTTTTTGGCGTTTATGCACCTACAGCAAACCAGCTCCAGCATCGCTATCACTTTAATTTTAAAACAATGCCATCTGATTTGTATCCACAAAACCTGGATGGTGTATTACGTGGGTTGTGACATCATCATGTTGCCTAGCAACCGCCTACCAACAGACTAAAAATCATAGCACGTGTACTGTGGCATGGGCATGTGCTGGTGATACGAAAGTACAGGATCACTTTGATTGTTTAAAGTGTAAAAGCTCCAGTCGTTTACTGCCTGCACTGTGAAAAGCGTGTCAGAGTTGTAGTTGCAGGTAAATGATTGTCACTCAGCTTTCTGCTTTAATAGATTGCAGTTTCTTTTTTGGTTAACCTTTATTTAACAGAAGGAGTGCACATCAAGTTTCACTTACTGTGTGCTGGGTTGATCTGACTAGTTAAGTTTTTAATTAAAAAAGTTAATTAAACCACTTCTCTTTCTTCACTGTGCTTGATGACATTTCTCTGCACGCTTTCCTGTCACATGGGGAAAAAAATGGGGGTAACCGCATGGTTCAATCAGCATGGCCACTTTTTTGCATTACAATAAGCATGCAAAGTGTTCCATACCAAATGTGCCACAGATACTGTGCTTATATTACATGCTACAGGCTAGCTTTCATATTCTGGCTTATAAAGACCTACACCTTGGCCATCCACAAACTGCTGAAGAAACAAACTCTATAACTCAGTAAGATCTATATTTAGGACTTTCTGTTAGACTTTGTCACAATTTATCAAATCACTAGCTGCGTTGTGTTATTGTGGGCCTGTTCCCTTTGTCTTTAGCTGGACTTTGATGCCTCGGTTAATTGTATGATGATGCAATAATCATTAACAGATTGCCAAATCCATGGGTTTCATAGAGAGTCACCTACAGTTTTACTACTGAGCTGATACATTAATCCAATACGTTATTAATATTTAACTAAAGTTCAAATCTGGGGATTATCAATCCAAGCTGCCCTTTGACAGTAAATCTTATTTTGAAATGCACATTCAATGGTGGCCTGACACATGAAAGACAATGCCTGCTTTTAATTGCAGGCCATGGGAGGTCATGGCACTTTGGTGATAGGGTTGCCATGGCATTGAGATGTCCTTCAGTGACAGCAGGACTTTGAGATGTAGTTAAGATGTACACGGGACAGTAATCATTCATGTGTGTGGAAGATGGGGCTTTTATTACCTAATAACCCTCAGTATTCTGTGACCTGCAGGATGACATTGGGAAGAAGGGACTGTCGCTTGTGTCAAGACAAAATCACTGTAGAAGTGCCAAAGACCGCTAATAGCATGTTCTGTCAAAAATGTTGTTTTTAACAAGTTACTTTGGAGCCATGTTGGATATCTGATATTACCTAACAATATCTATCTACATGTTTTCTTTGTGACCTTGTGAAAGTCATTGACCAGCAACATTTAAAAAACACCATTCTGCCAAATAATTGATGGTTCCTCATGACAGAAGTGACATTTCAACACAGATCGCTCGCTAATACTTGACTGGTGTTTGGAGATGTTGGTAAACTTGCCTATGTGTCAACTGACCTTGTCAAGGACAAGGACAAGGCTAAAATATTTTCTAGAGTATACATCTTAAATATACGTGAATATGTACATATATAGAAATAAACGAGTAACCAGTGACTTTACGTGTTAGTTTTAAAAACGCACTAGTTTTACCTGCTTCTTCTGTTTTTGACTGATAACCAACAAATCTATGTTAATCCGAATGGAAGGAAAATTTGCCTGGAATTGAAATGCATAATATTAAGAGTCTGAGATAAATGTCGCGCTGAGTTGTCTCCAGTGGAGACGTGAGAAGAGAGGTGAATGCCTCCATGTGTCGGATAAAAACCTAAACACTTGAAACTTTTAATAAAAGCATCCCTGGCTTCTAAAATACCAAAACGACCGTTTTAACTGGTCATCGGTGCTCTGCAGTTGACTTTGTCGTGAACTCACACCAAGTTCCTTGCTGACCTTGGGAAATGACCTAAGCAAGCTGCAGACTGTGACTGAGAAAAAGCTGACACCAGTGGAAAACATCTCAGTGTTCTGCTTTTTTTCCCCCTCCCTCTCTCTCATCTGTCTACACCAGGATGTTTAAAAACCTGTCTAAACTTTTAAGTGTGAAACTTCACAACTCCACCAGTCTCTACGTCATCAGAGTCCAGTGGGAAGAGTTGAAATTTTGAAGCCTAACAATAAAATAAATGCTGAGTGTTTGTGGAAGTTTATGCATTTGAAACATCCTGGCACTCCCACCCAGCACTGACGTGTTTGGTTGAGATCAGTCTTTATAGACATGGCTTGCAATTTAATTATAGCTGTGAGCTACACTATGCAAGCAGTCCCAATAATGTGTGACTGTACATGCAGCAGTGTAAGCACAGAGCTACGTCTCATGTGACCAGCCATGAGGCCAAAGCAGAGGTTTGTATCGCTGGCAGTGACTGAGTGTTAACATGAACTGAGTGAATTTTATAAAATGACTTGACTTTAACTAGTTTAGATGTCATTTGTAGGCTTTAGTGTCACCATTTTATGCTTAAATCACATCAATCGAGGCCTCAAGTGGCAACTAATTACAGACTGGCTTTGCTCAAGCACTCTGTACTCACAAGGTCGACTTCTTTTTTCAGATCGTCCATATCCTTCTTGGCCTTGGCCTTCTTGTCTTTCTTGCCCCCATCTTCCGAGGTTGCCGCCAGTTTGTATTCATCTTTCCCTCTCTGCAGTGAAGGAAAGGGAAACAAAGTTAGCCTCTGACAAAAAAACAGAAAAAGCCTGAGGGAAGAAAGCCCTGGAGCTTCCGATTTTAAGAAGCGGGAAGCTATGTCAACTGTCCTGTTCAAACATATTGTGAAACTCCTGTAAATTATTATTAACACAAGTGAGATCTTTGAGTTCTGGAGTTCATAAACTTCCTAAAGCTGTAAAGAAAGACGTAGTCTAAGTCAATGCAGGAGAATCTGGCACTCACATGCAAAGTTAAGCAACCTTAAGCAAACTTGTGACAGAGTTCCAACACTTACCCCAAGCCCCATGACTGCAGCACGAGTCAGAGAGTGGTCAGTCCAATTGCTTTTTAAAACTGAAACTTCCCACTCCGCCTCTGCCTCTCTCTCTCACGCTCACTCTCTTCCTCTTTTCAGTCGTCTTCCACTCTCCCCAGAGCAGAGAAGGTAGAGGCGGTTGCAGAAATACACCTTTATACCTGGAGGAATAAGAGGAGGGGCTTGCTGGGTGGGGGAAGGGAGCTAAAACTGGACAGGTAGCTTAGTTGGGGGAAGTTTACTTGCATTGGGAGGAGGCGTGCCTGAGAAAGGGTGGGCTAAATCTTACTCAACTTCTCATTTTTGTTCCCACTGTAGCCGGTCTTCTCCTTCCCTCTCCCTTCCAACTGTCCTAAAACCGTTTTTTGGCTTCTGTTTTTGATTAATTTCATCTGCAGTGTTATTCGTGCGAGGGCATTGTCTCAGGTTGTGTGTGCTTACCTCACACAGTGAAAGGCAAGATAGTGAGAGACACAGAGATAAAGCAACAGCTCCAAAGGTCAAAGTACAGCTTTGAAGGTGACTGATTGCCCAAAGCGTGAATAACAAAGACTGAAAGTAAAGTACCAAAAAAGAAAAAAAAGTGAGAAGCTGACTAAAACTGACTGACTTTTATCTTGCGAGGGCGCGGGAGATAGAGGGAGAACAAAACTGCTACTCAAAACTACGATAGCATGTGGAATGCATAGGGAGTAAACCACTGAGCCTGAAGCTCAAAACAACGCCCCCCCTCCCCCTCTGAAAAAGAATCTAATTTGAAAGTGTTTTGAGATTAAAATTTTTAGCTATCTCTTGCAAACTTGGCCAAAGTTGAATGGAAAAGTGTATTTTAATTGGTGCGGTCGATACACTTAACAGGATCCAAAAGGTTTGCAGCTGCCACTGGAATCCCCACCTCAGCATTCCTGAGGTTAGCAAAGTCTAAAGTAAAGCCATAAAGTTTTAACTGACAAGGTTTCAATGAATGATTAAGCAACATAATGTGCCTGCAATACGCCGTGCCCTTGAACAGAGCGACCACTGACTGCTGACTTCTTAACTGAATGACAGTCCCTGTGAAGCAAATGGACTGCCCAAAAGTTTTCAGCACTAGCGCTCAAAGAGCCACAGTGGAACTGAAGGACACCCGTGACCCCCAATGTCCCTTATGGAACCGACACGTGCCGTTAACGCAACTGAAACTTTAGCTGTGAGGATTAAGGGCTGTCCTTGATGGCTGACTGGTGGGGGTTGTTGGATGTGTTTGTAGTAAACTTACGGCTGTTTGTAGTCACTCAACTATTGCAGGGTGGGGGGTTAGCAACGGAGTGGGAGGGAGCTTGCAAAACACTAGGGGGCGTGGGGGCGGGTGGGGGACACATGGAAAATCTCAGAAATGAACATAAGGGCTTGTAATGAATGATTAGGCAACATGGTGGCCAAGAAATACTCTGTGCCCTTGAGCAGACAAAGTGATCTCTTGACTTGTTGTCAGACTGTTAGAAGTAACAGAAAACAGGCTAAAATGACCCTAAATGATGAGATAATCCCACGTTTACCAACAAGGAAAGCCTGGACAAAATTAACCACTATGCAAGCAGCGTCAGTGCACAGTATTTATGTTTTATTCAAAGCCCCACACATACATCAATATAATCTGACTATGACTTGTGGTGTTAGTGGTCTAACATCTCAAACATAGGTGTAGCATATGAAACACTCCTGTGTCCCATGCATGGCGCTGGCTCAGTAGTATGTCTCTAGCTCCACCCAACCTAGAAACCAAAGGAGACGTAATTAGGAACATCGCACATCTCGCCTCACATGCACCAGGGTTGACAAACTGATGCGTTGAAAAAACAAAAGCCATGGTTTCAACAAGCTTGCACTCAATCCTTTAAGTTTGCTGGCAGCAATCAAAAGAAAAGAGACTCGACTTGTGGAAGGGGGGGCGGGGCTTTGAAGATATATGTTGCTGAACTTTGGCCGAATGCCACCATGGCTTTGGTGGCAATGCTATTAGAAGATGTATCCTACGGGCGGGAGAGGCTGTGTCATTTTGGTCTCACAGATGCTGATGAGATGACATCATCAGTGAGGCCATAAATAATCAGCCTGGGATGAAATGACTAAAAGGATCACAAGACACTGAAATGACCCTGTAGCTCAAAAGCTATGAGTGGAGTTTCATGTAAATGTAATTGAGTAAAACTGTCCTAACATGTCTCATGTGTTAGTCTAAAGGTTAACTAGTCGGACATCCTAAAAAAATCCAAGTATTTCTGGTGGAAAGGCCAGCAACATAGTGTATTAGGTGGTGATTGTATGGGATTTGGCATATAGTAAATAATAATAAATTAAAAAGAGTAAATTAAATGAAATAAAAATCTGGAAAATGAAACACACATATTTTAATGCACTGTTGTCCCATTTATCCACCCGTGTGCATTGGGGTGAACGGCCACTTTTAGAAAAATCAGCTTCACAGATGTGTGCCTTGCTTAAATATAATGTAACTATTACCTGTTATTAATTCCACCAACTTTGTTCTGGTCAGAGTATCATAATAAAAATCCTTAAAAATCCTTGATGTGGGCAGTTTAATGCAGGAACAATTCCTATCAACTGTATGACTGTGCAGGAGAAAGAGTACATCTACTGATCACGGAGGGGCTTTTAACTGCAGCAACTTGAGAGGACGTAAACATAAATGGTTCCCACCCCCTTCCACCCAACCAACAGCTGAGCTTTAATGCCAGCCAGCTGATGGGCTCCTTTGTTTCAGTGGATGTGGTTCAGTACTATGAAAATAGTTCCCACATGAAACTGCAAAACAAGGTTTGTAGAGTTTTTGAGCAACCAGGCCCTGATTACAGGAAGGATACATCGGTGCCACTGGCACTACAAGGAGAATGTTATTTAGTTTCATGACATTTAAGAGAATGGAGACATTTCCACAGCCTATACTGTATCACCAAATCTGGGCACTACAGGCCCAAGTTAGATTTTGCAGTGAACTATTCCTTTAAGTAGCAGGCTTGTCAAAGCACTTGATCATTTCTCTTCAAATTTGGATGTACAATAGATTTTAACGCAAAACAGCACATTTTGTGCTTCTGATTTCTCATTTGGGTAAAAAGGAGTTGCACGCTACTTCATTCAGATTAAAATGCAGAGACAAAACGGGGGTCCTGGGTGCCTCAGATAGTGAAAAAATGTAACAGAGTTAGTGAAGCTCTTACCTCCTGGGTTTCGTCTGAGGATATATCTTCTGACTTCATCATAAAGGAAGATGACGAGGGAGTAAGGGAAGGCACAGAACCACCACAATGGCCTAAAGGTATGGATGGACAGTCAGGATGAGTTACATGGCAAAAAAAGCAAAACAAAACACAAGCATACTCGTCTTTTTTCTTTCAGGTTCAATAAAGGCACATGAAAAGCTTTTGGAGTGAGCATTAGGCTGCAGAGAACCGGCTATTAGAATGAATTCAGAAGCTGTTAAAGCAAAACGAGGCAGAGAAATCTGAGGACTCTGGGTCGAGGACATATCCTGCTGATGCGTTCATCTCTTTGAGACTGCTCTCTGGCGACTCTAACGAGGTTACTGAAAGACCACTAATGCAAAGCCCTGAAAACCAGCCCACAAAACTCTGGGATCTGTTTGTTATGTTTTTGTGCTTATTTCAGTGTCCTAGATCTAGTGCAGCTGTCTACATCTGAATATATCCACAGGTAAACAAAGAAATTAAAAAAATAAAAGAGCGTAAAATAATCAGAAATAGGGACAACAACACAGAATAAGAAACTGGGATTATTTAAACACCAGAAGACACCCAAAGAAACAGGGGAGTGGGTAAGTTAGGGAAGTAGCATGCGAACTTTTCAGCTAATGAGCCTAAAGTGTCTTCAATGCTTTCTATTGTTCTCTTTTGGGCAAAGAAACTCCTTAGTAATAGCAGCTCTTGTGCTTCGCTCTGCCTCTGAAGAGGAAATTACCAGTGACACTAGATAATAGCCGTCTTATTTTCAACAAGAAGGTAAAGCAAGATGACACCACTGAATTAAACACAACAAGATCAACACTTTACCAGGGGATTGTCTTGTGTTCATGAATGTCATTGCATGAATAAAGGTGACAAAGAAGACGGCCACAAGAATAACATTGGAAGAGCAAAAGTGTGCTTTATGAATAATTATTGAATTCTAAGGGTGTTTTCCTGAATTTGTGGTATTACTAGATGAAAAAGAAGAGCACAAGCTTGTCTGTGTGCTTGACTCACTTCATAGGGTACATTCTTAGGGCAACATCCATGCCCGGGCAGTATGACAGAAAGGCAGCCAGTGCAGTCTCCTCAACGAGCCCAAAGATAAGGATGCGGTTCCTGCAGGGAAAAAAAGTCAGAATCACCAAAACACTGGTGAATATTCTTAGATGTTCTAAAATCAAGCATCACAACATCATTAAACTTTAAAGGTGCTCTTAGTTTTGATGTAAGTCCCGCCCTGAGATCTCTTGTGTCTCCACATATACGTACGTCATTCCTTGCTTCAAAATGGAGTTCCTCCTGGTCTTACAGATGATTAGATCAGCCCACTGGACGATTACAATGCTTGTGAAGAAAGCTGTGTGGCAGGTGAACTCTACAATCTTTCTGCGCTCATATGTCTAGTGCACAAAAAACAAAATGATAAGCTTAGAAAGCCTTTTCAAGCACTGAAACTCAAGTGAACAACACAATAAAGCTGAATAATTCTCCTAGTTCAGAGTACATGTAGTAGAATTACTGTGACTGACCCATTCCTGTCCATAACTGTCTTCCAGGTCATTTAGATATTTGTCATCCCACAGCACTCTCAGTCCTATCAGGTCCATGGGGAGGAAACCGTTTTCAGCCAGGATGACAAAATATGTGAAGAAGCCAGCTGTGGCCTGCATCATACCTAACAGGAGAAAAACAACAGGGAACTTCAGGAAATGCAGATTGTATTGATTTTTCTTTTTACATTCTGTACGGTGCTTGAAAGTCCCCGACTACTTTTGATCACAAGGTGACTGCACAGGTTAGCTGATAGGAGGCAACCTTTCTGAAACCAGTAGTTCAGTCTTACTTGGGCTGACTGATGTCACTCTCAGTGGGATTGCTGAAGGTTTGCAAATAAATGCAGCAAGAGATATGTATTTGTAGTGGGGCGTGGTCTGCAATGCCTCTCCAGGTGAGATGGATGAACCTGCGTGGCAACTGCAATCACGCTTCGCCAGCTTAAAAGTCTGTGACTGTTTAATCTTGTAGTTGTTGTTGTTGTGGATGTGTGTGGTTGACAGCTGCAGAAATGCAGCCCATTGTGAGTGTACAGCAACTGTGTGTGTGAAAAGTGGTTGAATAAAGATGCTGAAAAGTGTAAGAATGTCGTTGGGTCTGCTGTGGTTATTTTACAGTGGTGCCGAAACCAAGGAGTGGAGTGGCATGGCAGACCCAGGACCGGGCCAGCCAGGGAAGGCGCTGGCCGGAATAATGATCAAACTCACAGCCACACAACAAGAGCAGGCGGTGTTGTCATGCTTCTGGCGGGAAGAGCTGCAGGACAAGACTGAGCAGCATGTGGAGGTGATTAAGGCATGGCAGCTCGGATCTGGACCTGGCTGCCACTGCCGCCAGAGTGAAGGAGGTAGGGACTGTTCTGGCGTCCGTGCCGACCCCCAGGGCATGACCATCTAGGCTGCACCCATCCCCACTCCTAGGGTGGGAGCGTCGATGCCTGGCAGGGGCCTGCAGCCATCAGCCATTCGAGGGGGTGACCGTGGCTCAGGGGGTTGGGAAGTTCATCCGGTTCGATCCCTGGGCTCTCTGTCCTGGTCGTTGTGTCCTTGGGCAAGACACTACCGCCTACTGGTGTTGGCCAGAGGGGCCGATGGCGCGATATGGCAGCCTCGCTTCTGTCAGTCTGCCCCAGGGCAGCTGTGGCTACAACCGTAGCTGCCTTCACCAGTGTGTGAATGTGAGAGTGAATGAATAGTGGCATTGTAAAGCGCTTTGGGTGCCTTGATAAGTGCTATATAAATCCAATCCATTATTATTATTAATTCCCATCTATCAATAGCTCGCCCTTCATAATTGCAGACATTTTAGATAGACCATTCAAATGCAACTGATGTATATAAATAATGCACAACTTGGCAGAAGAGTTAGAATTAACTTTTTGAGGGTTTTTGGAAAATTATATGTCATATTGAAGGTGCAGAATTCTTAAATACTGCCACAAAAATATGGATACAGTATAGTTAAAGCTGAATAAATAAATGATGCCTTACCAATCTGTCCATAGGATATACTGATGAGCCTTTCATTCACTAGCTTGTCTGTTTTGGGGTTTCTGGGCTGTCTCTTCATGATGTCGCTCTCAGCTTTCTCATAAGCCAGGGAGATGGCAGGGACCTGCAAAACCACAAGTGAATAAATATACACATGAACTTTCCACCCATATTTGAGTTCAGTTGAATCTCTCTATAGAACAGGATGAAGAGCCAAACAGCTCACCATGTCAGTTCCCAGATCAATACAGAGGATGGTGACGGTTCCCAGGGGCAGAGGGATGTTGGCGATGATGAAGAGGAGGAAGGGTGAGATCTCGGGGATGTTACTGGTCAGAGTGTAGGCGATGGACTTCTTCAAGTTGTCAAAGATCAGACGGCCTGAACAAAGTAATTTAGCAGATTCAGTGATGTTTTGTATTTTGTATTTCCAGATTTCTGCAGGTGTAGGTCTTGATATAGATCTTACCTTCTTCCACTCCAGTGACAATGGAGGCAAAGTTATCGTCCAGCAGGATCATGTCAGCAGCCTGTTTGGAGACATCAGATCCAGCAATGCCCATGGCAACACCGATGTCAGCTTTCTTCAGAGCTGGAGAGTCGTTCACACCATCACCTGTCACGGCCACAATGGCTCCCTGGACAAGGAAGAACATGTTTTTACAAGTTCCAAACAAAACATTTGTCAAACTGTGTCTGTGAGAATCCCCCCCGATGCTCACCTGTCTCTGGCATCCTTCCACAATGATCAGTTTCTGTTGAGGGGAGGTCCTGGCAAATACAATTTCAGTGTGGTGCTTCAGCAAATCATCAAGGTGTTCTGGGGTCATGTCTTTAAGTTCACCACCATGGACAACACAGGCCTTAGCATCCCTGAAGAAATTACAAACACATTAGTATAACAGTAGGGTATCATCAGGAGATTACATCAGGACATTTCAAAAAGTAAATTATGTGAACTTTGGTACTGTCAGCAAAAAAGTGCTCAATAACACTGTCACCTAATAAAATAATCAATCCTCAGTGCAGACAGTGAATCCCAACCTTTTGTTTTTAGCATTTAGTTAATCCAACAGAATGTTATGTCATATTTTGTAAACAGAGGTTTTATATGAGTTTAAAAGAGCCTAACAATCCTAACCCTGCAAAAGCACTAAGAAGGATAGTAATTTTAGTGTGCTTTAACGTGAACACACAAACACACACACACACACACACACACACACACACACACACACACACACACACACACACACACACACACACACACACACACAATAACTTGTTGATGAATAAAAAGCAAAGCCACCAGCTAAGCATCACACCAAGATTTAATAGATGTAAATTAATGGTAAAAGCCTCTTTGGCTGTGTAGCAGTCAGGACCTCTGAAAGACAGAGTTAATTTAATTTAGCAGTTTTTGCAATTTCAAGCAAACTTTAAAGCTGTATCATTAAAGAGAGAAACATTTTGAACAGTTCTCACTTGTGGTCAAGAAACTGTCAAAGCTACTTCAATAAATCTTTGAAAGAGAACTAACCTAGGGTTGACCTCTGAAACTGGAATATTTAAGCGGGCGGCAATGTCTTCAACAGTCTCATTGCCTTCTGAGATGATACCCACACCTTTAGCAATAGCCTTGGCTGTAATTGGATGGTCACCTGTGACCATGATGACCTGAGGAAGAAGAGAAAAAAATGGAGTACTTTGTGCAAACAAAAAACAAACATCTGGTCATCCAAAAAGTTATCATACCTTGATTCCAGCACTCCTGCATTTACCAACAGCATCAGGCACAGCAGCACGAGGAGGGTCAATCATGGCCATGAGTCCGACGAAGCACAGGTTCTCAGTGGGGAAGTTCACTTCATCAGTATCAAAAGCAAATCCCTCTGGGAACTGGTCATCAGGCAGGTGACAGTGGCAGAAACCTGAATAAGATACAAAGAAAATACTTGAAAGATTCCCCTTTGCTAGCTAAAATTGAAATATACAGATAGCGAAGGAGGCTAGCTGTACCCAGTACTCTCTCTCCAAGACCTCCCAACTCAACATAGGCGTTATTGAAAGAGTCTTTCATCTCATCATCCAGAGCCTGCTCTTTGCCCTGAAGTAAAATGGAGGAACAGCGGTCCAAAATCCTCTCTGGAGCTCCTTTCATCACCAGCAGATGCTTGGTTTCCCCAGGAGTGCTGTTCTTATGGATGGAGAGCTGTGGGACAGCAGAGAGACTGGATTTAAATGCAGGTTTAAGTGATTTACGTGAAGCAAAATTAAAAGAGCTTTACTCTAAACCGTTTGACAAGACTTTTTACTAGATTAATCAAAAACATTTAATAGATTCAGGTAAGGCAAGTTTTATTGATAAAAATGCTGTTGTTAAAATTAGACTGAAATAAAATATATGTAAAATATAGACATGGCTTAGGGCCCTGAAAAGTAAGTTCATGCAATGTACTCTCACCAGCAGGGGCGACTCCCCTGGTTGAAACAAGTAGTATGATTGCAGAAGTGTAAAAGGATATTACAGTCATTTTGTTCTGATTTATAACTTCAGTAAATACTAGGGCTGTCAGCATTAATCGCTTTGCAATGACGTTAACGGCAAAACTGCATTAACGTGGCGCTAACACGTTAATCGAGCTACCCACACTAACGCGTTGACGCCGTCCAGCCCCACACAAAGGGTGATCCACATTAACCCGTTAACGGAGATAAGCCGCGTTAATGTGGTTTTGGCATTAACGTCATTTTAATGCGATTAACACTGACAGCCCTAGCCCGAGTAAATACTCAATAGTTTATCATCCAAATCTCTAGTTTAAGTGTTATTTAATTCAATGTGATATTTCTTTTGTAAATCAAGCCCTCATTTATAGTGAAATAGATAATAAAGTGCAAAGGGTAACTAGCCTGAGACTGACAGCTTAGCACTATATTAGTGTGCAGCATCCCCCCAGATCAAATCAAGTTTAAGGAAATCAAGATTGGGATTGCCTTAATTCTAAAGTTAAGACTTTGAAACAAGGCTTTCTGCAACTTTATAGTATGTGTTTTGTCTATAGATGTGCTTTTTTTGATCTAAACATTTAAGGGCTTTATCACACTGTGTGGATGGTATACCTGGTATTTGTTTGTGGAATTGAAGGGGATCTCAGCAATTTTGGAGTATTTTTCTCTCATTTCGTTAACAGATCCACAGCACAGCTCAATACACTTTAGCAAGGCAGCTTCTGAGGCATCACCAGCCACATGTCTCTGTGGATTTAAGCAAAAAACAGGGTTAGTAAAATAGGTTTATCATCACATCCCATGCCTTCTTTATAACAACATTTTGTAAATGAGAATTGATGTGTACACAACTGTATTTAGGTAATCTGTTGCTGAATTACATCAAAAATATGGCAATCACATGGTTGTGGATGTAATTTACTAAATTGGATAGATGATTATGGAGACCATGACTTAGACGAAGACTATTATACATCTGTATATTTAAAACAGACTTTAATTATCTTGAGTGGTTTCATAAAGATTTGTAGTGCTTTTTGGCTGCATTTGTATCTGGTTGAATCCCAAAAGTTCCAAGCCAAGCGATAATACTTCAGGACTTCCCACATAGTCACTGATTCCCAGTATTCATTGGGTATACTATCAAACTCAGGAAAGAGGGGTAATAAGCATTGTCTTTGTGTACAACCAAGGGTATGAGAACTTGTTACATGGAAAACAAATGTTTCTGATTTGTTCCTTCAGATGGATTATTTGGATGGGAAATTATTTGGAGTCTTTGTTGATGTTCACGATGGATGAACTAGAGCAGTTTTACAGATGAAAATTTCTCACCTTCAGAATGGGAACGTTGCTCTGGTCAGCCAGGAAAACGGCACGGTTGCAGAGTCCAGCGATTCTGGACAGATTAGCCCAGGTGGCAGAGCTCCTGTCAAAAGAGGTACCACTCTGGTTCTCAGTGGTGTCAGCCTCATGGATCTGGTTGTCAAACCACATGTGGGCCACAGTCATTCTGTTTTGGGTCAGGGTGCCGGTCTTGTCAGAACAGATGGTGGAGGTGGACCCCAGAGTCTCGACAGCTTCCAAGTTCTTCACCAGGCAGTTCTTCTTGGCCATACGCTTAGCAGTCAGAGTCAGACACACCTACAGACAATTTAGGTTTTAAGAACCACAGTCTTTTTGTATCAATAAATATAAGGTATTTAAAAGGAATGCCATTAGACACCAAAACTCACAGTGACAGTAGCCAAAAGACCTTCTGGCACGTTGGCGACGATGATACCAATAAGGAAGATGACAGCCTCCAGCCAGTTATATCCAAGGATGAGAGAGAGGATGAAGAAAGTTACTCCCAGGAAAACGGCCACTCCAGTGATGATGTGGATAAAATGCTCGATCTCAATGGCAATGGGAGTTTTTCCGCCCTCTAGACTGGAAGCCAGGGTGGCGATGCGGCCCATGACGGTATTATCACCAGTGTTGATGACGATTCCTCTGGCTGTGCCTGAAAAGAGAAGACAGACTGATTCCACTGACTTTTCATTTGGCTTTTGTTAGGTTTTGTATTGTTGATTGTCATTTATGCTTAGAAATATTTAACCATATATGCTTAGAGGTGTATAATCAATTGTGTAGTGATAGGATGTGTGATCTTTAACAGGCTGCAAAGGCTTGGTGTGTATTCCACACTGGAATGCACACCTACATCCTGGGAGCATGAGAAGAGGTCGTACCTTGTTTTATTGTTTTATGGTAGGATAAACGTGGCTGTATCTGTTTTAGGCTAAGTGCCTTTTGTTTAGATGAACTGTTGGACTTCCAGACCAGCAGGTTTAGGGAAGTCATTTATGGGGTCACACTCTGACCCCCCCCCCCCCCCCCACACACACACACACACAGAGTATTCTTTGTTCACATGTATACCTATGTAAGATGTTATATGTTAATGACCCTATGCATATTCATGTAACCACAATAAAAGGAGTGCTGTGGGGAACCTGGCTGAGAGTCTGATGGAGGTCAAGTGGTGGGACGACACTTGGCTCCAGGCAGGTCTCCCTCATGCATGAGTAACAAGAAGAACTTTGCCTACTTCGTGTCTTGCTTGCTGTGTAATTATATTGTCTTCAACGTTCCAGCGAATAGGTTCAAGCTACAAACCTATCAGCTTTTACTTGAGATCATTAAGCTTATGTTTTCTCTAATTAGACAGTAAATCAATTTTTGTGTCTGTACCTTCAACACAGTTGGTGGAGAAGAAAGTAATGTTCCTGGTTTCCAGTGGGTTTTCATGGGAGAATTCTGGAGATCGAGTCTGAGGCTCTGATTCACCAGTCAGGGAGGAGTTGTCCACCTGAGGAATGAAAAAAAAGAAACAAACATGTTAACAGGGTCAGCAATAAGCTGTGATCGCTGACCAGTGGTGATGATCAGGTGATGCACAAGGGTGGAGGACTGAGGTTGATTTTGCCACTTCAAGAATGAAAAATTACTCAAAAACTATAACACATAAAATAAGATTTATATAAATAAAACCATAGCTGTCAAACCCCCACTCTAGAAAAATGTATGGTGTAATTAACACAAGTATTTGAGTTAAAGAACCTTGCAGCCGTGAGCAGAGACAACTCTGAGATCAGCAGGAATTCGATCTCCTCCTTTCACCTCCACTAAATCTCCGAGCACTACATCCTCAGCATTGATGCTCTTCTTCTCGCCATCACGGATAACCAGGGCTTGCTATAAAAATCAAAGATATTTTAGGAATTTTTAGGGAACACATCAAGCATACCTAGATATGTCAAAAGACACATGAATATGTATTTTCTTTCTTTTCCCATCAACAAAAAGTCAGATGAGTGATGGTAAAAATGCATCATCATTGTTGTAATACTGATGAAGAAACGCTACTCCTTAGAGTTGTGCAACTAGTACTGTTGGGTGTTACCGCCGGGAGGCTACCAAGCAAAATGATACAAAAACAGTGTGTATAAATGAACTGTTACATTAGCTTTTCTTTTTGTGTCTCACCTGTGGGACCAAGTTCTTGAAAGACTCCATGATCTTGGAGCTCTTGGCCTCTTGGTAGTAGGAGAAGCAACCGGTGATGATGACGACAGCAGAAAGCACAATACCTAGGTACAACTACATTAACAGAGAAGGCGCAGTTAGGTCATCTTTTGTGTTATACATTATTTATTTAACATCAGAGTTGGGGAGTAACGGAATACATGAACCGGCGTTACGTATTTACAATACAAAATATGAGTAACTGTATTCCGTTATAGTTACAGTTAAAAAAAGTGGTATTCAGAATACAGTTACTTTGTTAACATAAATGGATTACACGGTGGTCTTTTTCTGTTTCATATGCTAGTCTATGCCCTCTTTATTTTTGGTAATTCCACGCCGGTGGAAACCCAAACAAAACATGCATTAAGAGGCTCTAATGCCTGTGTCTCAATCTTGCAGCCCATGTCACCCCTACTTGCGGCCCGCATAATAGCATAAAGAAATATTTTTTAAATTATTTAAAAAATTATTTAATATGAAGGCAACAGGCAGAGTGTTACAGACATAGCTCTAAAGAATGTAGCCTCATGGGCAGTGTAGTCTGTGCTGCAGGGAGAATGGACTGCCATACCTGTTATGTGTCTGTGAGCGCGAGGAGGGAGAAAAAGAAGAGTGGAAAAGTACGAGTTGTCACCGACCAGAAACGGGAGTTGGAAGCATGTAACTATAATAATAACCACTGCAGCAAAAAAAGAGTACCTGACTAGCCCAGTTGTAAATTTTCTATTAAGACTCGACTGTACACTGTGTTCGTGTTTTCCTCCAAAACAATAAGTTCCGTTGGAGCAGCCTTTCAACGCCTCTCTCTGTCTCTCGCTAGCAAAGCTGACCGGAACAACAAAGTAAAGCTAATTTTTGGCTATGAGCCAGTCACAGAGCCCAATGTATTAGCCAGAGGTCCCTTTACTACGATTTGGAGCCGCGGACCTGTTTTATATAAGCACGGAATAGTTTTCAATACGAGACCGCTGCAAAAAGTGAAGCCTTACATAATGTCCACCCTACTGTTACTCATTTTATGTTAAGATTCAAAAATCTAGTTGATATTGGTATTGGTATGGCGGGTAACCAAGTAATAGTCATAAATCACACAGCAATAGTACATTCATGTAGTTGTAAAAAGCATGATAATATATTAAGTAATCCAAAGTATTCAGAATACGTTATTCTCACTGAGTAACGTAACAGAATATGTTACAAAATACATTTTGGGGCATGTATTCTGTAATCTGTAGTGGAATACATTTTTAAAAGTGACCTTATCAACACTGTTTAACATACAACAATCTAGTTGAAGATGTTATTTTTACGTTATCATTTGCAGGTTCATCTTCTGAGGCAGCCTGGATACCATAAGCCAAGAAGCAGAGGATGGCACCAATCCACAGCAGCATGGAGAAACCACCAAACAGCTGGAAACAAGAGGAAATAACAATCAGGCTTTGCTGGTTGTACTGGTTTACAGTGACACAGACTTAATTTGCATTTCTACTATTTGGATATTCCACCACAGGTCCGGTTTGCAAGGGGAGGATGTTTGACTCTTACCTGTTTGCAGAACTTGACCCATTCAGGTGTTGTAGGAGGAGGTGTGAGGGCGTTGGGGCCATCTCGGGCCAGGATCTCTTTTGCTCTGGAGGAGGAGAGACCCTAAAAAGAACGATAAAGGTAAGAGGAAAGGTTAAGCTGTGTAAGATAAGATAAGATAAGATAGAACTTTATTAATCCCTCGGGTGGGTTCCTCTGGGAAATTCGACTTCCAAAAAAAGCACAGCAACGACCGAAGTTACAGTTACAGAATTGTTATATATATATATATATATATATATATACACACACACACACACACACACACACACACACACACACACACACACATATATAAATACAGAGACAAATATAAATAAAATATACAAAGGGGATAAATAGAAATAAAATGGGAATTAAAAATAAAAATACAAGTGAATTGCACATTTCAAGTATTGAGTCTATTGCACTGTTGACTATTTACAAAAAGTATTGCACAAGGTATTGTACAGTGAGGTGAAGAGGCACTACAGCTTAGTTGTTCCCCCCTCCTTTGTCCTCCTGTTTCCCCTCCCTCTCCCCTCCAGAGAGGAGTTAAACAGTTTGATGGCGTGTGGGACAAAGGAGTTTTTAAGTCTGTTAGTTCTTGTCTTTGGGAGAAGCAACCTGTCACTGAACAGACTCTTCTGATTGTTTATGGCCGTGTGCAGAGGATGCCCAGCATTGTTCATAATGTCCAGCAGTTTCTTTAATGTCCTTTTCTCTGCCACTGTCACCAGAGTGTCCAGCTTCATGCCGACCACAGAGCTAGCCCTCCTGATCAGTTTCTCCAGCCTGGATGAGTGTAAAACCTGATATGAAAATGTGTGATTCCAGTTTTTCCCTTGTTCCTAAAAAGTTTTTAATCTTTGCTGACTTAAGGACAAACATAATGAAGAAGAAGAACATTTCAGTTTAATACGTACAGCATTTAAATCCAAAGAAATGGTGAATTAAGGCCTAATGGAAAACCAAGAAGAAAAAACAACCACAAGCCGAAATACCTCAGTAATCTTAAAATTACAGCTTCTTCTCCTTAAGAACAGACAACAAGAGAAATCCATGTTTATGGGAAATCAAGTCTTGTAATTAACAGTGGGCGCGAAGACTACCAAGTGATCAGGTTGTGTCTGTTTCTATGAAATCCTCTGAAGAAATACGGGGAATTTTTTTTACTACTATTTTCTTTGTTGGCAGAGTCAATAAAGCCCGTTTCCCTATATGAGTGAAACTGTTCAGACAGGTCAGATTCCAGGAGATAATCAGCCTCAAGCAATCATTAGGTGGGTCCGTATTGGTGTGTGACAGTGCATTCTGTGTGTTTATCTGTAGCTTGATGAAGATCACATGGAGCTACTATTGAATAGTATCCAAGTCTGCCTTTTGTAGTGTGGTATGTATTGATACTTTAAAGGTCCAGTTCACCATCTGTCTAACCTGTTAATGTAACTGCCTGTAAGTTCACTTGAGTTGTTTAAAAAAAAAACTTCTTCATTTCCACAAGTAATCTGGGACTATAAAGACAATGTATTTTATTTGTGCCACATGTGGCATTAAAAAGAGTCAAGAAGCAAAGCCTGGGATAGGCTCCAGTCTCCTGACGACTGGTTAAACAGAAAAGAATGGATGGATGTTACTTTACAGAGACAATATTCCTCTACCAGCTTTTATTGGAATGAATGAAGGCAGGAAGCTAATTACAAGTAGGCTAAAGAAACAAATAGCTAAGTGCCACATAGCCCATGACTCAATCTCGGGCTCCTTCTGTCCATGTGTCAAAGCGTCGTTGGGCAAGTTACAGAATCCCAAGTTTACCCCCGATGTACCTATCAGAGTGCGAACATGTTGACATGTTAGATAAAAGTGCTTAGTAAAGATAGAAGCACTGTATTAATATGTGTGTGACTGGGTGAAAGCAGTTTGAATGCCCATATTAAGTAGAAAGGTGCTCGATAACAGTGTTTCCCAACCAATGATCAGGTGTGTCGTGGAATATTACCTGGTTCCACCTGATTAGTACTCTAAGCGTCCGGCGTGAGTAATGGGCAGAACAATTACATTCTCTTCCACTAGAGGGCAGTACAACTACCTGCTCTAATTGAATGGGTTGCCAACTGCCAGTAAAACAGAAGAAGAAGAAGAAGAAATTACATAATAGTCATGCTCTGAGTGAAAGAATGCAATGCGTAATAGCAACAGAAAAGTACTCAATCTGACCTGGGTCTTGGAGAAAATTCCAACCCAGACGACGCCCCTAGCATGAGTAGTGGTTAGAAGAAAGCAAACTATACTGGGGACAAACTGAGCCAATTCCGCTATACCTGGTGTGCGGGGAAAAATGATCAATATGCTTTTTGTGACATTTTTGCTTGGTGGTGTGCTGTGTGATTTTTCTAATGTGATATATGTGCCGTGGCTCCAGAAGGTTGGGAAACACTGCTATATAAGTACCAGTCCATTTGACAAAGTAAACTAAACTGTTGACTGTCCTGAGTCATGTGCTTATAACTAGGGAAGGATTGATCCGATATACAGTATCTGTATCAGTCTGATCCTGATCTAAATTACTGGATATCGGGGAGAAAAAAAAAAGTAATCCGATCCATTAAATATCACAAAAACATCTCACAAAACTTGCAACATGGCGTAACCCACGTAATGAAATAGCACGTCGGAGCAGCATGCGTCACATGATAGAGTGACTGTTGTGTGCGAGACCTGTCGGCGGTCTGGAGTTCACACTAAAAGCATTTGGAGCCTCGCTATGTGCTGCCAAACCAGGTGTACCAAGGTAGGTATCCCTGACAAAATTCGTACCTCTTGCGTTGCGAGCATTCGCTGGGCACGGAGTGCAGATCCAGTTTTTTCTGCCTCCATTACAGACAATTAGACGTGGAAGTAGTGATGTTTTAGTTTTGTGAAAAAGTGAAAAATGAGTGTCGTAACAGTACCATTCAGTTTGAGGGTTACAACAGAAACTTACATATTTATTGTTCTCATGTGGTATCGGATGGGATTATTTTAACAAATAAAGGACATTTTATCTGATAAATAGATGTAACTTTACTGTATAAAGAGCTAAAACCTTCAAAGTTTTAGGACTAGTTAGTCATTATAAGCGTTTGTGAACTAAAAATGAAGAATGTGGGATACTCTTTGTCCATGATTTAGGCAGGGGGGGAACATATTGTGGCAGGATCAGCCTGATATTATTTGTATCCCACTATAACTTCACTGTATAAGGAGCTAACATCTCCAAAATTTCAGTATTTAGTCGTTATTAGAAGTGTTTGTGAGCTTCAAATCCAGAATGTGGGATAGTGTTTGCCCGTGATTTGGAGAGCCCTGCGTGTGCTCCTGATGCAGGGGAAACAAATTTTGTCAGGGATATCAACTTTGGCACGACACATGGTTAAACAGTTTCGTGGTTCGAAAACAAAATATGAAAAACACTTTTTTCATACTCATGTTTTGTATGGAAATTACACAAAATTCATTAGCTTACACTGACATCCATCTTGATAAAAGATGAGTGTTGTGAGAAGCCGTGTTTGCATTCATTTGCACTGCTTTCCACTCTGGATGTCTATTTATGTTAAGCTTTAAGAATAAAAGGGTCCATTCTTTTTTTCAGAACCAAAGAATTTTTGAAATCTGCATAAAATTGCATTTTAAATTAATTTTTGAATATTACTTTAAATACTTCGATTTAAAGTTCTGCTAAAAGTTTAAATAAAAAGATTAGTATTGCTGAACTGCAAAATATTTTGGGTGTAATAGAATAGCTTTAGTGTTTTGTTTTTTACAGTTTTTAAAGTTAGCATGAACTTAAAAAAACAGTTTTATTGATTATAAAATAGACTGTATAGGATTCATATCGGTTTCTGCAGATATCCAAATTTATGATATCGGTATTGGTATCAGACATTAAAAAGTGGTTTTGTGTCACCTCTACTTATAACCTCATGTTGGACTATGAAATCCTCCTTGACCTGTGGGATTATCTTCTAAAAAAACACACTTCTAAAAAACTAGACACCCACAAGCCCGTCTGAAGTGCTCACCCTGGTTAGGTCAGTTCCATATTTCCTGATAAGTTCTTCCAAGGTTAACCTGTGATCATCCTATTGAGAGTAGGAGAGGAAAAACAAAGAGATTGAGAAACATTGAGTAAAACAAGCCAAAATCCCACAGGCAGGCATGCATTTTATTACATGTGTTTTATTATGTGAATGTAGCAGCAGAAAATTGCTGTTTGCGCATGAAGGATGAGTTGATGTGATCTAAGGAACCACACAATACAACAACAACAGAGCCTCTCACTCACTCAGCATTAAAAACCAATCTAGATAAACATGACTTAGAAGGTAATTATAGCTGACAGCATCTTAATAACATGGGAGTGTACATCCAGCAATGTAAGCAGCAATCTTCATGAAATATGGCTCAGACACCTACATCTCATGAGGCCAGCAATGAGGCCAAAGCAGAGGTTTGCCTCAGCCGTGACTGCATCATTGCTGTGGCCACTGGCAGCAATCGAGTGACTGTCATTAAAGTTCACGAACGTTTATTCAATGCCTTTTTCTTTCTGTGACACAGTCAAACTATTTATCAGTAGTTTTGTATGCTTAAAATTCTCACTTTTCTTACATGACATCAAGCCAGTCAAGTTACAGATGATCACAGAGCGGCTGCACGTGAGCTGAGTACTCACCAGGTCCACTTCTTTCTTCAGCTCATCCATGTCCTTCTTCTTTCTAGCCTTCTTGCTTTTCTGTCCTCCATTTTCTGATGTTGCTGCCAGCTTGTAGTTATCCTTTCCTTTCTGGAGAGAAGAAAGTGGCACAAAATGTGGCATTAATAAAACTGAACATATGTGGGGGAAATTGCCCTGAAGCTTCCTCTTCTGTTGTGCAAAAATAAGAGCAGAAAGTCAGGTCAGCCGTCCTGTTCAAACATGCTCTGACACCGGTGTTAATAACTGTTAGAAGAGCGAAATTCTTTAATCTTGATCCAGATAATCTTGGGTTTATAATGCTGCCAAAGCTGTAAAAATAAATTTAAGTTAGAAAAAAGAGAACTGACATTAACACGAAACGATAAATTGAGCCCTGTGAGATCTAGGTTATCTCTGATGGTGACTCCAAACCTAGCCCCAAGAATAACCTCATGATTTGGAAAAGACAAGAAGTATTTTTGTTTTATCTCAAAAGAAATTCTATTTCTTTATCAAAATAACCAAAATTTAGACTGAGCTCAAACCTGAAAAGAAATGCAGAACCTAATCTTAAGGTAAGTTTAAAGGCCAAAATCTGTGATAAAATTTCAGTACTTACTCCAAATCCCATGATTGTATTTCAAGTCTAACAGCAGTCAATCTTCCTGCCTTACAAGTCAAACTTGCCTCCTCCACTTCTCTCTCTCACACCTGCACTGTCTCTTTCACTCCCTTGTCTTCCACCCTCTCCAGAGCAGGGACGATGGGTGGCATCAGTTTGGCACACCTTTATACCTGACCTGGTGGAGCTGTGGCTGGGCAGGGCAGGACCATGTGGGGGCTAAAGATCACTCAAACCCTATGTGTTGCACAAACTGCCTCCTGTCTTCCACTTGACTTTCACCCCTCATTCTGCCATTATGAAAACAATTTACATTTTCTTGCTCATTAATTTTACCTGAAGCGTTTATGTGTTTATGATGTCTCCACCCGCTTGAGGTTGAGAAACACTGGAGTGAATCCAGCTATGAAGGTGACTTATTTCCTCAAATCTTCATTAACAATGGCTGAAAGTAGGGACTTGATGCTTAAAATGGACTTTTATCTTGTGAGGGTGCAGGTGAAAGGAGAAGTAAACTGGTGCACATAGCACAGATACAATTTGGATTGCAATGGAAGTAATCCAGTGAGCCTGAAGCTTTCTGAACTTCCCTTATGAAAAAAAAAAGATCGTCCAATGCATTTCAAGGTTGCATTACTTTAAGAAAGGGCTGCTCTACAATGCCTTTTACTATGCTAAACCACCGTGTTTAACATAAAATGCTGAATGCCTTGGTTTGCTGCCTGCTACTCCCTTACATTAACTAAAGCCAAAAACCATTTGAGACTTTTTCTGCTTTCACACACTGTTGCATATCAACTCATAATAGCTGTAGCTCACCGCAGTACAGTCAAACCCAGGATAGGATATTGGTTTGTGGTGTAGTGATCTGAAAGTCATCGGGATGCTAATGAACAAAATGTGCCCGTCATGTCAACACCCAGAGATAACTTTGTCTTAACGACATATGATCACACCTTCTATCCAAAAACACGAGCACACACATTGGAAATTAGTGTTTAGACTTTCATTTGCAGAGTTTGTACATGTGGATGCTTGAGTCTTTGGGATGTTCACCCCCCACACGGAAATTATGCAATTCTTGCATCAATAAAACCAAAACAGTGAACCATGATTGAGCCTAAGTGGCTCCCTCAGAGATTTTATGGAGATAATGTAGGTTTTAGCTCTGCAATTAAGGCATTATAGGCTCTTGTATAACCCTAAACAATCCTCTGTCATACACAAACAACGTGGGAGCTGAAAATGTAAAACATGGCCTTTAGAACGTTACTGTACTACCAACTACATGAGAGTTAACATGAATATTATTAGGGGAAACACCAGCAGCAGAGGCACGGGGTCCAAGCAATTTAAAAGACACTGAAGTGCTAGATTTAAAAAAAAGCAGCAATGTGAACAGCTGTACTTACGCTTAAGAAAAGTGATTATAACGGAAGCCAACTTTGCAAAATATACAGTACAATGGGTATAAAGCATTCATGATGAAGATTCACATAACTGTAAAGACACATGTCCAGAAATTTAAAAAAGTGTGTGCAAAAATGTACATGCAAATGCATAAATATAACCTCTTAAAGTGTTGTAGAGAAACAGGTCAACGTACAGAACTGTGTAAACGTCTTGAGCCACCATTCATTTCTTTATATTTTACTTCCAAGCAGCCAGGCTTGCTTGCTGGAGGTCTTTCAAAATTTGTCTTTGGAGAGTTTTTCCCTCATTTTGAAACCAGTGAGAAAAGGCCTAAGTATGCCACATTCCACAAGAACTGGAAAATCAGTGGGAATATGTCTGATGGAGTGATGAATCCAAATTTCACATTTTTAGTTCAGACTGGAGACAGGTTCAACAGTGAGTGTCTACAGTCTATGAACAATGGTGGAGGCTCTGTCATGGTTTGGGCTGTATTTCAGTCAGTGATGTTGGAGATCTTGATAAAGCTAATGAATTATGAACACAGAAAAGTACCATCAGGCTTTCATTCGCCATGCAATACCACCATCTGGAAAGGATTTGATTGGCAATGGCATAATTTTTCAGAATGACAATGGCCTCTGGAATACTTCCCTAGATTTTTATGTAATGTAACATTTCAATGTAACGATTAATGTAACTATTCAGGATTTGTGAATAGGAGAGCCAAGAATTTAGACTGGCCATTCCAGATTCCTACCATCACCTGGGTGTATTGGCTTAAAGCATCACAATCAGCAGAAATGAGCTTCCTCCAAAGGGTGACTGGGCTTAGGCTAGTGTGAGGAGGTAATCCAGGAGGGGCTCAGAGCAGAGCTGCTGTTTCCCCACATTCGAAAGAGCCAACTGAGGTGGTTTGGTGATCTGACTGCAATCCATCCTGAACTTCTCCTAGTGAGGTGTGAAGCGTCTACCCAGGAGAGCACCAGGGAAGACCCAGGACTTACTGGAGAGATTATATCTCTCAAATGGCGTTGGAATACTTCCTTCAAAAGATGCTTGCCATCAAGCAAGCATTCAGGACTGTGCATTTAAAGAATTTCTTATGTCAGAGGGATTCAACACTGGGCTTGAATACACACTAAAATCTACCCTTGAGAATATAGCAAAAGGGTCTCAAAGTTCCCTAAACTGAGACTTAACCTGGATATGCAACATGTAAGTGAGTGCGCTATAAAGTCCTGACTGGGGCAAAAAAGTTAACATTAAGCCGTCTATAGTAGTGCCAACATACTGACTGCCTACATGGACTATCCATCCATTCGCTTCCGCTTATCCTTTTCAGGGTCGCAGGGGGTGCTGGAGCCTATCCCAGCTGTCATGGGGCGAGAGGTGGGGTACACCCTGCGGCCAGTCTGTCGCAGGGCCAGACAACCATTCACACTCACATTCATTCACACCTAGTGACAATTTGGATTATCCAATTAACCTATCCCCACAAGCTGCATGTCTTTGGACGGTGGGAGGAAGCCGGAGTAACCGGAGGGAACCCACGCAAACACGGGGAGAACATGCAAACTCCACACAGAAAGACCCTGGCCTGATGTTGGAATTGAACTCAGGATCTTCTTGCTGTGCAGCAACAGTGCTAACCACCGTGCCACCGTGCTGCCACCTGCAAGGACTATAAAACGTAATTTCAGAATAACTTATCATGGCAAAAGGACACTCAAGTGCAGTACACATACAGACCAGTGATTCTTAAGATTTAGATTTTAGTGCTTTGTCCTCCTCATAGCCACTCCTGCAGCGAGGGTGACAGTCAAACAGTCAAACCCATGTTGACATGTGAGAACATTTGCCTTGCTGTCATTTCTACTCCTCCAGAGATGCCTGACAAATATACATACATCTGTTCTTTACTTGAGAAGCTATCATATGATTACAGCCAAAATGTGTGACTTGTTTGCTACATCTTATTCCTATTGTAGGCTTCTTCAAGATTTCTTCAGGACCCCTTCCCCCGCCCAAGGTCTTGTACAAGACAGCACAAAGCCTACAGATACTTGGAATCAAAAATATCCATTAAATAAATGTGACTTTGTGCAGTTTATTTTTAATTTGATATAAAACATTCACTTGAGGAGTGATGAGAAAAAAGGCACAGACATGTAAAATGCAACCACAGTTGAACCAAATTACAGCCACGGGATAAGAACAGCATGTTTCCCACCCCACTGAGACAGTAAATCCTCGTGCTGTAACAGCACATATCATCATGTATATTTGTTCATCTACAACATGCTCGCAGTCAAATTAACTCTCTATGCATCAAAGGTTAAGGCCTTAAACCTAGCAAAGCCATAGCAAAATTCATGAGATACTTAAACTCTGTGGGAATCTGTATTATCTCATGATGATGAAGATGGGGGCAGACCACCAACTGTATATAAAATATGGACATAACCAACATGAGCAATCACAAGTTTGTGAAAAACGCAGTTGACAACTGAAAAATTTTGGATCATAGGTCCGACAACGCTGTTAAAAGCTAATGTTGACATGCTTATTTTAGACCAAAGAAAAGCTGTATATTAATTTTATTTATTTATATGTAGTAATGTTTATTTCTTCTGCACAGTCAGGGATTTTAACGTGTGAATATATGGTTACTCATGTGGATACCCAACAAAATGCAGTTTTTGATTGCTTGAGTTAGTCAATTTTTTTTAGATCGTCCTTAGAGTATCATGGTCTTATATTAAGTATTATTTTGAAAGATTATTTAGACTTTTAAATATTTTTGAATCAGAATTATTACTTTCAGTTATTTTAAAATAAATATAGTTTTTATTAATTTTTTAAAAAATATTTACATTTTTTTAATGATTTTTTTTATAATGCAAATTTTGATTGGCAAATATCTTTCCTTACCTGGTTATGTTTTTCAGGGCAAAAATAATAATGACATGACAGATTTTCTCTGAGCTTAAGGCTGTTAAAACATGTAATGTGTGCAGAAGCGTCTCCCTGCAGTGTACCCAAATATGAAAACACTGACTAGTAATGCCTTCAATTCCCAAGGGAAAAAAAGTGATAGCATCAGTATTATCGGCAATGCTTTGTCTTTCCCAACCGTCGTTCCCAAGCTGTGGGGCAGTACAAAGAGGATGTGACATGGATGACCAGGTGAAAAACGATTTAAAATGACATTAAATGCATCAGATTGTTTTAGGTAAGATAATTAAGAGTTTGCTGATGCTATTGCACCGACTTTTATTTTGTAAGGTAAAGACTGTAAAATAATAAAAGAGATATAATAAAGAAAATAGATAGAAAACATGAACAACCACACAACACCAATGAGCAAGCACGCAAAAGTGGGAAGGAAAAACTCCCTTTTAACAGGAAGAAACCTCTGGGTCAGGGACAGGCAGCCATCTGCCACGGCCTGTTGAGGGAGACAGGAAAAAAAGACACACTGTGGAAATGACACAAATACTATCATAAAAACATTCAGGCCTAAACAGAGCAACCACAATATACATCACCAAGACCCAATCAAGCTGCTACCAATACCATTGAAAAATAAGAACTTTACACTGAATGTGAGAAAAGCTAAAATATTTCTTGCTGAAGAAATGAGCTGGAAGTAACAGCCGAGTCTCACTCATGCCATAACTCAGTACTTCAGAGCACCGCCACCAAAGCACACGTTGCACCTAAAGGAGCCTTGACCAAACAGAAATAACTGACACCCCAGAGATAAGAACTGGCTGTACCTTTATAACAATATTATAAAATTGTAATGAGCTTTTAACATGAACTTCAAAGACAAGTAAAGATACTAAAAAGCCCAGCTGGATTACAGACTTCAGTACATTATACCAATGGTTCCCAGAAGGTAGGGTGGGAACACTGTATTGGGACAGCCAGGTGAATAATGTTGTTAGGTTTAGGTTAGGTTGTAATAACACAGTTTTTATGATTTTGTCTCTGTACATGACATCAAGGTGGACTGCAAATAACACAATCAACATGCGACTAAAGTGCAGGCTTTCAGCTTTAATTCAAGGGTTTTAACCAAACTATTTCAGAGCCCTAAAAGTAATTGCACAAACTATTTTCATAAATATAAGAATTGTTTTTATTCCCTTGCTGTCAACAAACATCATGGTTCCTCTCTTGAGATGCTGTACAGTCACCCATAGTTGCTGCTTGTTTGCCGGTCTTGCTGCATTTAGTTTTGTTTAAAGGAACTGAAAAGCAGCTGTGTTGAGTTCAGATCAGGTGACTGAGTTGCCCATTGAACAATATCCCCTTTCTTTGCCCTCAGAAAACATTGGGTTGCTTTTGCAGTATGATTTGGGTCATCATCGATTTGCAGAAAGTATAGATTGCATGTCATATCATTTATCAGCGCTGTGCACCTTGTTGTAAACCTTGACAAACCTGTAGACCCTGACAGTGATACTTTGTCAGATGTTGTGAAGTTGTTTTTCTTCACCATGGAAATACTTCTGTGATCATCCACTTCCTAGACTTCTTCTGTGGTCTTTAAGGCCTTTTGATGTTGCAGGTTGAATTTGGCCACTTTCACTTCCACTTACATCACTTTGGAGTGAAGAGCTACCAAATGCAATTTCAACGCTTGGAATCAATTCCAACTCTTTTATCTGTAGCCACTAATCAGAAGGTCGGTGGTTCGATCCCAGGCTACCTCCTGGCTGCATGCCAAATATCCTTGGGCAAGATACTAACCCCATGTTTGCATACTGGTGCTGGTCAGAGGGCCCGGTGGCGCCAGTGTCCGGCAGCCTCGCCTCTGTCAGTGCGTCCCAGGGCAGCTGTGGCTACAATGTAAATGGTAATGGTAAATGGCCTGCATTTGTATAGCGCTTTTCTAGTCCATAGGACCCCAAAGCGCTTTACACTACATTCAGTCATCCACCCATTCACACACACATTCACACACTGGCGATAGCAAGCTACATTGTAGCCACAGCTGCCCTGGGGCGCACTGACAGAGGCGAGGCTGCCGGACACAGGCGCCACCGGGCCCTCTGACCACCACCAGTATCTGGTAGCTTGCCATTGCCTGTGTGTGAATGGGTGAATGACTGAATGTAGTGTAAAGCGCTTTGGGGTCCTTAGGGACTGAGTAAAGCGCTTTACAAATGCAGGCCATTTACCATCTGTATAACTGGTTCTGGAATAGGCAATAAGTCTCACCTGGCCATGAAACATCTTATTAGCCAGTTGACTAGTAAAGAAACCATGTCTGTAATTCATAAACAGTTAATGCAAGTTAGATATTTTGAATTAAAGCTGAAAGTCTGCACTTTATTAACATTGTGATTGCTTGAATTAAAATCCACTGGGGTGGTACACCGAGTCAAAATGAAAAGTATTGAGTAAAAGTAAGTTGAATTAAAATATTAGTTTTACTTTGCCAGCATTTAAGAGAAAACTTCATAATGTTAAGTCAGCCTGACATACTCCCAGTAGGACTTAATAACTCCTAAAAGAGACTTCACACACATACTCAAAATTTCCATCTTAGGTGTTTGTCTAAAGCTTGAAAAAAGGAGGACTGTAATTTATTCTTGGTGTTTAGAATTTAGCTCAGCATGTGCATTTTTAGGTTTCAGTTTTAGCAGTAATTTTGGGTTGCTTTTGATCAAACAGACACAGAATGGCCAATTTTCACAGAAAAAATAAAAATTTAAGTACAGCACAGAAACATGCTATATAGCCTCAGACATAAATGTTTCTTTGCAGAGAGTAATTCCAGATGAAGAAGTCAGAGACTCTGTGGACACGCTGGGATATCTGTGCCAAGGTCAACAAAAGAGAAAACAGACTCTTGTTGAGGCTGCCATGAATGAAAGGGACAAAAACAAAAAACAACTTTTTGTCTCTCTTGGTTTCCACTTCATACAAATATAGAAAAAAAAAACAAATGAGGTCAGAAAAAAATATATGGATATGAAGCTAAATGCTGCATATTTGTTTTCTGTCATCAAACAGAGGACTACTGTTATAAAAAAAAAAAACAACCTTTGCCCTAAATTAGTTGTACTAAATATGATTTTGTTTAAATTAGAAGCCTGCCATTTTAGCAACTAATAAGTACTCAAAACTGGACTGTACTTGGTCCCATCACCTTAATAATTTTTTTAGTCTTTATCAGAACGTTAAAAATCAAATAAACAGTCAAAGTAGTTTTCTTAATCTTTTTTTAATCCCATCACTTTAGTTGGCAACATTTTACTTTTTAAATATTTTTGTCCATGCATCACAGCTCCCATTCATATGTTAAACACTACTATTTATAAGGTGCTCCTCTGTGAATAGTTTACCTGGTAAGTAGTAAATAAATAACTAGAGTTTTTTCTAGTAAGTCTTTCATCTCTAACTGCAGCTGGTAGTCTTTGGTCTACTTGACATTTTCAGTTAATTTATTACATTGGATCAGTTCTCTACCTCCTACAGGTTCTTGTTGGAGTCCCTCAGCAGAACTAGTGCCTCCAGAAGAACACCACAAAAAGGATTATTGCTGCCAGATATAGTCCAAGATGGTGTTGAAGTTTGTCAGACCACATTTGTCACCAATATCAAAGAATGACATAACATCAACATGACTGGCAAAGAAGCCAGTAGGACAAAAACAAGATGGAAAGAAATGAATCAAGTTGATTATATGAATGAGGGGATTTTCTGAGCCTAGGAATGGCTTATACAGAAAACCCTAAACCTCTAAAAGAGCCAGAAGGGGGAAAAAGATGCTTGGACAGATGAAACCAAGATAAAGAATGAGGGAAAGAGAAAAATATAGAAAAGCAGAGAACAACACAAGATCAAGAAGCATATCACATCATCTATCAAACATGGTGGAAGCAATGTTATGGGATGTGTTGATGATGTGACTTCTGATGGATGCATATTCTTCAATGGTTAAGTCAGTCACCTGAATGAGGAAATTCAAAAACCAGGTCAAATTGTGTATGAAAGGAGAAGATAAGGCATAAAACAGAGGGCGTCCACAGCAGTTTCTACAACCAACCATTTACCAGAAGCTTGGTTCCTTGCAGGCCAAGAGAGATGAAAGAATTTCTGAAATCTGTTTGCACCACAACAAAATGCTTGTGTAATTAGTAAACATTCAAATCAGCTGCAGTGTCAGCTAGAAATAGGCCAGCTGACAGATCAAAGTGTAATCAAACTAGGCTACGGCAACGCACATGGCATCCTCTCTGACATGAAGAAAATCCTAAGTGGTTCGGTTTAGCTGCTTTACAAGCTGCCAGATCGTATTCCTGGTACGAGTGGACGTCAGTGGAGAGTAAATTGGATTTGGATTCTCGTCAGTTTCACCCAGGGAGATGATGACAGGGATCATGTAATCTCTGAGAGATCTATGTGTCGTTCATTCAGACCACACAGGCGCACGCACATAGACCCTGCACATCCATTTAATCTGGTTGAGGATTACCCGCTGCAATTAAAGGAATGAAAAAAGGAAGATGGAGGGAGAAAGAGACAGACAGGGCGAGGGATGCATTTTTCTAATTCAGGTTATTGCTATTATTGTATGGTCAAAGCTGCAAACAGGCAGTTGAAACTGAACCATGTTGGTACAGAAGTAAATAGGGAATCAATACTTGTCTTAATGATTCTGACAGATTTTTTTCTTTCATGTGCAGTTTTCCTAAAGCTTGTGTTAATATTCTTCACAACTTCATATTCATCAAAGTCACAAATGCAAATCCTTTAGCACATCAGATGAAGATTAAGGGTTTATTTGACACATTCCTTCATGTGCTTATAATGAGCTTGATGCTGAAACACATCCCATCCCTGATCTGAGGCCAATCCAGCACTATCAGACATGGATTGGCCTCCCCAGAACTTGGACTTAAACATTATCGAAGCAGTGTGGGATCATGTTGACAGAGAACAGAACAAAAGGCAGAAACATCCAGAGAAGAGATTTGAATGTCCTTCAAGAAGCCTGGAGAACAATTCCTGAAGACTACTTAAAGAAATGACAGGAAAGCTGCCTAAAAGAGTTCAGACTGTGTTGAAGAACAAAGGTGGTAACCTAAATATTGACTTTCAAGCTTGTGGAATTGTATAAACTATTAAATACTGTATTTTCACGTGCGCTGGCACATGTTTTAATACATTTCTGCACTAATTTTCCATTTTGTAAGAACTCACACCAAAAATTAGATATTTAATTTGGGGTTGATCACAACCGATGACAGAATGTAAAATATCTAATGTACAAATGATTTGACTCTTTTAAAATGTAACCACTGAACAAATAAAATAGAAATTAAAAGCTATGTAAGACTTCTCTTTTCAGCACTGGATGTGACGTTATAGTTTTACATTTCCCAGCACTGTGCACTGTAGTATAGTGGCACAAGGAACTAGTGAGAGAATAAAGGAAGAAAGAGTCACTGTAGGCACTTTCAGCCTGGCTGATCCAAAATCCTGGCAACAGCAACAAAGAGCTACTGTCTGAGCTCACTCTTTCTCACACATTCATGCACACATACTGCAATGTGCAAACCCCAGTGTGGACGCAAGCTAGTTTGCTAACAGACACATACCAAAATGACCACCACATGCAAGTAATGTGCTAGTGATTTTCTTCTCACCACAAGTCTTATGGGTTTTCTGGATGATTCCCTAAAGACTGAAAGACTTCTAAATTCAGGCCTTTTTTGATGACAGTTTGGTTAGGTTTGGGTCAACATGGTAACATGGGTTAAAATAGATCCTTTACATAATCTGAGGACACCTATCTGTCTGAAAGCACTGAACGTCTCTTTGGCAAGCTTTGCCCACGTGCCTGCACTTGCAGCTCTAGCTCAACACTTGTCATCTACAGACAAAAAAATAACACCTGGAGTTCTGACACTGATGCATCCTGCAGGTAAAGTATTATATAACTGTTGCATCATGGCAGTCCTTAGGTCTTTCAGTCTGTGGTGGCAACATCAGTCCAATGGCTCCTGGACTCAACCTTCTATTTTGGTCATGACTGGAATATTTAAATTCCAGTCATTACCAAAGTCATGGTGTACAAATAAAATAAAAAAAAATGGTAAATGGCCTGTATTGATATAGCGCTTTACTAGTCCCTAAGGACCCCAAAGCGCTTTACACATCCAGTCATCCACCCATTCACACACACATTCACACTAATTCAAATCAGTTTTATTTGTACACCACAACAGCAATCACCTTAAGGCTTAAGGGGTTTTTTTAGTACTTGTTTTGGTCACCATGAAATGTGGCTCTCTACGTCACATCAAGAACCATCATCAGGTAAATCTGCCAATATGTGTGAAAACAAACAAATACGAGCCAATCTCTGTTGTTCTTTGTGTTTAGCAAATTTTAAGCTTTTTGAACACCGCAAACAAGCAAATGTCAGC